>NC_057864.1:320452824-321062824 GCF_019393635.1 Dromiciops gliroides | reverse complement strand
TATTTTTGTAATTACTATGTTTATAGCTTTTTTAGTCTTAGTTGTAGGGTTTATAATTAGGAAAACCTACGTTTAAATCCTGACTCTGATACTAGCTGCATGATACCAGGAAAATAATGTAAATGTATTGTAAACAAAGAAACTAACTTCTGCAAACTTATCTACTAAATTATATACATTTGCAAAATGTATTGCTGGAAACAATTCCATATGTAATTTTCCTAATACTGAACATTCATTAAGTTCCATGGAATATAATATTATCATTGGGGTGAGAAGATCATGTTTATTTTTAAAATATATTTAAGCAATATCTTTGCTAATATTTTACTTATTTTCTGTATTCATTAGTGATTTAGGCTGATAATTTCCTTTCTCCAATTTCTCTCTTCATTGGTGTGGTAATATAATGATTTATGTTTCATAGAAGGAATTTGGTAAGGTATCTTATTTATTTAGGTAAATATTTTTATAGCATATAGGTTTTCTGTTTTTTAAGTGTGAGATAGAAATTATATCTGGATCAATCAGCACTAGTTTATTTCACTTCTTTGGAGTTATTTTTCCTTTAATCTCATTATTTACATTTTCTATTTTTTTGTTTTCTTAATATGGTTATTTATTTTTTCCATTAAATTATATTTTTAGTTTTGCTGGCATATAGAGTCATTATGATATTGCTAATACAAGTCTGAAAATGAAATTAGAAATATATCAATTCAAGTGTGGTCAATGAAACTTATTTTCTTTGAAAGCATGAATAGATTGTAACCTACTTGAACCTGATATAACTCTTCAAGCTTTATCTATTAAATTACAGATTTATTGTAACAAGTATCAATGGAAGAATTGCCACAGTAGTCCTGTAAAGAAAAAAACTGGACTTGAAGTCAAGAAGAAGAGGTTTCAGATCCCATTTTTGATGGGTTGTATTATCATAGGCAGTTCAATCAACTGATTTCCCTGTCTGGAAAATGGAAGTAATCAAATACAGCAAACTCACCTCACATTGTTGGAAAACTCAAAAGAGATAATATATGTAATATGTACTTTTTTTTCAGGGCAATGAGGATTGAATGACTAAGCAGGGTCGCACAGCTAGTAAGTCTCAAGTATCTAAGGCCTGATTTGAACTCAGGTCCTCCTGAATCCAGGGCCAGTGCTTTATCCACTCTGCCACCTAGCTGCCCCCAGGTATAAAGTATTACATAAATATTAATGTTTTATTTTCTTAGTCTTAATTATTTATTGAGTTAAGGAAGACATGGATCTATGATATGTAACCATTTAAAATTATTTTATTATGATAAATGTTAGATGAATTATTGATAAGATGGATAAAATGATTATTTTTGTTGTTTTCTGTTTTATCTGACTATGAGGCTATTTGAAGTTGTCTTGGCAAAGATACTAGAGTCATTTGCCATTTCCTTCTCCAATTCATTTTATAGATGATGAAATTGAGGCAAGAAGAATTACATGGTTTGCACAGGGTCACATAGCTAGTATGTATTCGAGGCCAGATTTGTACTCAGGAAGATGAGTCTTCTTGCTCCAGGCATGGCAGTCTATCCACTGTGCCACAAAACCTCCCTTCCTTTTTGTAGTTGTATAAAAATATTGGAATATGAACTCATCTTTAGCTAGTTTATTCTGTTTATATCCAACTGGATATTGGACAGTTATGTTTCAGGTTCCAGAGCTCCACAATGGTATTACAGTGTAATATATATGTATATATTTATGTGTATATATGTATATACATATATGTGTGTGTGTGTGTGTGTATATATATATATATATATATATATATATATACAGTTTGAGTATGAGTTATATTTTGAAGAACTTTCACTGTTTAATTTGATCATTAACAATTCCATGCTAAGAATTAGTGAAAATCCAGCAGTTTGAGAGCTAAAGAAGTGAGTCCAGAGACAGGGTACAGACAAGAGTCCAGTTCTTCTGATGACATCTCACCACTCCAAGAAGACAAGATCTAAAAGACGTCTAATAAACAGTTTCATTTTGTTGTTTTTCTTTATCCCTTCTGTTTCATATACACCATTTGTAATATGTATTCTCTGTAGAGGCCCTCCCTCAACAGGCAGTGTAAAAGTGCCAGCTCATGAGGGACCGCCCCTCTGGACAAACTTT
The DNA here is from genome assembly GCF_019393635.1 of Dromiciops gliroides. Lineage (NCBI taxonomy): Eukaryota > Metazoa > Chordata > Mammalia > Microbiotheria > Microbiotheriidae > Dromiciops > Dromiciops gliroides. The sequence goes on along the minus strand of NC_057864.1, from coordinate 321,060,667 downwards.
CACTTTCTCCCTTTTCTATATTGTTATTAACATATTGTTTGTTAGCAAAGGGTATTATATTCTGTTATTTTTGACTGTTTCATCAAGGAAACACCCCGTGTTCTTCAAAGAAACAAAGCGGGGGGGGATGTGGTAAATTTAGAATTGGGCTGACTCATTTGGAAGGGGACATACCTGGCCTGCTCTGAAGTTATGTATCCTACTGAGGCCAGAAGGAAAAGCCTCTCTCCATAGGCAGTTTTTGAAGGACATCCCCTTTTGGGGGAGGAAAATTGGACACTCGCTGAGGGGAGGCTGAGTCTCTTCCGGAGCTCGCTTTCATCTTCCTTCTTCCTTCAGGTGATGCAAGTAGGAGTAGCAGCAGCTGAGTCATTCAAGCCTGGTTGTAGGTTGTGCTTTCCATTGAAGCTACAAGCTCCAGGTGGTAAGGTACTCTGCTATTTTGGATAGACTTAGATTAGAGCTAGGAGGATTAACCGTATTTCTTTTTCCCTATTTACTTGGCTTTGATTTTGTTAATTTCACCTTTGCTGTTTACTTTAGTCTTCCTAATAAAACATCTGTGGAACATAGGCTGTAAGGCTCCTTTCTTATTGACCTAGGAGAAATGTCTAAAAAGGCGGTTTCTGAGGGGAGGGAGCTTTAAACCTATAAGTCTCTCATTATCTCTGGGACCCCAATTATTAGGTGAGCCATCCAATTAACTCTTTTTTTTTTTTTTGCTTTTTTACACAGGGCAATGAAGGGTTAAGTGACTTGCCCAGGGTCACACAGCTAGTAAGTGTCAACTGTCTGAGGCCAGATTTGAACTCAGGTCCTCCTGAATCCAATGCTGCTGCTTTATCCACTGTACCACCTAGCTGCCCCCCAATTAACTCTTCTTATAATAAATTTGGCCCCCACAATAGTTATCTAGATTATGATCATATAACAGCTGCAAAGGTATCTTGTAACTTTCAAACCTGGCATGTGTTAAAAATAATCCATTATTTTCATAGGTTCAAGAATAACAATTAATCAAGAATATGTTATCTTAGAGAATAATCCTTTTTCATTTGTTTCTTTTTTTGTTTTTGTTTTTCTTGATGAGAATGAGACAATGGGAATGGAACATTATTTTATTTCCTCAAAAACATATAACAAGAGGAACATAGTGGGACCTGTCTACGATCAAACACTTAGCACAGTGCCTGGTACATGGTAGATGCTTATTTTTTTTTTATTGATTAGTACCAGGTGTGATAAGTCTGTATGAATACCACAGCATCCTCTATTTGGCTAATATTGGGGAATTAAAAGGAGAGATCAAAAGGAGTTGGAGTCAATATGGTGGAGTAAAGCAGGGATTCACTTGAACTTTCCCAAATTCCCCTAGAGGCAACTCTAATATAAGTCTTCAAAATGAATTCTGGAGGAGCAAAACTAACCAAAGGTCCATGTTAAACAAATATTCCAGACCAAGACAACTTAGAAGGTCAGCCAGAAAGGTTATGAGAAAAGAGGTCTGGTGCATGCCAGCCCAATAAACCGGCAACAAGGCCCTGAGCCTTGGTAGAATCCAGCAGTGAGTCCCAGTTACTCAGAGCAAATAAACAGTAAGGGACCATGTCCTTTACCCTGGAGCAGTGTGGTCAGAACCATGTGTAAGGAATCATCAAGACTTCATACACTGGTGCAAACCAGCAGTGAGGCTCTGTGTCCTTGAACAAAATGGTCAGTACCAGGTCATGCCAAGTGAAAGGCAGAATCAAGCCTTGGGCAACGGAATCCATATCAGTTACTTCCAAGATCACTTTCCACATATTATAAAGGGCTCAGACAGAAAGTCAGAATTAGATAACAAGGGATCATTTGCTGGTACAAGATATAGGAATCTGTTGCATTGCCCATACTCAGTTCTAAGTCCCAGAAAGAGGCCTATAATTTAGTAGATAAATTTCCAGAAGTTAGTTTCTTTGTTTACACTAAATTTACATTATTTTCCTGGTATCATGCAGCTAGTTTCAGAGTCAGCATTTAAATTTAGGTCTTCCTAATTATAAGCCCTACAACTAATAGTAAGATTAAAAAAGCTATAATCATAGCAATAAAAATATTTTAAAATTCAGTAAATTATCATATAGAAAAGAAGTATGAAAGAGCTTTTATAATGGAAAGGAAAATGACAGTGAAGGGGGCAACCCTTGAACTTTATAATCATTGTTATTGCCTGAAAGAGAGAAAAAACATACACACTTTTTTGGGTATGGTAGTAGAAGGAGAAAATGTTAAGAGAAACTTGAAAAAAGGAATGGTGGATTTGGGGAGATGGTAGTCAGAAACAAAACCTTTTTGAGGAAAAGTATGGCAAAATGAGAGGCAGAGACAGAGACAGAGACAGAGTCCCATTTTTTCCTCTGAAAGATTATGCTCAATTTTGCTGGGTAGGTGATTCTTGGTTATAATCCCAATTCCTTTGCCCTCTGGAATATCCTATTCCATGCCCTCCCATCCTTTCAAGTAGAAGCTGCTAGATTTTTTACTATCCTGACTGGGACTCCACAATACTTGAATTCTTTCTTTTTGGCAGCTTGCAATATTTTCTCCTTGACCTGAGAGCTCTGGAATTTGGCTGTAATATTCCTGGGAGTTTTCCATTTGGGATCCCTTTCAGGAAGTGATCAGTGGATTCTTTCAATTTCTATTTTATCTTCTGCTTCTAGAATATCAGGGCAATTTTCCCTGACAATCTCTTGAAAGATGATGTATAAGTTCTTATATTGATCATGATTTTCAGGTAGTGCAATAATTTTCAAATTATCTCTCCTGGATCTATTTTACAGGTCAGCTGTTTTTCTAAGAAGATATTTCACATTGCCCTCCATTTTTTTATTCATTTGGATTTACTTTATTGTGTCTTGTTTTCTCATAAAGTCACTAGCTTCCATCTGTTCAAACCTAATTATTAGGCAATGATTTTCATCAGAGAACTTTTGTACCTTCTTTTCTATTTGGCCAATTTGTGTTTTCAAGCTTTTGAATTTTTTCTCACATGTTTCCTGCATCATCCTCATTTCTATTTCCGTTTTTTCTTCTAGCTCTCTAACTTTATCTTCAAAGTCCTTTTTGAGCACCACCATGGCCTGAAATCAATCAATATTTTTCTTGGACACTTTAGATATAGGGACCCTGATGTTGACATCTTCCTCTGAGGGTGCACCTCAATCTTCCTTGTCACCAAAGAAACTATCTATGGTACTCACCTTTCTCTGTCTGCTCATCTTGCCTTTCTTTTACTTGCCTTTTAGCTCATTAAAGTTGGGCACTGTTTCCAGGCTGCACTATACCAAGCTTCAGAAGGTCCCAGGTGGTATGATTTAAAGAGGAGCAGGTTATTCATTCACCTGGCTTGTTCCCTGGTCTGTAGATGACCCCAGACCAACTTTCTAATCAACCAACTTTGTGTGTTGTGATTGTCAGCTCTGACAAGCCTGTGCCTCTCCCCTACCTGGGCCCCTGATACAGAAGCCTACCTCCTGGTTCTCAGCAGGGGTGAAAAACCCAAGTTCTGCCTCAGCACCAGCATAGACCCCTGCAATCTCCCCCTGTTAAGGGCTTAGCCCTCTCACCAGGCTGTGATCTTAGTTCCAGACAACACTAGTGCTGCAGCTTATTCAGAGTCTCTGGGGGCGGGGGGGTCTCTTTCTCTGGCAAGGCCTTCCTGGAATTGGATATATATCAGGGTGACTGTGGGGTTTTGCTCCCCTCCTGTCTCAACACAGCAGCTCCCTCCTTCTGACTTTCCAAGCCGTCCTTGGTTGGAACATGATTTCAGCCTATTCTTCTGTGGGTTTTGCTGCTCCAGAAATTGTCCTATAGTATTATTTGGGTGTTTCTGGAGCTGATGCAAAATTTAAAATACTAGCAATATTAAGATTATACATTATGAGCTGTTGAGATTTATACCAGGACTGCAAGGATGATTCACTATTAGGAAAATTATTAGCATAATTGACCATATCAGTAACAATAATGACAAAAATCACATCTCAACAGATCCAGAAAAAGCTGTTTAAAAAATCCTGTTAAGAACTCTATAAATCGTAGGAATAAATTAAGCTTTCCTTAAAATTATAAGTAGTATTTATCTAAAACCAATAGCAAGAATTGTTTATAATAGGGGTAAGCTAGAAACCTTTCCAATATATCAGGTGTAAAGCAAGGATCCTTCTTATCACCACTATTATTCAGTATCATACTAGAAATGTTAATTATAGCCATGAGAAGAAAAATAAATTGAAGGAATTAGGTTAGATAGTGGGGAAACAAAACTATCACTCTTTACAAAAGATATGATTGTATAAATAGGAATCAATGAAAAAACTAGTTTAAATAATTAACAACTTGAGCAAAGTCACAGGACTTGAAATAAACCCACATAAATCATCATCATTTCTGTATATTACTAATAAAGTCCATTAGCAAGAGAAATAAAAATTCCATTTAATATAACTGTAAACAATATAAAATACTTGGGAGTCTTCTCAAGAAAAATTCAGTAACTACATAAGTATAATTATAAAACGCTTTTCATACAAATAAAGTTAGACCTAAAGAATTGACAGAATATTAATTGCTTGTGGATAGGCCAAGCCAAAATAATAAAAATGACAATTCTACCTAAATTAATAAAATAAGTCAGTACTATACTAATCAAACTACCACAAATATTTTATAGAGCCATAAAAAGTAATGGCAAAATTCATCTGGAAGAAGAAAAGTTAAAAAATATCAAAAGATTAACAAAAATAAAAGTGAAGGAAGGTGACCTAGCTATACTGGGGCTCAAACTGTATTACAAAGTGCTACTCATCAAAAGAATCTGTGACTGCCTAATAAATAGAGTTGTAGATCAGTGGAATATGTTAAATAGACAATAGACAGTAGGAAACAACCATAGTAACCTACTATTTGATCAACCTGGAAACCCAAGCTTTTGGAACAATTCACTACTTGATAAAAACTACTGGGAAAACTGGAAAGTAATATGGCAGAAACTAGGTATAGACCCAACAACTTACATCATATACTGAGATAAGGTCAAAATGGGTTTGAGATTAAGACATAAAGGGTGATAATATAAGCAAATGAGGGGAGTGTCATATAGTTTACCTTTCAGATCTATGGATAAGAAGAGCTTATTACCAAACAAGAGATAAAGGACATTATATGATATGGAATAGATAATTTTGATTACATTAAATTAAAAGGGTTTTTTTCACAAATAAAACAAATGTCTCCAAAATTAAAAGAAAAATAGAAAAATGGAAGAAACTTTTATACCAATAAATAGAGAACTGTATCAAATTTATAATGAATCATTCCCCAACTGATATATCATCAAAAGATACAAATAATCAGTTTTCTGATGAAGAAATAAAAGCTATCTATATTCAAATGAATTTTTTTCTAAATCACCCTTAATTATAGAAATATAGATAAAGAGATTCTGAGGTACTACCTCACATCTATCAGATTGTCTAATATGACAGGAAATGAAAATGACAAATATTAGAGGGTATATAGGAAAATTGGTTGACTAAGTCATTGTTGGTAGAGTTGTGAACTGATACAACCATTCTGGAGAGTAATATGTAACTGCTGAAAAGGCTATAAAACTGTGCTTATCCTTTACCACAGAAATATCACTAATAGATATGTCAAGGGCAGCTAGGTGGCACAGTGGATAGAGCACCAGCCCTGGAGTCAGCAGTACCTGTGTTCAAATCCGGCTTCAGATACTTAACACTTACTAGCTGAGTGACCCTGGGCAAGTCACTTAACCCCAATTGCCTCTCTAAAAAAAAAGATATATCATACAAAAAGATGAAAAAATAAGCAAAAAGACCTGAACGTACAACAATATTTATAGCAGCTCTTTTTTTTTGGGGGGGGGGGCAATGGATGAAAGAGTTGTACTATATAGTGATGATTATGAAAAACTATTGCTCTCTAAGAAATAATAAACAGGTTGCTTTCAGAAAAACCAGACATGACTTATATAAACTGATGCAGTGGAGTGAGGAAAATCAAGACAACATTTTATACAATGTTAATATGATTGTCCAATGATCAGCTGTGAATGGTTTTACTATTACCAGAAATACAAAGATCCAGGACAATTCTGACAGATCTATGATGAAAAATCCACTCTACTTTCTGAGAAAGAACTGATGATATCAGAATGTAGGTCGAAACATGCTTTTTTCTTTTTTTTACTTTCCTTTTCTTTTTTGTCTGTTTTCTTTCACCACATGACTAATATGGAAAAATGTTTTGCATGTTTGCACATATATAACCTTTATCAATGGCTTGTTTCTCAACGATGGGTTAGGGGAGGAAGGGTGGGAGAAATCTGGGGACTTAAAATTGTAAAAAAAAAGATTAAAATTATTTTTACATGTAATTTGGAAAAACAAAATATTATTTTAAAAAAAGAAAATAAAGGGAGACCTTATAGAATACTTTTAGGAGTAGAAGTAAAAAGTAAGGAAGAATTAAGGTTTATAGGATACATGCCAATCATCTGGTAAATGTCATGGAATGACCCTATGTTGTTCTTTCAGTTGTGAAACTGAAAGCCTTCTAGGTATTCTTACGTTCATCCACTATATTCCCTTTGAGATTTTATGTAAGACATGCTCACTCAGATACTACAAATTACCAGGAATAGACATCTAGTACACAAAGATCTTAATTAGTGGCTAAAAGTCTTACTTATTAATATAGCTATTTGGATGGTCCTTTCCACTCTGCTCCATACAATTGTGTGTATGGATGCACTTTTTTCTATATCAATACTGAGTCATTTCCTTTCCCCAGAGTGAGGAAGGCTAGTATTTGCAATTTTATAATTCTAAGCCTCAGAATCGCATCCTTATATTCCTAATAAATAGAACTACAGAAGATAGTTCTTACAGAAAACCTTGTAGCTGTTAGTTTGGATGGGGCTTCCACAATGATGCACTGAAAGCTCAACAAGCCTGTTCATACCCCCCTTGTTCTGGTGCAGCTTCTTTCCCAAAGATGGTTGTGTGAAATCCCAGTGAAGCATGGCTTCCTGAACAGAATTAATTCCTCAGAAGTTTCTAGTTTCCTTTTATTCACACCTTTATTTTATTTTTTTCTTTCACACCATTTGGTTGATGCTCTAAGAAAGAACGTTCATGTCCGTAGTGTATCTAATTTTCAACAAAAAAGTAGCCCTGTGCTCACATTTTTGCAATCAGAAAAGAATAATTTCCTCTCTATCCTACCTGAATCATTTTCCTCCCAACTTTTACTCTTCTTGAATATAATTTTAAATCTGTTTACAATGCTTAGTTTTACTCATTAAGCATTAAGAACTGCCTTCGTCCAGAAAACTTTACAACTATGAAACCTCATTTTCTTTCTGTTTCAATCAAAGTTTGATAGAGGGTAACTCATAAAATCCATCAAAACAGAATATCCCAAAGCTTTTAAGTGGAAATATATAATGGTTTTTATAAAATTCTAGAGATACTCACCTAACATAGTACCCAGCACACAAGTACATTAACATTCATCTCATCTTTCCTCATAACTGTGGAAATAATATTAAAATTAAAGATATATTTATATATATATATATGTGCACATATGCACATACATAAATATGGATGCATTTATACATGCACAAATATATATATACATATTTATGTATGTATGACTCTATACACACTTATACATACACAAAGATGCATACATATGTACATGTATACAAAGATGCATATGCACATAGGTGTGTACATATGCCTCTCTCTATATGCACACATTTTCATGTGTGTATATATGTATGTATTTGTGTATATAGACATATCATTTGAGAACCTGCCTAGCTAAATTCACAGAAACTCCTATCAAAAAGTTCAGCAACAGTGATTAATTTTTTTAGCTACAGAAATTTTCAAATGCTACTTACTTGCCAATTTGTGGAAAGCTCATGATATATTTAAATCCTAGGTACTGGTTGTATTGAAGTATTAAATTCTGCCTCAATTTATGCCCAAGTGTGTACTCATCCTTTGACAAATCTAAGAAAAATGTATAGTGAGTCAGTCAATGAGCATTAATTAAGTAACATGATAGAAATCTATGCTTTGGAGAAAGAAAGGCAAAAATAAAACAAAATGAAATAAAGCAACCACAGCAACAAAACCTAGTCCCTGTACTTAAGAAGAGTGTGTTCCAATATGGAAGATGATATACCATGTTAAATATCTCAGTACATGCAATAGATACACAGGGTATATAAGATGTAAGATTATCTCAGAAGTGAGGCATTAACAAGTTACAGAGAGGTAGGGGAAAGAATGTAGACCTTCTTTAGAAGGTGGAATAAAAGCTTAGTATAGAAGAAAGTCAGGGGAACAATGGAGGTGAAGGTGCATATCATTCAATCATAGGGCACAACTAGTGCAAAGGAATGGAGATAAGTGATTGAAAGAATTGCAAAAAGGTTAGTGTTTCTCAATCATAAAGTAGATAGAAGAAAGAAAGATATATGGGGGGGGCGGGTAGAGCCAAGATGTCAGAGGAAATGCAGTGACTTGCCTGAGTTATCCCTAAGACCCCTCCAAATACCTTCAAATAATGCCATAAGAAAATTCCTGAAGCAGCAGAACCCACAGAAGGACAGGGTGAAATAATTTTTCAGCCAAAGACTAATTTGAAGTTTGGCAGGAAAGGTCTGTTGTACTAAAGTGAGAGTGGACTGCAGCCCAGCTTAGGCCATGCCAGCACAGATGCAACCCCAGTGCAGACCCAGCCCCAAGAAAACCTGGAGTAGGCATTGGGAGCCTCTAAATCAGCAGAGTAACTCAGTCCACAGATTGTAAGGGGGTCAAACAACTGGCCAGTGGGAGATTATAGGGGTCTCTTTGTTAGCACTGAGGCAGGACTCGGTTGTTTTGCATATACTTGGATTGAGGTCAAAGTCTTGGGTGGCAGTCCCAGGCAGAGGAGGAACACAAACACACAAGAGCTTGCAGCTAATAGTGGATAAGGCTTCAAAGTTCCATGGCAGAAAAGCAGGCTTGTCTTGGCTTGGAGACCAGAGAACAGGCCAGGAGAATAGTGAGCATACCTTAAATAAGACCACCTTGGAAGAACTAAGGACTTGCAAATTCCTAGAAGTATCTTGGAGAACAGCTGCTCAAACCCCCTTTAATTTGGGACAGTGTGTCCTCCACCCTGGAAGCACTTTAACAAAAAATTAAAAGTCAAGAAATAAGCTGAGAAAATGAGCAAACAGAAAAAGAAATGTTGACCATAGAATATTTCTATGATAAGAAGGAACTTCAAAGTACACTGTCGGAAGAAGATAACAAAGTCAAAGCTACTGCATCCAAAGCTTCCAAGAAAAATATGAATTGGGGCAGCTAGGTGGCACAGTGGATAAAGCAAGGCCCTGGATTCAGGAGGACCTGAGTTCAAATCTGGTCTCCGACACTTGACATCTATTAGCTGTGTGACCCTGGGCAAGTCACTTAACCCTCATTGCCCTGCCTAAAAAATATATGAATTGGTCTCAGGTCATAGAAGTATTCAAAAAGACTTTGAAAATAAAGTAAGGGGCAGCTAGGTGGTGCAGTAGATAAAGCACCAGCCCTGGAGTTAGGAGTACCTGAGTTCAAATCCAGCCTCAGACACTTGATACTTCTAACTGTGTGACCCTGGGCAAGTCACTTATTTTCCCTGCCCCCCCCCAAAAAAAGGAAATGAGATTAGTCTGGCATTACCTGTTCCTAAGGAAGATAAGTTGGTTTTTAGTTCTTACTGGTTCCCTGTTAAGTGCTCAAAAATTATCACTTACCCCCCATTGCCCCACAAAACAAACAAATAAATAAACAAACAAACAAACAAATAAATACATAAATACATAAAATAAAGTAAGAGAGGTAGAGGAAAAAATGGAAAGAGAAATGAGAATGATGCAAGAAAATCATGGAAGAAAGATATATGAAGACTGGGAGGATAAGAAGGGGCCAAATTATATAGTTTAATTTCCAAACAAAGGAATTTTCATTTGATCCTGGAGGTAATAGTGAGTCACTGTCTCTCACTGAGCAAAAAGATGATGTGGTTAGACTTAAGTATTATAAACATCTCTTTGGCAGCTCAGAGAAGGATTAATTAAAGTAGAGAGAGATTTGAGGCAGAGATGCCAGCTAGGAGCTTCTTGTAATAGTCCACGGAAAATGTGATGAGAGCTTGATTTAGGACTGTTACTGGGTAAGTTGAGAGGTACAGATATACAAAAGATGTTGGGAAGGTTCCAATATATGTCAATGAGTTTCATTAAATGTAGGGATCGATGATGAGGAATCCAGGATGATGCTGAGTTTATAAATTTGATATATTGGAAGGATATGTTGCCTTCAATATAAAAATGAAAAGACCATAGAGAAGTGCATAAAGACCACAATCACATAAAATATATCTTTGGGGAAGGTTTCCTTTACGTTTAATTATCTGGTCCAATTAGTTATTTTATGAAAGTAGTCAGTTCCTAATCTTACAAAATTTTATTTTATTTAGTAAGAAACTGATTATATAATGATTGATGATCCTTAGAGGTTTTCTATTCTTTTTCCATGCTGTAAAGTTGCATTGTGCTTTAAAAAGTCACTTTTGATGTCCATTTCAAAAAATGACATTACTAAATTTAATTTTGGTGAAGAATACTGTGTTTTACATAAGGAACTGTTTATGGATATATTCTCCCTGTCAGGAGATTTGAGGAAGCAATTTAGTACCCTGGGTGGACCTAATGTGTCACATTTATGGGAGGATATCTCAGTCAATCAGTAGAAAGCATTCTTAAGTGCCTATTATGTGCAAGGAGCTATGTTTAGTTCCAGGGACACAAAGAAGGGCAAGAGATAGTCCCTGCTCTCAAGGAGCTCACAGTCTAACAGAGAATGAAACATGCAAACAACTAAGTACAAGTAATTTTATACAAAATAAACTGATATAATTACTAGAGGGAAGTCATTAGCAATAAGTGTATTGGGTAAGATTGTGTGTAGAATATGAGATTTTCCCTGGAACGAGAAGAAAGTCAAGGAGGCAAGTAGATTAAAATAAGGAAGGTATTGATTCCAAGCATGGGATACAGTCAGTAAAAATGCTCTGAGTTAGGAGATGATGTATCTTCTGTGAGGAACAGCAAAGATGACAGTATATTGGATGCAGAGTAGTAAAGTATGTCCCCTAACTCATCTACTACTGTTGAAGGTGTCACCACCTTCCCAAAATTCCAGGCTCATAACCTAGGTATCATCCTCAGCTTCTCAGTCCTTCTAAACTATCATAGGCATAGTGTAATAGAAGCTTTTCACCTCTGCCTTCAGATTATCACTGATATTCAACCTTCCCTTTGATAAAATCACTGCCACATGGAAGGCTTTCAGAAACTCACACCTGTACTATAATAATAATAATAATAATAATAGATAATAATAATAGATAATAATAATAACAATAATAATATTTACATACTATGTGCTAGGCACTATGCTATGTGCTTTACAATTTTTATTTCAATAGATTGCCAAAGCAACCCTGGGAAGTAGCGTCTATTGTTCCCATTTTACATATGAAGAAACTAAGGTAAATAAAATCCAATCCAATCCAATAAACATTTATTAAACTCCGTTTCTATGCCAGGCCCTATGCTTAACACTGGGAATACAATTAATACAAAGGGTAGTCCTTGATCTCAGTGAATTTACAATCTATTGGAGGGAGACAACACACAACAAAAACTAGGGAAATCAGGGCAAGGGAGAAAACACCACAGCATAGGAGCATCTTGTTCTGTGGAGGGGAAAAAAGGACAAGGAAGCAGATACAGGATAGAGTGAGCCCAAATATCGAGTTTCTGCCTTCTATAAAGGAAGCCATTGTGATGAGCTTGGTACTCTACCTTCCAGCCCTCCAATCAGAGGTCATTTATCTGCAGACTTCCAACTTGGTTCTAAGTTGGAATTTAGATAATGCTTTGCTCCTGTGGTCTGAGCTGCACAGCTACTACTTGCCTCTGATCCTGTTTATTCTCAATAAATTGCCCAGAGCCACCCACCACTCTGCTCAACTATGAACCCCTGCAAAAATTGCCCTCTTCAGTCTGCCTTGCATCTGTGAAATAAAACTGGATAATGGGTGGCAAAGCTGCTATTTGGAAGCTGTTCCTTTTCCCATTAAAGGTTTTATACTGCTTTATTTAGGTTTGGGACCTCATTTTGCCCTAGCCCATATATTCTCCCTGTATCTCCATGGTATGCTCCTGGTCAGACACCTTCCAAATTTTCTGTAAACCCTTATATTTCCCTGTACTAACTTGAGCTAGAAAAATGAGTGATAATGACTTTTACATGGATTTCCAAAGCATAACTAAATATGATGCATTTTCTAAAGATGGAGGAAACTCACTATTCTACTTCCAGCTACTCAACTATCTTGGCTCTCCCTCCTCTAGTCCTCCCTAATCTTAGTATTTTCCCTGTGAGCCTACTCCCTATTTATCTTGTATATATCTTGTTTTTAAATAAAGATTTGCATTTTGTATCCCCCATAAAGCTGTGAGCTCTTCGGAAGGACAGGCTGGGTTTTTTGCCCTTTTTTGTATGCCATGTCCTTAGCACAATGCTTAATAAATGCTAGTTGGCTGAGTAGGAATCCTGGAAAGGTAGGAAGCAACCAGGTTATGAAGAGTTTTGCCAGACAGAGGATTTTATATTAATTAAATATTTCAATGTGGAGGTGATGGAGAGCCACTGTACTTTATTCAAGAGGGGAGTGATACAGTCAGTTTTCTGTTTTATGAAGCTCAATTTGACATTTTGGTGGTAGACAGATTAGAATGATTTGAACAACTTGAGGCAGAAAGACAAATCGGCAAGATATTTCAATAGCTCAAGAGTAATATTTTGAGGACCTACCCTAGGCCAGTAGCATAAGAGAAAAGGGAGGGGATATATGATGTATTTTGAAGGTAGAGAGGTGAGGACTTGACTTGATTGAAAAGGTGGGCAGTGAGAGGAAATGAGGAGTTGAATAGTCATTCATTTAAGAATATAAAAATTGGCATTCATGGATGGTATGAAATCTGTATCATTGAGGGGAATACTCATTAGTGAGATCACAGAACTGGTAATGGAGCATTTTTATAAATTGGCTATTTTTAATAATCTTTAGAATAAAGTTCATTCCTTGATATAATATATAACCTACAATTATTCCTATATATTTATGTCATACACACAAGCACAGATACAGATAGATAGAGAGAGAGAGAGAGAGAGAGAGAGAGAATCTCACATATCAAAAGCAAATTCCATTTATTATCACATCCTTAATGAAATTAGTGGATTTTTTTTCTTGTATTAGGATATGGATCTCCATTTATTAATTCCATCCATTATATGATAAAATAACATGATTTGTTTCATAATGTCACTGAAATTGCCCAACAAATCCTTATTTTTTTTTACATTCACTGTTAAGCAATAATTACCTGTTAACCTTGAATATGCTGTGAACTTGTAAAAATGCTACCTAGATTAATTCAGGATAATGAAGTAACATAAAAGAAAAGGAGTTTGCATAAATCTCTTCCATATTTTTTTTCATTTCTCTGACAGCTGGTTACTAATTACATATAGAAATAGCAACTGATTTGAGAAATCCTAACCTGATATTAACACCTAATCTCTGTCCTCACTGGCCTTGAGAGCAAATCATGCTACTTGAAAGGTTTTTATTTGAAGAGATCTGAAACATTTCATTCAATTCAGATTTTTGTTTAAGAAATTAAATGTTTCTCAGTAATATATTCTCACCTAACGGGTTGTGGCAATTAATAATCCTGTGTGGGAGCATAAACTGTGAGAAATTTGCAAAAAATGTTATTACTTTATAATCTAGCTATATTAAAAATCAGTGTTGCTCATAGAGAGCTGATTTTAGTATTTCTTTCTGGCTCTTAAAATAGGACCCCTGGCAAGGAATTAAATTAAAATAAGTCTTCTTTATATTGCTCCCACTGGAAGGTAAATTACAATACAAAGATTGCTGGTTCTCATAACCTGTCTTTGCTATTTTTCCATTAATGCTTCTAATTTTAGTATACTCTATTAGTGTTTATTGGATCTGATGAAGAAAAGAGAAGTTGTAGTGGACAGAGATCAAAAGGTAAAGCTAGGAAGGCTAATCTGCTTCCTTCTCTGGGCTGATTGACCCTGTTTTTCATTGACCATATTTATCATGAAATTTCCTTCTCTTGTCTTCACAATACCCAGTTCTCTGCCAAATACTACTTTCCAGCATTATGGTTTTGATTTTATTCTCAAGAAAGGCATCTATTTATTCATTCATGCATATATTCATTCATTCATTCATTTATTAATTTATCTATTTAGCAACTAATCTATTTATTTATTTATTTACTTAGCTAACTATCCATTCATCTCCCCATTTATTTATTTATTTATCCACCCTCATATCTATTTATTTATTGTTAGTTTACTTATTTATTTACTTGTTTATTCATTTATTTATTTAATCACTTATCTACCTATCTGTCCATTTACTATTTCATGCATTTTTATTTATCTTTTTATTTATTCCCTCATCCATCCATTTATTTACCTGTTTATTAATTAATTAATTAATTACTTGTTCATTTATCTATTTACTTATTTATTCATTTGTCTATTTATTAAAAGTTGAGATGATAATGTAAGAAGATCTTGCTGGATTTACCTACAGTTTTCTTTTGCTTTGTTTTGTTTTTCTGGTGACAAAACTGTGATCTTAAAATTGAACTGGGGATTCTGAGCTAAAATTTCAAAGCAGTCTCTGATAACTTTGGTCAGTTAGGACATTCAGAAATCAATAGCTATCATATTTAAAACTTTCAACTATCAAATATCCTGGGAATATTATCCTTGAAAATAATTTGTTACTGTTACTTTAATGTTATGATCGCTAATTTTCACTTAAAAACTGTTTTTGAAAGAGTTGTACCTCAATGCTTGATAATCTGCATCAAAACATCCTCTTCTCTGGCAATATGCTGGGTTGCAAGCTTGAAAATAATTAAAAAAAACAATACTCTAAAATGAATCCTTTCAGGTAGTTATTCTTCAAAATGTTCTAATTATTTTGATCTACAGCTATCATAAATCAAACATTTTACCTGGGGCACATTACAGCAGGAGCTAGCAGCTTTTAATAACCATGTTTTATCTCTCTGTAAAATATCAAGTCAAATAAGATGTCTGCATAAGGAAACAGAAAAATCAGCTGTTGATAATAATCAATAAAAATGTTGTAAAGGTGAAAGGTACAAGGAAAAAAGTAAATGATTCAAACCTCAAAGAGAATTGAAATATTAAAGTAATGGCACAGAGACCAAGAATCACCCCCAAAAGACAGGTTCCTCCCACATTAGAATACACATCCCATAAATGTTAGGTAGCAAAAGACCTGTACAAATTATTGTTTTCATTCTCCTACTTCCATAGACACATGACCATGTCTATTTTCCATTCCATTCATTTTATTGCATTACATTTAATTTAATTCAATTCAATTCAATTCAATTCACTTATCGTTTATTAAAATATCTACCATGTGAAAAGATCTGGGCTAGGCATTAGAGAAACAAAACCAGAAAACAAAATGATTCTTTAACCAAAAGAGCTTATTGCATATTGGGAGGAAACAATATGTGCACAAAACACTGCATTTTAAAATATTGTATATTTTCTTGGAGGGTCACTAGAAACTGGCAGAAGTATTATAGGACTTTTTTATAGATAGGAATAGTACTTGGATTAAGTTTTGAATGATGTTCCAGATGGCATGAGGTGGTGATAAGAAGGCAGCATATGTCAAGCATGAGGGTCAGCTTTTTTCAAAGGCTCAGAAATGGGATATGGAAAGTCTCATATAAAACAGCTAGTAGGACTATTTGTTTGTAAAATAGATAGCAGGAAAGAGCATAATGTGAGATAAAGGTAGGCTGAACCCAAGTGATAAAGGGCTTTAAAAGTCAAGGAGTAGGAAAAAAAAAGTCAAGGAGTAGGGTTGGTATTTATCTTAGAAGCAAGAGGGAACAACTATACTTTCTTTAGTAGTGACATCGTCAACCTTATGCTTTAGGAATTTTAAGTTTGCAGCTTTGTGCACTTTGGCCTGGAGGTAAAAGGCAATAGAAATACAAAGTTCACTTAGAAGACAATTTCATTAGTTCAAAAGAGGTGATTATGGCCTCTACTAGGGTGGGTATGGCATGAATGGAAAAGGGAAAAATTCAATATACAATATAGAGATAGAAAAATATATCATCATTATCAACAGAACCATCATCATTTATATAGTACTTTAAGGCTTACAAAGTGCTTTACATATACTATTACATTTGTCTTACAGAATTACACATTAAGAGCAATTCTTATCTCTATTTTAAACATGAGGTACCTGAGTGTGAGTGATTAATTGGTTACCAAGGATCATACAACCAGTAAATGTCTTAGGCAGAATTCAAACTAATATCTTCCTGATCTCGTGTTCAAGGCTCTTTCCACCATCCAACCAAGCTGCCATGTAACAATAAGACTTAGTAACTGGTAGGATATAAAAAAATAATGGGAAAGGAAGAGTGGAGGATGATCTCAAATTTGTTAACTTGAGTAGAATTACAATGGTGTTCTCAAAGGCAATAGGGAAGTTACGATAGGAGCATTTAAAAAAATTGAAAGATGGTTTTGTTTTGGACATATTGAGTTAAGAGGGGGACCTGGGGGACACAGTGGATAAAGCATTGGTCCTGGAGTCAGGAGGACCTGAGTTCAAATCTCACCTAAGACACATACTAGTTGTATGGCCCTGGGCAAGTCACTTAACTCCAATTGCGTTATAACATCCATGGCAATCTCCAGTTGTTCTAATGTATGTCTTGCCACTTGACTCAGATGGCTCTGGAGGAGGAAGTGAGGTTGATGACCTTGTGCAGTCCTCCCTCACTTAAATCCCCCACTTAAATCACTGCCAGTCATGATATCACATCTTGATGACATGGTCCTCTTCAAGAACAATGGACAAACAACAATTGAGTTAAGATGATTGTAGGATATCCACTTGAGATGGCAAAGTTAATTGCTGATGTGGGACCAGTGATCAGAAGAAATACTGCTGCTCCCTATAGAGATCAGTGGGTCATGTACATAGAGGTATTAGATGAGTCTATGAGAGTTCTCACCAAGGCAGTATATAGTGTGAAGAAGATCAAGGCTAGAAAATTGGAGCGTGTCTTCACATATGTGGTAGGCAAAGATGATTTGCAAAAGATACTGAGAAGGGGAAACCAGACAGGTAGGCAAAGAATCAAGAGAGAACAGGCTTAGGAGAGGCCAGGGAAGAGAGGCTATAAGCAAAGAAGGGTTGATCAATTTTGTCTAATGCTCTAGAATGGGGCTCAAACTTTTTCCACTCATAACCCCTTTGTGCCTGAGAAATTTTTGCCATCGCCCTGGTAATATAGGTATATAAAATAAGTATACATAAGCTTTTATTACTGCCAATGTTATTTCTGACACCCACATTAAGTTACATGACCCCCTATGGTGTTGTGGTCCACAGTTTAAGATGCTAAAATCTGAAACAGTCAAGAGAGATAATAAATAGAATAAGCCATTATATTATTTTGTGGGGCAATTGGGGTTGTGTCACACAGCTAGTAAGTGTTAAGTGTCTGATGCCAGATTTGAACTCAAATCCTCCTGACTCCAGGGCCAGTGCTCTATCCACTGAGACAACTAGCTGCCCCAAGCCATTATATTTTGAAAATTAATTTTAAAAAATTGGTAAGCCTAGAGGGGAAAATGTAGTAAATTTGGAAGCAAGATTACAAAGGGTTTAGAGTTCAATGTATGGAGGGAAATTGAGGCAATGAATATAGACAGATTTTTCCAGAAGTTTGGCAGTGAAAGGGAAAACCATGGATAGAAAGGATGGTAGGGTCAACAGAGGGTGAAAGTGATTTTTGTTTTTGTTACATTTGCGTTTTTAAAGTTAAGAGTGTTATGGATATTTTTGTTAGCTTCTGCTCAGAGGAAAGAGGCATCTATAAAGCAGTTGGATTAATGAGAGAAGTTTTGGAATAGACAATGACAGGACTCAATCAGGAAAAAGGCCTCAGTTGAAAAGATATATCATAAATTTTTAGTTCATCCCATCAGCATAGCTGTACAACTTACTTCATATGACTCTACCAAGAAACATATAGCAAGGTGATGTAAGTCATCCAGGACTTGGGGTTCATAACTGATGAGTGGCTAGAGAAGAAAAGATACAAGAGAACCAAGGTGAGAGGACATTGTAAAGTTGAAACAACAAGTTATCAGCAAAGATTATTCTGAAGGCTGAAGGGAGGCTAGAGTAGTGGAAATGACCTAAGAAAGCACGGAGAGGTAAGGTGATCAAAGGTTGAATAAAGGGTGAATCACAGGTTAAGAGATGTGAGCATAGATGAAGATGATAGGATAGAATTTTTTTTTAATTTAACTTTTTTCTCAAATTTTGAATTCCAAATTCTCTCTCCTTCCCCAGCCCCCGCTCCCATTGACAAGGCAATCAATTTGCATAAGTTATACACATGTAGTTATGTGAAACACCATTTCCATGTAAAAAAAAAGGAAAAAAAAGAAAATAGAAACTAAAAAAAAGTATCTTCTAGAACTATGAATTATGAATGCAGATTGAACCATACTTTTTCTACTTTGGGAGCATTTTTTTCCTTCTTTGGTGATGTTTGTCCCTTGTGCTCTGATTCTTCTTTCACAATATGACTAATGTAGAAATATGTTTAATGTGATTGTACATATATAAACTATATCAGATAGCTTTCCACCTTGGGGAGGAAGGAGGGGAGGGAGGGAAGGGAAGGTGGGAGAAAATTTGGAACTAAAAATATTATGAAAACAAATGTTGAAAACTATCCTTACATGTAACTGGAAAACAATAAAATACTTTTATTTTTAAAAATCTGGAAATAGAGGAGAGGGGATCTGGTATTGTGTGAAGAAGGCTGAGAATTGTCACAGAGGCTTGGTTCCAGGCAAGATAAGGTGAAAGTTCAGCCATCTGAGCTTGCAGACTCAGAGGCAGAGACCATGTTTGTAGTTTAGGAGAGATGGGGATGATGTCCAGAGAAGTATAAAAGCATGTTGAAGGAGTACAACAAGAGAATAGACCAATTTGGCTAGAGCATGGAGTCCATGGAAGAGACTCTATGATTGCAGAAAGTAATGACCATAGATTGTAGGAAAATTCTTTTTTTAAATAACTTTATTGTTTATTTTAACATGTAATTTTTTTAGTCCTGAATTCTCTTCTTTGCTCCTCCACCCGTTGAAAAAGCAAGTAATATACTATCAAATATACATGTGAAATCATGCAAAATATATTTCTGTATTCTCCATGTTTGAAAAAAAGAAGAAAAATCAAATTAAAAATTAAAAAAAGCAAAAAGAAAGTAAAAAGTATCTGCTATCTGCATTCCAACGCAACCATTTCTCTGGTGCTGGATAGCACATTTCATTATAAGTACTTAGAATTGTTTTGGATAATTGTATATATAGCTAAATTATTCAGAGTAGATAATTATACAATATTGCTGTTCTTGTGTATGATGTTCTTCTGGTTCTGCTCATTTCACTTTGCATTATTTCATGTAAGTCTTTCTAGGTTTTTCTGAGAGCATCCTGCTTGTCATTTCTTATAGCACAATAATGTTATTTTACAATCATATATCACAGTTTGTTCAACTATTTCCCAATTAATAAATATCTCCTCAATTTCCAATTCTTTGCCATCACTAAAAGAGCTGCTTTAAGTAATTTTAGTACACATAGATCCTTTTCCTTTTTATAAAATCTTTTTGGGTATAGACCTAGTAGTGGTATTACTTGGTCAAAGGGTACACATGGTTTTATATTACTATGAGCCTAGTTCCAAATTGTTCTACTGAATGGTTGAATCAGTATAAAATTTCACCAACATTAGTGTTTTTATTTTCCCACATCCACTCCAACATTTGTCATTTCCCTCTTCTCTCCTATTAGTCACTCTGATCAGTATGAGGGGGTACATCAGAATTGTTTTAATTTTCTTTTTTATAATCAGTAGTGATTTCAAGATTTTTTCATGACTACAGATAGCTTTGATTACTTCATCTGAAAACTGCCTATTCATAGCCTTTGACATTTTGTCAATTTAGGAATGACTCATTTCTATAAATATCACATTTTTCTATATGTTTGAGAAGTGATCACTGTATTTTTTTTCATTTTAATCAATTTCTCTCTCTCTCTCTCTCTCTCTCTCTTTCTCTCTCTCATTTTACCCTGTCCATTCTCAGTGAACCTTTCTTTCTTTTTTTTTTTCCTTTTTTCGGGGCAATGGGGGTTAAGTGACTTGCCCAGGGTCACACAGCTAGTAAGTGCAAAGTAAAGTGTTTGAGGCCGGATTTGAACTCAGGTCCTCCTGAATCCAGGGCCGGTGCTTTATCCACTGTGCAACCTAGCCGCCCCCTACCCTGTCCATTCTCAAAAGTGTTTTTCTTCTGACTTTTTCCTCCACCAAACTGCTATTCCTTCTTTCATCCCCACCCTCCTGCTCCTATCCCTTTCCATTCTTACTTTCTGGTATGGTAAGATAGATTTCTACACTCAACTGACTGTGTATGTTAGTTCCTCTTTGAGCCAATTCTGATGACAGTAAGCTTCACATGCTCCCCTGCCCACTTCACCTATTTTCCCCTCCACTGTAAAATCTCTTTAGGGCATCTTTTATGTCAGATAATTTACTCAATTTTATTACCTTCCCCTTATCCCAGTGCATTATTCTTTCTCATTCCTTAATTAAATTTTTGTAGATAATCAGACCATCATATTCAACTCACACTTTTGTTTGCTATGTTTACTCCTTCTAACAGAGTAGAAGGACAGGTGGGGCTCAAGGCAGGCAACCCATCTAGGGGAAGGAACCCTGATTTTAAACCTCCATTCCCTTGCAGCTATACACATATATAGGAAAGGCTTCAGGAGTTAACCCCAAGGAAAAATCAGGAGTTGGAGTCCCTTGGGCAGTTGGATGTTGGACATCACATCCCTCTGGCAACTCCTGCAGCTGCACTGATACCAAACTGTATTGGCTCTGCCTCTCCTTTGGATCCACCAATGTCGTGGAGAGGGAAAACCTGCTGCATGGGCAACAGTTTGTTTTCCATATTGATCTGCCCAGGCCAGTGCCCTGGAGAGGATACTTCAGCTACTCTTTATGGGGTAGATACAACATGGGATGCGGTAGTTACTGGTTATAAGTCACTCAGGAGTTGTGGTTCCCACATCAGACTGCACAGCCACACTGAGGCCTATGGCTCTTCAAGGCGCTGATCCATGGTCATCTGTGGCTGGTGGAGGCCTACTAGTACTCCTTCTAATGGCTCTAATAATGAGAAAATTTTAGGAGTTACAGGTATCATTTCCCCATGTAGGAATGTAAACAGTTTAACCTTACCGAATTATTTTTGATTTTTCTTTCCTATTTACCATTTATACTTATTTTGGGTCTCGTAATTGAAAATCAAATTTTCTATTCCAGTCTTGTCTTTTTATCAGGAATCCCTGAAAATCCTCCATTTCATTGAATATCCATTTTTTTTTCCTCTTGAAGCATAATACTCAGTTTTTCTGGGTAGGTGATTCTTGGTTGTAATCCCAACTCTTTTGCCCTGCAGAATATGCTATTCCAAGCTCTCCAGTTCTTTAATGCAGTAACTGCTAAATCTTGTGTTATCCTAACTGTGGTTCCATGATATTTGAATAGTTTCTTATTGGCTTCTTGCATATTTTTCCTTGACCTGGGAATTCTAGAATTTGGCTATAATGTAGCTGTGAGTTTTCATTTGGGGATCTCTTTCAGGAGATGGTTGGTAGTTTCTTTTAATTTCTTTTATTTTATTCTCTTGTCATAGAATATCAGTGCAGTTTTTCTTAAAAATTTATTGAATGATGATGCCTTAACTTTTTTATCTTTTTTGTTTATTTAGAATTGTATTTACAATTTTATTTTTTACCAAATTACATGAAAATATAAATTTTGACATTTTAAAAAAATTTTTTGTTCCAAAGTATCTTCCTCCCTCCCTTCCTGCCCCCCCAATAAGAACTCATTCAATTCAATATAAACTATACCTTAGCAGTTATGGAAAACATTTCCAACATTAGCCAGGTTGTGAAATAAAACAGACAAAAACAAAACCTCAGATAAAGTAAGCAACAACAACAAAAAAAAGCTTCAATCTATATTCAGACACCATCAGTTCTCTCTCAGTAGATGGACTGCATTTTCCAAAAGACCTTCACAGTTGTCTTGGATAACTGCAGTGCTGAAAAAAATAAGTAATTCACAGCAGATCATCCTCCAGTAGTGATGTTACTTTTTACAGAGTGCATTTCATGTTGCATCAGCTCATGCAGGTCTTTCTGAGTTTTTCTGATAGCATCCTGCTCATTTTTTTTATATACTAAACTACATTTATGTAGTACTTCAAAGAGAGAATTCCTTACAATAAACCCATGAGGTTGATTCTTGTAGTAATGAAAATTGAAAACATTTATATAGTACCTTATACCTGACAAAGAATTTTCTTCACAGTAGCCAAGCAAAGTACCATACATTTATCATCAATCAATCACCATCTTCATCAATTAACTCTCATCATTATCAATCAGTCCTCATCATCAATCAATCTTCCCTAATCAGTTCTCATCTGCATTCAGTCATAATCAATCCATAAATCAATCATTTTCATCATCATGATCTTACATTACTCTTGCCTCTGCTTCAAAATATTTTTAGTTACTATTGTTAACTGTTTCCTTCCATTCTATTCCCTTCCCTATCATATTTACTCTATTTTCTATCTTCTTTCATCCTCTCCCTCCTCAAAAGTGTTTTGCTTCTGACTGCCTCCTTGCCCAATCTGCCATCCCTTCTTTCACCCCTCCCAAATCCCCTTCCCTTCCTACCCTCCTGCAGGTTTAGATAGGTTACTCCACCCAATTGAATGTGTATGTTATTCCCTCATTGAGCCAACTCTGATGAGATTAAGAACCTCCAGCCAGTTCTAATGAGTGTAAGGCTCATTCACTGCCCTGCTCGTCCCCCCCTCTCCCCCAACTCCTTAAGCCCTTTCCTGCTTCTTTTATGTGATTTCACCCCACTGTACCTTTCCCCTTCCCCCTCCCCCAGTGAAATCCTCTTACCCCTCAATTTTACCCTAAAGATGTCATCATGGGTCAGGTAGGTGACACAGTGAACAAAGAAATCACTCTAGACCCAGGAGAAAACTGGCCCCATTCTGGGCTCAGACAAAAGACCTTCACCCATTGATTGACCCTGGGCATGCCACCTAACCCCAACTGTTCCCCCTCAAAAAACAAAACAAAACAAAAAAATGATAAACAAAGAAGAAGCCTTACAGATATGATCCCTTCATAGTCAATTCTCACCTGTGCCCTCTGTCTAAATGTATTCCAATCATCTACACTAATGTTGAGAAAGTTCTTATGAATTAGATGTCTCATCTTCCCATATAGGAATGTAAACAGTTTAAGCTTTTAACATTCCTCTTGATTTTTTTTCCTGTTTA
Organism: Dromiciops gliroides; assembly: GCF_019393635.1. NCBI lineage: Eukaryota > Metazoa > Chordata > Mammalia > Microbiotheria > Microbiotheriidae > Dromiciops > Dromiciops gliroides. The sequence goes on along the minus strand of NC_057864.1, from coordinate 321,036,882 downwards.
TCTTTTTATGCTTCTCTAGGGTCTTGTATTTGAAAGTCAAATTTTTGATCCGGTTCAGATATTTTCATCATGAATACCCAAAAGTCCACTTTTCACTAAAGTCCCATTTTCCCCTGAAAGATTATACTCAGTTTTGCTGGCTAGGTGATTCTTGGTTGTTATTCCAACTCTCTGGAATATCATATTCTATGCCCTCCCATCTTTTAATGTAGAAGCTGCTAGATCTTTTGCTATCCTCATTGTGGGTCCACAGTACCTGAATTGTTTCTTTCTGGCTGCTTGCAATATTTTCTCCTTGGCATGGGAGCTCTGGAATTTGGCTATAATATTCCTGGAAGTTTTCATTTGGGGATCCCTTTCAGGAAATGATTGGTAGATTCTTTTAATTCCTATTTTATCTTCTGCTTCTAGAATATCAGGGCAATTTTCCCTGACAATCTCTTGAAAGATGACATATAAGCTCTTGTATTGACCATGATTTTCAGGTAATGCAATAATTTTCAAATTTTTTCTCCTGGATATATTTTCCAGGTCAGCTGTTTTTCTAAGGAGATATTTCACATTGACCTCTTTTTTTTTATTCTTTTGTATTTGCTTTATTGTGTCTTGATTCTCATAAAGTGACTAGGTTCCATTTGTTCAATCCTAATTCTTAGGTAATTATTTTCTTGAGAGAGTTTGTCCATTTGAATTTGCAAGCTCTTGACTTTTTTTCATGACTTTCCTGCATCACTCTGATTTTTTTCCTCTACCTCTATGACTTTCTCTTCAAAGTCCTTTTTGAGCACCTCTATGGCCTGAGAGCAATTCATGTTTTTCTTGTAAGCTTTGGATGTTGGAGCCCTGATGTTGCTATACTCTTCTGAGGGTGCACCTCCATCATCTTTGCCACTAAAGAAACTTTCCCTGGTCTGCATCTTTCTCTGTCTGCTTATCTTGCCTATCTTTTATTTGACTTTTATCTCCTTCTTAATGTGGGGCACTGCTTCCAGGATGCACTGTCCCTAGCTTCAGGGGCTCCCAGGTGGTACAGTTTAAAGAGACTCACATTCTGCACTCAGCTGGCCTATGTTCTGGTATGTAAATAACCCCAGGCCTACTTTCTCTTCAACAAGAAAACAAAATTTGTGTTTAACTGGGTTGATAGCTCCAGTGAGCCTGGGCCCTTCTCCCACCTGGGCCACCACCACTCAAGGCTGCTTCCTGGTTCTCAGAAGGGGTAAAACAACTAAGTTCCAACTCAGCACCAGCAGATACCACTGTAATCTCCCCACTGCCAACCACATGCCCCTCACAGCAGCTTAGGTCCAGAAGACACTGGTGCTGCAGCTGATTCAGATGCTCGGGAGGTCTCTTTCTCTGGTGCAGCCTTCCTAGGGCTGGATCTGTGTTGACTCTACCTCAGAATTGGGTTCCACTCCCACTGCAGCACATCAGAAGCCTACTGCTGACCTTCTAAGCCATCTTTGGCTGGAAAATAATCTCACCCCATCCTTTTGCCGGTTCTACTGCTCCAAGTATTGTGTTATGGCATTATTTGAAGGGATTTGGAGTGATTTGATGTAGGACTCTGAGGCTGTCCTCCTCTTAACTGTTTTTTGATTATGGCTTTCAGGTAGTCCAATAATACTCAGATTATTTCTTCTGGATCTATATTCCATGTCAGTTGTTTTTCCAATGAGATATTTTACATCTTCTGATTTTTTTATTCTTTTGATTTTGTTTGATTGTTTCTTGATGTCTCATAAAGTCATTAGTTTCCACTTCCCCTATTCTAATTTTTAAGGAATTATTCTCTTCAGTGAGATTTTGTACCTTCTTTTCTATTTGGCCAATGTTGGTTTTCAAGGAATTCTTCTCACTGAATTTTTTGCCTCTTTTACCATTTAACCCATTCTTTTTTTTAAGAAAATATTCTTCAGCATTTTTTGCCCCCTTTATTAAGCTGTTGGCTCTTTTTTCATGTTTTTCTGCATTATTCTCATTTCGCTTCCCAATTTTTCCTCTACCTCTCTTACTTAATTTTAAAAATTCTTTTTGAGATCTTCCATGACCTGAGGCCAATTCATATATTTCTTATAGACTTTGATTGTAGGAGTTTTGACTTTTTATCTTCTGAGAGGGTGTTTTGATCTTCCTTGTCCTCAAACTAATTTTCTATAGTCAGTATATCTTTCTGATGTTTCACCTTTTCAAGCCTATTACTTGACATTTAACCCTAAGGTAAAGTATAGCTCTCCTTCCAGAATGGAGGGAGCACTTTTCCAACCTTCAAGTTTTTGTGCAGCTTCTTTCAGAAGTAATTCTGGGGACCTGTAAGTTTTTGTTTTTTCCAGGATCTAGGGAGAGTTGTGTTTACTACTCTCCTGTGCTGTGCACTAGTCTGTGAGCAAGTATTATTTTCCACCCTGGAACTGTTATCAGGGACTTTGTTCTCCTGTGCCTACTAGTGTACTAGTGTTGCTCCTCACCTTGGGACTGAGATCCAGGACTGTAACCCACATTCAAGTTGAGACAATGTAACAGATTCTGTCCTTAATGCCAGCAAAGAGATACCTGTAAATTTCTTTTTGATCACTCGTCTGACCTCCTTACCATCTATCAGCTGAGAGGTCTGAAAACCATCACTGTCACCACTCATCCAGTCACCCCTGAGGCCTACTACTGGATTCCTGGGATTAGGAATGTGTTTATGTGTCCTGTGCTGGACTAGACTGCACTCTCACCCTGGAGCAAATGACCTTTCCTGCCAAGCTTCTAAGTTGTTTTAGGCTAGAAAAATATTTTGCTACATCTTTTTGTGGCTTCTGGTGCTATATAATTTATTTATAGTAATTATTTAAAGGTATTTGGAGAGCTTTGTGGGAGAGCTCAGGCAATCCCCTGCCTTTTCTCCACCATCTTGGCTCTGCCCTGCTCAAGGAGAGAATGTTTTAAGCTTATAGAGGAATAAGGGCATTATAGATAATGGAAATAGAATACTTTTTGATAACGATAGTAACATTTCATTCATCCACGTATGTATCCAAAGTGAAGTGAAGTGTAGAGATCATTGAAGTTGAGAAAGTTAATATTTGAAGCAAGGGTATTTGGAGATAATTGAACTTATAAATTTAAGTCCTTAAGTAAAATGGTAGACTTTGATGCAGAGATTCAACTGCCAGTTATATACCACAAGGAAGGTGTTGACAATAAGACTCCATCTACATCATAGTATTTATAGTGTCATTTTTTAAAAATTAATTTTTTTTTAGTTTTCAACATTTGTTTAGATAACATTTCCAATTTCCAATTTTTTTCCCTTCCATCCCTCCACCCTCCCCAAGACAGCAGGTAATCTGATATAGGTTTTATATATAAAACATTAAACATTTTCTGCATTAATCATGTTATAAGAGAAGAATCAGAGCAAAAAAGGAAAAAACCCAAAAAGAAAAAAAAAGCACCAAAACAAAAGAAATAATATGGTCCACTCAGCATCCATATTCCACAGTTCCATAGTTATTTTTTTAAAATAAAATTATTTTATTATTTTCAAGTTACATGTAGAAATAATTTTCAACATTTATTTATATAAGATTTACGATTTCAAATTTTTCTCTCTCCTTATCCTCCCTTCCCCCCTCCCCTAGACAGAAGGCAATCTGATATAGGTTATATATACATAATAACATTAAACATATTTCTGCATTAGTCATATTATACGAGAAGGATCAGAGCACAAAGGAACAACCTCAAATCAGAAAACCAACAGCACCAAAAACAAAAGAAATAGTATGGTCTGATCAGCATCCATATTCCACAGTTCCTTTTTTTTTGGTCTGGATTTGGAGAGCCTTTGCCATCATGAGTCCTTTGGAAATTTCTTGTTATGTTGGATTGGTGAGAAGAATCTAGTCTATCACAGTTGATCAACACATAATGTTGATGATACTGTGTATAATGTTCTGGTTCTGCTCATCTCACTCATCATCAGTTCATTCAAGTTGTTCCAGGTGTAATGATTGGAATGATGCCACCTACTGGAGACTTGCTGTGGGAAAGCTCCGCCATGAGGAAAATGCCTCAGAGGGCAAGGCCATGTGGCTTTTCCTTGGCGTCAGGAAATGACATTTTGCTCATGGGTGCTATCTATCAAGGCTACCAGCCAATCAACTTGAGGAGCCTCCTATTTTCTGGGAGGAGACAGGAAGGAGGAAAGAGAGCCTGCGAGGAGAGCTCTAGCTCTTTTTGGGTTCCTGACTTGATGGTGGTGGTGGCGGCAGGGGACTTCACAGAAAATTTGAGGAAAGATAGGAATACCAGGCTGTTGGAATTCTGTTCTCAATCTTTTTCTTTCTATTTTTCAATAAACCCTTAAAAACTTAAACAGTGATTTTAGTCAGTTTCCCCCAAAACTGGGGGAACAGATTAGAATCCACATTTAGAATCTTAAATTACACACAGGTTTCTCTGAATTCCACCTGCTCATCATTTCTTACAGCACATTAGAATTCCATTACATTCATATATCACAACTTGTTTAACCATTGATGGAAATCCCCTCAATTTGCAATTCCTTGCCACCACAAAAAGAGCAGCTATAAATATTTTTGTACATGTGGGTCGTTTTCCCTTTTTTATGATTTCTTTGGGAAAAAAGAGCCAAAAGTGGTATTGCTGGGTCAAAGGGTATGCACAGCTTTATAGCCCTTTGGGCATAATTCCTAACTGCTCTCCAGAATGGTTCGATCCGTTCACAGCTCTATAAACAATGCATTAGTGTTCCAATTTTTCCACAGCTTCTCCAACATTTATTATTTTCCTTTTTTGTCATATTAGCCAATCTAATAGGTGTCAGGTGATACCTCAGAGTTGTTTAAATTTGCCTCTTTCCAATCAACAGTGATTTAGAGCATTTTTTCATATGGCAATAGATAACTTTGATTTCTTCATCAGAAAACTGTGTGTTCATATCCTTTGACCATTTCTCAATTGGGGAATGAGTTGGATTCATATAAATTTGATTTAGTTCCTTGTGTATGTTAGAAATGAGGCCTTTATCAGAGATACTGGCCATAAAAATTGTTTCCCAGCTTTCTGCATCCCTTCTAATTTTGGATGCATTGCTTCTGTTTGTGGAAAAACTTTTTAATTTAATGTAATCAAAGTTATCCATTTTGCATTTCATAATGTTCCCTATTTCTTGTTTGGTCATAAACTGCTCTCCTTTCCAATGATCTAAAATGTAGACTATTCCTTTTTCTCCTAATTTACCTAAGGTATTGCCTCTTATGTCTAAATCATATACCCATTTTGACCTAATTTTAGTATAAGTTGTCAGATGTTGGTCTATGCCTAATTTCTGCCATACTGTCTTCCAGTTTTCCCAGTAATTTTTGTCCAATACTGAACTCCTATCTCAGAAGCTGGGGTCTTTGTGTTTATCAAACAGTACATTACTAAAATCATTTACTATTGTGTCTCCTGAGCCTAGCCTATTCCATTGGTCCTCCACTCTATCTCTTAGCCAGTACCAGATAGTTTTGGTGACTGCCGCTTTATAGTTGAGCTCCAGATTTGGTAAAGCTAACCCACCTTCCAGTGCATTTTTTTTCATTATTTCCCTTGATATTCTCAACTTTGTTTATCCAAATTAATTCTGTTATTATTTTTTCTAGTTGTATAAAATAAATTTTAGATAGTCTGATTGGTATGGAACTGACATGAATTTAGGTAGAATTGTCATTTTTACTATTTTAGCTCTGCCTATTCATGAGCAATTAATTTCTTTCCAATTTTTAGATCTGATTTTATCTGTGTGACAAGTGTTTGATAATTGTGTTCATAGAGTTTCTGGGTTTGTCTTGGCAAGTAGACTCCCAAATATTTTATATTATTTACTGTTACTATAAATTGAATTTCTCTTTCTATCTCTTGCTGCTGGACTTTGTTGGTCACGTATAGAAATGCTGATGATTTATGTGGATTTATTTTATATCCTGCTACTTTGTTAAAGGTGTTAATTGTTTTAAGTAATTTTTGAGTTGATTCTCTAGGATTGTCTAAGTATACCATCATATCATCTGCAAAGATTAATAGTTTTGTTTCCTCCTTGCCTATCCTAATTCCTTTAATTCCTTTTTCTTCTCTGATTGCTAAAGCTAACATTTCTAGTACAATATTAAATAATCGAGGTGATAATGGACATCTCTGTTTCAACCCTGATCTTATTGGGAAGGCCTCTAACTTATCTCCATTACATATAATGCTTGCTGATGGTTTTAGGTAGATACTGCTTATTTTTAAAGAAAGCTCCACCTATTACTTAGATCTCTAGTGTTTTTATTAGGAATGGGTGCTGTATTTTTTCAAAAGCTTTCTCTGCATCTATTGAGATAATCATATGATTTTGGTTAGTTTTCTTATTGATTTGGCTGATTATGTTGATAGCTTTCCTAATGCTGAACTAGCCCTGCGTTCCTAGTATAAATCCCACCTGGTCATAGTCCTGGTGATCGCTTTCTATAATCTCCTTGCTAATACCTTATTTAAGATTTTAGCATCAATATTCATTAGGGAAATTGGTCTATAATTTTTTTTCTCTGTCTGCAAAAACAGGCCCCTGGAACCTGGCTCAAAAATCTGGTGGGCAAGAAGGACAGTGGAAAAACCTACCTGCATCAGCCGAGAGGGCAAGTTGCCAGCTGTAGGGCCAAGACCAGGACATGCAGGATCAGGCACCTGACTGAGCGTGCTCAGACAGGAAGTGCAGGGGTGTGAACTACCCACACTATAAATGTCTCAGAGTAAAAAGCCGATCACACAGCACCTATACCCCTGCAAAAGAAGCCCAAAACTGGGACCCTGGTGTCCCCAGAGCAGACCTCAACTTAAAAAATAAATAAATAGGCTGCAATAATGAGTAAGAAGCAACAAAGAGCCCTCTCCATTGAGAGCTTCTGTATCAATAGGGAAGACACCAACACAAACTCAGATGAGGACAGTACCTTCAAATTGCCTACATGTGAAGCCTCACAAGGGAAAGTGAATTGGTCTCAAGAACAAAAAGCCTTCTGTGAAGAGCTCATAAAGGATATTAAAAATCAATAGAAGAAAAATGGGGAGAGAAATTAAAGCAAAACAAGAAAACTATGAAAAAAGAATCGGCAGTTTGGAAAACGAAGCACAAAGATTGACTGGCCAAATGGAAAGAAAGTGCATAATTTCACTGAAGAAAAAAATGCCTTAAAAAATTCATCCGGCCAAATGGAAAAAAAGGTGCATAAACTCAGTGAAGAAAACAATGCCTTAAAAAATTCATTTGGCCACATGGAAAAAAAAAAGGTGCATAATCTCAGTGAAGAAAATAATGCCTTAAAAATTAAAATTGGACAGTTGGAAGATAAGGAATCCATGAGACACCAGGAATCAGTCAAGCAGAATCAAAAGAAGGAGAAAATAGAAGAAAATGTGAAATACCTCATTGGAAAGGCAACTGATTTCGAAAACAGATCCAGGAGAGACAATTTGAGAATTATTGAACTGCCTGAAAGCCATGACCAGAAAAAGAATCTAGACTCCATATTCCAGGAAATTATTAAGGAAAACTGCCCTGATATCATAGAATCAGAGGATAAAATCATCATTGACAGAATCTACTGATCAACTCCTGAAAGAGATCCCAAAAGGAAAGCTCCAAGGAATATTGTAGCTGAATTCCAGAATTATCAGGTGAAGGAGGAAATACCCCAGGAAGCCAGAAAGAAGCAATTTAAATATCATGGAACGACAGTCAGGATTGTTCAGGACCTGGCAGCTTCAAAATTAAAGGACCACAAGGCTTGGAATATGATATTCTGGAAGGCAAAGGAGCTTGGATTGCAGCCAAGAATCTATTACCCAGCAAAAATGTGCATTTTCTTTCAGGGGAAAAGATGGACATTTAATGAAATTGGGGACTTTCAATCTTTCCTGGTGAAAAGACCAGAACTGAATAGAAAATTTGATCTCAACATACAAGACTCAAGAGAAGTTTAAAAAGGTAAACAGAGGGGGAAAAAAAAGTTACCCTATTAGGTTAAACTGTTTATATCCCTACACAGGAAGATAATACTCATAACTCTTAAGAATTGTAAATGTATTTGGGCAGAGAGAAGGACTTTATATAGAGGGTATAAATATAAATGGTCTTTGATGTGATGATACAAAAGAATTAAGGGGATAAAAAGGGAGTCTATGGGGAAGAGAGGAAAGGGGAGGTGGAATGGGATGAATTATATCATATGAAGAGGTGGAAAAAAACCTATTACAATAGAGGGAAAGAAAGGAGGGGGGAACATGGTTTCAACCCTATTCTCATTAGATTTGACTCAAAGAGGGAATAACATATACGTTCATTGGGATAAAGAAACTTAACTCATTCTTTAGGGAAACAAAAGGGGAAGGGAAAGGGGGGGACTGATAGAAGGGAGGACAAAAGCAAGGGAGAAAAGGGTAAAGAAAGGAGAGCAGGGTGATAAAAAGGGAGGGCAGATTGGGGGAGGCAAGGGAAAGAAGTAAAACATCGGTGAGGAGGAATAGGCTGAAAGAAGGGGGGAAAAGTACAAAGGGGGTAAATAGAATGGAGGGGAATAGACAGTCAGTAATAATAACTGTGAATGTGAATGGGATGAACTCTGCTATAAAACAGAAGCGAATTGCAGAGTGGATTAAAAACCAGAACCCTACAATATGCTGTTTACAAGAAACACATTTGAAGCAGAGAGATACATACAGAGTAAAGGTAAAAGGCTGGAGCAGAATATATTATGCCTCAGCTAAAGTAAAAAAGGCAGGGGTAGCAATCCTTATCTCAGACAAAGTGCAGGCAAAAATAGATCTCATTAAAAGAGATAAGGAAGGAAATTACATCTTACTTAAAGGTACTATAGATAATGAAGTAATATCAATATTGAATATGTATGCGCCAAGTGGTATAGCATCCAAGTTCTTAGAGGAGAAGTTAAATGAGTTACAAGAGGAATTAGACAGTAATACTAGTGGGGGATCTGAATCTCCCCCCTTAGAATTAGATAAATCTAGCCAAAAAATAAATAAGAAAGAAGTGAAAGAGGTGAATAGATTACTAGAAAAGTTAGACATGATAGATATCTGGAGAAAATTGAATGGGGATAGAAAGGAATATACCTTTTTTCTCAGCAGTACATGGCACATTTTCAAAAATTGACCATGTATTAGGGCACAAAAACATCATAGTCAAATGTAGAAAGGCAGAAATAGTAAATGCATCCTTCTCAGATCATGATGCAATAAAAATTACATGTAAGAAAGAGCCAGGGAAAAGTAGAATGAAAATCAATTGGAAACTAAATAATTTCATTCTAAAGAATGAATGGGCCAAACAAGAAATCATAGAAACAATCAATAACTTTATCCAAGAGAATGACAATAATGAGACAACATACCAAAATCTATGGTATGCAGCCAAAGCAGTGCTTAGGGGAAAATGTATAGCTCTAAATGCTTAGATGAATAAAAAAGAGAAAGAGGAGATTAATGAATTGGGCATGCAACTTAAAAAGCTAGAAAAAGAACAAATTAGACATCCCCAATTAGACACTAAATTAGAGATCCTGAAAATTAAAGGAGAAATTAATAAGATTGAAAGCAAAAAAATAGAATTAATAAATAAAAGTAAGAGCTGATTTTATGAAAAAACCAATAAAGTAGATAAAATATTGGTCACTTTGATTAAAAAAAAGAAAACCAAATTACCAGTATCAAAAATGAAAAGGGTGATGTTACCACCAATGAAGTGGAAATTAAAGCAATAATCAGGAATTATTTTGCCCAACTGTATGCCAATAAATTTGACAATCTAAATGAAATGGATGAATATTTACAAAAACACAAACTGCCCAGGTTAATTGAAGAGGAAATAAAATTCTTAAATAAACCCATATTAGAAAAAGAAATTAAACAAGCCATTAATGAACTCCCTAAGAAAAAATCCCCAGGGCCAGATGGGTTTATGGGTGAATTTTACCAAACATTTAAAGAACAATTAATTCCAATATTATATAAATTATTTGGAAAAATGGTTGAAGAAGGAGTTCTACCAAATTCATTTTATGACACAAATATGGTGGTGATACCAAAACCAGGCAAAGCAAAAACAGAGAAAGAAAATTGTAGACCAATTTCCCCAATGAATATTGAGGCTCAAATCTTAAATAAGATATTAGCAAGACAATTACAGCAAGTGATCACCAGGATAATACATTATGACCAGGTGGGATTTATACCAGGAATGCAGGGCTGATTCAACATTAGGAAAACTATTAACATAATCAAGGATGTCCATAAGAAATCCAACCAAAAACATATGATTATCTCAATAGATGCAGAGAAAGCTTTTGACAAAGTAGAACACCCATTCCTAATAAAAACACTAGAGAGTTTAGGAATCGGGGGAGCTTTCCTTAGAATAATAAACAGTATCTACCTAAAACCATCAGCAAGTATTATATGCAATGGAGATAAATTAGAGGCCTTCCCAATAAGATCAGGGGTGAAACAGGGATGTCCATTATCACCCCTATTATTTAATATTGTACTAGAAATGTTAGCTTCAGCAATCAGAGAAGAGAAAGGAATTAAAAGAATTAGAATAGGCAAGGAGGAAACAAAACTATCACTCTTTGCAGATGATATGATGGTATACTTAAAGAATCCTAGAGAATCAACTCAAAAATTACTTAAAACAATTAATAACTTTAGCAAAGTAGCAGGATATAAAATAAATCCACAGAAATCATCAGCATTCCTATATATGACCAACCAAGTCCAGCAGCAAGAGAAAGAAAGAGAAATTCCATTTAAAGTAATGGTAGATAATATAAAATACTTGGGAGTCTACTTGCCAAGAGAAACCCAGGAACTCTATGAACACAACTACCAAACACTCTGCACACAAATTAAACCATACCTAAATAATTTTAAAGATATCAATTGCTCATGGATAGGCAGAGTTAATATAGTAAAAATGACAATACTACCTAAATTAATTTACTTATTCAGTGCCATACCAATCAGACTACCTAAAAATTATTTTATAGAGCTAGAAAAAATAATAACAAAATTCCTCTGGAAAAACAAAAAGTCAAGAATGTCAAGGGAAATAATGAAAAAAAAATCACTGGAAGGTGGGTTAGCGGTACCAAACCTGGAGCTTTAATATAAAGTGGTAGTCATCAAAACTATCTGGTACTGGCTAAGAAATCGAGCGGAGGATCAATGGAATAGGCTAGGCCAAGGAAATGTAGTAGTAAATGACACTATTAATGTAGTGTTTGATAAACCCAAAGACTCTAGCTTCTGGGATAGGAGCTCAGTATTTGACAAAAACTGCTGGGAAAACTGGAGGAAAGTATGGCAGAAATTAGGCGTAGACCAACATCTTACACCTTAAACTAAAATAAGGTCAAAATGGATACATCATTTCGACATTAGAGGTGATACCATAGGTAAGTTAGGAGAGAAAGGAATAGTATACCTGCCAGATTTTTGGAAAGGAAAACAGTTTGTGACCCAACAAGAGATAAAGTATATTATAAAATGCAAAATGGATGATTTTGATTACATTAAATTAAAAAAAACTTGTACAAACAGAAACAATGCATCCAAAATTAGAAGGGAGGCAGAAAGCTGGGAAATAATATTTATGGCCAGTACTTCTGAAAAAGGCCTCATTTCTAAAATATATAGGGAACTAAATCAAATTTATAAGAATCCAAGTCATTCCCCAATTGAGAAATGGTCAAAGGATATGAACAGGCAGTTTTCTGATGAAGAAACCAAAGCTATCTATTCCCATATGAAAAAATGCTCTAAATCTCTAATGATTAGAGAGATGCAAATTTAAAAAACTCTGAGGTACCACCTGACTCCTATCAGATTGGCTAAAATGACAAAAAAAGAAAATAGCAAATGTTGGAGAAGCTGTGGAAAAATTGGAACACTAATGCATTGTTTATGGAGCTGTGAACTGATCCAACCATTCTGGACAGCATGTAGGAATTATGCCCAAAGGGCAATAAAGCTGTGCATATCCTTTGACCCAGAAATACCACTTTTGGCTCTTTTGCCCAAAGAAACCATGGAAAGGGGAAAGGGACCCACATGTACAAAAATATTTACAGCTGCCCTTTATGTGGTGGCAAGGAATTGGAAGGTGAGGGGAATGCCCATCAATTGGGGAATGGCTGGCCAAGTTGTGGTTTATGAATGTAATGGAATACTATTGTGCTGTAAGAAAAGATGAGCAGGAGTAGTTCAGAGAAACCTGGAGGGTCTTTCATGGGCTGATGATGAGTGAGATGAGCAGAACCAGAAGAACATTGTACACAATATCATCAACATTGAGTGTTGATCTACTGTGATGGACTATATTCTTCTCACCAATGCAATGGTACAGAAGAGTTCCAGGGAACTCATAATGGAAGAGGATCTCCAAATCCAGGAAAAAAAAAAAAAAAGAACTGTGCAGTACAAATGCTGAATGAACCATACTATTTCTTTTGGTTTTGGAGCTGATGTTTTTCTATTTTGAGATTTTTAGTCATTGCTCTGATTTTTCTCTTATAACATGACTAATGCAGAAATATGTTTAATGTTATTGTATCAGATTACCTGCTGTCTAGTGTAGCGGGGAGGGAGGGGAGGGAGGGAGAATAATCTGAAATTGGAAACCTTATATAAATAAAAGTTGAGAACTATCTTTACATGTAACGGGAAAAAATAAAATACTTTATTCATTTAAAAAAAAAGCTATCACCAAAAAAAATTTTAAAAATTTAAAAAATAAACAAATTATTGTAGGATTGTGGTTTTTAATCCACTCTGCAATTAGGTTCCATTTTATGGCAGACTTCATCCCATTCACATTCCCAGTTATTATTACTAGTTTTCTATTCCCCTCCATTCTATTTACCCCCCTTGTACTTTATCCCCCTTCTTTCTCCCTATCACTCCTCACCAACAACTTGTTTCTTACCCCTGACTCCCCCAATCTGCCCTCCCTTTTTATCACCCCCTCCCTTTTCTTTACACTTTTCTCCCTTGCTTTTACCCTCCTTTCAGTCAGTTCTCCCGCTCCCTTTCCCCTTACCCTTTTACTTCCCTAAAGAAAAAGCTGTGGGCAACTAGGTGGCACAGTAGATAGAGCACTGGCCCTGGATTCAGGAGTACCTGAGTTCAAATCCAGCCTCAGACACTTAACACTTACTAGCTGTGTGTCCCTGGGCAAGTCACTTAACCCCAATTGCCTCACTTTAAAAAAAAAAAAAGGATAAGATAAGTTTCTTTATCCAAATGAAGTATATGTTATGCCCTCTTTGAATCAAATCTAGTGAGAGTAGGGTTGAAACAATGTTCAAATCTCACTTCTTTCCCTCTATTGCAATAGGTTTTTTTATGTCTTCATATAATGTAATCACCCCATTTCCCCTCCCCTTTCCTCTTCTCCCCATAAATTCCTGTTTAAATCCCTTAATTTTCTTTATATCATCACATCAAAGAGAGTTTATATTTATACCCTCTGTGTATAATGCTTCTGTCTGCCCAAATACATTTACAGTTCTCAAGAGTTATGCATATTATCTTCCTGTGTAGGGATGTAAACAGTTTAACCTTATTGAGTAACTTTTTTTCTCCCGTTTAACTTTTTAAACTTCTATTAAATCTTGTATGTTAAGATCGAACTTTCTATTCAGTTCTGGTCTTTTTATTAGGAAGCCTTGAAAGTCCCCAATTTCATTGAATGTCCATCTTTTCCCCTGAAAGAGAATGTTCAGTTTTGCTGGATAATAGATTCTTGGCTGCAATCCAAGTTATTTTGCCTTCTGGAATATCCTATTCCAAGCCTTGTGGTCCTTTAATGTTGAAGCTGCCAGGTCCTGAGCAATCCTGACTATGGCTCCATGATATTTAAATTGGTTCTTTCTGGCTGCTTGGAGTATTTTCTCCTTCACCTGATAATTCTGGATTTTGGCTATAATATTCCTTGGAGTTTTCCTTTTGGGGTCTCTTTCAAGAGGAGATCAGTAGATTCTTTCAATGATGATTTTATCCTCTGATTCTATGATATCAGGGCAGTTTTCCTTAATAATTTTCTGGAATATGGTGTCTAGATTCTTTTTCTAATCATGGCTTTCAGGCAGTGCAATGATTCTCTAATTGTCTCTCCTGCATCTGTTTTCCAGTCAGTTGTCTTTCCAATGATGTATTTCACATTTTCTTCTTTTTTCATTCTTTTGATTCAACTTGACTGATTCCTGGTGTCTCATGGATTAATTATCTTCCAACTGTCCAATCTTAATTTTAAGGCATTGTTTCCTTCAATGAGTTTATGCACCTTTTTTTTCCATTTGGTCAAATGAAATTTTAAGGCATTGTTTTCTTCAGTGAGATTATGCCCCTTTTTCTTTTCCATTTGGCCAGTTGAATTTTTTAAGGAATTGTTTGCTTCAGTCAATCTTTGTGCTTCCTTTTCCAAGCTGCTAATTCTTTTTTTCATAATTTTCTTGCGTTGCTTTAATTTCTCTTCCCATTTCTCTCAATTGATTTTGAAAATCTTTTTTGAGCTCTTCCAAGAAAGCTTTTTGGATTCATCTTCCCTCTTGAGGCTTCACAACGTAGGCAATTTGGGAATATTGTCCTCATCTGAGTTTGTGTTTGTTTCTTCTCTGTTGATGCAGAAGCTCTCTATGGTGGGAGCTCTTTTTTGCTTCTTACTCGTACTGTAGCTTTTTTTTTTTAAAGTTGAGGTCTCCTCTGGGGGCACCAGGGTCCCTGTTTCAAGCTTCTTGTGCTGGGGTATAGGGGCTGTGTCACTGGCTTTCTACACTGAGGTCTCTAGGGCTCATCAATTTCTCACTGCCCTGGCCTTTCTGGCTGTGCACTGGGATTGGTAGGCCTGGTTGCATCTGTCCTATGGGTGGCTGTCCAGCTGGCAACCTGCCTTCCTGGCTGGTGCAGGTGGGTTTTTCCACTGTCCTGCTGCACCACCAGCTTGTTGAGCCAAGATCCAGGGGCTTCAGTTGCTGGGCTGTTGCCTACAGCTTCCTGCTGCCTTGCCCTGAACCCCTCGGTGCTGTGCTGCTGCTGTGTGCTGTGCCTCCCTTTTGCCCCAGTGAGACTGACCTGTCCTGAAGTCTTCTACATATCTCTGGTTGGAATACTGTGTCTCTCTGTCCCTTTGCAGGTTTCATGGTTTCAGTATCCATCTAGAGGCTTGATTTAATGTTCTTTTTGAGGGTATAGAAAGAGAGCTCAAGCGATTTGCTGGCTACTGTCCGCAATCTTGGCTCTGCCCCCCTGTCATGTCACTTTTAATATTAGTAATAGCCTGGGAACAAATTAGTTGCCCATTGTTGTGAAGTGGTTCAAACAAATTGTGGTACATGAATGTAATGGAGCAGAAGGTGATATAAGGTAATACCTAGATAATGTGATAATAAATTAGAATAATAAAATTCATTTAAAAAGTATCAAATGGATTTAAAGGATAATAAATTGCTGAATTATTGAAGTGAATCGAGGAGCTGAAAGTGACCCTAGAATCAGGAAGCATGTTCAAGCCTCCTTATGGGCCAATGTATCAGTGAAATGAAAATGATACTCCAGTCATAGAGAGGGTGATCTGGGATTTATGCATGGAGAGGAAACCACACTTATATAGAATTTTTAGGCAATTTTGGAACACCAATGCTTTGTTCTTCCAGACTTACATTTATAATTCAGTCATTCCATCACCAAGAAATTATTGAATATTTAATATGTGCCCAGAATTTGATCACCTGTATCCCCAATGCTGTCATAACTTTTAAGTCTACATGATATGTCCTCATCTGTGAGTCAGTGAAGACTTAACTAATAGTGTTTAACTATTGTTGATGAAACAAATTATTTTAGAAGAAAAATACTACTTAAATAAATTCACAAGTCCTTTGCCCTTAGGCAGCCAATCTGCCTTCTCTATTGTGTTTGAATGCTAGTATTGGTGTAAATATGTTTAATAAACATTAAATTATTATGTGCCCCAAGGAAGGATAGAATATAGTTTTCTTGATCTTAAAGAGCTTGCAATCTAATTAGTGTATTTAGAACTACACCAATATTTGACAATTGCCCACTGGCTCCTTGCATAGATACAAAATTCAAAAAAAAAGTTATGTGGAAATATAACATCTTGAGTGAAAATTAACATGTTTACTATATTTATAAGTGCTTCAACTTCTGAGTACAGGCCCCAGGGATATTGAAAGTTAAATTAAGTATTCATACCTAGAATGAACTTTGGGACTTTTGTTTATGAGTTTCATGAATGCAGATAGGGTAGAATATTTCAGTCAATGAAGAACATGAGAGTCAAAGCCATTCTGTCAAGACATAAGGCCTAAAGTCAGGCAGTGTGTCAGAATTTCCCCCCATCTCTTATCATTGCACTCTGTGATGAGCTGTACATCTATTATTATGGGACAAATCCAGCAAGATTCATCACCATGTTGGCTTTAGAATGATGAATTTTTAAAACATAATTCTAAAAACCTATTTCATTAAGCGATAATGGGTTTGTGGTTTCCCTTGATGGATGCATTGACAGGAATGTATGAGCAAACTGAAAAATACATAGTTTTCTGATGTGCTTTATGAAAGTTCAAAATAACAAAGACACTGTCTTAATCATAGTTAACTTGGAGTATTATGTGGATTTCAAATTGCTACTTGGTAGGAAATACAAGATTATAGATTATCTAGTTTATAAAATGAAGTCCCAGCAAAGAGACAGCCTCAAAAGTGGTAGAGGGAAAAGAGGAAGAGGTAGGAAGTGAGAGATAGAAACAGAATAATGAGACAGGGAGAGACAGAGACAAACATGATAACTGAGTGGAAGTTGTATATTTTTAGACCTCATGGACAATAGGATAAAACAGCTGCTGTTTACATTAGGATGTCGACAATAATCTCTAATTGTATTTCAAATATATCGGGCAAGTAATACCAGACAACACATAAAAGTTGCAGGGAAACCACAGAAAACATCTTAAAGTCTGCTTTAGTAGCTCAGTGACAGAAGATAGTGGAGACTCAAGACAATGTTGGGAGGAGAAAAAAAAGGGGGTTGGTTTTCTTCAAAAGGCGTCCTAACAAATAAACATAGAATAGACCTACTGTTTGCCTTAGGATAATAGCAGAATTCTAGTAATTACAGATCAAATACATGTGGCAAAACTATAGATTTGGAAGAGGAAGAAAAGTTAAGATGTGCAAAATAGAGATGAAGCTTTTTTTTTCTGTTAGCTCTGTGAATGTCTTTTTTTCTTAGTGATTAGAATCATTCAATGCTCAATTACTTTCATATCCTCCTTTTGCTTGAGGTTTACTTATTGGATATATGATTAATTTTCATTGAATGATGCCTTAGCAACTGTCTCATTCACCAGATTAAATGGTGCTCTCTGATGCAGACTCCTTGTGATTTATCTGCTTCCTTGTAATAGTAATTTTGAATTACACAACCAAGCTATAACATACCAGAATATATTTTTAAAGTACATCTAAACAAGATATAAGATTTAAAAATATATACATATTTTCTCATCCATAAAATTAACTTTGAATTTGAAACATGTGTCTTCTGGAATGGGTTGACCTAGATCATTCAAGGAGAAAAGAGAAGCATATTTTAAATATACTGACTTGAACTCCCCTTTCCTCTGTGCACTTTACATCAACATGATCTGGACATTGTTTTAGTAAAATTAATCTACCTAAGATAGATGTGATAGAAAAATTTAAGATGGAGTATTTGAGGTATTTTGTGATTTTCTGGCTTTCTTGTTAGCAAGAGCTATAGTGAGTAACTTCTATTTCCAAATAGACAATTCCTATTCTAGGAGCTAATTTAAGTGATAAACGTGATCTCCTCAGTAAGTGTCATTTCTATCCTGTTACAGAATGTGCTAAGATAGTGCTCTATTAAAATTTTTAGAAAATATTGTAATTGCTAGTTTTAATGTCCTTTTTAAGGTCATTGATTCAATTTCAGACAGATTGCCTTATATTATGGATAGGGAATTATTTTTACCTTATGTGTATATGTGTATAACATATACATAAATGTAAAAACGTGCATGTGTATTTTTGTCTATATGTCAAAATTGATGGTGTCCAAAATTCATAAATATCAAAAGTTAGTGCAAAGCAAACCTCTGCTGAGGTACTGTGTGATTGATATTCAAACTTCTAAGAATGCCTTATATAAAGGCTATGATTGATGGTGCTAAGCAGCTACAGTTATGCCCCTGTTCAAAGGGATCTTGGCTACAAACATATGTTATTGTTATTTATATTGAAATTGGGTATAGTCTGTGTGTGTGTGTGTGTGTGTGTCTAGGGTAGAAAATGACAAATTATTCATTATCATTAACTTCCAGTTAAACTGCTCTTTTTTTTTACTGTTATCTTTGTATGTATACTTATATCTACACTCTCCTCAAAAGGGAATAGAAAAAGTGGCAAATTGGATATTATCATAATTTCATTTGTTTTCACTGAGTAGTAAAATCATTTCATCTAAATTTTTGTTACCATTTTTGTAAGAAAGCAAATAACGTTGTGTTTTTAGGAACTCAAAAATAAGGTCAAAATTATTTGGGGTGACCCTTAACCTTTAAAAATGTGACAAAAGAGGTAAATAATGAAATAATGATGAAGTTATCCTAGAAAGAGAACTGGATTAGAAAGAGAAGTCCTCATTTCAAATCTCAACTCTTCTAATAGCCATCTCATTGTGAGCAGGACACTTAATTTTTTTGTGCCTCAGTTTCCTCATCTGATTTTGATTAGCTACATTTTAGAAGGCATAGGAGTCAATGGCAATGATTGCAATAAGGATGAATTTGGTTGATAAAAATAAAATGTTGCAACATTAAAGAAAATAAACATGGGCAGCTAGGTGGCACAGTGGATAAAGCACCGGCCCTGGATTCAGGAGGACCTGAGTTCAAATCCGGCCTCAGACACATGACACTTACTAGCTGTGTGACCTTGGGCAAGTCACTTAACCCCCATTGCCCTGCAAAAAAAAAAGAAAAGAAAAGAAACATGACAGTTTGTGATAGCTAAGAGGGAAGGAGTGTTGATGTGGAAGGTAACCTTGAACATAGGAAGACAAGAATGAATTTGAAAGAGTAGAATTGTGAAAGTTTTAGAAAGAGGAATGGTTGAATTATAGGGCCTAGAGTTATACTGAGAAACCTAATTTAAGAGATAAACATTAACTCAATGATAAGATACAAAGACAAATAACTACAAAGAGAAATAAAATTGGAGACTTTTATAATATGGCTTCAAATATGATTTCAAAAGTAATTCATTTGTAATGGAATACTATTGTGCTTTAAGAAACAATGAGCAGGAGGAGTTCAGAGAAACCTGGAAGGACTCACATGAACTGATTCTGACTGAGAGGAGAAGAACCAGGAGAACATTGTAAACAGTAACAGCAACATTGTGTGATGAACAATGGGGATAGACTTAGCTCTTCTCAGCAGTGGGATGATCCAAAACATTTTCAAGGAACTCATGTTGGAAAATGTTCTTAACATTCTGAAAAAGAGAAGTGGATTATGAATGCAGATTGAACCATACTGTTTCTACTTTGGGGCTGTTTTCTTTTCCTTCTTTTTTGAGGTTTTTCCATTGTGCTTTGATTCTTCTTTCACAAGATGACTAATGCAGAAATGTTTGTTGTGACTGTACATATGTAACCTATATCAGACTGCTTTCTGTCTTGGGGAGGGGGGAGGGAAGGGAGGGTGAGAAGATTCAGAACCAAAAATCCTTTGAAAAAGATGTTGAAAACTATCCTTATATGGAGCTGGAAAATAATAAAATACTTTTATTTATTAAAAAAAATAATTGATGAATTAAGATTAGTATGTGTGCTTCTTACAATGACTGGAGATAAACCAGGTCCATGCATGATTGTTCAGCTAAGGACATTGATGGACGCATAGTATCCCTGGATAAGTTTGGGTGGCAGGAACCAGGAGTAATGCAGAATTCCAAGAATTTGCTGCTGATACAATATCAGTTTGATATGTACAGCAAGATATGTGTCAATGGTGATGACGCCCACTCCCTGTGGAAATGGATGAAGGGAATTTGGGGCGATGCAATAAAGTGGAACTTCACCAAGTTCCTCATTGACAAAGACGGCTGTATGGTGAAGCGGTGCGGTCCTATGGAAGAGCCCCTGGTGATTGAGAAGGACCTGCCTTGCTACCTCTAGTTTCCTTTCTCTTCCTGTTCCTGTCTCCCCAACCCTTATAGTCCTCCACCCAGCACCAATGACAGTCTACCTTTAAACCAGTTTTCCCAGTGGGCTAGACCTGACAACCTGGTGTGCACATCTGCCGGAGGAAGGCCCTGGGGGGCACACGGTGACAGCTGGCAGCCTCGAGCCCCTGGCTCATTCATTGCAATAAAAAGTTAAAAAGAAAAAAAAAAGAATTTTAAGACATATTCAAATGATGGTTGGCTAAAAGAGTTGGCTTAGACCTAGAATGTAATTAATCTTATGATCAATGGTAGCAATAACCCAAAGGGCATTATGCTATTTTTGAGAGTAGAACATAAAATATGCTAGGATAGTTCTACTAACTGGAGTTCATAGAAAGACAGAGCAATATGGCATACTGAAGGCCCAAACTACTCAACTCTTATTTTGCTCTTATTCTCCTCAGTGAAAAATTGTGACCTCTTGTAAAAGTCGCTGAATTTGGAAGAATAGGAATATAGTTTTGAATCTTGTACTGTTGCTGGAGTCAAAGGATCTAGGCTTAACTTGACTACTGATACTACCTGTGTGACCTCTGGCAAAATTATTTAATTTCTATGAGCCTCAGGTTCTTTATCGGGTTGTACTGAATTTATTTTGATGTTCCTTTCAGTTCTACAATTTATGAAAAACATGGTCTAGAATAAATAACACAAGGAATCAGAGGATCTGGGTTAAATCTCTCTTCTGCCATTTACTAATTTGTATGACCTTGAACAGTTCACTTAATATATCTGGGTCTCAGTTTTGTAATTGTATCATTTTGAATGTTTCTTCTAGCTCAGAATCTATGATCCTATTCCCATATTATCCAATCATGCTCAGGAAATATTTCAAAGATTTAGCTTTTTATCCATGAAACTACTTCTTCCACCTTTACAAATTAAATCCTTCCATTATTTAGTAGATGGTATTCTGAAATTACAAGGGTCAAAAAAAAAAAAACCACCCAACCCAATCAGCCTGAAGTTGAGCAGATAAAAAGGCTTTCTTAACTTAGCTAGACTGGTTCTTACAAAAGGTATATTCTTTATGTCCAATAAATCTTCCAAGTTTGGTTGGGTAGGTTATATGTAAGGAGTGAAAAAAAACACTCATTTGCTTGAAGTAGTCTGTAGCAGTATAGCTCTCTAGAGTCTACATACCTAACATATAACATAGTTATTTGATTAAAGCCAATTGTGATGAGTTCTCCAGAATGTATGAATTATCACAACTAAGAAAATCTCTTTAAGTAGACCAAAACTACTAGGCTTCTGATATCTTTTATTTCTTTTATTTATATTTTTATTTGTTTTAAATATTAAGTTTTAAAAATTGAGTTCTGAATTCTTTCACTCTCCTGTGACTGCCCCAACCAATGAGAAGACAAGAAATGTGATATCAATTATACAAATGAAATCATTCAAAACATATTTCCATATTACCCATGTAACACAAAAATAAGAAAAAAATTAAAAATTAAAAAAAAGATTTCATCTGTACTTAGACTCTATTAGTTCTTTGTCTGAAAGTGGATAGCATTTCTCATCACAAGTTTTTTTGGAATTGTCTTAATCATGATATTGATCTGAATAGCAAAGTCATTAACAAATGACCATCATGTAATATTGCTGTTGTTGTATACAATGTTTTTCTTGTTCTGCTTGTTTCACTTTGTATCAGTTCATGTAAGTCTTTCCATATTTTTCTGAAATCAGCCTATTTGCCATTTCATATAGCACAATAGTATTCCATTACATTCATATACCACAACGTGTTTGGCCATTCTACTTATGGACATGCCCATAATTTTCAATTATTTCCTACCACAAAAAGAGCTGCTATAAGGATTTTAATACAGAAAAATCAATTTCCCTTTTTGATCTCTTCAGGATACATACCTAGTAGAAGTATTTCTGGGTCAAAAGGTATGAACAGTTTTTTAGATGTTCGGACACAGTTTTAAGTTGTTCTCCAGAATAGTTGGTTTGGTTAACAATTCTACAAACAAAACAATACTGTCCCTATTTTCTCACATTCCTCCCAACATTTTTCAGGTTTTATGTCTATTACATTGGCCAGTCTCATAGGTATGAGGTAGTACCTCAAAATTGTTTTAATTTGCATTTCTCTTATTAATAGTGACTTAGATTTAGATTTAATTACTTCTTCTGAAAACTGCCTGTTCATATCCTTTGACCAATTGTCAATTGGGGACTGACTAGCATTTTTATAAATTCGATTCAGTTCTCTATATATTTGAGAAATTAGGTCTTTATCAGATTAAATTATAAATCTCCCCTCAGTTTTCTGCATTCCTTCTAATCTTAGCTGCATTGGTTTTGTTTGTACAAAAGAAATTATTTCATGGAGTCAAAATTATTCATTTTATGGGGCAGCTAGATGGCGCTGTGGTTAAAACACCGGCCCTGGATTTAGGAGTACCTGAGTTCAAATCTGGCCTCAGACACTTGACACTTACTAGCTGTATGACCATGGGCAAGTCACTTAACCCCTATTGCCTAAAAAAATAAAAAAAAATAAAAATAAAAATAAAAATAAAATTATTCATTTTAAGTCTTGTGATATTCTCTATCTCCCCATTTGGTCATAAAATCTCCCCTTTTCCATAGATCATAGACTGGTAAAATTTTCCATTTTCCTTTAATATGCTTATAATTATGTCTAAATCATGTACAAATTTTGACCTTACCTTGGTATATAATGTGAGATGTTGGTTTTACCTAGTTTTCACCAAACTGCTTTTTAGTTTTCCTAGAAGGTTTTGTCAGGTAGTGATTTCTTGTCGTAAAATCTAGGCTCATTATATTTATAAAATACTCAATTTCTATGGTCATTTACTATTGTGAATTGTGTACCTACTCCATTCTACTGTTCACTATTTTATTTCTTACCCAGCATCAGATTGTTTTTATTATTACCACTTGGTAATATGCTTTGAAATCTTGTCCAGCTAACGTACCTCCCTTTATATGTTTTTCATTGATTCTCATGATATTCTTGAATATTTTTTCTTCCAGATGAATCTTGTTACCATTTTTCTAGTTCTATATAATAGTGTGGCTAGTTTTATGGGTAGGACACTAATTAAGTAAATTAATTTAGGTAGAATCATAATTTTTATTTTTTATTTTTTTTATGAGATATTTTATTTTTTCCGTTACATGTAAAGATAGTTCTCAACTTTTGTTTATACATGCTTTACAATTTCAGATTTTTCTCCCTCCCTCCCCTCCCTCCCCCCTCCCCTAGACAGCAGGTAATCTGATATAGGTTATATCTATATATCTCTATACATATAGATATAGATATAGATATATACACACACATATATATATATACACATAATACATTAATCATATTTCTGCATTAATCCTGTTACAAGAGAAAGAATCAGAGCAGTGATGCAAAACCTCAAAATAGAAAAAAAAAAAACAACAGCACCCAAAACAAAAGAAATAATATGGTTCAATCAGCATCTATACTCCACAGTTCTTTCTTTCTTTTTTTTTTTCTTGATTTGGAGATCCTCTTCTATCCTGAGTTCCCTGGAACTCTTCTGTGCCATTTCATTGGTGAGAAGAATATAGTCCATCACAGTAGGTCAACACTCAATGTTGATGATACTGTATACAATGTTCTTCTGGTTCTGCTCATCTCACTCATCATCAGCTCATGTAAGACCCTCCAGGTTTCTCTGAACTCTTTCCTGCTCATCATTTCTTACAGCACAATAGTATTCTATTGTATTTCATATACCACAACTTGTCCAGCCATTCCCCAATTGATGGCACCCCCCTCAACTTCCAATTCCTTGCTACCACGTAAAGAGCAGCTATAAATATTTTTGTACATGTGGGTCCCTTTCCCCTTCCATGATTCTTTGGGCAAAAGACCTAAAAGTGGGATTGCTGGGTCAAAGGGTATGCACAGCTTTATCGCCTTTTGGGCATAATTCCAAATTGCTCTCCAGAATGGTTGGATCAGCTCACAGCTCCACCAACAATGCATTAGTGTTCCAATTTTCCCACAGCCTCTCCAACATTTATTATCTTCCTTTTTTGTCATTTTAGCCAATCTGATAGGTGTCAGGTGGTACCTCAGAGTTGTTTTAATTTGCATCTCTCTAATCATTAGAGATTTAGAGCATTTTTTCATATGGGAATAGATAGCTTTGTTTCTTCATCAGGAAAACTGCCTGTTCATATCCTTTGACCATTTCTCAATTGGGGAATGACTTGGATTCTTATAATTTGATTTATTCCCTATATATTTTAGAGATGAGGCCTTTATCAGAAGCACTGGCCTCAAAATTGTTTCCCAGCTTTCTGCCTCCCTTCCAATTTTGGATGCATTGCTTCTGTTTGTACAAAATTTTGTAATTTAATATAATCAAAATCATCCACTTTGCATTTTATAATATATTCTAATCTCATGTTTGGTCAAAAACTGTTCTCCTTTCCAAAGATCTGATAGGTACACTATCCTTTCTCTCCTGATTTACCTATGGTATCACCTCTTATGTCCTAAATCATGTATCCATTTTGAACCTTATTTTAGTATAAGGTGTAAGATGTTGGTCTAAGCCTAATTTCTGCCATACTATCTTCCAGTTTTCCCAGCAGTTTTTTGTCAAATACTGAGTTCCTGTCCCAGAAGCTGGAGTCCTTGGGTTTATCAAACACTACATTACTAGTGTCATTTACTACTGCATTTTCCTGAGCCTAGCCTATTCCATTGATCTACCACTCTATTTTTTAGCCAGTACCAGATAGTTTTGAGGACTGCCGCTTTATAGTAAAGCTCCAGGTTTGGTACCGCTAACCCACCTTCCTGTGAATTTTTTTTCATTATTTCCCTGGATATCTTGATTTTTTGTTTTTCCAGATGAATTTTGTATTATTTTTTCTAGCTGTATAAAATAATTTTTAGGTAGCCTGATTGGTATGGCACTGAATAGTAAATTAATTTAGGCAGTATTGTCATTTTTACTATATTAGCTCTGCCTATCCATGAGCAATTGATATCTTTCCAATTATTTAGATCTGATTGATTTGTGTGAAGAGTGTTTGTAGTTGTGTTCATAGAGTTCCTTGGGTTTGTCTTGGCAAGTAGACTCCCAAAGTATTTTATATTACCTACCGTTACTTAAATGAAATTTCTCTTTCTATCTCTTGCTACTGGACTTTGTTGGTCATGTATAGAAATGCTGATGATTTATGTGGATTTATTTATATCCTGCTACTTTGCTAAAGTTGTTAATTGTTTCAAGTAATTTTTGACTTGATTCTCGAGGATTCCTTAAGTATACCATCATATCATCTGCAAAGAGTGATAGTTTTGTTTCCTCCTTGCCTATTCTAATTCCTTAATTCCTTTCTCTTCTCCTGATTGCTAAAGCTAACATTTCTAGAACAATATTAAATAATAGGGGTGATAATGGACATCCTGTTTCACCCCCTGATCTTATTGGGAGGCCTCTAAATTTATCTCCATTGCATATAATACTTGCTGATGGCTTTAGGTAGATACTGTTTATTATTCTAGGAAAGCTCCCCCGATTCCTAAACTCTCTAGTGTTTTTATTAGGGAATGGGTGCTGTACTTTGTCAAAGCTTTCTCTGCATCTATTGAGATAATCATATGATTTTGGTTGGTATTCTTATTGATGTGGTTGATTATGTTAATAGTTTTCCTAATGTTGAACCAGCCCTGCATTCCTGGTATAAATCCCACCTGGTCATAGTGTATTATGCTGGTGATCACTTGCTGTAATCTCCTTGCTAATATCTTATTTAAGATTTTAGCATCAATATTCATTAGGGAAATTGGTCTATAATTTTCTTTCTCTGTTTTTGCTTTGCCCTGGTTTTGGTATCACCACCATATTTTGGTGTCATAAAATGAATTTGGTAGAACTCCTTCTTCACCTATTTTTCCAAATAATTTGTATAATATTGGAATTAATTGTTCTTTAAATGTTTGGTAAAATTCACCCGTAACCCATCTGGCCCTGGGATTTTTCTTAGGGAGTTCATTAATAGCTTGTTCAATTTCTTTTTCTAATATGGGTTTATTTAAGGATTTTATTTCCTCTTCAGTTAACCTGGGCAGTTTGTATTTTTGTAAATATCATCCATTTCATTTAGATTGTCAAATTTATTGGCATACAGTTGGGCAAAATATTTCCTAATTATTGCTTGTATTTCCACTTCATTGGTGGTAACATCACCCTTTTCATTTTTGATACTGGTAATTTGGTTTTCTTCTTTCTTTTTTTAAATCAAATTAACCAATATTTTATCTATTTTATTGGTTTATTCATAAAACCAGCTCTTAGTTTTATTGATTAATTCTATAGTTTTTTTGCTTTCAATCTTATTGATTTCTCCTTTAATTTTCAGGATCTCTAATTTAGTGTCTAATTGGGGATTTCTAATTTGTTCTTTTTCTAGCTTTTTAAGTTGCATGCCCAATTCATTAATCTCCTCTTTCTCTTTCTTAGTCATGAAGCATTTAGAGCTATAAATTTTCCCCTAAGCACTGCTTTGGCTGCATCCCATAGATTTTGGTATGTTGTCTCATTATTGTCATTCTCTTGGATAAAGTTATTGATTGTTTCTATGATTTCTTGTTTGGCCCATTCATTCTTTAGAATGAAATTATTTAGTTTCCAATTGATTTTCATTCTACTTTTCTCTGGCTCTTTCTTACATGTAATTTTTATTGCATCATGATCTGAGAAGGATGCATTTACTATTTCTGCCTTTCTACATTTGACTATGATGTTTTTGTGCCCTAATACATGGTCAATTTTTGAAAATGTGCCATGTACTTGCTGAGAAAAAGGTATATTCCTTTCTATCCCCATTCAATTTTCTCCAGACATCTATCATGTCTAACTTTTCTAGTAATCTATTTCACCTCGTTCACTTCTTTCTTATTTATTTTTTGGCTAGATTTATCTAATTCTGAGAGGGGGAGATTCAGATCCCCCACTAGTATAGTATTACTATCTAATTCCTCTTGTAACTCATTTAACTTCTCCTCTAAGAACTTGGATGCTATACCACTTGGCGCATACATATTTAATATTGATATTACTTCATTATCTATAGTACCTTTAAGTAAGATGTATTTCTTCTTATCTCTTTTTAAATGAGATCTATGTTTGCCTGCACTTTGTCTGAGATAAGGATTGCTACCCCTGCCTTTTTTACTTTAGGCTGAGGCATATTATATTTGCTCCAGCCTTTTACCTTTATTCTGTGTGTATCTCTCTGCTTCAAATGTGTTTCTTGTAAACAGCATATTGTAGGGTTCTGGTTTTTAATCCACTCTGCAATTCGCTTCCGTTTTATAGCAGAGTTTCATCCATTCACATTCACCAGTTATTATTACTGAATGTCTATTCCCTCCATTCTATTACCCCCCTTTGTACTTTTCCCCCCTTCTTTCACCTCTATTCCTCCTCACCGACGTTTTACTTCTTACCCCTGCCTCCCTCAATCTGCCCTCCCTTTTTATCCCCCCTCTCTTTTCTTTACCCTTTTCTCCCTTGCTTTTGTCCTCCTTCTATCAGTCCCCCTTTCCCTTCCCCTTTTGTTTCCCTAAAGAATGAGTTAAGTTCTTTATCCCAATGAACATATATGTTATTCCCTCTTTGAGTCAAATCTATGAGAATAGGGTTGAAACCATGTTCCCCCTCCTTTCTTTCCCTCTATTATAATAGGTTTTTTTTCTACCTCTTCATATGATATAATTCATCACCATTCCCCCTCCCTTTCCTCTCCTCCCCATAGCTCCCTTTTTATCCCTTAATTCTTTTGTATCAATCACATCAAAGACAATTTATAATTTATACCCTCTATATAAGTCCTTCTCTCTGCCCAAATACATTTACAGTTCTTAGAGTTATTAGTATTATCTTCCTGTGTAGGGATATAAACAGTTTAACCTAATAGGGTACTTTTTTTTTCCCCTCTGTTTACCTTTTTAAACTTCTCTTGAAGTCTTGTATGTTGAGATCAAGTTTTCTATTCAGTTCTGGTCTTTTCACCAGGAAAGATTGAAAGTCCCCAATGTCATTAAATGTCCATCTTTTCCCTGAAAGAAAATGCACATTTTTGCTGGGTAATAGATTCATGGCTGCAATCCAATCTCCTTTGCCTTCCGGAATATCATATTCCAAGCCTTGCGGTCCTTTATGTTGAAGCTGCCAGGTCCTGAGCAATCCTGACTGTGGCTCCATGATATTTAAATTGCTTCTTCTGGGCTGCTTGGAGTATTTTCTCCTTCACCTGATAATTCTGGAATTTGGCTCCAACATTCCTTGGAGTTTCCTTTGGGGTCTCTTTCAGGAGGTGATCGATGGATTCTTTCAATGATGATTTTATCCTCTGATTCTATGATATCAGGGCAGTTCTCCTTAATAATTTCCTGGAATATGGTATCTAGATTCTTTTTCTGGTCATGGCTTTCAGGCAGTCCAATGATTCTCAAATTGTCTCTCCTCGATCTGTTTTCCAGATCAGTTGTCTTTCCAATGAGGTATTTCACATTTTCTTCTATTTTTCATTTTTTTTATTCTGCTTGACTGATTCTTGGTGTCTCATGGATTCCTTATCTTCCAACTGTCCCACTTTTAATTTTAAGGCATTGTTTTCTTCAGTGAGATTATGCACCTTTTTTCCATTTGGCTAGTGAATTTTTTAAGGTATTGTTTTCTTCAGTGAGATTATGCACCTTTTTTTCCATTTGGCTAAGTGAATTTTTAAGGCTTTGTTTTCTTCAGCTTCCTTTTTCTAAGCTGCTGATTCTTTTTTCATAGTTTTTTTGTTTTGCTTTCATTTCTCTCCCCATTTTTTCTTCTACCTCTTGCAATTGATTTTTAAAATCCTTTTTGAGCTCTTCCAGGAAGGCTTTTTGTTCTTGCGACCAATTCACCTTCCCTTGTGAGGCTTCAGATGTAGACAATTTGAGGGCTATTGTCCTCATCTGAGTTTGTGTTGGCTTCTTCCCTATTGATACAGAAGCTCTCAATGGAGAGGGCTCTTTTTTTGCTTCTTACTCATTATTGCAGCTTATTTATTTATTCTTTAAGTTGAGGTCTGCTCTGGGGGCACCAGGGTCCCTGTTTTGGGCTTCTTGTGCAGGTGTATAGGTGCTGTGTGACCGGGCTTTTACTCTGAGGCCTTTATGGTGTGTGGAGATGCCCCGCCCTGCACTTCCTGTATGATCGTGCTTGGCCAGCCAGGCGCCAGACCCCGGCATCTGATCCCGCCATTCGTGGCCCTCTCGGCCGGTGCAGGTAAGTTTTTCCACTGTCCTTCTTGGCCACCACATTTTTGAACCAGGTTCCGGGAGCCTCAGTTGTTCGGCTGTGGCCTGCAGCTCCTGCTGACTTGCCCTGACCCCCTCGGCGCTGGGTTGCTGCCCTGCGCTGGGCCTCCCTTTTGCCCGAGTCAGACCGACCTTTTCCTGAAGTCTTCTAAATTATCTCTGGTTGGAGGACTGTGTCTCTCTGTCTCTTTGCAGGTTCTGTAGTTTCAGAATCCGTCCAGAGGCTTGATTTAATGTTCGTTTTGAGGGAACAGAAGGAGAGCTCAGGCAGCTTGCTGCTTCCTCTCCGCCATCTTGGCTCCGCCCTCGAATCATAATTTTTATCATATTGGCTTAGTCTACCCATAAGCAATTGCTAAAATTTCTTCAATTGTTTATATCTGTCTTTATTTCTGTTGAAAAGTGTTTTTATTTGTGTTCATATAGTCACTGGGTTTGTCTTGGCAAGAAGAATACCAAGTATTGTATATAATTTGGCGATATTTTAAATTGAATTTCTCCTTTCTACATGTTGTTGTTGGACTTTGTTGGTAATATATAGAGTTGCTGATGATTTATATGGGTTTATTTATATCTTGCTACTTTGCTAAAGTTGTTAATTGCTTCAACTATTTTAAATTGTTTCTCTAGGATTCTTTTAGTATACCAATATATCATCTGAAAAGAGTGATAGCTTCATTTCTTTGTTACCTATTCTAATTCCTTCAATTTTTTTCTTATTTATTTGCATATTGAATAACATTTGTAATAATGGACAACCTTGTGTCACCCCTCTTCCCATTGGGAAGGCTTCTCACTTATACCTATTACAGATAATGCTTGATGATGGCTTTAGACAGAACCTTTTTTTCTTTTTGAGCAAAGCTTCATTTATGGTTATGCTCCTTAGTGATTTTAATTAAAATGAGTATTGCATTTTTTCAAAAAGCTTTTCTCTGCATCTATTAGATAATCATATGATTTTGTTATTTTTGTCATTGATATGGTCAGTTATAATGATAGATTTTCTAATTTTGAACTGGCCATGAATTCATGAAATAAACATTACCTCATAAGAGTACATGGTCTTAGTCATATATTACTGCTTTAGTTCTGTACGATTAAAATACTTTTCTTCTTTTTTTCATGCCAACCATGTAAGTTTCATAACTCTCACATACTAAAAGCCATAAGCCCCCCCCCCCCCCGCCCAAAGTGGTAGAAGTAATATAAATGGGAAAAGATAGATTCCTTTTTACACAAAGATAGCATAAAGCTCCTGGTTAGAGGAGCTGGAGAAGAAACTTCTAAGATTGCTATAATGAATCTTTCATTCAATTATTATAAAAGTTAGAAATTTCAATAAATGTTTGGTGAATTATGTGGGAAAATTTTATACAATTACAGGATCTACTCAGAGATATTTCAAAGGCTGTCTACACCAAGCTCTAACTGGAAAAAGATATCGTCTTCAATATCAAATGGTCATCTAATCTTTGCTAGAAGATCTCAACAACAACAATAAAAAGTTACTACCTCACCAATTCAGTCCACTGATCTTTGATAGAGCTATGATTGTTAATGTTATTTTCCCTTCATCCATAATATATCTTCCCCTCTGAAATTTCCACATATAGCTCCTAATTCTGTCCTGTTTTCATGAAAAACAAAACAAAAACAAAACAAAACCTTAACCTCTTTTCCCTATGAATGTGTCAAAGACTTGAAGACAGGCATCATGTCCTATCTAATTTCACCTCTTTTAAACTAAACATTTCAAGTTCTTTCAACCTCATCCTGACATGTCATAATAATACTAATACAGGTGATGATTATAATGAGCTTATAGTGTTTAAAATATTTGAAAGTACTTTGTGCAGTTATTTTAGCCTCAACAAATTTTCTCATTCTTAAGGTAATTTTACAGGGATTATTATCCTCATTTTATTGTGACTAAGAGGGTTTAAGCAATTACTATGGTCCATAGTTAATATGATTCATATTTGTGTCCAAGTCTTATTGAATTCAGGACCAAGACTCTATCCATTATATCAGACTAATTTTTGTATCTCATTACTATCTTGGTCACCTTCATTTGTACATGACAGTTGAATCAATTTTGTTCTAAATTATGTGCCATAATCCAAAACAAACCTTCCAGATATAGTATGACCAGAGCAAAATATGATAAGATTAAAATCTGCCTGTTGTGATCCATGAGGCTTCTAATAATTAACCTTTTTTGCTGCCCTGTCACAATAAATCAGTAAAAGTTTGTGTTTTTCCCAAATAATTTACCAAAAGCTATCTAGACTTTAAATGATAGTTCTCTAATAATTTAATCAAAACAGAATGAGGTGGGGGCAGCTGGATGGTGCAGTGGGATAAAGCACTGGCCCTGGATTCAAGGAGTGCCTGAGTTCAAATCCAGCCTCAGACACTTGACACTTACTAGCTGTGTGACCCCTCGGGCAAGTCACATTAACCCTTTTTGCCCTGCAAAAAGAAAAAAAAGGAAAAAAAAACCAGAATGAGGTTAGTCTGGAAACGTTTATTATTTATCAAGCCATACAACCAATTTCTCCTCTTTTTGTCTGCTTGTGTCTTCAGATTTTCGCTTCTTAAGATGACCATGCCTTCAGGACAGTTTCTCTTGAAAAAAAAATATTAGGCCTGTGATCCTCTTCTTAGAATTCTTTGAAATATCTCTCTATGTATCCAGAGTGCATGATAAACTTTAACTTTCTTCTCTTCCTGAACTATTTGAAAGATGAAATTATTTCAACAAGTAACACCTTTCTTAGAAGTTCTGAGAAACTTTAGATTCTTCAAAGAGAAAAGTGCACCAGTAGATATTAGGAAATTTGAAACCATCACAATGTCAGGCCACTGCCTAAGATTTGTGATGTATTTCCCAAGATCCTTATCAAATTCTTCTTTTTATTCTAGTCTGCTGTATACTTGACCGTAAATATAACTTTTGTTTCTTCTTTTCTTTTATTCTTACAAAAATACTCATGATATTTTTACCTCTCTTTCCTGTATTTCTTCAGGTACTTCCTTAATAGAAAATGCTAGTATACTATTCAATTGTCCATTCTCATCATTCTGAGTAAGTTAGAACATTTTAGAGCCATGGTTCCATGCGTGAGCTCCAACCTGGGACATCATGAGGTTCAAATGTACTAATGCATATAAAACACTTTGCTAATTTTAAAGCACTATAAAATAATAATAATTACTATTGTTGTTGTTGTTGTTATCAGCCAAAAGTCACGAGCCCTCAATTCTGGTGATGAATGAATTCCCTAAGCTTTTAACTGCACTCCTAATGAACTCAAACAATGTTTATAGAGTAACTCATGGGCATATTGACATATGTTTTACAACTGGGCTCTCTGGAGAGAAAAAAAAGTATGCACGCACATTTTTAAAATTTAATTTGCATTAATAATACTTTGTTAAATCTAAATCATCAACAAAATGAAATTCAACAAAACAAGCATTGCCCTAATTTTTTATTGATTGCTGATTTCTGAGGTATAAGTCCTCAAACTTAAAATTAAGCAATTAGATTACTCCATGTTGTTAGAGGTAGGCTATGGCCCATATCTGCTTTAACGACCATCAAGTGATAAATATTTGTCTAAATTGTACTCCTTTCATTAGAATCCCTAGCTTACCCTAATTATTACTCAATATTTGTTCATTTCTATATATACATTATAATATATTATATATACACAATAGTGTACATATATGTATATATACTTATTGCTGGATCTCTTATTGGATGTTTTTCTTGCCCTCTCCCTACAATTATTCTGTTCTCTTCTGTTCTTCTTCATCCTAGTCTACAAGTCACTGCCTCTGTTACCAGATTTAAGACATCTCTGTGGATATTTCTCCTCCTTTTGTGATACCTCTGCTGTAGATAGATGATACAGAGAATGTAGTACTGTTCTTGGAGTTAGGAGATTATGAAGAATTCTGCTTCAGACACTTGCTAATTTTATGACTCTAATCACCTCATTTAAGGTATCTTGGCCTTGGTTTATTCAAA
This sequence comes from Dromiciops gliroides, assembly GCF_019393635.1. Classification (NCBI taxonomy): domain Eukaryota; kingdom Metazoa; phylum Chordata; class Mammalia; order Microbiotheria; family Microbiotheriidae; genus Dromiciops; species Dromiciops gliroides. The sequence goes on along the minus strand of NC_057864.1, from coordinate 321,003,109 downwards.
TGTAAATGGAGAAAACCATAGGATTTCACTAAATTGTTGTGAGTAATCACTTAGCTTATATTTGTAAAGCACTTTGCCAATGCTAAGTACTATATAAATGTTACGTAACAACAGTATTTTTTATTTCAAGTCAAACATAATTAGATTTTATTTCATAATTGAAGTCCCTAGAATTTATAATATATACCAAGTAATAGAGAAAAGAGTGCACATTATTGCTACTACCATCTTATTGGAAATGCTTCCAGTTATTTTGCATTACAAATAATTTCAGTTCTTAGATCTAGATATATTATCTGATCAGATTAAGGGGGTTCTTTCATTCTTATGCTTTTTTTTTTAGTTTTTTAAACATAAATAAGCTACATGATGAAGTGGATAGAGGACTAGATATAAGGTCAGGAAGAAATGGATTTGGGTACCCCACCCCCAACATAAGTTAGGATGCGACCATGGTGAAGTAAACTAATTTCTTAGTAATTTGAACACATCTCTAAGGCTATAGAACGTGGGATAGATAGGTCTTGCTGCCAAGTTTTCTGACAACAGAGTAAAAGATCTTTCCACTCTCCTATGGTATCATTTGGAATTTAGGATATATCTATCTATAGCTATATCTATCTCTATCTCTATAATCTCTATCTCTATCTCTATAATCAATTGTGTACTTATAATATCTAAACACCAACATGCTCTTCAGATGAATGTGACAATATATTGCAGGGTTATTTAGTCACCCCAAGAGCTTTTAAAACTTAGAGTGCTGAAACTTTAAAGATGACTGCATAATTTGTGACAAGCAGTGAAAATCACAAACTTTCCATATCCTTTAAATCGTATTTCTAAAACAGACATGGTTTTTACTTTTCCTCACTCATGATTTCTTTATCTTATTTTGCCACAACAGTCTTCAGGATATCAATGCTATTGTTTCTTTTTCAAAGATGTCAGTTAAACAAAAAGAATGAGTGGGATAAAATAAACCTAAATTCTTCTTCTCATCAATTTTCACCTTAGATTCAAGCTGGGTCAAGTCAGCTTGTAAAGCTACAGTCAAAGGCTTTTCATTTCTTTTCACATTATTTTATGTCACTTCTAAGGCCAGACAAAAATATGTGTCTGTATGACTTCCTCACACTTTCTGACATTCACCTTCAATGACTAAAACGGAACTACTTACACATTTTCAAAAAGGAAGTTTTCCTTTTGCCCTTGCTCCTGTTTTTCCCTCCCACCTTTGAAAAAGTTATGGAACAGTTTTAGTTTTAGCTTTGCCCAGTCTCTTACCTGGATCCAGTAACAGCTATGTCTTGAATTTTAGAGCATAGTTTAACACTTTTTTATTAAGTCTCATTATTAACTTAAAAAATTCAACAAATGATAAGAAGGAAAAAACATTGTTTTAGGCCAATTTATAAAGATTTAGGTACTATGTTATTAGGTTCCATGCCTCATTCTGTTAGTTATTTTATGTTAACATGGTGGCAGAGAAAAAAAAATGATTGGCTAAGGAAATGTTTAATCTATTATATGCTTTCTTGTGTTTATTTTGACTGGTAAATATATAATTTCTTCCCATCTTTTCTGCTACTTTGCCCTCCTCGGGTCTCGAGAATAGTGAAGTAATTAGATAGTATATTTGAGTCAAGAAATATAAATTAACCTTCGAAGGAGGGGGAGGGGCGAAGTGGTCAGACACTTATTCATTGGTTCTTTTTTAATTTTATTTTGCGGGGCTATGGGGGGTTATGTGACTTGCCTAAGGTCACACACCCAGTAAGTGTCAAGTGTCTGAGGCCGGATTTGAACTCAGGCACTCCTGATCCAGGCCTGGTGTTTCATCCACTGTGCCACCTAGCTGCCCCCTATTCATTGGGTTCTTAATGAGAAAATCACTTAATTGTTCCAGTCATCAGTTTCCATGTCTCTAAAATATGGTAGCCAGGATAAAAGACAATAATGTAATAGGTCCTGACTTCTAAGCACTTACATTCCAACTACAGAAAAGTAAAATGGTTAAAAACTTTCAAGGTTTGGGGGAAGCTATAAATGAATGTTATTAACTCAACCATCTATAGATATACATGCATATGCACAGGTGCAAAGATACACACTTTCAATTTTGGAAGAAAATTCAGTGGTTATGTAATTCAATCTGTACATGAAATAAAAATCCTGCACATCTTGAAAAATTGGTCATCCAGTCTCTGCTTTGAAGACTCCAATGATGAGGAGCTCACTACTTCCTGAGACAGTACATTCTACTTTTGCAAAACGTCTTTGAATGTCCTGAAAACATCCTTTGGGTAATTTATGGCTTTTCTTCTTACACAAAAGCTAGAAAAATTATTAGTATTATATTATTTTTTGCCACAACCAAAGTGATTGAGTGAGTGGTTAATTCACAGAGCTAAAGGTACTCTTTCTATCGTGATTGGTTTTTATCATAATATTCAGGTAATCTGACTATTCTTATATTATTTCTCATCAATCTGTTTTCCAGATGAGTTATTTTTCTGGAGTGATGCTTTACATTTTCTTCTATTTTTTTCATTCTTTTGATTTTGTTTTATTATTTCTTGGTGTCTCAGAATACCATGAGCTTCCTTTGCCCAATTCTGGTTTTCGAGAAATTTTCTTCCTTAAGTTTTTGATTCTCTATTTCAAGTTTGTTACTTTCTTTTCATAATGTTTTGTAATTTACTTTAATTGCTCTTACTGTTTTTCTATTTATTTCCTCATTCTCTTTTATTTAATTTTTAAAGTCATTGTTAAGTTTTAAGAACTTTTTTTGTGCCTAGGACCATTTGATGTTTCTCATTGAAAAAGGAGTGGCTAAAAAAATTAAAATTAATTAAAATAAAATAAAAAATTTAAAAGGGAGCAGCTAGGTGGTGCAGTGGATTAAGCATTGGCTCTGGATTCAGGAGGACCTGAGTTCAAATCCTGCCTCAGAAACTTGACACTTACTAGCTGTGTGACCCTGGGCAAGTCACTTAACCCTCATTGCCCTGCCAAAAAGAAACAGAAAGGTAAAGAAAAGAAAGGAAAAGAAAAGAAAAGAAAAGAAAAGAAAAGAAAAGAAAAGAAAAGAAAAGAAAAGAAAAGAAAAGAAAAGAAAAGAAAAGAAAAGAAAAGAAAAGAAAAGAAAAGAAAAGAAAAGAAAAGAAAGGAAAAGAAAAGAAAAAGGAATGGCTTTTTTAGCTCCATTATTTTCCTTTGGATATGACGACAAATCTTCTCTATCTCCATAGTAGCTAATTATGGCAGGGTTCTTTCTCCTTTATTACTCATTTTTGTTTCTTTGTTTTCTTCTGTTTTTAGAAGATATTAGTGTGATATACTTCTAGTCCTTAGGTATGGGGAATATTTCCAGAAGTCTCAGGTTGTTCTTGCTGTTATTTTCTAAGGTCTGTCCCAAGGCCCAATTTTGGGCTTTCTCTATTCTCCTAAACCAATACTAGCCTGTGGCCATGCTGTCTTGTGAACGATGTTGCTCCCTGTGGTCCCTCTGGTGATAGCAAACTATAGTTGTCTTCTCTGCTCTGGAACAGAAATCAAGAACTCTGCTCTCCTTCTAGTGTCCAAATCCTACAGGTTCCCCTCCCCTCTGGAATGGCATTCACCAGTTGTGTGATAGTTCCTTTTCACTGCAGCCACATCATGGGGCTTACATCTGCTCAGCACAACTGTGCTTGTCTTCCCTCACAGTAGAAGTTCCTTAAATCTTATACTCACTTGTCTAGCCCTCACATTGACTACAAGATGAACATTTTAAAGGTTGAGACTGCCTCTCAATCCCTTTGACCCTAGGGCTTGTTGTTTTTTGATTCTGCGAATAGGCCTTGTGATGTTTTTACTTTGTTTACACCTAACCTCTGCCCCTGGAGGTTGCATCTTTCCTGGGATCTTCTCAAGTTGTCTTAGGAGAACAACAGCTTTATCCTGACTTTTGCTTATTTCTTCTGCTCTGTGTTCTCTCAGGGGAGATTTTCTATCTTTTTTGTGAAGGAAGTTTGGAGTGCCAGAAGTTTTCTGAACTACTCCACCATCGTCCCAGAATTATTTCTTGATTCTATGTTGTCTACCCAATATCTTCTACCAAGAATCTAAAGACTAACTCATCTCATCTCCTTCTTAACTGCTCCAGCCCATAATCATTTCTCCTTTCTCTAATGTTTTATAACACCATATGATCTGAATCATAAAAATTACTACTTAAAAAAACTTGGAACTCACTGAAACAAGATATTTGAGAGTTGGAAGGAACATTCAATGTGCATCCTGTCAAACTCATATATGAAGAGAATTCTGAATATAACATGATCAAGTAGGGGGTATTGATTTGTCACATCAAACATTGAGGTCCTTGAAAGCAGATATATATTTGTTTTTGTTTTGTTTGTTTGCCTTTCTTTGTATCTTCAATGTTTAGTAAAGTGCCTGGCACATAGTGGGTACTTACAAATACTTGTGTAATTGGATTGGCTTTTCTATCCTCTCTTCAAAGACATCTAAAGAGAGAAAGAACACTAGTTCTCAAAGCAAACAATCCTACTTTTGGGCAGTTCTAATTGTTAGAAATTTTTGGTGACATAAAGAATAAATTCATGATCCAAACATTCTAGAGATTAATTTGGAGCTATGCCCAAAAGTGCTATAAAACTGTGCATACCCTATGACCCAGAAATACCTATACTATCCAAAATAGAACATTAAAAAGAGAAAAAGACCCAAAGGTACAAAAATACTTATAGCCATCTTTTGTGTAGTGAGAGGAACCAGATGAACATTGCACATAGTAAATGCAACATTGTGTGATGATCAACTGTGATAGACTTGGCTCTTCTCAGCAATACAATGATGCAGGACAATTCCAAGAGGCCCATGATGGACAATGCTATCCACATCCAGAAAGAGAATTATGAAGTCTGAATGCAGATTGAAGCATACTATTTTCACGTTGTTGTTTCTTGGGTTTTTTCTTTATTTTGTTTTTTCCCTTTTGTTCTGATGCTTCTGTCAAAATATAAATAATATGGAAATATGTTTAATATGATAGTACAAATATAACCTAAAATATACACAATAAAGTTTAAAAAAGAATAAAATCACCTCTCTATAATTTGTATCCTTTTCTCCTATTTCTGTGCTCTGATGACAAAATTTAAAACCTGATCCTCCCTCCACATGACAACCTTTTATCAGACACTTGAATATAGCCATCAGGCCCCTTATACATTTTCTCTTCTTTCCACTAAAACATTCCAAGTCCCTTCAATTGATCCTCACATATATAACGTCCAAGGGCTTTCACCATTATTGTCTTTCTTAGAGTAACTATAATTGTCTTTCTGAAACTGTGGTGCTCAAAATAAACATAATACTCAAAATGAGGTCCGACAAGGGTAGAATACAACTCACTACCCCTTCTACATTCCTGGAAACTCTGACTTTCTAAATACAGACATAAAACTCATAAGCTCTTTTAGTTGATATAGCACTGCTCACTTATATAGGGCTTGCAATCCATGAAAATTCTATTTTATTTTCAGAAAAAAAACACCCAAATTATTATTTAGGCACATCCACCCAATGTTTACTTGGAAAGTAGATTGTCAAAACCCAAGTGAAATAAATGATATTCCTTTAGATTCAGCTTAGTGCTCTAGTTTTCAAGATTCAACAGAGATATATTCTCCACCCTAATAGCAGTCATATTTACTTTGACAGGGACATTGGAGAGATATAATAGATGGTTAGGGAAGATATTTAATGTACCAATAATTTAAAGTGGTATCAGAATAGGAGTTTAATAGAACCAGCTTGAATCAATTCATGAGAACTTATTTTTAAAATTTTAAATATGAGCATTTGGACCTCAGAAATTGGCTGACATTACAAATCAGAGTTTGATTTACTGTTTTGTTGATTATCTAGATTCAAGAAATAGAGGGAGAATACAATACTGATTAAAAGTGGGTCATGTATACTTTTCTACCTGAATCTGATAAATATTTTCCAAAATACTTTTATATGAAAGGATTAGATAACAGCAATTTTACATATATTTATGATGTACAAAACATTCTCTAAACAATATCTCTTTTAAGTAGGTTGTTCAAGTATTATAAGTATTATTATGCATATTTAGCAGATAAAAACACTGAGGTAAAGAGAGTTTAAGTTCTTTAAGGGTATACAATTAATACCAGAATTCAAAACTCATCTTCTGTATACAAATTCTTTGTTCCATAAGGCAATGTAGATCCTTAGGAAATAAATCCTCTGAGATACAATTGTTCCTGATAAATTCTGTATTTAATTGAAAAAATATGGTTAATATGTGGGTTGGGTGATTATTCTGAGGCTTTCTATAAAATGTAGTACACAAGGGGCAACTAGGTGGAACAGTGGAAAAAGCACTGGCGCTGGAGTCAGGAGGACCTGAGTTCAAATACAGCCTCAGACACTTGACAGTTACTAGCTGTGTGACCCTGGGCAAGTAATTTAACCCCAACTGCCTCACCTAGAAAAAAAAATAAAGAAAAGAAAAGAAAATGTAGTACACAAGTCCAGATTATGGAAGAAGGCAAAGGGAGATTTTTTGTCAGTGAAGTAATAATCACTTTTTCTATATCAAAGGAAAAGATATGTAACTATATGGACTTGGAAACAGTATAACAAAATAATGAGGATTTAGAACTTGCTTTTGAAAATATTCTGACTTTGAAAACAAGTGAAAAGGACTATGGCATGATTAAACTTTTACTTCACAACTGATAATCACTATTTTCCCATGTGAAGTAATTGAAAGAACATTGAACTAAGGAGATGTTACTCCTAGTTGCAATTCTGCTACAAAGTCAAAGAATAATCATAGAGAAATGACTATATATGGATACAATTTTTTTAATTAGAAAATTTGGGACCTAATACAGATGATCTTCAAAATCTCTTCTAAATCATGCATTTACTTAAGGCTGAGAGAAAATAAGTACTGGATTTCAAATCAGATGTCTTGGGTTCAAATTCAGACAATACCACTCAGTACATATTTGGCCACAGATGAGTCATTACTACTCTTTCAACTTAGGGTTTTTTTTTTTCTGTAATATTGACTAGATTACTTCAGAGGTTCCTTTCATTTCTACCTTCCATGATTTAAGAATTTCTGCTATATGGCCAGGATTATTTTGAGTGCTTTTGAAAGGAAAGGAAGAAGGATTGAAGGAAAGAAGGGAGGGTGGAATAGAAGAAACTAGGGAGATGTGGAAATGGGAAGGGAGGCAGGAAAGAAATAGGAAAGGGAATACAAAGGAAGAGAGGTAGGAAGGAAGGAAAGAAGGGAAAAAGAAAAGTAGGAAGGAAGGAAGGAAATAAGAGGAAGAGAGAAAGATAGGAAAGAAGGAAGAATGGAAGAAAGGGGAAGAGGGAAGAAACAAGAAAAGGAAAAGGAAGGAAAGAAAGAAAGAAAGAAAGAAAGAAAGAAAGAAAGAAAGAAAGAAAGAAAGAAAGAAAGAAAGAAAGAAAGAAAGAAAGAAAGGAATGAGGAGGGAGGGAGGGAGGAAGGAAGGATTTATCAAGTGCTTACTATGACTAGGCCCTATACTAAGTGCTGGTGATACAAATATAAGCAGAAATAAAGTCTTCAGTTTATGTTCGAGTGGAAGAAGAAAAGACAATACAAATAAAGATGTAAGAGGCGATAATTTGTATTGGAGGAATGATTTTGATTGGGAGAAAGAGGAAGGACATTTAAGTTGCCATTTGCTTTATCCACCCTTCCTTTTAGGCACTGAAATTTAAAAAGTCCTTCCTCTTTCTCCCATTCAAAATCATTCTCCTACACTGGAGACACATTGTAACAGTGACATTGAAAAGCTTTGATTTGAGTTTGGCTATCCAATAAATTCTGAATCAATAAGATTGAATTATCATGTATTCTTTATGTTTTTTTCTGTTTAGAATTTTATTGTCCAAATTACAAGTAAAAACAAATTTTGACATTAGTTTCTTTAAAACTTTGTCTTCCAATTTCTCTTCCTCCCTCCCTCCTTCCCCAACTCCAACCCCCAAGAACTCAAGCAATTCAATAAGTTTTACATGAGTAGTAATGCAAAAGATCTCCACTTTAGCCAGGTTGTGAGAGAAAACAGACAAAAAACAAAACTTCAGATTAAGGAATTATCAAAAAAAATTATGCTTCAGTATCTTTTCAGATACCATCAGTTCTGTCTCTGTATATGTACTGCAATTTTCATAATTCCTAAATAGTTATATTGGATCAATGCATTACTGAAAATTACCACGTCCTTCACAGCAGATCATCTTACACTATTTTATTTATTTCTTATACAGTACATTTCACTGTATTTCAGTTCATGTAGGTCTTTCCAGATCTTTTTGATAGCATCCTGTTCATCATAAATTTTATATAGTACCTTAAACTTGACAAATAATTTTCTTCACAATAGCCCAGCAAAGTAAATATCCTGCATTTTGCATTATAATCAACAATCATAACTGTTTCCTTCCATCCTACTCCCTTCTCATGATACTTATTCTATTTTCTATCTTCTTTTACCCTATTCCTCCTCAAAAGTGTTTTGTTTCTAACTGCCCCCTCCCTCTGCTCTACCCTCCCTTCTTTCACCCTTCCCCTCCTTATCCCCTTCTCTCCCTACTTTCCTGCAAGTTTGGATAGATTACTCCACCCCATTGGGTGTGTATGTTATTCCCTCCTTGAGCCAACTTTGATGAGATTAAGGTATTTGAGCTAATTCTGGGTTCCAACTTTTCTTTGAGCTAATTCTGAGGTATATAAGGCTAATTCTCTTCCACACATCTCCCCCATCTCTCCCACCACTCCATACACCCTTTCTTGTTCTTTCATGTGAAATTGCATCCCATTCTGCCACTCCCTTCTCTCCTCCCCCATTGTATTCCTCTCCCCCCTCAATTTTACCCAAAAGGTGTCATCATGGGGTAGCTAGGTGACACAGTGAACAAAGCACCAACCCTGGACCGAGGAGGACCCAAGCCCAAATTTGGCCTCGGACGCAAGACGCTCAGTAACCATGACTGCCCCCTCCCCCCCCAAAAAAGAGAAACAAAAAATAAATGCTTTACAGGTATGATCCCTTCATAATAAATTCCCACTGGTGCCCTCTGTCTAAATTTATTCCTATCACCTGTCCTAATACTCAGAAGGTTCTTATGATTTAGGCATAGCATCTTCCCATGTAGGAATGTAAGAAGTTTAACCATTTAACATCTCTCATGATTTCTTTTTCCTGTATACTTTTTTATGCTTTTCTAGGGTCTTTTATTTGAGAGTCAAATTTTCTATTAAGTTCAGATCTTTTCATCAGGAATACCTAAGAGGCTTCATTTTCCCTCAAGTCCCATTGTTTCCCCTGAAAGATTATACACAGTTTTGTTGGGTAGGTGATTTTTGGTTGGGAACCCAATTCCTTTACCCTCCAGAATATCATATTCCATGCCCTCTGGTCCTTTAATGTAGATGCTACTAGATCCTGTGCTATCCTTACCATGCGTCCACAGAATTTGAATCACTTCTTTCTGGCTGCTTGCAATATATTCTCCTTGACCTGGGAGCTCTGGAATTTGGCTATAAAATTCCTGGAAGTTTTCCTTTTGGGATTTCTTTCAGGAGGTTATCAGTGGATTCTTTCAATTTGTATTTTACCTTCTGTTTCTAGAATATCAGGGCCATTTTCCCCTTACAATTTCTTGGAAGATGATGTCTAATCTCTTTCCTTGATCGTGGTTTTCACATAGTCCAATAATTTTCAGATGATCTCTCCTGGATATATTTTCCAGGTCAGCAGTTTCTCCAAGAAGATATTTCATATTACCCCCTATTTTTTTTATTCATTTTGATTTGCTTTATTCTGTCTAGTTTTTTCAAAAAGTCACTAACTTCCATTTGTTCAATCCCAATTCTTAGGCAATAATTTTCATCAGAGAGCTTTTGTGTCTCCTTTTCCATTTGGCTTTTCAAGCTGTTGATTTTTTTCTCATGTCTTTCCTGCATCACCCCCATTTCTCTTTCCAATTTTTCCTCTACCTCTCTGACTTTATCTTCAAAGTCCTTTTTGAGCACTTCTATGATCTGAGACCAGTTCATATTTTTCTTGGAAACTTTGGATGTACGGGCCCTGATGTTGCTTTCCTCTTCTGAGTGTGCACCTTGATCTTCCTTGTCACTAAAGAAACTTTCTATGGTTTCACAACTTTTTCTGCCTGCTCATCCTAGCTGTCTATCACTTTTAACTCCTTTTTTAACTCCTTCTTAGTCTGGGGTCCTGCTTCCAGGATATACAGTCCCAAGCTTCAGCTGGTGCTAGATGTTATGATTTCATGAGGGGCAGTTTCTTCATTCCCCTGGCCCTTTCTCTGGTCCATAGATAACCACAGGCCAACTTGCCAATCAACCAGGCAGCAAAACTCTATGTGCCATGGTTGTTAGCTCCAAAGAGCCTGCACTCTTCCCCTACCTGGGTCACCATCGCTTAAGGTTTCTTCCTGGTTTCCTGATGGGGTAGGATGTACAAATCACCCTTAGCTCCTACATAGACCCCTAAAGACCTCCACCTCCCCCCACCCCAGCCAGGCATTCAGCCATCTCTCCAGACTGTGCGCTTAGTTCCGGAAGATGCCAGCACTGCTGTTGATTCAGAGGCTCAGGGGTAAGTTTCTCTGGGGCAGCCTAACTGGGGCTTTATCTGTGTTGGCATGATCGTAGAGCTGGACTCCACTCCCAGCCTGGCTCCCCCTTATGCCAAACTTTCAAGGTGTCTTTGTGGGTTCTGTTGCTCTAGGAGTTGTTTTCTGGCTATGTTTGGAGGGTTTTTTTGTAATAATCATGTCAGTAAGTCTGAGCATTTACTGCCTTTCCTCTTCCATCTTGGCCCTATCCCCCTAATTTTTATCTTTCTGTCTCTCTTACTCACAAGATGTCTAACAACAACAGTAACATTAAATAATTAATTAACACTACAAGATTTTCAAAGTGCTTTATAATGATATTTTATTTGATTTTCACACTGATGCTCTGATATAGGTAATATTATTATCTTTACTTTCCAAATGAGGACATTGAAAATGAGAAAGTGTAAGTGACTTTCACAAAGTCACACAGTCTGAGGCAAGATTTGAAATCAGAGTTTTCTGAATCAAAGTCTATACCAAACTTTATCAATTCATTGTCTAGAAGCAGGAAACTTAAATTCATATCTTGTTTCTGATGTTCCATATATTTGTGACTCTGGGCAAGACACTTATGGCCACTGAACCTCTGCTTTCTAGTCTTTAAAATTAGTTGATTGGACTAGAAAACCTCTGTGGTTCCTTCCAGTTGTAGTCCAAAGGTTACATCATCTAAGATCCAAGTTTTGTTCTAAGAATTGGATTGAAAACAACATGTGAAAAGTGAATTTGTAAATCATCACTAAATTGTTTCTTAGCGAAGTCAGCAAACAAGATGTTCCCTGGGATATGGACATCAAGTGCCAAACTTTCAAGCATGTCTTATAAGAAGAAAAGCTGTAACCAGGCAATAGTAGCTTAAGTGGACTAAGCAATCCTTCCTAAACTGAAGAACTATAACAGTTAATCCTGTCTTTAACCTAGAAACCTGTAGGCAGTCTTGGCCAAATCACCTTAATTACATGTATCTCATCTTTATATCATTGCATTTGAAGTGGGGATAATGACAGTAACTTTGCTTTTTCTTTTTTTTTCGTATTTAAAGATTGTTCCCAAGGAAAATGCCTACACCCTTTTGTAATCTTATAATCCCTGAAGTTTATTTGATGTTGGAAGGCTTCATGGTGTGGTAAAAAGAATAAGTATTATTACAAAGTCCTAATATATTTATTTGTCATCTGGTGTGGAGATGATATAGAGTTATTTGATTTTAAATTGGTGTACATCTTTTAAAATTATGTTAAATAAAATTTTTTTTTGTAAAGTTTTAAATTCCAAATTCATTCTCCCTCCCTCCTCTCTCCCCTTCCTGAGACAGTAAGCAATCAGATATAGATTACACATTATAGATTACACATGAGCTCATGTATAATCTATATCTGATTGCTTACTTTTGGGCATATAAACCTAGCAGAGGTATTGCTGGAACAAAAGTATGAATAGTTTTATAACCTTTTGGGCATAGTTCCAAATTGCTCTAAAATGGAATATATCTTAATATATCCCACCTCACGCAAAAATATTTCATCAAATTTCTCAGACAGTTCATCATAAATATGACCTTAAAATTAAAGGTTACCAACATTATTTAAAAAGAACACAAAACTTTTCTGTCAGAAAACATAGAGTTTGAAATGTTTAAAATAATCCTCATCTTCAAGGAAAAATAACTTCATAGCACCCTAAATGACTTCCTGATTTCACAGGTATATAATTATTATCAATATAATAAAGGAAACTGAATCTTTTAATGAGTTCAGGGAGTTTGGTTCCTGGCTACATTTTCTTCTAGAGAGACATTCTCTTAAAGACTGATTAATTTCAGGCCTATATCCCACTAGTAGAAACTTTCTCTCAACTTCTCTCAATCTCCCTCAACCTACCAAAAATGATTATCAGTTGTTTTTGTTATAGGAATTCTCTGTCAATATTCTAATAGATCATCTTTTTAACATGAAAACAAAAAGAAAAACTTCAGTGTTTAATTCCCTTCATTTCCCAATGTTTCTCTTGCCACTTGTCCCACTCTGTCATCCCTTATAATAAAAAAAAGATACAAAAAAATCTTATTAACAAAGATAGCCCTCCTATATATTAATTCTTGCAATACATACAATGTTCCATGTCTACTCTGCAAAGAAAAGGAAGCAGTGCAATTTCAAATCTCTCAAGTTTGGTGAGTACAATTGCACAGTGATTGGATTTTTGTTGTTTGTTTACTGTCCTTTCCATTTGTTATATTAATAATTTATAGATTCATTGCTCTTTTCACTGCTTCAATTCATATAGAGCTTCCAATAACTCCTTATATATTTCATCTTCATTATTTCTTAACTTATTTTCTTATATCGTTCAGCATAACAATTGGAATTTTGTATATGCCAGTAGGTTCTGCCTCACCAATATACTGGCATATTTATCAGAAAAGAAAATACTCTTTTTTTTTTCAGGGCAATGAGGGTTAAGCGACTTTCCCAGGGTCACACAGCTAGTAAGTGTCAAGTTTCTGAGGTCAGATTTGAACTCAGGTCCTCCTTAATCCTGGCCAGTGCTTTATCTACTGTGCCACCCAGCTGCCCCACCAGAAGAGAAAATATTCTACTGAGACACACAAATTTATTGTTGATCTACCAACTGACAAAATGATTATGTGTAGCTTAAGAATACTTAATAAAATGTGAAGGAAAGTTACACAATCTCAGAAGTTCAGAAATCACTGGAAACTTTGAGATCATATAAGTGGTCATCTATCTTTTACTTAAAGGTCCCTACCCATCCAGTGTAGCCAGTCTAGCTCTCTTTTTTTACTTATAATAATGGAGATTATATGTTCTATGTGAACACTGGGTAGTCAGTAGCTGACAATTCGATCAATGAAACAAGATGTTACATTGTATATAAGATCAAAAAAATGGAAATAACTTTGACATAAGGATGAGGTTTTATATTTGCTTCTCTCCAGTTCCCTCATCTGTAAAAAAGGAGGAGGTGGCACTGGATGTTATCTCTGGTCTAAAATTGGAAGATTCTATACTCCCAATGATCTTGTCCTTGTTCATTCATAGTATAGTTAGAATTGAGGTAAAGAGACAGATTTCTCAGCATCAGCAATCTTTAAATTCAAGCTAACGGGATTTTTGAATGGGCAAATTATAAAGACGACTGGATTTTCTCGAATAATTACTAATGATCAGCATCAATAGTATCCCTGGAAAAGTGAGGACAATTGCATAAAGACACACTATCTTATGAAATGCAGCATTATACTACATTCTGACCATAGGAAAGAATGTATTAGTCTCTTTCCCATTACCTTAGCACCTGGTGTTAGGGGAATTTGGAGAGTAATTTATATAAAGATCATGGAGGGGCATAGGATAAATTGTGTATCCCTTTCTCCTTTTATTTATTCAAGATATATTTCATTTCTTTGCCTCTATTTTTGGTTCCCTTATAATTTAACTTCTGCTCTCAAGGTGACCCTGCTATCCTGCTGCTTACACAGATGTTGTCTAACATCAAATCATTGTACTGTGTTTTGTTCCTCTACCTACTCCCCAAGTTCCAGCTTAGCAGTTAATAGTTGTATCAAAGCAAAGGGAAAATACTCTATTTGGTGAAACCTCTGAACACAGGAGATTTCAAGCTTACTGGTCATCTGCTGGTCATTTTTGAGCTAAGGAAACCTATACCCAGAAATGAAAAGTGATTTAACCATGGTCACAGCACTTTTAAACTGGGCCTAAGATGATTACATTTCCTTAAAAACAAGAAGCTAGACTCAAAGAACTGGCTCAATATCATTTATTTAGATCACTGGATAAAGTGTCACATGTGGAGTAATAAAGAATCATCTTCCTGAGTTTATATCTGGCCTCAGACACATACTAGTTACGTGAGCCTGAGCAAGGCACTTAACTCTGTTTGCTTCAGTTTACCCGTATGTAAAATGAGCTGGGGAAAGAAATATCAAACCGTTAGGGTGTATTTGACAAGAAAACCTGAAATGGAGTCACAAAGAATGACTCAACAAAAACTGCCAGAACCCAAAATTTCACAACCAAACTGACTGATCAACAACATATTGCTTAGAGAATTCTGAATTCCTACTTTGACAAAATTAATACTTTATTAGTCCTGGGAAAAAATGAAACAAGAATTAATTTCTTCATGTTTTTATTTTTTCTTGTTGTTAAGAAAAAGGACCAAATAAATTGTGCATCATACAAAAATTCCCCACTTGAAACTTTCATATATATCTATCTCTATCTCTATCTCTATAGATATAATATATATACATACATACATATGTGTGATTAATGTATATTATATATGGATACAATGTATATGTGTATTATATGTCCCATATATCAATGTGTTTATATGCATTATGAATAAAATCTTTCAGAATTGTTAAATAAACTTCACCATACTAAGGAAAGGTTACTCATATGCCACAAACAATATCACATTTGTCAGAGAAGCTCCAGAGAAGTTGGATTTCTTCAATTATTTGTGGTCTATGATGAATACAAAATAACCTGCAAAGGCTTTTCAGGAGATCCATAGGAGGTTGGCAATAGCTCAGAGCAATGTGACATCAATGATGAAGAATGGGCAAGATAAAAGCCTTTCCCCAAACTGCAAGATATTGTTTGCTATGACCTTTGCTTTGGAAAGCATTTAACTATAGCTGCAACAGCTGGCTGCTGAAAGGGCAGTATCAGGATCAGCTGAAGGGTGTTAAGATGTGATGCTATTGGCATGTATCCTGTAAATTTGGGATAAAATGAGCCTAGCAACTGGATGTTCTAGCAGCTGGTCTGACAAAGGATATTGTTCAAATATTCTGGAGCTGATAATTCAGTATTCAGCTAATATATTTTGAAAAGAAGGTTGCAATCCCCAAAGAATTTCCTAATGGCTAAAAAATGAGTTCACAGGGGCCAGAGCCAACCTTATGAAAAAAGAAAAGTCCCGGAAAATGAAGAGGTCAGCTAGGTGGCCCAGTAGATAGAGCAACAGGCCTGGAATCAGGAAGACCAGAGTTCAAATCTGCCCTCAGACACTTAATAGTGGTGTGACCCTGGGCAAGTCACTCAACTCTGATTTCTCATCTGTAAAATGATCTGAAGAAGGAAGTGGCAAACCACTCCAATATCTTTAACAAGGAATGGGATCACAAAATATTGGGCATGACTGAATAATAACAAAAGAAAATGTTGATTACTTGAGCTGGGTGGATTCTTAGGGATCCTCTAGTCTCACACTTCTTTTAGAGAAATAAATCCCAGAGGGACAAATTGACAATTATACAGTATATGGGAAAGAGTAATGGATTATGCATTTAAAATATGTAAACTTAAATCCTGGATCTTTGACTTACTCTTTACATCTTTTTTCAAGTCTCTCAACATCCAGGCCCCTCAGTTTTTTAAAAAGAGGATTGAATTATATGATGTCCAAGGTCTGTCCCAGCTCTAAATTCCATTAATCTATCTGCTCACCAGGTTGTAGAATGAAATAGAGCCCCGAAATTCTGACTTCTGATGTAGGGTTCTTTATTCACTATCATAAGATAAGTTGATAGAAATGCAAACCACTTGTCACCATTGCTTAATCACAGTAGACCTTTTTTTTTTCCATTTCTTTTTCTTTTTCTTTTTAACCAATGAAACCACAAGTCTGGTTAAAAACAATAACACTTGGGGGCAGCTAGGTACTGCAGCAGATAAAGCACCGGCCCTGGATTCAGGAGGACCTGAGTTCAAATCCAGCCTCAGACATTTGACACTTATTAGTTGTGTGACCATGGGCAAGTCACTTAACCCTCATTGCCCCCCCCCCAAAGTTTTAAAAAATAACACTAAGCTCAATACCAGTTTGTTTTCTGACATTATATTACAAAAAACTGTTATTTTATTCTGGATTTAACCATTTCCAGCAAAATTGAACCTTTTCATATATAAATAGAAAAAGAGAATTATATAATTAACTACAAAATTATGTTATATATCATTTTAATTATGTGTAAAATTTTACTGGGGAGTAAAGTGTTTTGTTTCTGAACCTTTTTGAACTTCTGGTTTTCTTCTCTCTATTTATATAAACTGTTTTTTTTGAGAATTTTCCCCACGTTACATATAAAAAATACAAAAACCCAAAAAATTTTCACATTGATTTTTTAAAACTTTGTGTTCTAAATTTTCTTCCTCCCTCCCTCCCCAACTCTCCCAATGAAATGAAGCAATTCAATATAAGTCATCCATATACAGTTATGCAAAACATCTTCTCATTAGTTAGGTTATGAAAGAAAATAGACAAAACAGATTTAGAAAGAGGAACTAACAAATAAAATTATACTTCAATCTGTATTCAGATGCCATCACTTCGTCTTCTGTTGAAGGTTTGCATTTTTCATACATCATTCTAGTATCATCCTGATCATCATTTCATTCACAGTCACTACTGCACACTTTATTATCGTCCATCCTATTCCCTCCCCTTGATATTTACTCTATTTTCTATTTTCTTTCGGTTACGTTCTTTTTTTTTTTTTTCAGCAACAAACATTTATTTTATTTTCCAGTTACATGGAAGGGTACTTTTCAACATTAATTTTCATAAGGTTTAGAGTTCCAAATTTTTCTCCCTTCCTCCCTCCCTTTCCTCCCCACTCCACAAGATCACAATCAGGTTATATATGTACAATCCACAAGTGTTGTTTTTTTTTTATCAGTTCTTTCTATAGGGGTACATACTGAGCTTCCTCATTAGTTCCTTGGGATTTTTTGGATCATTACATTGCTGAGAGTAGTTAAGTCATACACAATTGCTCATTGAACAATACTGCTATCACCACGCACAATGTCCTCCCAGCTCTGCTCACTTCACTATACATCAATGTTCATTAGTCTTTTCAGGTTTTTCAGGGATCATCCTGTTTGCCATTTCCTGTAGCACAAGACCATTCCATTACAATCATATAGCATAGCTTTATCCATCATTCCTCAATTGATGGACATTCCCTTGATTCTCAATTCTTAGCCTCCACCAAGAGTTGCTATAAATATTTTTGTACAATTTTCCCCCTTTTCTCTTTTTCATGATTATTATTGTTAACTGTTTACCTTCCATCCTATTCCCTTCCCCATGATATTTATTCTATTTATCCATCTTCTTTCATCCTATCACTCTTCAAAAGAGTTTTGCTCCTGTCTGTCCCCTCCCCCACTCTGCCCTTCCTTCTTTTGCCCCTCTCTCTTTATCCCTTCCCCTCCTATTTTCCTTCAGTGTTAGAGAGATTACTCCCCCCAATTGAATGTGTACATTATTCCCTCCTTGAGCCAATTCTAATGAGATTGTGTCTGAGGCTGGGTTTTGGCTGGAATCCCCCTGAGTCCATGGGTGGTACTTTGTCCACTGTGTCACTTAGCTAGGTGATAACATCTTTAGGGTTAAATTGAGGGGTGAAGGGAATTCATTGGGGGAGGAGGAAGGGTAGAGGTGAAATCCTTCATGAAAGAAACAAGAAAAGGCTTATGGAGTGGGGGAAGAGATGGGAGAGGAGCAGGGCAGTAAATGAATTTTACACTCATCAGAAAAGGCTCAAAGACCTTAAACTCATCAGAGCTGCCTCAAAGAGGGACTAACAGACACACCCAACTGGGTGGACTAATCTGTTTAATCTAGGCAGTAAATGAGCCTAAAGCTCCTCAGAATTGTCTCAAAGACCTCAATCTCATTAGAATTGGCTCAAGGAGGGAATAATGTACACACTCTATTTTCTTTCATCCTATCCCTGCTCCAAAATGTTTTGCTTTTTTCTGCTCCCTCTCCCAATCTGCCCTTCCTCCCTTCCCCTCTCCCCCACCCTTTATCTCCTTCCCCTTCCACTTTGCCCCATGGCAAAATATATTACTATACCCACTTGAGTATGTATGTTATTCCCTCTTTGAGCCAATTCTGACAATAGTAAATTTCACTCACTCCCCCACTCCTTTCCCCTCTTCCCCTCCCCTTAATAAGCTTTTTCTTGTTTCTTTTACATGAGCTACTTTCCCCCAGTCTACCTCTCCTTTTCCCTTTCTTCCAGTACATTTCTCTTACTCGTTAACTTTATTTTAAAGATGTTGTCATGGGTCAGTTAGGTGGCACAGTAGACAAAGCTCCAGCCATGGGCCCAGGAGGCCCCAAGCCCAAATCTGGCCCCAGACATAAGCCACCCCAACCTGCCTGCCCCACAAAAAACAAGAATAATAAAAAAAAATGCTTTACAGGAAAGGATTTGACTTTACAGGAAAGGCGTAGCCTGCCTGGGGACTATGTTCAGTGAGATTATGGGGTTGAACTTTGTTTGCAGCCTAGCACAGCCCTTCTAAATTGTCTTTGGCTGGAAAATAATCTCAGCATGTCTTTTTGTGGGTTTTGCTGCTCTAGGTGTTGTTTTATGGCTGTTTTGGGGATAATTGTGTCAGGAGCTCTGTGTGTTTAATGTCTTTCCTCTACCAACTTGTTAGCTTACCCTTTAAGGCTTAGCTTACTCTTTAAGGCTCCTCTCTCTCTACTCTCTAAATCTTCCTTGTATCTCTCTTACTTTCTCTTCAAAGTCCTTTTGAGCACTTCCATGGCCTGAGACCAATTCATATTTTTCATGGAAGCTTTGGATGTTGGAGCTTTGACTGTGTTATTATCTTTGTCTACCTTTCCCCCAAAGAAGCTTTTTATAGTCGGTGCTTTCTCTGCCTACTCATCTTGACCCAGAAGCAGATGTCTCATTGAAATCTGATTCTCTATGGTCTGAGGCTTGGTGTGCCTGTGCCCCTCCCCCACTCAGCCATTGCTACTTTAGTCAGCTTACTGGTTCAGAATATGGGTGCCCTGCTTTTTCTCCAGCAGAGGCTGTTTTATTTTACCCTGGCCAACCGCTGAACCCCCTCTCTGGTCCATGAGATGAGTTTCAGAAGAAGCCGCTAATTCTGAAGATTCTGAGGCTCTGGATTTAGGGTCTATACCATGTGCTAAGCTCCTCTCTCAGCCCTAACAGCAGGGGATTCTAGTCCCCTAATTAAGCCTTCTTTGTCTGGAAAATAGTTTCACTCTGTTCTTTTGTGGGTTAGGCTGCTCCAGGAGTTGTCTTTTGGGATTATTTTTCGAGTGTGTGGACAGGTTTGTCGGGAGCTCTGGGGAGTCACAGCCTTTCCTCCACCTTCTTGGTCTGCCCCCAAACTGATTTATTTATACTCTTTTTTATTTCTATCTTTATCTACCACATATCATTTCCTCCTTTCCCATCCCAGACCCCAGGACCAATTGAAGCCCTACTTTGTAACAAAAATATATAGTATAATGAAGCCACACATATTTTAAGTGGGAGAGGAGTGTGTTAGACTGGGGTTGTAGTAGCAAAACAAAAGAAATCAACATATTAGTCATAGCTTTGCCTTCTGTGACATGATCATGCCATAGGTCATTTGCTCTACTGATAAATCATTCCTAAACTCATTTTCAACCTTACTGACTGTCTAATGATGACAATATAAATTACAAAATTTACTTTTTTTTTTTTGCTTTTTCCTCCACTTTACTTCATACATACCACCACAATAATGACTTCTTAATTTAAACTAAAAACCATTAGGGGTTCTTGAAAGGGGTGTGTGTGTGTGTGTGTGTGTATGTGTGTGTGTGTGTGTGTGTGTGTGTGTGTACTGGGGGGAGAGGGGAAGGGAATGGTGTCACAGTCTGATGTGTTGGGAGGGAGGAGAGGAGACAAGTTAGTGGATGGTCTTGACCAGGCTCTTGAAGTTGATGGCTCCCTGAAGCTGCAATTGATAGGCCATAGGGTAGATTTTGAAGCCATACAGCCTGGGCACAAATTGGTTGGCAGGCCATTTGGGCCTGTACTCAGGATGCACCATGAAGAGCATGTGGGGAAAGCCAGTACCAAAGTAAGCACCATCTGTGTGGTGGTGCCTGGTCGACTTGGGGCTGAAAACATCTATGCAATTGGGGCAGTACACCTTCACCATGGCCTCACCTGGTATGTCTGACAGTCCAATGGGCAACATGGGCTGGTTTTCACATTATACACGGGGACAATAGCCAAAGTCTCCCTGCTGGTATTTTTCCAACATCTGGGCGATACCACAGTTTGTGAGGATGTAGCAGGCATGAATCAGTCCATACAGCATCTCAGCTGCCTGCTGGATCAGGTCACTCTGGTTGGGGTTGTCCTCCAACTCCTCATTAGGGTCCAAGTCGAGGATCATGTCTAGTGCCTACCTATAGTGGGGCACCTGTTCATTGAGCCCTGGGAAGTTGAATTTATCTTGGATATAGCGTTCATCTACCTCACAGAAGAATTCATTGCCACGAAGCCCACAGAACCATGAGATCCATGATACTTCTCCAAGCTACTCATCTTTACACCAGCTACCAGGCCAGGGCTGGGGAGAGAGAGGGAGAAGTTGCTCCCAGGGGTGGCAGCAGCAGCAGCTAAGCCATTCAGAGAAAGCTGTGGACGTGACCAAGGCAGGAGAAACAGTGAGGGTGGGGGAGAGGGGAGGGGAAGGGGGGAAAGAGAAATGGGAGGGTGAGAATGTCACAAAGTTTACTTTTAATAAAATGTACTAGAAATGCTTCATTGGTCAAAGCTCTGGTTATCACTATTTATAGATTAAAATCTTAAGCAACAAAACAAACAAAAAAATTCTGTTTATTTGGTCCTTAGTTTTGCTTGTTTTCTTTTTGAAATAGGCCAACTTTGTTTTAGATATACCCTTTTCACCTCCTGAATTGTACTTCATATTTTTTTTCGTTCTCACTGGAAACTTTCTCCCGGTCAATTCATGACATCTACCTGTTTCTCAAACTAGAGATGGGAAGCAATCTTATGCATTCTCTAGAGACATTGACCCTCCTGTAGGAACTGCCTTTCCTAGCTTAGGAGACAAAGATACCTGACTTTGGGTTTAAAGATCAAGGCAATCCTACATTGAACTATGAGGAAGGCACAATCTCAGGTGAATATAGTGTGACATATGACCTATTAGAGAAGATCTGATTTCTTTGGGTTCAGAGGAAGGTTAAGTATGATTTTATATTCTAAAATTCTAGAGGAGAAGACAGTCTAGGAACAATTGGAAACCAAAATGAAATAACCAAGAAAGAATAAGAAACAAATATGGAGAGAAGAAAAAATTGGAACATGTGTGAAGAAACTGATGAGGATGCATAGAAAATCCACTTAACAACTCAGAATTTTTTTTTAAATTTACAGAAAATGAAAAGAATGGCATGGTATGAAGCATTTTTTTATAAATATGGAAGTTCTCATCTAAATAGAATAAGGCATGCTGTAGTTTTACATAAGTTATTCAAGGACAAGACTCATATTTTTGTAGTTATATTGTGGTGAGATGAAAGTATTTGTCCAGGTTTTAACATGCATTTCATTGAATACCTCAGTATTTCTCCAATAATATGTAGAGTGGCATGTGAATGATTTAAGGAAATATAAAATATTTAGATGTATTTATTTACAATAAACCTACCAAAATTTTTATATCTATGCAAATTTTTAACATGCAATATGACCTATATAGATGTCCTCATGCAATCACTTGTTTTATGTGACTTAGCATTCAGTTCACAAGAGTTACACATATATTCTTTAATTCTTCATCACGAAACCACATATCCTATTGGATAGAAAACCTTTCTTTTGGGAAAAGTCTATTTTTCCAACTCTAGACTTGATTATATTACAGAGGTTTTCAATGGAGTTGAAATTAGTTGAATTTCCATGCTATTAAATAATGTCTTATCTCCATTAATGTAAAAATTTCCTCACATTTTATGATGATATTGTAGAAGATTATAAAGTATTGCTTCTTTTAGGAATTTCTATAAATCAGGAACAAATCACCTTCTAAGTACAACCTATATATTTTTTAAAAATTTAAAAATATTTTATTTTTTTCCCATTACATGCAAAGATAGTTCTCAACTTTTGTTTATACAAGCTTTCTAATTTCAGATTTTCTCCCTCCCTCCCCTCCCTCCCCCCCTCCCCTAGACAGCAGGTAATCTGATATATATATATATATATAATAACATTAAACATATTTCTGCATTAGTCATGTTATAAGAGAAAAATCAGAGCAATGACAAAAAACCTCAAGATAGAAAAATATCAGCACCAAAAACAAAAGAAATAGTATGGGTCATTCAGCATCTATAGTGCACAGTTCTTTTTTTTTTTTTTCCTGGATTATTAGATCCTCTCCCATCATGAGTTCCCTGGAAATCTTCTGTACCATTGCATTGGTGAGAAGAATATAGTCCATAACAGTAGATCAACACTCAATGTTGATGATATTGTGTACAATGTTCTTCTGGTTCTGCTCATCTCACTCATCATCAGCCCACGCAAGTCGCTCCAGCTATCACTGAACTCCTCTTGCTCATCGTTTCTTACAGCACAATAGTATTCCAATGTATTCATATACCAAAACTTGTCCAGTCATTCCCCAATTGATGGGCATCCCTTCAACTTCTAATTACTTGCCACCACATAAAGGGCAGCTATAAATATTTTTGTACATGTGGGTCCCTTTCCATGATTTCTTTGGGCAAAAGAGCCAAAAGTGGTATTTCTGGGTCAAAGGATATGCACAGCTTTATTGCCCTTTGGGCATAATTCCTAATTGCTGTCCAGAATGGTTGGATCAGTTCACAGCTCCATAAACAATGCATTAGTGTTCCAATTTTTCCACGGCTTCTCCAACATTTATTATTTTCCTTTTTTTCATTTTAGCCAATCTGATAGATGTCAGGTGGTACCTCAGAGTTGTTTTAATTTGCATCCCTCTAATCATTAGAGATTTAGAGCATTTTTTCATATGGGAATAGATAGCTTTGGTTTCTTCATCAGAAAACTGCCTGTTCATATCCTTTGACCATTTCTCAATTGGGGAATGACTTGGATTATTATAAATTTGATTTAGTTACCTATATATTTTAGAAATGAGGCCTTTTTCAGAAGTACTGGCCATAAAATTTGTTTCCCAGCTTTCTGCCTTCCTTCTAATTTTGGATGCATTGTTTCTGGTTGTATAAAAATTTTTAAATTTAATGTAATCAAAATCATCCATTTTGCATTTTATAATATACTCTATCTCTTTTAGGTCATAAATTGTTTTCCTTTCCAAAGATCTGATAGGTAGACTATTCCTTTCTCTCCTAATTTACCTATTGTATCACCTCTTATGTCTAAATCATGTATCCATTTTGACATTATTTTAGTATAAGGTGTCAGATGTTGGTCTATGCCTAATTTCTGCCATACTATCTTTCAGTTTTCCCAGCAGTTTTTGTCAAATACTCAGTTCCTATCCCAGAAGCTGGAGTCTTTGGGTTTATCAAACACTACATTACCAGTGTCATTTACTACTGTGTCTCCTGAGCCTAGCCTATTCCATTGATCTACCACTCTATTTCTTAGCCAGTACCAGATATTTTTGATGACCGCCGCTTTATAGTAAAGCTCCAGGCTTGGTACCGTTAACCCACCTTCCTGTGAATTTTTTTTTCATTATTTCCCTTGACATTCTTGACTTTTTGTTTTTCCAGAGGAATTTTATTATTATTTTTTCTAGCTCTATAAAATAATTTTTAGGTAGTCTGGTTGGTATGGCACTGAATAAGTAAATTAATTTAGGTAGTATTGTCATTTTTACTATATTAGCTCTACCTATCCATGAGCAATTGATATCTTTCCAAGTATTTAGATCGGGTTTGATTTGTGAAGAGTTTTTGGTAGTTGTGTTCATAGAGTTCCTGGGTTTCTCTTGGCAAGTAGACTCCCAAGTATTTTATATTATCTAGTGTTACTTTAAATGCAATTTCTCTTTCTATCTCTTGCTGCTGGACTTTGTTGGTCATATATAGAAATGCTGATGATTTATGTGGATTTATTTTATATCCTGCTACTTTGCTAAAGTTGTTCATTTTTTCAAGTAATTTTTGAGTTGATGCTCTAGTATTCTTTAAGTATATCATCATATCATCTGCAAAGAGTGATAGTTTTGTTTCCTCCTTGCCTATTCTAATTCCTTTAATTCCTTTCTCTTCTCTGATTGCTAAAGCTAACATTTCTAGGACAATATTAAATAATAGGGGTGATAATGGACATCCCTGTTTCACCCCTGATCTTATTGGGAAGGCCTCTAATTTATCTCCATTGCATATAATACTTGCTGATAGCTTTAAGTAGATACTGTTTATTATTTTAATGAAAGCTCCACCTATTCCTAAACTCTCTAGTGTTTTTATTAGGAATGGATGTTGTATTTTGTCAAAAGCTTTCTCTGCATCTATTGAGATAATCATATGATTTTTGTTGGTTTTCTTATTGATGTGGTTGATTATGTTAATAGTATTCCTAATGTTGAATCAGCCCTACATTCCTGGTATAAATCCCACCTGGTCATAGTGTATTATCCTGGTGATCAATTGCTGTAATCTCCTTGCTAATATCTTATTTAAGATTTTAGCATCAATATTCATTAGAGAAATTGATCTATAATTTTCTTTCTCTGTTTTTGCTTTGCCTGGTTTTGGTATTACCACCATATTTGTGTCATAAAATGAATTTGGTAGAACTCCTTGTTCCCCTATTTTTCTTTTTTTTTTCTTTTTTTTTTTTTTTTTTTTTAGTGAGGCAATTGGGGTTAAGTGACTTGCCCAGGGTCACACAGCTAGTAAGTGTTAAGTGTCTGAGGCCGGATTTGAACTCAGGTACTCCTGACTCCAGGGCCGGTGCTCTATCCACTGCGCCACCTAGCTGCCCCTTCCCCTATTTTTCTAAATAATTTGTATAATATTGGAATTAATTTTTCTTTAAATGTTTGGTAAAATTCACCCATAAACCCATCTGGCCCTGGGGATATTTTCTTAGGGAGTTCATTAATGGCTTGTTCAATTTCTTTTTCTAATGTGGGTTTATTTAAGAATTCTATTTGCTCTTCAGTTAACCTGGGCAGTTTGTATTTTTGTAAATATTCATCCATTTCATTTAGATGTTTAAATTTATTGGCATACGGTTGGGCAAAATAATTCCTAATTATTGATTTAATTTCCACTTCATTGGTGGTAACATCACCTTTTTTATTTTTGATACTGGTAATTTGGTTTTCTTCTTTCGTTTTTTAAATCAAATTAACCAATATTTCATGTATTTTATTCATTTTTCCATAAAAACAGCTCTTAGTTTTATTGATTAATTCTATGCTTTCTTTACTTTCAATCTTATTAATTTCTCCTTTAATTTTCAGGATCTCTAGTTAAGTATCTAATAGGGGATTTCTAATTTGTTCTTTTTCTAGCTTTTTAAGTTGTATGTCCAATTCATTAATCTTCTCTTTCTCTTTTTTATTCATGTAAACATTTAGAGCTATAAATTTTCCCCTAAGCACTGCTTTGGCTGCATCCCATAGATTTTGGTATGTTGTCTCATTATTGTCATTCTCTTGGATAAAGTTATTGATTGTTTCTATGATTTCTTGTTTGTCCCATTCATTCTTTAGAATGAAATTATTTAATTGCCAATTGATTTTCATTCTACTTTTCCCTGGCTCTTTCTTACATGTAATTTTTATTGTGTCATGATCTGAGAAGTATGCATTTACTATTTCTGCATTTCTACATATGACTATGATGTTTTTGTGCCCTAATACATGGTCAATTTTTGAAAATGTGCTATGTACTGCTGTGAAAAAGGTATATTCCATTCTATCCCCATTCAATTTTCTCCAGAAATCTATCACGTCTAAGTTTTCTAGTAATCTATTCACCTCTTTCACTTCTTCCTTACTTATTTTTTGGCTAGATTTATTTAATTCTGAGAGGGGAAGATTCAGATCCCCTACTAGTACAGTATTACTGTCTATTTCCTCTTATAACTCATTTAACTTATCCTCTAATAACTTGGATGCTATACCACTTGGCACATACATATTTAATATTGATATTACTTCATTATCTATAATACCTTTTAGCAAGATATAATTTCCTTCCTTATCTCTTTTAATGAGATCTATTTTTGCCTGCGCTTTGTCTGAGATAAGGATTGATACCCCTGCTTTTTTTACTTTAGCTGAATCATAATATATTTTGCTCCAGCCTTTTACCTTTACTCTGTGTGTATCTCTCTGCTTCAAATGTGTTTCTTGTAAACAGCATATTGTAGGATTCTGGTTTTTAATCCACTCTGCAATTCGCTTCCGTTTTATAGCAGAGTTTGTCCCATTCACATTCAGTTATTATAACTGACTGTCTATTCCCCTCCATCCTATTTACCCCCTTTGTACTTTCCCCCCCTTCCTTCACCCTATTCCGCCTCACCGACACTTTACTTCTTACCCCTGCCTCCCCCAATCTGCCCTCCCTTTTTTTATCCCCTTCTCTTTTCTTTACACTTTTCTCCCTTGCTTTTGTCCTCCCTTCTATCAGTCCCCCCCTTTCCCTTCCACTTTTGCTTCCCTAAAGAATGAGCTAAGTTTCTTTATCCCAATGAATGTGTATGTTATTCCCTCTTTGAATCAAATCTAATGAGGGTAAGGTTGAAATAATGTTCACCCCTCCTTTCTTTCCCTCTATTGTAATAGTTTTTTTTTTCACCTGTTCATATGATATAATTCATCGCATTCCACCTCTCCTTTCCTCTCCTCCCCATAGACTCCCTCATCACATCAAAGACAATTTATATTTATACCCTCTGTGTAATGTCCTTCTCTCTGCCCAAATACATTTACAATTCTTAAGAGTTATGAGTATTATCTTCCCATGTAGGGATATAAACAGTTTAATCTAATTGAGTAAACTTTTTTTTTTCCCTCTGTTTACATCTTTAAACTTCTCTTGAGTCTTGTATGTTAAGATCGAATTTTCTATTCAGTTCTGGTCTTTTCATCAGGAAAGATTGAAAGTCGCCAATGTCATTAAATGTCCATCTTTTCCCCTGAAAGAGAATGTTCAGTTTTGCTGGGTAATAGATTCTTGGCTGCAATCCAAGCTCCTTTGCCTTCCAGAATATCATATTCCAAGCCTTGCGGTCCTTTAATGTTGAAGCTGCCAGATCCTGAGCAATCCTGACTGTGACTCCATGATATTTAAATTGGTTCTTTCTGGCTGCTTGGAGTATTTTCTCCTTCACCTGATAATTCTGAAATTTGGCTACAATATTCCTTGGAGTTTTCCTTTTGGGGTCTCTTTCAGGAGGTAATTGGTGGATTCTTTCAATGATGATTTTATCCTCTGATTCTATGATATCAGGGCAGTTTTCCTTAATAATTTTCTGGAATATGGTGTCTGGATTCTTTTTTGGTCATGGCTTTCAGGCAGTCCAATGATTCTCAAATTGTCTCTCCTGGATCTGTTTTCCAGATCAGTTGTCTTTCCAATGAGGTATTTCACATTTTCTTCTATTTTCTCATTCTTTTGATTCAGCTTCACTGATTCCTGGTGTCTCATGGATTCCTTATCTTCCAACTGTCCAATTTTAATTTTTAAGGCATTGTTTTCTTCAGTGAGATTATGCACTTTTTTTCCCATTTGGCCAGTCAATTTTTGTGCTTCCTTTTCCAAACTGCTGATTCTTTTTTCATAGTTTTCTTGTTTTGCTTTCATTTCTCTCCCCATTTTTCCTTCTACCTTTCTCAATTGACATTTAAAATCATTTTTGAGCTCTTCCAGGAAGGCTTTTTGTTCTTGAGACCAATTCACTTTCCCTTGTGAGGCTTCACATGTAGGAAATTTGAGGGTATTGGCTTCATCCGAGTTTGCGTTGGCTTCTTCCCTATTGATACAGAAGCTCTCAGTGGAGAGGGCTCTTTGTTGCTTCTTACTCATTATTGCAGCTTATTTATTTTTTTTTTAAGTTGAGGTCTGCTCTGGGGGCACCAGGGTCCCTGTTTTGGGCTTCTTCTGCAGGGGTATAGGTGCTGTGTGACTGGCTTTTTACTCTGAGGCGTTTATAGTGTATGCAGTTCGCCCCCCTGCACTTCCTGTCTGAGGGCCCTCAGCCAGGCGCCTGAACCTGGCTGTCCCATTCGTGGCCCTACAGCTGGCAACCTGCCCTCCCGGGCCTGTGCAGGTAGGTTTTTCCACTGTCCTTCCTGGCCACCAGATTTTTGAGCCAGGTTCCAAGGGCCTCAGTTGTTTGGCTGTGGCTTGCAGCTCCTGCTCATTTGCCCCAACCCCCTCGGCGCTTGGCTGCTGCCCTGTGTTGGGCCTCCCTTTTGCCCAAGTCAGACCAACCTTTTCCTGAAGTCTTCTAAATTATCTCTGGTTGGAAGACTGTGTCTCTCTGTCTCTTTGCAGGTTCTGTAGTTTCAGAATCTGTCCAGAGGCTTGATTTAATGTTCTTTTTGAGGGAACAGAAGGAGAGGTCAGGCAGCTTGCTGCTTCCTCTCCGCCATCTTGACTCCGCCCCCAGTACAACCTATATTTATCAGACTTTACCATTCCCTCACTGGGTACAATATTTCTAGGCCCAATTGTGGTGAAACATACCAAAAGATTTTTTAAAAAATTTTACACTGTCCAGTGTAGATTCCCAGATTTATAGGTTAATTTGGACTTATCAAGATAGTGGTTTGGGGTATAGCCTTAATTGATAAAATATATTTTACAATTCTTATATAGTAAAATACTTTTTCCCAAAATTTTTAACCTTCCAGTTTTTGTTAAATTTTGCCCATAATAAATATGTTTTATACATAGTGTTGTTTAGTTGCTGTTTTCTAAATGATTTTCTCACTGTTGTGCCAACTTTAAGAAGCCTAAACTGCACAGAAGATTCACTAACTACTTCTATATCTCCTACTTCACTATATACATAATTTCTTTTTTTCTGAAGATGAATTAGACTGTCATCAAGTAATAGTTTGTCAAATCTTAGTTGAGTTTTTTGTTTTTAATTTTCAATTAGAATATCCTTTCACTCGAGTGCAATTGATCCTGTTCTATTGTGGACTTGAGGGATTCTTGAAACATTGACTTCAATGAACATATAGATGCCAAATAGTGTAGTCATTGAAGTGGGTTTTAGTAATATATACATTTAAAAAACTCAACAAGTGAGACCCATCAAACATATATTCCATTACATCTAGCAAACAACTAACAGAGAACTAACTATAGGAGGGAAAACCAGCTTAATCAGGTTTCCCCAATGTTCTGAGTAAATTTAGTGTCAGTAGAAGGAAAGAGTCATGACTGTTGCTTTCACAAAAATGAAAGATATCAAAATGATCATGTGTCTTAAATAATTTGTACAATAATCTGAATCTTAGGAGCAGAATACAGATGAAAAAATATAGCACAGCTTAGAGCTGCATAAGAGGAGGAGAGCAGGCTGTATTATTTTCAAGAAGATTTAAAAGAAAAACCTCATTTGTGAATCCCAAGCATCTCCAGAAAACCAACATCCATCTTTCCTACACCTACATTTTTTTTGCAGGGCAACGAGGATTAAGTGACTTGCCCAGGGTGACACAGTTGGTGTCAAGTGTCCAATGTTGGACTTGCACTTAGGTCCGCCTGAATCTGGGGCTGGTGCTTTATCCACTGTGCCACCTAACTGGCCCTACATCTACATTTTAAAATTAGTGATGAAAAATAATAAGATGGTGATGATGATATCTGCTAATGCTTATCTAGTATGTAAGGTATACAAAATACTTTACATATATTATTACAGTTGATTCTCATAATAACCTCGTGATGTTGGTGTTATTATTATTGTGATTTTCATGTGGGGAAACTAAGGCTGGGTGAGGTTAAACATCTTGCTCAAAGCGACAAATGTAGTAAATGTCTGAGACAGAATTTAAACTCACTGCCTACAAGTTCAATACTTTTTTTGCATTGTATCACCTAGCTACCTGAAACTTGGAATACCATGTGAGATATGGTACACACTGTCCCCAAAGTACTAAAGGAGAATATTTCAGAGGATAGTAAATAGGTATGTGTAGTTGTTAGGGAATGATGGATATAAAGTAGGCCTTGAGAAGGGAAAATATAATGCTGATTTTCAAAAACAGGAAGGGAATATCATCTGTGATGTACTTATCAATGAGGTTGACTTCAAGTTGTGGGAAAGCTCTCTACCAAATCAAAGAGATAGTACTGAATATATAGCAAAAAAAGAAGTAGTGGTTGCAAAGAACCTCCATAGATAGCTTTCTCAATAATAGGTTATGTGAATCAACCTTATTTCCTTTTTTGAAAAGGTTACATGGAGCCAAGATAGAGGAGTAGCAGAAAGCAGTGAAACAAGAATTTTATCTCCAAAAATAAAGGCAAAACAAAGCAAAAACTTCCAAACAGTTGTAGAAAATGCATCAGATGAAAACTGTATAGGGAAATCCATTAAAAAAATCAGAGTTATTTTTCTATCCCAGATCACCACAGGGAGACCAAGAAGTTTGTGGACACTGAGTACAGGGACTGATGCTGAGCACATATACCCTGAGAAATTTTGTGAACTGGAGCAAAAAGTTGTCCTTGAACTATAGGGGCACCCCCTCAGACTCATACTAGAGCAATAACAGGCAAATGTGAGAACTGGTAGCTTTGTCGTCCAGTTCAACGTCACATATTCAGTACAGGCACACAAGGGGACCTCTTCCATCTTGAACTATCTTTGACTATAGGCAGTGGATCAAGAAAGAAACAAGATGAGAAAGAAGCAGAAATGGTGTGCAAGGTATCAGTTCCAGCCAACAGTCACTTCTGAAGCTCACAGAAGAATAACCGGAGCAGAAGCTCCAGACCAAAAGCTGACAGGCCTCTAGTTCTGTCTGCAGAAATCCCCATCTCACTGACACTGACAGCAATCTGCTATTGTTCAGACCCAAACCTAGGTCAGGAAATTGCAGATATCAGACCAAAGGGGCAGCAATCAAATTTTACCCTGGATCAGACCACTTCGGAAGCACTGCAAGTTTGAAGTTCCCCATACTGTGTTATACCTTACATCTTGGAAAAACACATCACTCAATAAACCAAGAAAGCAGCAACAGGATTAACCCTGAACCTCCTGATAAGATGAAATGTATACTCACAAGGGCAACAGCCTATCAAGGGTCCCTGAGTCCATGTTATTTGAATATCACCTGAAGGAATTTGCTAGTACTGCTCACTATAACTAGCTAGAGAAAAGTGATTAAGCTAGTTTTCCCTCCTGTAGTTATTTCTCTGTTAGTTCTGTGCTAGATTTAATGGAATATGTGTTTTATGGGTCTCCATTGTTGAGTTTTAATTCTTTAGTTTCTACAAATGTATATATTACTAAAATATTTATTATAAGAGAAAATTCAGAATGAGTGGGGGAATGAGGGAACAAGCATTTACTGAGTATCTACTAGGGACTGTACTAAACATTTTATGAATATCTCATTTAATAAGATGAAATCTGAGATCCATTATTTTAAGGTTTGTCATATGGAACAGGGATTAGACTTATTTTTAAATTTTATTTCCCTCCAGATTTCAAAAGAGAAATAAGAGTTACAAACAGGAAAATGGAAAATTTAGGCTTGATAGGAAGAAATCTTTTTTGCTGGCAATTAGAGCTATCTGAAAGTGGAGTTAGCTACCTTGGAAGGTAGTAGATTCTCCTTTATTGGAGGTTTTCAAGCAGAGACTGCATTATCATATATTGGGTTTATGAGAGTACAAAATTCTTTTTTTTGAAAATGGAATGAGGTAGATGGGTATTGGATCCCCTTCCCATTCAAAAATTCAGTCATGTTGGAACCCAGGTTTCAAAAATGCCTCTCCCAGGATCATCAATTCCCTTCCTTTAAGACTGTTTTGAACTGAAGCTATCATAACTGATGCCCATATTCCCAGATATAGCTTGTGACCCAAGCAGGTGTGAACAGGTCACATCCTTCTCTCTCTAGGGACGGTGTTTAGGATGTATCATTTGCCCTTTGCCTTTTTCTCTTCCTCATGCTTGCAGGGGTTGCCATCCTTATTTATGTGAGTCATAATGTACCAAATAAAATGCCTATTTCTCTAAATATTACTGAATCATCTGACTGATCAATGAAAACCTCTAATCCCTTAGTTAGTGTGAAAGGCCTGGGACAATGGTATATTAGATATTCATTTTAAAAGATTCCAATTCATAGAAACAATTTGGAAGAGCAGATTATTAGAATAAAAACAACTAAGAAGTAGATAAACAAGTTTATTTTGCATTAACTGTGAAACCATTTTGCTACTACAAATGCAATTCAGGGCAGTTCACTGTAGGGGTGTTTTTAACAGTTTATTTGAAATTTTGACCTTCAAAGCTCAATGGAAACTACTCGGTGTATGTATTTATTAATGATTCTGAAATATTCTATGGAAAGATAAGAGATAGGGCTAAAGCAGTTTCATTGTATTTCATTTGCTTTTTACTGTGCCTTTTATAAAAGAACTTAAATAGTCCTGTCAGTTAGATGAGACATTCTTCATCTTTTCCCTTCTAATACTCATGCAGTCAGCTTGTGAATAATAAAACAGTTTCTGTGTTTCCATACTGGCCTTTAACAATGCCTGTGTTATTTGGAAAATATTGTTAGAGGTTGGTAGAGCCAAGATTATCAATGCATTGTCTTTATTGTCATGGTGTCCCAGTAAAAATTAGAATATTGAATTCACTTATTTTGAGCAACCTTGAAGTTTATTCCTGTAAATCTGAATGTAAATAGTCTTCTGTCTAAAACAAATCCATTATGTTTTCAAAAGTCACTACTTCAAAGTAGAATACTAGCAATTATCAGGGCACCTCTTCTAGGAAATGTCCTATAAAACCATAATTGTTTAAAGACAACTGGAAATTTTTTGATTGCAGCAACTCCCACCAATTTGACTTTAGGGGATTTCTGTCTTATTTTTCCTTTCATAGAATGACAAATGGATTCCCCAAGAAATGATGCCAAAGCTATTTAAATGAAATATAACTCCATGAAATTACAAAGACAAACAAAGGGTGATCTCATCTCTTCTCAGTTTATCTATTACAAGCACCAAATTGAAGACAAGGGTCAGAAGGTGGAAGAAAAATTATCTATGACTTTAAAAGGGCACATGAGGGTAATAACAAATGGAAGGATATTGATCAGGAAATTGGATCTGTTGAAAATGACTTTAAAATCTACAAAGTGGAGATGAGATTTTCTGTATTTAATGAAGAGCTGGTAAGATTTTATAAGCTTTATACAAGTAGGCTTATATTTCACATTAAAATCCACACTGGATAATTCCTTTGCCCTATCTTGTAGACCACTGTAGTCCTCAGTATTTCTCAAAATTGGAAAGGAATATAAACTCCTTAATGATAATAGTCCTATCCTTGCATATTTTTTCTTCTACAATCCCTGAAATTTTGTTTTCTCTCAACATATAGGAATTTTGCCTTTTAAGTCATTCAGTAGTTGTGAAACGTGTTAAGAAATGAAAGCATAATCCCTTTGACATAGGAAGTAAAAAAAAAGGTACCAAGTGTCAGCCACTATACAGCACAGGAAATTATTTAATTATTTTGTATTGTTTTTGATAGTTTATCAGTTGCTTTGAGCAGTCACAGTAAAACCATTTGTTAATATTATTATTATAAATCTCTATTTTACTTACTTATTCTTTTTTTGTAGTGCAATGAGGGTTAAGTGACTCGCCCAGGGTCGCACAGCTAGTGTTGAGTGTCTGAGGTTGGTTTTGAACTCAGGTCCTCCTGAATCTAGGGCCAGTGCTTTATCCATCGTGCCACTTTGCTGCCCCAATATCAATGATGAAGACTGAACTTTTTTTTTGGGGGGAGGGGTAGGGAAATGAGGGTTAAGGGACTTGCCCAAGGTCACACAGCTAGTATGTGTCAAGTGTCTGAGGCTGGATTTGAACTCAGGTCCTCCTGAATCCAGGGCTGGTGCTTCATCCACTTCTCCACCTAGCTGCCCCTTTATTTACTTTATTCTTGAGCATCCACTTAGCCATTAGTGACATTTGTAAGAAAATTAAAATATTTTCATGATTTTTAAATTTTATTTTAGTTATTAAATATAATCAAACATTTGGACTTCAATATACAAAGAATAGAAAAATAGGATGACTGTATATGAAACCAGGAACTTCTAATACACAAATCTTGTTTGTTTTTTAAAAGTGTGAATTAAATTTAAAATAGTAGCCAATTCACAAAACTTGCTTATATCCTCTTTTTTTTAAATTCCTTGTGCTCTTTTTTGTATTTTTAAATATTTCATTGACATTCTTTTTCATCAATAATAGTTTAACATATTTATTTTACTCATATGTGTTGATGATTGACCAATTGGGGTACTTATGATTCATTCCTGATCTAAAATATTATTAAAATTGAAGCAGAATTAGACTTTAAACATCATTTATTCCAGTCCACTTATTTTAAAGATGAGGAAACTAAGCATATGGAATACCACATAGCTAGCTATAGTCAAGACCTCAATACTAGCAGTACTTTCTTGTTTCTAGCAAACTTTTTTATCCCTTCTGCTAATAAAAGTATGCAGTATACATTATAAGTGACATTAAGACTTTCCTATGTAATTTTGGCGGTCGGACTGATTTCTTCTTGCAGTATCTTCTTCAGCTGCTCAAGTCTGGAGGTATAGGGAAAGTTGCCCCCCCCCAAACACACACACACACACACACAAATTTAATATTAGAAAATAATTGTCTTTCAAAATTTCAGTGAAATAAAATGTTGTAAAAAGATCCCTAAGGTGTCTTCCTCAGTCTAACTGGTGTTATAACTCTTATAAATATTAAATGTGATCATCAGAAGCTTGAATTATTTAATAATATATTTCTACCTGCCATTTTGGCCTTTCCCTCTATCGCTGGAGAGGGGTATGGAAAGTTAATATGGATAAATATGGAACCAACTGAGTATTGTATCAATAACTTGACTTAATCTGCTCTGGAGGAAAAAAGAATCCAATTAATTCATTTAGGAAAGGTTTCCTATGCTCATTTCTTAGTCCACTCCATACAAAGAACACTTTCAATTATTAACTTATATGAAAAAAAGCCTGCAATTACCAGGTGACCCAGAAAAAGTTAAGAACATTGGCATTTTGGTTGGGCATTGTCAACATTATAAAAATATAGTTCTAGACTAAATTAAAGCCAAAGATTTATATTTATGTATCAAATTTATGTTGGATGCAGCCATAAATCTTGATCATATATAATTTAAGACCACTTGACTCTATATTGTTTTTAGAATAAAACCCAGCTTTATATTTATTTTAAATTATAAAAGGAATAATTTTACGAGATCTAGAATTACAGACTTATAATTCTAGAAAGAACAGGGAGGATTAAAACCTTGGTCTCTTGACTCTCTAACCAGCACTATTTCTACTGTGCCCCTTTGTATTCAATATCTTCTTGCCATCTTATTATCTTAGAACTATGGCCTGTTATGACAGAGGGCTTAAAGGCCTGGCAGACTTTTCATTATCTGTACATCTGCCCCATTTCTGGCCAAATAATTCTTTCTTCAGTTTGGGATGATGGTGCCAATAATATGCAAGTATTGACTTTGCTCCATCATTTCCTATTATACCTTGCCTAACCTCATCATGATTTGATTTTTAACTCATCTCACTCACCCTCATAAAGTTTATAAGAACATCTTGAAGCATCATTAAATACTCATGATAGCTTAGCATGATAAGAGAGTTTTCTGAGAATTTAATTTTAGATTATGACACATGGCAACAAAATGAAACATTGTATGGTTCAAGTGAAAATAACTGCCCAACTCCAAAAGGAATGGTCCACTTATAATTTCACAGATGCAGTCTATCAACAGACAAATAATATTAAGAGAATTTAAAATCATGTTCCAGTAGAATAAAAATGATAATATTACCTAAATTAATTTACAGATTTGATGCTACAACAATCATTCTACCAAGGGGTAACTATTGAGTTAGACAAAAAAATCATAACAAAATTTATTTAGAAGAAATGAAGTATAGAATATCAAGGGGAATAATGGCAAAAAAGGAGGAATAAAGTGGGAAAGAGGATTTTTAGTCTCTAAGTTATAAAGCAAAAGCCATCAAAATATTTAGAACTGTTTAAAATAGTAAAGTAGAACAGTGGGATAACCTCAAAAATCAAGAAGGGGTAACACTATGATTTAATGAGTCAATTTATCACTAAAGCTGAAAACATTAGCTTCTTCAGGAAGAACTCTGTTTTTTGAAAGAACTGATGGGAAAACTGGCATGCAACTTAATCACCCCTCAAACAATATTAAGACAGATTTTATACTATATTCTGCAATTAGTTACAAATGTATAAGTTATTGTAAATATGAGGTACTTTTTATGGGAGGAAACTGTGTTATTCTGTCTTTTGCAACTAAAGTTAAGGGTAGAATTTTAATATAAATGAGGAATAGTAGAAAAAATACAAAGTGAAATAGTTTTATTACCTGACATTGAAAATTTATTTCACAAATAAAATCTGTGACGCTAAGGAAAACTGGTTTGGAACAAATATTTGAATAAATTGTGTCTAATAAGGGTCTGATATATGAAATATATAGGGTACTAATATAAATATGTATGTATATGTATGTCTTTGTATGCCCAAAAGCTATTTCCTAATAGATAGAAAAACAAAGATTATAAATAATAACTTACCAAAGAATAACTAGAAAGTATTAAGAACCATATGAAAGATTGTTCCAAATTACTAATCATATGACAAAGGAAAATCAAAAGAATTCAGAGGTTTCAACACACA
The DNA here is from genome assembly GCF_019393635.1 of Dromiciops gliroides. Taxonomy (NCBI): domain Eukaryota; kingdom Metazoa; phylum Chordata; class Mammalia; order Microbiotheria; family Microbiotheriidae; genus Dromiciops; species Dromiciops gliroides. The sequence goes on along the minus strand of NC_057864.1, from coordinate 320,965,510 downwards.
CCCAGTAAAAATGCGCAAAGTTTATAAAAGCTGGACATGTGAAAAGACTTCCACAGTGTATGGTGCTGGTTTGTTACACTAAGAGACTTTTTGTATTTGACTTTTTATTGATCCATTCTAGAATGACATTTGGAATTACACTAAAAAGAAGGGCATAACAAAATATCTTCATCTTTTGATATAAAAATCCCATTATTAAATATAAACCTTAAGACAAATGAAGCCAGAAAGAAGTGACATATATGTGTGTAATATATGTCACTTCTTCCTCAATTCATGTATATATATATATGTGTGTATTTGTATACATACATATACATACATACATATATATATATATGAACTGGTACAGAATGAAGTAATTAGAGCTAGGAAAGTAATACTTATAGTGACTATAAGAATATCAATGAAATTTACTAAAAACACGTGAAAATGAAGCTAGAAAATTTTAATGATCAAAAAAGATCCAATAGAAGAGTTCATAAAATGTAGCACATTCCTTTGATTGAAGAAATACAGACATATGATTATGAAATATTTCATATACTTTGAGATATGGTTGATGTTGGTTTATTGTTTCCTTTTGGTTTACTGGTTTTTTTTACTTTTCATTTAAAAAATATTTGTTAAAACCAAGATGGTAGCATGTATGCCAGGACCCACCTAAATTATGCCACCAGTATCCCTTGAACAAATTTAAAAGTAATGGATAAATTAAAATTAAAATTTTTCATGTGGCAGAGTCAACAAAAGTTCAGAGAGGCATATTTTTTTTTCTATTCTAAGACAGCTGAGGAGGTCCTCAGGAGAAGTCTGTAACACTGAGGTGGGTGAAATTCCAATGCATTTCAGCAGCACCAGCAGTGGGCCTTGGAGGCAGCCAGGATGGCAGCAGCAACATTTATAGCTTTGGAAGCTTTCAGCCCACAGACAGTAACAGGGTTGGACAACTAGTCAGGAAGAAATTACAACACACCCTTTTCTGGTACTGAGAGAAGATGGTACTGATTAGTAACTCATGCCCATTAGCATTTTTGGGTCACATTTCTGTGGTAGAGAGGACCACTTAAGATTGGTCACAAGGAAGCAGGAGGAGAAGCATTAGCAATTGTGGCTATAGCATAATAGGAGATGTATTCACAGTTCCAGGTCCAGGGGATCACAAATATTTAAATTTCTAGGGGAACAGGAGACCATCCTGGGTAAAGACCATTAAACCATAGAATTGGCCAAACAGTAAAAGAAACATAAAGATTCACTGAAGAAAAATCTCATGACAAACAGAATTTTGGCAAAATAATAAAAAATGTATAATGGTTCACTAAAGGAAAGAATTCTTTAAAAATTAGATTTGGGTAAATGGAAGATAACTGTTCCATGAGACATCAAGAAACAATAAAACAAAGCCAGAATAATTTACAGAAGAAGACTATGTGAAATATATCATTGGAACACAAAAACAGATTGAGGAAGGATAATTTGATCATGACTTGAAAGTCATGATCAATACAAGAGTATAAACATATTTCAAGAATTGATCCCCCTCCCCCCACAAAGGAAAAAAAAAAAACAACATGCCCCAATATCTTAGATCCATGAAGTAAAATAGAACATGAAAGAATCAACTGATTACCTCCTAAAAGAGATCCCCACATGAAAAGTCCAAATACAGATTCTAGAGCTCCCACGTCAAGGAGAAAATATTGCAAGGAAGCAGAAAGAAATAATTAAAATATTGTGGAGCCATAGTCAGGATCACACTGTATTTATCATCTTCCACATTAAAAGAGGGAAAGGTTTGGAATATGATATTCCAGAAGGCAAAGGAGCTAATAATATAACCAAGAAAAACCTACTCAGAAAAAAATTGAGTATAATCCTTTAGTGGGGAAATAGACATTTAATGGTATAGAGGACTTCCAAGCAATCCCGAAGAAGACACTAGAGTTGAATAGAAAAATTTGACCAATAGAAGACTCAAGAGAAGCATAAAAAAGGTAAAAATGAAAGAGTAAGGGCAGCTAGGTTGCACAGTGGATAGAGCACTGGCCCTGAATTCAGGAGGACCTAAGTTCAAATCCAGCCTCTGACACTTTACACTTACTAGCTGTGTGACCCTAGGCAAGTCACTTAACCCCAATTGCCTCACCAAAAAAGAAAAGAAAAGAAAAGAAAGAGTAACTATAAGGCACTCCTAAGAAGTTAAACTGTTTACATTCCTATATGGGGAAATGATACATGTAACTTCTAAGAACATTATCATTAATAAGCCAGTTAGATGTATTCTACATAGACAAAGGTGATGAATGGGAGTTGATCATGTTGAGATGATCTCCAAAAATAGAATTCAGGGGTGATGAAGATGGATACACTTGGAGAAGAAGGGAGTGATAGGAGGAAAATTTCTCACCTAAAAGAGGCATGCAAACAGCTTTTATAGAGAAGGAGAAAATGGGATTGGCAGGCAATGTTTGAACCTCATTCTCATTAGAATTGTTTCAAAGAAGAGAATATATATATATATATGTATATATGATATCAACATATGTTATATACAAATATTGTATATGCATATCCATATATAATATTAGTTATATATTGTAAAATAATAATTATGTATTAATTGGTATATAGTAATATATATATACTATATGTGTATATAACATATGTATATTTAAAATATATATTAATATATGTATACATAGTCCCTTCTCTGAATCAATTCCAAAAAGTGTGTGTGTGTGTGTGTGTGTGTGTGTGTACTCTCAGTCAGTGGAATATAGAAATCTCTTACAAATAGAGAAATAAGAGGGGAAAGGGACAAGTGATATGGGGGAAAGGAGATGATAAAAGGAAGGGATATTAAAAGAAGCAGTGTTCATAAGCCAAACAGATTTGCAGAGGAACAGGGTAAAAAGAAAGAAAGAGAATGTTAAAAAAAAAAAGAAAGAAAGAAAGAAAGAAAGAAAATAGCATGAAGGGAAATACAGTTAGCACTATCATAATTGTGAATGTAAATGTGATTATCTAATCCATAAAATAGAACCTGATAGAAAAAGGGATCAGAAACTAGAGTTCTGTACAGAATAATAACTGACAGGAAAACACACGTAGTTAAAATAAAAGCTGGAGAAGAATCTGTTTTGCTTCAGCTGTGGTGAATAAAAGCCAGGGATGAAATCTTGATCTCAGACAAAACAAAAAGAAAATGGCCTTATAAAAAGAAATAATTAGGGAAACTACATTTTGCTAAAAAGATCCATAGACAATGAAATTATATTAAAGAAAATACAGCAAGTTTCTCTGGTAAAGGCCTCATTTCTCAAATATATAAGGAACTAAATCAAAATCATATTAAATAACAACTATCCCCCAATTGAATAATGATCAAATGATGTAAGTAAGCAGTTTTCAGAAGAAGAAATCAAAATTATCTACAGTCATATGAAAAAGTGCTCTAAATTTCTATTGATTAGAAAAAGTCAAATTAAAGAACTCTGAGATACCACCTCACACTTATCAAAGGTGACAAATTCCGAAGTGGATGTAGGAAAATAAGTTTGTCAACAAACTGTTGGTAGAGTAGTGATCAGGTCCCACTATTCTTTGAAACAATTTCTAACTGCGTAAAAGGCTATGAAATTTTACATAATTTTTGATCCATCAATACCATGACTAGTTCTGTTCCCTAAAAAGATCAAAGGAAAAAAACACCACCATTTTGCTGTGGCAAAGAAATGAAAAATGAAGGGATGCACATCCATTGGAGAATGGCTGAACAAGTTGTGGTACATGATTGTGATGAAGTATAACAGTAATATAAGAAATAATAAGCAGGTTGGTTTTAAAAAAAGAAAAGACCTATATGAACTGAGGAAAGGTGAAGTGAGAAGAACCTAGAGATCAAAAGTTAAAAAATAAAAGAATGCTTAAAATAAATGAATAAATAATGCACTGGTTGGAAAATATTTAATACCAGGCATTACTCTCAGAGAGGTATGGGAGGTAGAGGAAGAAATATGTCTGGAAATTAACTAATAGCTTGGGTGACTTGTGAGAGTCTTAAATAATAGGAACCTAAGTTTTCTCATTTATAAAATGTGATGAGGAAAAACAGTAGATAATATCTGATATATTTATCACCTGCAAATTTCTCATACAACTATGAGTAACAATAAATTTAAAAATCATTGATATTTAAGACACTGTATTATATTTTATTGATTTTGAAAGAAAATGAAAGTTCGTTGATTACTGGATCATATGACTCTTGAGACAGGACTAGGCATTGATTTACCCCCCCCCCAATCCTCACAAGTTCTCAGACCTTTCCAAAATAGTAGTTATACACAAGGGATAAAGAAATGTCAGGGGGCAGAGACAAGATGGTGGAGGAAAGACTTTAAACACACTGAGCTCCTAACACAATTACCCCCCAAAACAGCAATAAAAGAAGCCGTGATGTGGCAAAACCCACAAAAAGATGCTGAGATTCTTGTCCAGATTAAAGGGGGGCATACTGGGCTGTGAGCAGAATCCAACCCCCTGATAGTACCAAAACAGACCCCAAACATGCTGTGCAAGGGAAACCTACTCCCATCCTCCAAATCAGCTGAAGCACTAGCATCTTCTGGAACTAAGCTTACTGTTAGGTAAGAGGGCTGAACAGCTGGCCCGAGGGGGTGGAAACACATGGGTGTCTGCAGGACCTGAGGAGGAGTTCAGATATCCCACCTCAGCAGGGAACCAGGAAGAAATCTTGAGTGGTGGGAGGCCAAGGTCGGGAAGGGGTTGAGGCTTTTTGAAGCTAAAAACCACCACAGCACTTTGTTGGATGGTTAACTAGCAAGTTGGCTTGAGGTTACCTTCAGACCAGAGAACAGGCAAGGCAAGAGGAAAACCTGTGCTCCCTCAAACCGAAACACCTGGGACCCTCTAAAGCTTGACACAGTATAGCTTGGAAGTAGGGCCCCACAGTAAGAGGGAACTAAAAGTCAAGTAAAAAATGGCAAGATGATCAAGAAAAGAAAGTTGAGAACAATAGACAGTTCCTTTAGTGAAAAGAAAGATTCTAGGCACACCCTCAGAAGAGGATAACAACCTCAGCACGCCTACACCCAAAGCTTCCAAGAAAAATATGAATTGGTCTCAGGCTATGGAAGTGCTCAAAATGGTCTTTGAAGAGAAAGTAGGAGAGATAGAAGATTTAGAGAGGTGTAGGAAAGAATGGAAAGAGAAATGAGAGCAATGCAGGAGAGCTATGAGAAAACAGTCAATAGTTTGAAAAGCCAAATGGAACAGAAGATAAAAAAAAAGCTATCTGATGAAAATTATTGCCTAACAACTAGGATTGAAGAAATGGAAGCTAGTGACTTTATGAGAAACCAAGACACAGTAAAGCAAATCCAAATGAATAAAAAATAGAGGGCAATATGAAATGTCTCCTTGGAAAACCAACTGATCCAGAAAATTGATCCAGGAGACATAATTTGAAAATCATTGGACTACCTGAAAACCATGATCAAAATAAGAGTTTAGCCAGCATCTTCCAAGAGATTGACCAGGAAAATTGCGCTGCTATTCTAGAAGCAGAAGGCAAAATAGAAATTGAAAGAATCCACCCATCACCTCCTGAAAGAGATCCCCAAAGGAAAACCTCCAGCAATATTGTAGCCAAATTCCAGAGCTCCCAGGTGAAGGAGAAAATATCACAAGCAGCTAGAAAAAAGGAATTCAAATATTGTGGAGTTCCAATAAGGCTAAAACAAGATCTAGCAGCATTTAGATTAAAGGAGCATAGGGCATGGAACATGATATTCCAGACGGCAAAGGAACTGGAACTACAGCCAAGAATCAAATACCCAGCAAAACTATTATAAAGTTTCATAGGAAAAAATGGGACTTCAATGAAGAAGAGGACTTTCAGGCATTTGTGACCTAAAGACCTGAACTGAATAGGAATTTGGCTTTCAGATACATGACCCTGGAGAAGCATACAAAGGTAAATGGGAAAAAGACTTCATGAGGGATATTAAAAGATCAAACTGTTTCCATTTCTACATGGGAAGCTAATACTTCTACCTCATAAGAACTTTCTCAGTAAGGAATTCACAGAAGACACAGGTCTAAACTGAATATGAAGAGATGATATCTATAAAACATTTATGTTTCATTTTTTGTGGGGCAGGCAGGGTGGGGCGTCTTATGTCTGGGTTCAGATTTGGGTTTGGGGCCTCCTGGGTCCAGGACTGGTGCTTTGTCCTCTGTGCCACCTAACTAACCCATGATGGCATCTTTAAAATAGGGTTGAGATGTAGGAGGAATAGACTGGGGGAGGGGGAAGGGGAAAGATGGTGTGGGTAGAGGTAGTTCACATGAAGGAAAAAAGAAAAAAAGCTTATGAGTGGAGGGGAAGAGGGGAAAGGAGTGGGAGAGTAAGTGAACCTTGCTATCATCAGAATTGGCTCAAAGAGGGAATAACATACATACTCAAGTGAGTATAGTAATATATATTTTGCCCGGAGGGAAGGTGATAGGGGAGGGAGATAAGGGGGGGGGGAAGAGAGGAGAAATAGAGAAGGGCAGATTGAGGGAAAGAGAACAGTAAAAAGCAAAACACTTTCGAGGAAGGTGAAGATGTTCTGCATAACTGCACAAGTATGACATATTAAATTGTTTGATTTCATAGGGAGGGCTGAGGAGGGAGGTAGGAAGAAAAATTTAGAACACCGAATTAGCTCACAGACCTTAATCTCATCAGAGTGGGTTCAAAGAGGGAAGAAAATTCACACCCAATTGGGAGGAGTACTCTATTTAACCTTACAGGAAAGCAGGAGGGGAAGAGGATAAGGAGGAAAGGGTGAAAAAAGGGAGGGCCGAGCAGGGGAGGGGGCAATCAGAAGCAAAACACTTTTGAGGAGGAATAGGGTAAAAGAAGATAGAGAATAGAATAAATATCACGGGAAGGGAATAGGATGGAGGGAAATAGTTATGATGATTGATTATAATGGCAAAACGTATAGTATCTACTTTGCTGGACTATTATGAAGAAAATTCTTTCTCAAGTTTAAGGCACTATATACAGGTTATGATAAATAGGATACTATCAGAAAAACCTGGAAAAACCTACATGAATTGAAGCAGAGTGAAATGTACTGTATACAAAATAACAGCAACAGTGTAAGATGATCTGCTGGGAAGCATGTGGTTATTTTCAGCCCTGCAATGATCCAACATAACCCTGAAGGACTTATGAAACTTGCAACCCATCTACAGAGAAAGAACTGATGGTATCTGGAAACAGATGGAAACACATTTTTAATTATTTTTTCTTTGACAATTCCTTAATCTGAAGTTGTTTTTTTAACTGTTTTCTCTCACAACCAAGCTAATATGGGAATGTTTTCTATGACTACTCATGTATAACTTACTTTGAATTGCTTGAGTTCTTGTGGGTGGGTGGTGAGAAGAGAGGGAGGAAGAGAAGTTGGAACACAAAGTTTTAAAAAATTGATGTCAAAATTTGTTGTTACATATATTTTGGAAAATAAAATTTGAAAAAAATTAGAAAAAAAAATTAAAAAAGGAAATTTCACTTTTTTCCACATATTATGACACAAAGAATGAGAATGAAGGAAGAATATGTTGAAATAATGGCAAAGAGGGTAAATTCTTCTGTCTTAATTACTGATTTATGACACCCTCCTATAGTGATGGACAGTTAGGTGACCTAGTAGATAGAGTACCAGGCTTGAAGTCAAGAAGACCTAAGTTCAAATTGCGCCTCAGACATTTACACTGTAACCCTGGGCAAAGTTCCTTACTTCCAGTTTACCTCAGGTTCCTTGTCTGAAAATGGAGATAACAATAGCACCTACTTAAAAGAGTTGTGAAGACCAAATTAGGTAGCAATTTCAAGCTTAGAACAGTGTCCAGGGGCAGAGAGATGGTGCATTGAATAAAGCACCATCCCTGAATTCAGGAGGATGTCAGTTCAAATCTGGCCTCAGACACTTGACACTAACTGCATGACCCTAGGCAAGTCACTTAACCCTCATTGCCCCACAGAAAAAGAAAAACAGTGCCTACCCATAGCAAGAACTATATAATTAACTATTATTGTTGTTCTTATTATTAATAATTATTTTTCTGTATTATTACTTCAGACAGACTAAATCTGATAAGTGAATTGCACAGTATGGAACGAGTACATAAAAACTTTCTAGTCCAGGACCCAAAGAAGCCATTTTCAATAGAGAAAGGAGTCAGAATGTGAGTGACAGGGGAATATAAAGGAAAAAATAAAGACTAAAATTACTAAAGATCTCCAGATTTAAAACTCTGCTGAAGGCTTTAAGCATAATAAAACAGGGGAATATATGGCTTCTAGATCAGCTAAATGATCTACATCCATAAAAGAATATTTTAAGACAAAGGAAAATGATTCAACACCTGATAAGGCAGAGGATGCAAGATTCCCAAGAGAGTGAGAAAATACCAACATGATGTTACTTAATAGTTTAAAGGAGACATAAAACTTGCAAAAGTAGAATTAACACTCTGTACAGCAGAAATATTCATAAGAATAGAAAAAACAGAGTCCACAATGAAAAGCTTCACCAAAGAAGCAAACAAAAAAAGAATAACTGAGTAGGAATGAAAATACACAGAAAGTAAATAACGTTCTGGGACAATAGAAGCAAAAACAGTACTATTAAATAAGAACACGTCTATATAAACAAAAGATTGTTTTCAAAAACAGGATGGGCAAAGGCAACTTATAAATTATAAATGGTTCAGAAGAACAGAAGTTTAAAAAAAGCTGAACGTGTAATACAAGAAATAAAATAATAAAACTATATAATTTATGAACACAGAATACAATGTCCCAAATGAAGGAATTAACAGATAATACTGATCTGATTGCTCAGACCAATTCATAGTTCACCAGTAATGCATCGATGTACCTATTTTTATATATATATTTCTTATTCATCATTATTTCTTAAATACTGCTGTATATGAGATCATAACCAGATTTGTTTTGATGTTTAAAAACTCTTAGTGGTTTGGAACAAGTGTTTTGTATTATTTTTATTAGTTTTCAAATGTCCTTTTGAGAAATGTTTATTCATATCCTATGACCATTTATTCACTGGAGAATGACAAATGGTATTATAGATTTATATTTGTTATTTATCTATCTTTGATATCAAATCCTTATAACACATTTGTTACTGTTGATGAAATATTTTCATTCATGTCTCAGTCTCCACATCCCCATTTGTGGTTTCCTTAGCAAAGATACTGGAGTAGTTTGCTTCTTACTTCTCAAACTCATTTTACAGATGAGGAACCGAGGCAAAATGGGTTGTGACTTATCTAGTATCACACAGTAAGTTTCTGATTCCATGTTGGAACTCAGGTCTTCCTGATTCCAGGGCCAGCACTTTATCCACTGTGCCACCTAGCTGCCTTATTACATTTATTTGATGAAAAATTTACTTTGTTTTTGTTGTGGTGGTTGTTGTTGTTTTCCCCCAGTCAACCATCACCCTTGTTATCCATGATATGTTGATTTGTTTATGTGGGTAAAAGTGTTTTTTTTCTATTTTCCACAGTTAATTTTTTTTCTATTTTATATTTTGTGATGACTTCCATACTATATTTGATTACAAATTCACCCCCCCTTATCTTACTCATGAAAAGTGTTTAATCCTTTTGCTTTTTTCTATTTTATTTTCTTATAGCATGATTCTCAAAATTCAGACAAGATATTCATTTTGAACTTGTGTGGTCTGTATTTATGAATGAATGAATGAATGAATGAATGAATGAATGAATGAATGAGTGAATGAATGAATGAATTCATCATTTAGTATATTTCTGCCATGGACATAGTAATGTTGAAATGAGATAGATATAGACAAGTAAGACAGTCCCTGTTCATAAGGAGGCCACATTCTTATGTGGAAAAAAAACACATTTGGAAGGTTTCAGCTATAAGTCATGTTGTAAAGTTCCATGGTACTTAGGTTGCAGTGCCAAAAAATTGTCAATGTCTCTAATTTAATGTCATATACACTGACAAAATGATATCTTTTTATGATATAGTACCATTTGACAGTGTCAAGGAATTTGTTAACAAGAACTTTCTTTTTTGTTTCTTGAAGAGAAGTTGCTGTAGCACCTTCAAGAGCAGTTTCACAGTTCCAGTCTGCAGTGATTTTTTCAAAGGCTGATGTTAAAGCCTGGGTTGTGTGAGAAAATAATAGGGTTTTGGGAATGCCCAAAGCCCCCTGCTCAAGGGGATTGACTGGATTAATATTGATTGGATTGACTGACTTCTCTGAATAACTCACTTAAAATTAATTCAATTAAAACCACATCTTCCTGGCCCTCAAGAGGGTGTGTTCTCAGAGGATGTGAACTCTGACTTCAACACAGGACCACCCTCAAGTCCAGTGAACCAATAGATTTGCATAATCCTAGCCAATTAGCTTTAAGCAGTGTGTAAGGACTGCTTCTTCTACTGACCCATAAAAAGGTTTCACATGCAGTTGCTCTCAGTTAGACTCTTAGCGTTCTTGGTGGCAGAAGACATGGAGGAAGAAGTATGCCAGGCTGAGCTTAATTTTTCCTCTAAGCTAGAAGGACAGGCTGAACTCTATTCTCTCTCCTGTAGGCTACATAGGCCTTTTCTTAACTTTCTACCCAGGTATTCCCTCTTTACTAATATTTAATATACTTTAATGCTTAATGCCCCCAAACTGGTACGAAAGCTTCTAATTTATTTGTAACAACTATGTTAGAAACAGAAATAAGGTGATCACATTAAATTTTACTCATCACAGTTGGAAGCATTGCTATTCTCAAGACTCCTGCATTCAGTTTCCTGAGCTATCTCCCAGTGGTCTAAGATAAAATAATGGTCAAGGTGATGATTTTGATAATAGTTTGACTTGGTTGGGACACACTCCTTTCTCTCTTTCTGTCACAGTGTCTTGCTGCATCCATTAGGCTGACTTGTTTGCCCTATGAGTGTCAGTGGGATGGGTGTTAGTGGGAATAGTTGGTCCCTTCTCCACAGGAGTTGTTTCTCTGGATGATTGCTATAAAGTTTAGGCTAGAATCAAAATGATGATCTAGGGAGTACTGCTACTCCCAGAATCCATCTGCCTTTCTGCTTGCCTCAAAGTAGTTGGTCAGCTGTTGTTCTCTGGTTGTGATATGGAAAGTGAGTCCCTTCTCTGCAGTGACTTTTGTAGTGGGAGAAGGTCTAGAAACAGGTTGGATGGTTTGTGAAGATCTTGTATTCCCAAATTCTTGCTTTCATCCTCTTGATCATCACTACCCTCTTGCAGGAAGCTCATTTTGGGGATAATTTCATCATCCTGTCAGTTTTCATAAAACTTGGTACTCCATTTTAAAAAAGTACATCTGTGATTGATAAAAGAAGCCAGAGATTCTAATCCTGCATTTAAGAGATCTCAGCTCAAAACATCTCCACATTTCTCACCTGCCTTCACTACTTTTCTACTCTGATTACCTTGTCTACCATGCTGTCTCATTAGGCAGTTTACCATTCTTTCACTCCACACCACCCCCAATTGATTTTTAGCTTCTATGTGTTGTCTTCACTTATTAGATTGTAAGCTCCTTGAGGGCAAGGATTCTTTTTTCCCCCCTAGGACTTAGCACAGTGCCAGGCATATAGTAGACACTTAATAAATGTTTATTGACTATGACCTGGCCTGACCCTATTAGGGTCTGAGAAGATATGATGGTGGACTTGCTGTTGCCTGTTTGACTTGCTTAGCACAATCTATCTTCTCATAATGCTTGGCTTCCTTCCCTTGCTATAATATGTGACATATGTCTCTGAAACTGATGAATCAAACAGATCTTCTCAGTCTTTATCCTCCTTGAACTGTCAATAATCTTTGCCCCTATGGTCAAAAACCTAAAACCTTGGACGGTCTCTTCTCATAGCTTGTGTATCATTTTTTCTTAGTTTTTTCTTATCCCTCTCAGACCATTCTGTCTTCTGGATAATCAATCTTCTCACATGCATTATGCATTCATTCTGTCCTAGATGTACTTCTTTACTTTTTTTTTGATAGTCTTTTCTCTCTCTCTTCTGCCCCATGAGCATGTCATCAATGCTTCTGGGTTCAAATGTTATATGTATGCAAATAACTTTAGAGTAGTATATAACCTGCTAAAATATAGATACTATTAACTTTTAAAAAAATTTATGGGGGTAGCTAGGTGGCTCAGTGGATAAAGCACCTGCCTTGAATTCATGAGGACCTGAGTTCAAATCTGGCCTCATACATTTGACCCTTACTAGCTGTGTGACCCTGGACAAGTCACTTAACCCCAGTAGCCTCACCAAAAATATATATATATATATATATATATATATATATATATATATATATATTTATATATATATATGCATATATGTACTCAGCTTCGAATATATTTCCTGGCTGATATAGTAAGGACTTAACAAGTACTTCTTCAATTATGGAGAATTAAAGTGACAAATACCTAAGGATCTCAAGTTCATATATATATATATATATATATATATATATATATATATATATATATATATATATAAACATATGTACTAAGATAAATAAGGTTGGTGCTATTTTTTTTCTTTAGGGAATTACATTTGTTTAATTTTTCATGCCTATTCTTTACCATAGATTCCATTAGCATCCTCAGTTTGAAAGTGAAATTCACAGGACTGTAGTTCCTAATGAGGAATGAAGTTAGGATATGAGCTAAGGAAGATCCAACTTAGGAATATAGGTACTGAGGAGAGCAAGCTAGTCTGGGAAGGACATGGATCAGAAATGAAAGAAATAAGAGAGGATAAGGTAGATATATGAGGGATTTTGGAGATCCACATGAGAAATTTTAATTTGATGCAGAAATTGCTAGTCACCAATGATTGCTTTGAAGAACTATGCTACAATAAAGGTGCTGGGTTTAAAAGATAATTGATCTAAACAAATTAAGAACCAATAAACTTGAAGAAAGACTTCAAGTAGAAAAATGTATTAAATCAACTAATTTTAGTAACCAAGGTTAAGAAAAGTAATGGTAGGGGGAAGCTAGGTGGTACAGTGGATAAAACACGGACCCTGGATTCAGGAGGACCTTAGTTCAAATCTGGCTTCAGACATTTGACACACATACTAGCTGTGTGACCCTTGGCAAGTCACTTAACCCTCATTGCCCAGCAAAAAAAAAAAAAGAAAAAGAAAAAGAAAAAAGAAAAGTAATGGTAGAGAGAAAAAAGGATTATATAATTATGTTACATTATGCAAATTTTATTTATTGCACTAATGTGTAATTGAGTTATGTTAATTATATTTATAAATTGATAATCCATTATATAAACTATTCTTAAAATTTACCCCTTAATTATCTATATCACAAATATATTTTTAAGAGGACATTGTGATAGCCTTCAATTATCATTTGTCATGTCCAAGAAAAAATCAGTTTAATTCAATATAAGTGCATAGTATAAAACTAGTATTGTTGCCTAAAAATGATGAGATCTATTTTGATTCATTATAAAGAATTTTCTAATACTCAGAAATTCTTTAAATTATTGAAAGTGTTGTACAATTTTCCAAAAAAACTATCTACCCCACTTTCTTCCTCTACTTAAACTCTGAGCCAAGTTAATTATCTACACATAGTGTTGTTCTTTGGAGATAGAACAATTGATACTAATTTTAAAACGTCTTATGACCATACATTTTCTGAACAACATTTATAAAAATTAAAACTTGTGGTCTGAACTGCATGGCATAATATATCATATAGTTTTGATCTGTCCCTTTTAAAGTTTGCTTGTGGTTGTTTTCCATAACCTCAAATTATTGAAGACCTTTTTCATTGCAGAAGAAGAAGAAAGTAGAGAGACAAAGATGGAGAGACAAAGAGAGAGAGAGAGACAGATAGAGAGATGAAAAGGGAGGAAGAGAGATGAAGACAGAAAGAGGTCCATAGAAACAGAGAGACAGAGACACAGAAAGGCAAATAGAGGGGAAAAAAAGGAAGAAAGAGAAACAAAGGGAAGGAGGGAAGGGAGGAGGGACACAGAGTGAGAAAGAGAAAAAGAAACAGGAGGATGAAGAGAGGGAGAGGGTGTTAGAGAGACAGAGACAGACTCAGAGAGACATAGCAGAAAGAAAGAACTTCAATTTAGGTTCATAGTTAAGTCTAGGGCTATTTGTTCACAAGGTCACCTTAGTTCTTCCTTATAGGGAGGTAGTGGGGTCCATTTATTTACAGCAAACACTCTCTAAGAATTCTGTTGAAATCATCTTATCTGTATCTGGAAATGACACTCATTATAAAAGAATAGACAGCAAATAAATAGGATGTATGAATAAGTAATACCAGTTAACCAGGTAGCAGTCGCACAGAGTATGTGAAAGAAGTGGAGAGAGAATTAATTTAACTTGTTAGTCCTAGTAATAACAGCAAATTTTATACAAACAGGTCACTCTTTGACTGGGTGAGTGAGCCAAAGAAAGGTCCAATTGATCATAGTTATTTTCATTTCAGGGAAGTAATTTTCTTCCCTTGCAAAACATTAGCTCCTGGCACTGGCACTAGTATGTGTCCCAATACTCTGGGTCTCAATTTGTTCTGTGGAGTTCAAAAGTTTCCAGGCTTTTCTTAGCCCACTAGATCCTGGATCCTAAGATACTCCAGTTCTTCCCAGGAGCTGAGGGTGGTGGTGGGAATCTCTACATAATAATGTTAATTAAAATAACTAGCACATTTACATTACATTAAGATTTACAAAGCATTCCAAATATTTTATTTCTGTTGATCCTCATAAACACCCTGAGAATTAGCTACCATTATTATTTCCATTTTTCACCTGAAGCAACTGAGGATGAAAGAAGTTTAGTGACTTGGCCAAGAAATTGCCCTTATATTTTGCACAATGTTTTACAACAAAAAAGAAAGTGAGACCAAAGAGCTGAAAATGCAAAAGGTGCCAAGTCAGTCCAACGTCTATAGGCCTGCAAAAAGCTAGAACTTGTGTATAGAGAAAGAAATAAAAAACATAAGCCTTGGAGTAACAGAAGGCTTTCAGTTAATATCTTTTGATTAAAAACAATTGACTATGCGAAATTTCTTTTCCCATTTAGCTCATTTATTAAGGACCCAGTACATGTCAGCATCATGGGGAGTATGCTGCCAAAGCTGTTTCGGGTTTCTAGAAGCTCCTGTCTTGTGACTAGAATAGTTCATTCTTAGCAGCAGCATGGACTATTGGGGAATATAATTTTTTCATTATTACACCTCTGTGTAATCACTGGCCATTTTTTTAAAAACCTGTGCATGAAAGAAGGATTACAAAAGACATCATTTAGGCAACTGATGCCAGTGGGATAAGGGAAAAGAAGATGGGTTGGTCACATAGCAAGATTAAGAGAACAGATGGACAAGCCAAGTGAAACCCTGGTACCCTAAGATACTAAATGAGCACGCACTAGACTTCCAGCACATTAATGAGATCCTCTCTAAAGGATTTATTATAGGAGTGGAGTGCATATCAATGGCATAGGTTGAAAAAGCACTGAGGAAGTTGGAGAAAATTATGGAACTTTATACATATTGAAGTGTGATAAAAAAAAAATGAAAGTTTTTAACAGTCGGTTAGGATAACTGAAAGACACCAGTTTTTGAAGGACCACCCTTTTGGGGAGGAGACCAACGACATGAGCTATGCACGCCAGTCCGCCTGCTGCGCACGTCAGACTGCCTGCTAGCACTCCACTTCCGGGGTGCGAGCTTAAAAGGTAAGGAGAGAAAGGAAGTGGGACTTTTTTTCCTGCTCTGCTGGTCTCCTGACTGCGCTGCACAGGCTGATGCTGATGAGAGTTCGACCGGGCCCGGCTCGTGGTTAGCAGCAGCACGTGCTTGACAGGGTCTCTCTCTCTCTCCCCAAAGGTGGCCTTCGGCTTTTGGTGAGTTTTATACGCAATATAGACTAAGCTTAGACTTAAGACTATTTGTATTGTATTTCTACTTTCCTATCCTTCTAATCAACATCACCTTGTGACTACGATACAATAAAAGCTCTAACTAGAAAACCAGAAGCTTCTTCCATTTACTAGTCTGGGAGATAAATTAAGGGAAAGGTTAAAGAGGGGAGATTTATGATCTAATATCCAATTTTAAATCTCACAGAAGCATAAGAGTATTAAGTTGTAGAAAGTTAATGAAGATATCTATCTATCCATCATCTATCTCTATCTATCTATCTATCTATCTATCTATCTATCTATCTATCTATCTATCTATCTATCTATCTATCTATCTATCTATCTATCTACCCCTCTCTCTAAGGTCTCTTTCAATTGCTTTTGCAGGTACCAAGAAATATTTCAGGGGACAGGGAGGGTTTGAGATTAGGTAAGGTTGTCTAGACTTATTATTTCTCTAATGATGGCAACTCCTATCAAGGTAACTCCCTCTACCTGTGCAGATAAACAAATGCTTTGCAAATTATATTTTGAGACTTACTTGGGGGTAGTGAGAAATTGGGTGATTTACTTAGGGTTACGTATCCAGTTGATGAGAAAGGTGGGATTATGAAAGAATTTTAGTCTTGTTGATTGTGAGACCACTATGCAGCATTGATCCTCAGAAGATAAAAGTGAAATTTTGCTTATAATATTTAGGTATTTAAAAGAAATAACCCCCCCCCCAAACACTTTGGAATACCTAATATGTCTAAAGCAATCATGGTAAGACCTGTCTGGAAAGTGCACACCAATGATAAAAGGGCCCTATAATGAAAAAAAAGGACAAATTATCTCTTTTCATGTGAATGAGTAAAATATTGTGGAGAACTATTTCGATAAGGGTGTTATTTAATATTGAGATATTACAGACCTTATAAGTCCCTTGGAATAGAGGTAATAGATTTGAGTTGTATAATGAGACATATATATATGTGTGTATGTGTGTGTGTGTATGTATATATGTGTATATATATGTGTGTGTGTGTGTATATATATATATATATATATATATATAATATGTAGCCAATGTAAGAATTTATTTTGTTTGATTATGCATATTTGTTAAAAGGAATTTATTTCTATTTTTTCTTTTTTCCTGAGTGGAATAGAGGGTGCAAGGAGAAAACAAAATAGAAACTTCTGTTAAAATAGAGAAGCTTGGGGGATATGGAATGTGGCATATAATTTCAGACAAGGTTGCTGCATTGTTCATTCTGCTTAATTATTTTACTTTCTTACAATAGACCCCTCAGGGAGTGGAATGAACAAGCTTCTCTGCACATTTATACGTTTAGGAAACTGCCTCTCCACAACTATAAAACTGGCATATACATTCTATCTGATCAAATAAAATACTGGTTTAATGTACTTTGATACTGCTGTTTATTTGGCTGCCTACATATTTTGCCCTTTATTCTTCTTATTGTACTCAGAGGATTCTATCAAAAGACCACATACAAAGACTATCAAGTAAAATATATCATAAAAAAGGAACTCAGAGAATCTAGTGACCTGCAAAAATATTCCTTGTGAAACTAATGACCTAGGACTGCCTCTAAATCTCAGAGCATTGAGTGTGGCACACAGGCCTTAAAAATGGACATGGAGCCACTGATCCAAGTAGAAGATTAAATAGCACAATATATTAAAAGAAACATAAGACATAATAAGAGGACTTGACTTTCCCTTCCTACTCAAGTGTCATTCTGAAGTTCACTGAAATCTGTAGCTGACACAATAGTCTTTGAAAATGTTTTATATTCTCTTCTTGTTTGGTGTCAGGTTAGTTTATACCCTCCCCATATTTAAAGAAGGCAGAAGAAGATATTTATGCAGTAAGTCAAATATTGATACATGGTAGTAAAATGAGATGCCATATTATGTTATCACAGACTTCTATGAAGTTGTTAGTGCATTGCCTACTTGGAATAAACAGCAAAACAGAATTTTGAGCATGTTTAGAACACTCTATTGTCTCTGGGCTGAACTTCAGAGAAAATTAGTACAATAAATTTCTGGACTAATTGGCACTTCTCTCATTAATGATATAAAAATTCTTTGTAATCTGTCCTATTAGGAAGAGGAATTAAAATTTCACCCAGCTATTCAAGAATTCAAATCATTGATGTCCCACTCTATAATCAATAAGAAATTGATAGGCCTATAAACTTAGTCACAAAACAAAGAACAGGGATCAACAACACATAGGTAAAGATTTAATCAATAGTAATGCTTATTAATGCATAGAATTACAGTTTTCTTCAATTTGACAGAAAAAAAAGTTTCTCTATCCTTTTTCATTGAGAACAGAGGGGCAAAGGTCAAATATGCATAATGAATGTGAATCTAAAATTTCTTTAGATCAAAAAACCCTTGAAGCTCAGAAATTCATTTTTAAACAGATATAGGATCCCCAGTGTAAAGTCTAACAGACATCATTAGAAATTATGGATGAGCAGTTACAATGCTGTTAGGGACTGCAAACTCTGCTTCAACATAATATTATCTATTTGGAGAGTACAAAATATATCAGAATAATTTCTGTTTACATAATCAATTGATTACTCTTGTTTTCATATCTCCCGTGCTTTGTCTTTAAAGGAAAATATGTCATCTTTAACATTCAATCTGTCCTTACCCAAACTGTATTTAAAGTCTAAACATCACTTATATAGAAGTTTAAACTTTGAAGAATGTTTGACATAAATTAACTTGTTTTACCATCATAACAACTGTTTGAAGGACAATATATTCTGACACTCAGACAAATGAAAAATTTACAGTTCAAAAGAGCCTTACAAATTTGGTGCAGGTCACATAACCAGAGGAAGAACATCTAAAGGACCTGGGAATGAGTTCTCTGCAATAACACCTGAGATCATACATGGAATACAGAGCTACATCATGATGATGTCCCAAAATCATCTGTAGGAGATCAGCATTCCAGAGACTTAAATGGACATTCCCTTTTTCTTTCCTCTTTTTCCTTTTGCATACACTATTTGTAAGATCTCCTTAGTAAAGGTGAATGCCCCTTTTAGTTTTTTCCATGTGTTGTCATTTTTTTTAAATTCTCCTTCACATTAATTATCATAAGCTCCATAATTAAGAACCCTTTGTAAAATAGGTATAATATTAATTTGATTCATTCAAGGAAATAGGACGTTTCTCAATAAATTAGATGGGGGATTGTGAGAAAATAATTATTAATAATGGATTTCTAGGAAAGATCCAGACATCTGTTTAGTTGCTCTCTCACCCTCAAACAGAAAGTTTAGTTCCTTCTTGGGAATAGCCCAGGGAAACAAAGGAAATGCAGATTGATTCTTTTGTTTAGCTAGGGGAAGAAACATACCCTGATACAGGAATTTATACTTTTGTATACTATTTGAATCACCCTCAAGTCATGCCAATCAATGGAACCAAATGATGCTAAAACCAATTAGCATAGATCAATATATTGTGACCTACTTTTACCTAAGGAGGATAAAACCCCTGGCCACAGGAGGGTCAGCCTCTTTTTTTGCTCTCTTCTTGCCCTCTCTCCCTGGTCTCACTCTGAGCTTTCTGGACTCATTCCCCTGGCTCAGAATACAGGCCTGTAGGCTGAAGGCTATAAGGAAGTTAGGGAGATATGTGGTCAATTCTTTACTAGTATTTATGGGGTTTTTTTTGTTTGTTTTTTTTTTTTTTTTTGGTGGGGCAATGAGGGCTAAGTGACCTGCCCAGGGTCACATAGCTAGTAAGTTTCAAGTGTCTGAGGCCAGACTTGAACTCAGGTCCTCCTGAATCAAGGGCCGGTGCTTTATCCACTGTGCCACCTAGCTGCCCCTTTTACTGGTATTTATGATATTAATTAATAATAAATTCTTATTGCCAAAAAGAAAAGAAAACACTAATGGCTCTGGATAATGTTAATGTTTGAACAATTATTGGGAGCAACCCATCCAATCAAGGATAGTTTCCTGGGCACTGAGAGAAAACCATGGCTTTGGGAAATGTCTGAAAGGATGGCATTTGGCTCTCCTATCTGCACACAGGGAAGGAACAGTTGGTAATTCATAGAAAATCCCTTTGTTATTTTTTTTGGTGAGGCAATTGGTGTTAAGTGACTTGCCCAGGGTCATACAGCTAGTAAGTTTTAAGTGTCTGAGGACAGATTTAACTCAGGTCTTCCTGACTCCAGGGCTGGTGCTCTATCCACTGTACCACCTAGCTGCCCCCACTTTGTTTCTTTCTTAATTTTACAGGCTAAGGGTTGGTTTGCTTAAATCTATCTAGGCCTTTATCAGAAATGAAATATACTCTTCTCCAGTGGAAAAAATAATACTTTCAAAAGCAAAAAGAGTTTGATTTATAGTGATCATTAATGACTTTTAATAAAAGTACAACCTATTAGTTACATATTGGGCCACAATCATGACAAGATAAGAGATGAGTATATTTTCAAAATGGCTTTATTTCATTTACTAAAGAATTACTCCATGTACCACCTTCACCTTTTATTTCATCAATGGTTTGTAGACTGGGGATTATCTATGCCAGTACTGTGGCTATTGTTGTTGGTATTGTTATTGTTGTTGCTGTTATTTTTTATAAGTCCAAATAATAAAGTATAGTCTCAGTATGTGTATGACACATACTTGTTAGAACTTCATTGTTGTACTGTAGAGAAAGCAAAGAAAAGGAAGAAGAACCACTTACTAGTGCTATGTAACAGAGAGGGGGCCTAAGGAAGAATGTTGGACTGACTTAGGAAAATCAAAGTTCAGACACTGCCTTTAACATTTACTTGCTACATGTTCATAAGTAAGTCGGTTAACCTCTATAACCCTAGAACAACACTAAAAGACTGTAAATGATAGATGATTTGAAATGATATAGGGCTCCATAAGTACCAATTGAGTAGAAGATATACAGTTGAGGAAAGTAGAAGATATACAGTTGAGGTAAGAGGAAGAAAAGCTGAGTAATTCAAAAGAGGAATGTAAAAACAGCCTTTTTTTTTTTTTGACCTGTTAAGAATAGTGTGGTCTACAACATCTTGCATGTTATACCAAAATAAGGTCAAAATGGGTACATGATTTAGACATAAAGGGTGATACCACAGGTAAATTAGGAGAGGAAGGAATAATTTACCTCAGATCTATGGAGAGGACAATGATTTATGTTCAAACAAGAGAGAGAGAATATTATAAAATGCAAGATGGATGACTTTGATTACATTAAATTAAAAAGTTTCTTTACAAACAGAAGTGTTGCAGCCAAAATTAGAAGGGAGGCAGAAAGCTGGGAAACAATCTTTACAGCCAATATTTCTTATAAAGTTCTCATTTCTAAACTATATAGAGAACTAAATCAAATTTATATGAATGCAAGCCATTCCCTATTTGAGAAATGGTCAAAGGTTATGAACAGGCAGTTTTCAGATGAAGAAATCAAAGCTATCTATTGCCATATGAAAAAATGCTTTAAATCACTATTGATAGAGAAATGCAAATTAAAACAACTCTAAGGTACCACCTCACACATATCAGATTATCTAATATGACAAAAAATAAAATGATAAATGTTGGAGAAGCTGTGGAAAAATTGGAACACTAATTCATTGTTGATGGAGCTGTGACCTGATTCAGCCATTCTGGAGAACAATTTGGAAGTCTCCCCAAAGTGTTATGGGATTGTTCATACCTTTTGATCCAGTAAAACCACTACTAGGTCTGTACCCCAAAATGATCATAGAAGAGGGAAAAAGACCCATATGTGCAGAAATATGTATAGCAGCTCTCTTTGTCCTGGCAATTGGGGACTGGCTGAGCAAGTTGTGATATATGAATGTAATGGAATAATATTTTACTGTAAGAAATGAGGAGCAGGCAGAATAATAACATGGACTGGAAGAAAATTCCTCAATATACCTTCAAACTTAGTTACCTCAATATATAAGGCACAACACAGGAACAACAATGCCAGTAAAGATAAACAGTAATTCAAAAGAGAAATTAACCAGGAAGAATACCATCAATAAAATTCTCTTTCAGATCTTTCTGCACAAATGCATAAAGAGTGTCAAATAGATGAGGGGCAGTTACATGAAATAATGGAGAGAGTTGGAGGAGTCAAGAAAACTTAAGTTCAAATCCAGCCTCAAATAAGTACTAGCTTTTTGACCATAAGCAGGTCTGTTTGTCTCATCTATAAAATAAGGATGATAATAATAATGCCTACATACTAAGGGTATTGTGAGGACAGAATGAATAATTTTGTAAAGCATTTTAGAAAATGTATATATAAGTATTAACACAAAATTAACTATAGTTCTCACATGTATCACTGGACCTTACTTTAGTAGAATTTATAGAAACAATATGGATAACAAAACAAATAAAACAAACAACTTATTTAAAATTACAAGGATAAGTGAAAATATCATTATAGCACTTGGATTTTAAGAAAATAGTCTTATGTGAGATCATTAGTGAACCAGAGGCAGAAAACATGGTGTACAATAGTGATTGCAAACTCAAATAGAATTGGGGCCACTAACTGGGGGAAATATATTGACTTAGAGAACCATATATTAACTTTAACCTGTGTTATACTGTATTTTAAAAATTTTATTAAACATTTCCCAATTACAATTTAGAATGTGTAGGCCCTACCAAAGGGTTTTTGGGGGTTCTATATCAGGTGTGGATTTGACGCCTCTGGTGTAAAATTTTTTATAAGGTTAATAGAAATATTTAAAAAATTTATTTCCTTGGAACTATCCTGTACAACATCTGGAAAAAAGAGGAATTAGTTAAGCAGTTTGAGAAACAGATCAGAAACCTGGCATGGAAGCATGATATGGTTGTGATCAAAATTTAAACTATGTAGAAATTAGTTGAGCTTTTTCCAGATTAGAGTAATTGATACTTAATTTCCCCCAGTTATAATTTTTTGGGGTGGGGCAATGAGGTTTAAGTGACTTGCCCAGGGTCACACAGCTAGTAAGTGTCAAGTGTCTGTGGCTGAATTTGAACTCAGGTCCTCCTAAATCCAGGGCTGGTGCTTTATCCACTGTTCCACCAACCTGCCCCCTAGTTAAAATTTTGATAGAATGGAAGAAGTGACAAGGGGGACTTGGAATGGAAGTATTTTGGAATGGATTTTCACATATAAGACACAAATGGTTAGTGAAGTAGACATTATTAGAACTGAGAAGAATTAAGATAGTCATTTAATATCTTTCCTACTTTTTGCAGAGAGCAGATATTTTATGAATTATATTTTTATAATAGAAACAATTTTAAGAATGATAGAAAATAAGAATTAAATTCAAACAATAGATATTTTAATGAAGACAAAAATATTAACTTTCTAAAGAGATAGATATAAATGCAATGGGAATTAATTGACCAACTTAGATGTTAACAATAAAGTTCATTTATCATATATAGATAGATAGATATACATATATATGTTTGCATACATACACACATATGTGTGTATGTCTCCATATAAAGTATATATCCCAATATAGCCTTTCTCTATACCTCCCAGTCAGCCAACCATTTTAAATAAATAATAAAAGAGTGGAGAGGGACAAAGTCCAATCAATACAACAAAACCAATCAATACAACAAAGGAAAGAAAAAGTCTATCATTATTTGAAGTGTTACCCATAGTTCCTTACCTCTTCAAAGAACCTAGGGAATGTCTTATCATTTCTCTTCTTGTAAGCATCTAGTGATATAAAATTTCCCCTAAGAACTTCTTTGGCTACATCCCATGAATTTTTGTATGATGTGTCATTGTCATTCTCTTTGATGATGTTATCAATTATTTGTATGATTTGTTGTTTGATGCACTCATTATTTAGGATAAGATTACTTAATTTCCAATTAATTTTCAGTCTATCTTTCCATGGGACTATATTGCATGTAATTTTTATTGAACAATCGTTTAAATAGATGTCTTTACTATTTCTGTCTTTTCATATTTGACTGTGAGGTTTTTGTGCCCTAATACATTGTTAATTTTTGTGTACATGCCATGTACTACTGGGAAAAGGGTATATTCTTTTCTATTCCCATTCAATTTTCTCCAGAGGTCTATCATATCTAACTTTTCTAAAATTCTATTCACTTCCTTATCTTCTTTATTATTTATTTTCTGGTTAGTTTAATCCAGTTCTGAAAGGGGGAGTTTAAGATCCTCCACTAGTATAGTTTTGTTGTCTATTTCCTCTTGTAACTCACTTAACTTCTCCTCTAAGAATTTAGATTCTATACTAATTGGTGCATATATGTTTAGTATTGATATGACTTCATTGTCTAACTCTTAGCAAGATATAGTTTCCTTTCTTAGCTCTTTTAATTAGATTTATTTTTGCTTTTGCTTTGTCTGAAATAAGGATGGCTGACCCTGCTCTTTTACTTCAGGTAAAGCATAATATATTCAGCTCCAAACTTTTAGCTCAACCCAGAGAGTGTATCTCTCTCTCTGCTTCAGATGTTTCTTGTAAACAACATATAGTAGGATTCTGGTTTTTAATCCACTCGGCTATTCACTTCCATTTTATGGGAAAGTCATCCCATTCACATTCACAGTTATGATTACTAACTATGTATTTATCTCCATCTTATTTTACACTTTGATTATACTTTTCTTTCTCCTTCTACCCTGTTCCTCCTCACCAACATTTTGCTTATGACCACTACCTCAGTCTGCCCTCCCTTTTATCAGCTCCTCACCCTTTTCTTTCCCCCTTCCTCTCCTCTTTTTGACCTTCCTTCTATCAGTGTCCCCCCTTTCCCCTTACCTTTCTACTTCCCTATAGTAGAAGTTAAATTTCTTTGTCCAAATGCATGTGTACATTATTAGTTCTTTGAGACAAACCAATGTGAGTAAAGTTCAAAAATGCTCACCCCTCCCTTCTTTCCTTCTATTGTAATGGGTTCCATTTGTGCTTCTTCATATGATGTAATTAACCCCATTCCACCTCCTTCCTTCTCCTCCCCCTATTCTTTTATTCTGTCCTTTAAGTTTCTTTGTATCATCACACCACAATCAATTTAATAATAATATCTTAATAGAGATACAGATCCCAAGAGTTAAAAGTATTATCCTCCCTCCTAGGAATGTAAACAGTTTAAGATCATTGAACAACATTTGTTCCCCTGTTTACCTTTTTATACTTGAGTCTTGTATTTGGAGATCAAATTTTCTGTTCAGTTCTGGTCTTTTATTTTTCAGGAAACTTTTGAAGTCCCCTATTTCATTGAATGTCCATCTTTTCCCCTGAAAGAGAATACTAAATTTTCCTGAGGAGTTGATTCTTGGTTGCAATCCAAGCTCCTTTTCCCTCCAGAATATCATATTCTAAGACCTTTAATCCTTTAATGTTGAAGCTGCCATGTCATGTGTAATCCTGACTATGACTCCATGATATTTAAATTGTTACTGTCTGTCTGCTTGTAGTATTTTCTCCTTCACTTGATAATTCTGTAATTTGGCTACAATATTCCTTGGAGTGTTCTTTAGGTGTCTCATGAAGTGATTGTTGTATTCTTTCAATTACTATTTTATACTCTGATTCTAGGATATTAGGGAAGTTCTTGATAATTTCATGTAATATGGTGGCTAGACTATTTTTTTGATCATGGCTTTCATGTAGTCCAATAATTCTTATGTTATCTCTCCTGGATGTATTTTCCAGGTCAATTGTCTCTCCAATGAGGTATTTAACATTTTATTCTATTTTTTTTTCATTCTTTTGATTCTGCTTAACAGATTCTTGATGTTTCATGGAGTCATTAGCTTCCACCTACCCAATTATAATTTTTAAGGCTTTTTTTTCCAGTAAGCTTTTGCAGCTCCTTTTCCATTTGGCTAGTTTTACTTTTGGAGAAGTGGCTTTCTTCTTTTTTTTTTTTTTCAACATTTGGCCAATTTTATTTTTTAATGAATTGTTTTCTTCAGTCAATTTTTGTGCTTCCTTTTCTAAGCTGTTGTGTCTATTTATATTATTTCCTTGCATAACTCATTTTGTTTTCCCATTTTTAATTCTACCTTTCTTATTTGCTTTTTAAAATCCTTTTGAGCTCTTCCAAGAAGGCTTTTTGTTCTTGAGACCAATTCATCTTTCCCTTTGATGCTTCACCGGTAGGCATTTTGACAGTGTTGTCCTCACCTGAGTTTTTTTTTTTTTTTTTCTTCCCTGTCACCATAAAAGGCCTCTATGGTAAGAATCCTTTTCTTTTCCTTACTCATATTATAACCTATTTTGTGACTTTTAAAGTTATGCTCTGCTTCTGGGGTACAGGAGTTACTGTTCCAAGCTTTTTGTGCTGGGGTCCACGGGCCTGATCACTGGCTTTCTGCTGTGAGGTATCTAGGGCGTATAAATATTATGACAGCTTAGGACTTGCTCTCTTCCCTTGGATGGCTTGGAATAGTTGCTCCTGTACTGTGGGTTGTTCTCTAGATGGCACTTTCCACTCTCAGTCCAGGTTGAGGTTCTCACAGATCCAGGACCAAGGGGCCTCAGCTCCTGATCTGTGCCATGAGTAAGAGCCTCCAGCTGACTTAACCAGACACTCTCTTGGCTATGGTGAGCTGAACTGCTCTCCCTTTTCACCCAAGTGAGATAAATCTTTCCTGAAGTCTTCTTATAAATTGTCTCACGGTGTGTATTTTTGTAGTTTCTGTAGCTCCAGAATGCATTTAGAGGCTTAATTTAATGTTGTTACTGAAGTAAACTCAGGAGAGCTCAGGCAACTTCCTGGCTTCTCTCTGCCATCTTGGCTCCACCTCCCCATTTCTCTTCTTTGGGGTCTAGCCCATCCATTGTAAAATTCACAGTATCTAATTTATTTTGTTGCTGTTGTTCTTTCCATTTACATTGTTTTAGCTATTGTGTGTCCTCCCCCTCTTTTGCTTACTTCATTTTGAATTCAGTTCACATTATTCCCTCATGGTTTCTATAGTCATCTCTAGTCATCATATTCATTATTTTCTGTGTTTTTTTTTTTGTTTGTTTTTCTTTTTTTTTGCAGGATGAGGGTTAAGTGACTTGTGCAGGGTCACACAGCTGGTAAGTGTCAAGTGTCCGAGGCCGGACCTGAACTCAGGCACTCCTGAATCCAGGACCGGCACTCCATCCACTGCGCCACCCAGCTGCCCCCATATTCATTATTTTCAACAGCAGAATTATAATACATTATATTCGTGTAATATACAAACATTAGCCATTTCTTTATCAGTGAGCATTTACTTTGTTTCTATTTCTAGGTTACTACATATCAAGCTCTGGGGCCTTTAGAAATACTGTTCATTATATATTTTTTCTTTATTTACTAAAGCTAATAATTATATCGGTTTCTTCTGGATTACCTAAGAATTTTGTAAGTCATCATATCATCAGTACATAGACAGTTTTGCCTCCCGTTTTTTATTGAACTAGTCAGTCAATCAGGATTAATTGAGGGTTGACTGTGTGTTAGGGTCTGTGTTAAACACTGAAATTATAATGTTACCTAAACAGCCTTTGCTCTCAATAAACACATATTCTGATGAGGAAAAACAAAATACAAGGAAATATATACAAAATACATAATGTTGAGATAGAAGATAACCTTAGAGGGAAAAGTTCTATCTCCTTAGAGTACTATGAAAAGCCTCCTGAAAGAGGGTGGTGGGAGTGGATTTTAAAGGAAAAGCCAGGGTGGTGAGGAATCAAAAAAGCATGGAATCTTCAGAGCAGAAAAGCAGTGACTAGGCCCCTATCCCCCAATACAAGAAGCTTCCAACAGTGGCCCCTGTGCCCCATGAGTAGACCTCAACTTTATAAGTTTAAAAATGGGCTACAATATGAGCAAATAACTAAAAATGACCCTGACCATTGTTAGCTTCCATGGTGACAGGGAAGACCAAAACAAAACTCAGGTTAGGACAATACTGTCAAAATACCTACATTTGAAGCCACAAGTGGGAAGATGATATGGTCTCAAGACCAAAAAGCCTTCTTGCAAGAGCTCAAAAAGTCTTTAAAAAATCAAATGAGAGAGTTAGAAGAAAAAGTGGGAAAAGAAATGAAAGAAATGAGAGTGACACTGGAAAAAAGAAGCAAAAAAGTTGATTGAAGAAAATTCCTTAAAAAATACAATTGGCCAAATAGTGGGGGGAAATTGGCCAAAGGGAAAAGGAGATACAAAAGATTGCTGAGGAAAGTCATACCTGAAAAATAAAAATTGGGCAGATGGAAGCTAATGACTACATGACACATCAAGAATCTGTCAAAAAGAATCAAAAGATTGAAAAAATCAAAGATAATTTGAAATATCTCATTGGAAAGACAAGTGATCTGGAAAACAGGTTCAGGAGAGATAACCTAAGAGTTATTAGACTACCTGACAGCCATTAAAAAAAAACAGTACAAAGGGGAAAAGAGGATGTAGGGATATAAACAATTAGTAATCTTAACTTGAAATGAACTCTTCCATAAAAAGGAAGCAAATACCAGAGTGGATTAAAAATCAGAATCCTACAATATGTTGTTTACAAGAAACACATTTGTAGCAGAAAGATAGACACAGAGTAAAGGTTGGAACAGAATTTATTATGCTTCAGCTGAAATCAAAAGATCAGTGGTAGCAATCCTTATCTCAGACAAAGCAAAAGCAAAATATATGTAATTAAAAGATATAAGGAAGGAAACTACATCTTGGTAAAGGTGCTATAGACAATAAAGTAATATCAATACTAAACATGTATGTGGCCAAGCAGTATAGCATCCAAATTCTTAGAGAAGTTAAATGTTACAAGAGGAAAATTTGCTGTGTAATGCTGAGAAAAGGTATATTCCTTGCTATCCCCATTCACTTTTCTCCAGATATCTATCATGTCTAAATTTTCTAACATTCTATTCACATCTTTAACTTCTTATTTATTTTGTGGCTAGAATTATCTAATTCTGAGAGGGGAAGACTCAGATCCCCCACTAGTATAGTTTTGCTGTCTATTTCCTCTTGTAATTCATTTAACTTCTCCTCTAAGAATTTGGATGCTATACGACTTGACACATACATGTTTAGTATTGATATTACTTCATTATCTATAGTACCTTATAGCAAGATGTGCAAAGGTCCAAGCAATACAATGGTCCAAGATAGTTCCAAAGGACTCATGATGGAAAATGCTCTCCAAATCCAGAAAAGAAAAAGAAAACCTGTTGAATCTGGATGAAGATAGAAGCATACTATTTCTATTGTTTTTTGTTGCTGTTGTTTTTCCTTTTTGAGGTTTTTTTTCCTTTTTGCTCTGATTCTTCTATCATTACATGACTAATGCAGAAATATGTTTAAGGTGACTATAAATATATAACCTGTATCAGATTACTTTCTGTCTTGCAGAGGGGGGAAGGAAGGGAGGGATGGAGAAAAATTTGAAATTGGAAATCTTATAAAAATAAATGTTGAAAATGTAACTGAAAATAATAAAATATTTATGTTGGAAAAAAATAAAAGAGACACTGGGATGAAAAAGGCCCTGGAGATTATGTATTATGCAAATTGATGAAAGGAATTCATGGCATTTAGTCTGCAGAAAAGAAGACAGTGACTTTTCTTTAAGTAATTGAAGATTTATCCTATGGAAGAATAATTAATACTTCTATCTTCAAAAATTTTTTTAAAAAAATATTTGGAAGGGTTTTGGGGAGAACTCAAGTAAGTCACTGCCTTTTCTCTGATATCTTGGCTCTGCCCCATGTTTTTATTTTTATGTTATATTATTATTCATTTTTTTTCCAAATTACATTAACTTTCTTTTTTTGAGTCAGTACTTTGTCCCTGATATTAGTTTTGCTTAAATTATTTTGATGCTACTATATTTCTGTAGTGTTTTCCTATTTTTTATACCTTTGTTTGCCTCACAATTACATAGTTTATTTTTTGTTTTAGTTTCTTTTTTACACATTTTATTATCTATTTCTTAACCCTTTGTAATTTCTTTCCCCTCAAGTCATTAGTTAAAGAAAAAATACCTCCATTTCTTCCCTGCAATTCTCATGTTTATTTATTTTTACTTTTCCACAATTTTCTCTAAAATAGTATTTTTAAATTGTTCTCTTCCCTTCCAATGAGTTATGAAATTTTATTCTGAATCATGAGGCATATGGTTATTTATCTCTTTTTAAAATCTCTATTACTAATGTTGCTATATTGTATGGTATATCAGACCTAGACTCCTATATAATGTATTTTTCCTTACCATCATTGACCTTGCCTTTTTTAGACCTATCCTTTTTTCCCCCTCCTGTCATGTGCATCTCTCTTAGAAAGAGGGAAGAAATGTAGGACAAAATCTATGCTGCATTATCATGCCCCAAATCATTTGGTTCACTCTGATTCCCTTACCTCATGATAAGTAGTCTCTCTTCCATAGCCTGTGCAATTTCATCCAAAGGCCTATATTTCCCCCATCATCCTGAATGCCACCTGTCATGGAAGTTTGTATTCCCTCAGTTCCAGGATAAGCACATGCCCATAGATTTAAAAAAACTTTCAGCAAAGGTGTCAGCTTCTCATCTAATACCAGAATGTGTTGATAAATACTGCTTTGAGATAATGTTTAAGATCTGATATTTTTCAGTTGTCTTCCATTGATCTTTTTTTGTTGTTCATTTATTCCCTTGATATTCTCACCCTTTTTGTTAAATGAATTTCTTTATTACTTTTTCTAGGTCTATAGAATTATTATTTGGTAGCTTGATTGATATAGCACTGAATAAGTAAATTAATTTATTTTGTATTTTTCTTACATAAACTCACAGTATGCATGAGGTATTATTTATCAAGTATTTAAATCTATCTTTATTTGTGTGAAACATGTTTTTTAATTGTGTTCATATACTTCTTTGGCATGTAGACTCCCAAGTTTCTTATACATTATACAGCTATTATATATGGAATTTCACTTTCTATCTACTTGGTGTGTTTTCTTGGCAATATATAGAAACGCTGTTGATTTATTGATTTATGTGGGTTCAACTTATATCCTGCAACTTTGATAATGTTTTTAATTGTCTTTACTCATTTTTAGTTTATTATTTAGGGTTTCATAAATATTTCATCACATATAATCTGCAAAAGATATAGTATTGGTCCCATGGTGCCTGTTTTTTTTTTTTCCCTTTGATTTCATTTTCTTCTTATATTGCTTTAGCAAGCATTTTTGGTACAGTATTGAATAATAATAGTGATAATGGACCATGATGCTTCACTATTAATCTTATGGCATGGGATTCTACTTTATCATTACTTTTTTTTTTACAAAAATATGACTTATTTTGAGGGGGTTGCTTTTTATTTATTTATTTTATTTATTTATTACTTATCTTTTAAAGAATAGCTTCAATTATTTCTATGCGTTCTAGTGTTTTTAGGAGTAATATGCAAAAACTTTTTTTTTTTTTTTGCGGGGCAATGGGGTTAAGTGACTTGCCCAGAGTCACACAGCTAGTAAGTGTCAAGTGTCTGAAGCTGGATTTGAATTCAGGTCCTCCTGAATCCAGGGCCAGTGCTTTATCCACTGCACCACCTAGCTGCCCCACAAAAACATTTTTAAATTAAAAAATTTTTAAAAGAGTAATATGTGTTGTATTTTTCAAAAACTTTTTCTTCATCTACTTATTTATTATTATTTTCTTTTATTAAGAGTGGCCTCTTATAGCACCAACTATCTCAATATTAAACCCATTGTGATATTCTGTTTCTTATTAAAGCATCCAAATCTTTACCCATAGAAGCATGCTTCATTGGGACTCTTCACCCAGAAGTTATGAAGTTCCCTTCTTCTATTCCCCCTCTTTTCTACCACACCTCTTATTTTCCTACAACACACTTCCCTCCCCATCTACCTGTGCTACTTGAGGAAAGACTGCAAATCCTGATCCTTTTGCTGTTCATTTTTAAACTTGGAATGATCATTTCAAGCATCATCTACTGTCCATTTCCTCCTAATTATCCAGTTATATACCTTAGCATTCTGAAATTCCATTATCCAAAATTCATTAATTCACCCGTAGAAAGGTTAGATAGGTATTATTCCATGATGTTTCAGTTCTGCCATTTACGTTCATTTTCTTTTGTTTTCTTTTTTCTTTTCTTTTGTTTTCTTTTGTTTTCTTTTGTTTTCTTTTCTTTCTTTCTTTCTTTCTTTCTTTCTTTCTTTCTTTCTTTCTTTCTTTCTTTCTTTCTTTCTTTCTTTCTTCCTTCCTTCCTTTCTTCCTTCCTTCCTTCCTTTCTTTCTTCCTTCCTTCCTTCCTTCCTTGCTTCCTTCCTTCCTTCCTTCCTTCCTTCCTTCCTTCCTTCCTTCCTTCCTTCCTTCCTTCCTTCCTTTCTTTCTTTCTCTCTTTCTTTCTTTTTCATTCTTTCTTATTTTTTTGGTGAGGCATTTGGGGTTAAGTGACTTGCCCAGGGTCACACAGCTAGTAAGTGTCAAGCGTCTGAGGCCAGATTTGAACTCAGGTGCTCCTCACTCCAGGGCCACTGCTCTATCCACTGCTCCACCTAGCTGCCCCTAATTTTTTTTTTCATTTTAATGAGATATTTTATTTTTTCCGTTACATGTAAAGATAGTTCTCAACTTTTGTTTATACATGTTTTGCAATTTCAGATTTTTCTCCCTCCCTCCCAGACCTCCCCCCTCCCCTAGACAGCAGGTAATCTGATATAGGTTATATCTATATATCTCTATACATATACATATAGATATATATGTATATACACACACATATATATACACATAATAACATTAATCCTATTTCTGCATTAATCTTGTTACAAGAAAAAGAATCAGAGCAGTGATGCAAAACCTCAAAATAGAAAAAAAAAACAACAGCACCCAAAACAAAAGAAATAATATGGTTCAATCAGCATCTATACTCCACAGTTCTTTCTTTCTTTTTTTTTCTTGGATTTGGAGATCCTCTTCTATCATGAGTTCCCTGGAACTCTTCTGTACCATTGCATTGGTGAGAAGAATATAGTCCATCACAGTAGGTCAACACTCAATGTTGATGATACTGTGTACAATGTTCTTCTGGTTCTGCTCATCTCACTCATCATCAGCTCATGTAAGACCCTCCAGGTTTCTCTGAACTCTTCCTGCTCATCATTTCTTACAGCACAATAGTATTCCATTGTATTCATATACCACAACTTGTCCAGCCATTCCCCAATTGATGGGCACCCCCTCAAGTTCCAATTCCCTGCTACCACGTAAAGAGCAGCTATAAATATTTTTGTACATGTGGGTCCCTTTCCCCCTTCCATGATTTCTTTGGGCAAAAGACCTAAAAGTGGGATTGCTGGGTCAAAGGGTATGCACAGCTTTATCGCCCTTTGGGCATAATTCCAAATTGCTCTCCAGAATGGTTGGATCAGCTCACAGCTCCACCAACAATGCATTAGTGTTCCAATTTTCCCACAGCCTCTCCAACATTTATTATCTTCCTTTTTTGTCATTTTAGCCAATCTGATAGGTGTCAGGTGGTACCTCAGAGTTGTTTTAATTTGCATCCCTCTAATCATTAGAGATTTAGAGCATTTTTTCATATGGGAATAGATAGCTTTGGTTTCTTCATCAGAAAACTGCCTGTTCATATCCTTTGACCATTTCTCAATTGGGGAATGACTTGGATTCTTATAAATTTGATTTAATTCCCTATATATTTTAGAAATGAGGCCTTTATCAGAAGCACTGGCCTCAAAAATTGTTTCCCAGCTTTCTGCCTCCCTTCCAATTTTGGATGCATTGCTTCTGTTTGTACAAAAAATTTTTAATTTAATATAATCAAAATCATCCACTTTGCATTTTATAATATACTCTATCTCATGTTTGGTCAAAAACTGTTCTCCTTTCCAAAGATCTGATAGGTACACTATTCCTTTCTCTCCTAATTTACCTATGGTATCAACTCTTATGTCTAAATCATGTATCCATTTTGACCTTATTTTATTATAAGGTGTCAGATGTTGGTCTATGCCTAATTTCTGCCATACTATCTTCCAGTTTTCCCAGCAGTTTTTGTCAAATACTGAGTTCCTATCCCAGAAGCTGGAGTCTTTGGGTTTATCAAACACTACATTACTAGTGTCATTTACTACTGCATTTCCTGAGCCTAGCCTATTCCATTGATCGACCACTCTATTTTTTAGCCAGTACCAGATAATTTTGATGACTGCCACTTTATAGTAAAGCTCCAGGTTTGGTACCGCTAACCCACCTTCCAGTGATTTTTTTTTCATTATTTCCCTGGATATTCTTGATTTTTTGTTTTTCCAGATGAATTTTGTTATTATTTTTTCTAGCTCTAAAAAATAATTTTTAGGTAGCCTGATTGGTATGGCACTGAATAAGTAAATTAATTTAGGCAGTATTGTCATTTTTACTATATTAGTTCTGCCTATCCATGAGCAATTGATATCTTTCCAATTATTTACATCTGATTTGATTTGTGTGAAGAGTGTTTGGTAGTTGTGTTCATAGAGTTCCTGGGTTTGTCTTGGCAAGTAGACTCCTAAGTATTTTATATTACCTACCGTTACTTTAAATGGAATTTCTCTTTCTATCTCTTGCTGCTGGACTTTGTTGGTCATGTATAGAAATGCTGATGATTTATGTGGATTTATTTTATATCCTGCTACTTTGCTAAAGTTGTTAATTGTTTCAAGTAATTTTTGACTTGATTCTCGAGGATTCCTTAAGTATACCATCATATCATCTGCAAAGAGTGATAGTTTTGTTTCCTCCTTGCCTATTCTAATTCCTTTAATTCCTTTCTCTTCTCTGATTGCTAAAGCTAACATTTCTAGAACAATATTAAATAATAGGGGTGATAATGGACATCCCTGTTTCACCCCTGTTCTTATTGGGAAGGCCTCTAATTTATCTCCATTGCATATAATACTTGCTGATGGCTTTAGGTAGATACTGTTTATTATTCTAAGGAAAGCTCCCCCTATTCCTAA
Source organism: Dromiciops gliroides (assembly GCF_019393635.1). Lineage (NCBI taxonomy): Eukaryota > Metazoa > Chordata > Mammalia > Microbiotheria > Microbiotheriidae > Dromiciops > Dromiciops gliroides. The sequence continues at coordinate 320,930,412 of NC_057864.1, read as the reverse complement.
ACTCTCTAGTGTTTTTATTAGGAATGGGTGCTGTACTTTGTCAAAAGCTTTCTCTGCATCTATTGAGATAATCATATGATTTTGGTTGGTTTTCTTATTGATGTGGTTAATTATGTTAATAGTTTTCCTAATGTTGAACCAGCCCTGCATTCCTGGTATAAATCCCACCTGGTCATAGTGTATTATCCTGGTGATCACTTGCTGTAATCTCCTTGCTAATATCTTATTTAAGATTTTAGCATCAATATTCATTAGGGAAATTGGTCTATAATTTTCTTTCTCTGTTTTTGCTTTGCCTGGTTTTGGTATCACCACCATATTTGTGTCATAAAATGAATTTGGTAGAACTCCTTCTTCACCTATTTTTCCAAATAATTTGTATAATATTGGAATTAATTGTTCTTTAAATGTTTGATAAAATTCACCCGTAAACCCATCTGGCCCTGGGGATTTTTTCTTAGGGAGTTCATTAATAGCTTGTTCAATTTCTTTTTCTAATATGGGTTTATTTAAGGATTTTATTTCCTCTTCAGTTAACCTGGGCAGTTTGTATTTTTGTAAATATTCATCCATTTCATTTAGATTGTCAAATTTATTGGCATACAGTTGGGCAAAATATTTCCTAATTATTGCTTTAATTTCCACTTCATTGGTGGTAACATCACCCTTTTCATTTTTGATACTGGTAATTTGGTTTTCTTCTTTCTTTTTTTTAATCAAATTAACCAATATTTTATCTATTTTATTGGTTTTTTCATAAAACAAGCTCTTAGTTTTATTGATTAATTCTATAGTTTTTTTGCTTTCAATCTTATTGATTTCTCCTTTAATTTTCAGGATCTCTAATTTAGTGTCTAATTGGGGATTTCTAATTTGTTCTTTTTCTAGCTTTTTAAGTTGCATGCCCAATTCATTAATCTCCTCTTTCTCTTTCTTATTCATGTAAACATTTAGAGCTATAAATTTTCCCCTAAGCACTGCTTTGGCTGCATCCCATAGATTTTGGTATGTTGTCTCATTATTGTCATTCTCTTGGATAAAGTTATTGATTGTTTCTATGATTTCTTGTTTGGCCCATTCATTCTTTAGAATGAAATTATTTAGTTTCCAATTGATTTTCATTCTACTTTTCCCTGGTTCTTTCTTACATGTAATTTTTATTGCATCATGATCTGAGAAGGATGCATTTACTATTTCTGCCTTTCTATATTTGACTATGATGTTTTTGTGCCCTAATACATGGTCAATTTTTGAAAATGTGCCATGTACTGCTGAGAAAAAGGTATATTCCTTTCTATCCCCATTCAATTTTCTCCAGACATCTATCATGTCTAACTTTTCTAGTAATCTATTCACCTCTTTCACTTCTTTCTTATTTATTTTTTGGCTAGATTTATCTAATTCTGAGAGGGGGAGATTCAGATCCCCCACTAGTATAGTATTACTATCTAATTCCTCTTGTAACTCATTTAACTTCTCCTCTAAGAACTTGGATGCTATACCACTTGGCGCATACATATTCAATATTGATATTACTTCATTATCTATAGTACCTTTAAGTAAGATGTAATTTCCTTCCTTATCTCTTTTAATGAGATCTATTTTTGCCTGCACTTTGTCTGAGATAAGGATTGCTACCCCTGCCTTTTTTACTTTAGCTGAGGCATAATATATTCTGCTCCAGCCTTTTACCTTTACTCTGTGTGTATCTCTCTGCTTCAAATGTGTTTCTTGTAAACAGCATATTGTAGGGTTCTGGTTTTTAATCCACTCTGCAATTCGCTTCCGTTTTATAGCAGAGTTCATCCCATTCACATTCACAGTTATTATTACTGACTGTCTATTCCCCTCCATTCTATTTACCCCCTTTGTACTTTTCCCCCCTTCTTTCAGCCTATTCCTCCTCACCGATGTTTTACTTCTTTCCCTTGCCTCCCCCAATCTGCCCTCCCTTTTTATCACCCCACTCTCCTTTCTTTACCCTTTTCTCCCTTGCTTTTGTCCTCCCTTCTATCAGTCCCCCCCCTTTCCCTTCCCCTTTTGTTTCCCTAAAGAATGAGTTAAGTTTCTTTATCCCAATGAACGTATATGTTATTCCCTCTTTGAGTCAAATCTAATGAGAATAGGGTTGAAACCATGTTCCCCCCTCCTTTCTTTCCCTCTATTGTAATAGGTTTTTTTCCACCTCTTCATATGATATAATTCATCCCATTCCACCTCCCCTTTCCTCTCCTCCCCATAGACTCCCTTTTTATCCCCTTAATTCTTTTGTATCATCACATCAAAGACAATTTATATTTATACCCTCTATATAAAGTCCTTCTCTCTGCCCAAATACATTTACAATTCTTAAGAGTTATGAGTATTATCTTCCTGTGTAGGGATATAAACAGTTTAACCTAATAGGGTAACTTTTTTTTTTCCCCCTCTGTTTACCTTTTTAAACTTCTCTTGAGTCTTGTATGTTGAGATCAAATTTTCTATTCAGTTCTGGTCTTTTCACCAGGAAAGATTGAAAGTCCCCAATTTCATTAAATGTCCATCTTTTCCCCTGAAAGAAAATGCACATTTTTGCTGGGTAATAGATTCATGGCTGCAATCCAATCTCCTTTGCCTTCCGGAATATCATATTCCAAGCCTTGCGGTCCTTTAATGTTGAAGCTGCCAGGTCCTGAGCAATCCTGACTGTGGCTCCATGATATTTAAATTGCTTCTTTCTGGCTGCTTGGAGTATTTTCTCCTTCACCTGATAATTCTGGAATTTGGCTACAATATTCCTTGGAGTTTTCCTTTTGGGGTCTCTTTCAGGAGGTGATCGATGGATTCTTTCAATGATGATTTTATCCTCTGATTCTATGATATCAGGGCAGTTCTCCTTAATAATTTCCTGGAATATGGTATCTAGATTCTTTTTCTGGTCATGGCTTTCAGGCAGTCCAATGATTCTCAAATTGTCTCTCCTTGATCTGTTTTCCAGATCAGTTGCCTTTCCAATGAGGTATTTCACATTTTCTTCTATTTTTTCATTTTTTTTATTCTGCTTGACTGATTCTTGGTGTCTCATGGATTCCTTATCTTCCAACTGTCCCACTTTAATTTTTAAGGCATTGTTTTCTTCAGTGAGATTATGCACCTTTTTTTCCATTTGGCTAAGTGAATTTTTTAAGGTATTGTTTTCTTCAGTGAGATTATGCAGCTTTTTTTCCATTTGGCCAAATGAATTTTTTAAGGCTTTGTTTTCTTCAGCTTCCTTTTCCAAGCTGCTGATTCTTTTTTCATAGTTTTTTTGTTTTGCTTTCATTTCTCTCCCCATTTTTTCTTCTACATCTTGCAATTGATTTTTAAAATCCTTTTTGAGCTCTTCCAGGAAGGCTTTTTGTTCTTGCGACCAATTCACCTTCCCTTGTGAGGCTTCAGATGTAGCCAACTTGAGGCTATTGTCCTCATCTGAGTTTGTGTTGGCTTCTTCCCTATTGATACAGTAGCTCTCAATGGAGAGGGCTCTTTTTTGCTTCTTACTCATTATTGCAGCTTATTTATTTATTCTTTAAGTTGAGGTCTGCTCTGGGGGCACCAGGGTCGCTGTTTTGGGCTTCTTGTGCAGGTGTATAGGTGCTGTGTGACCCGGCTTTTACTCTGAGGCCTTTATGGTGTGTGGAGATGCCCCGCCCTGCACTTCTTGTATGATTGTGCTCGGCCAGCCAGGCGCCAGACCCCGGCGTCTGATCCCGCCGTTCGTGGCCCTCTCGGCCGGTGCAGGTAAGTTTTTCCACTGTCCTTCTTGGCCACCTGATTTGTGAACCAGGTTCCGGGAGCCTCAGTTGTTCGGCTATCGGCCGCAGTTCCTGCTGACTTCCCCCGACCCCCTCGGCGCTGGGTTGCTGCCCTGCGCTGGGCCTCCCTTTTGCCCGAGTCAGACCGACCTTTTCCTGAAGTCTTCTAAATTATCTCTGGTTGGAGGACTGTGTCTCTCTGTCTCTTTGCAGATTCTGTAGTTTCAGAATCTGTCCAGAGGCTTGATTTAATGTTCATTTTGAGGGAACAGAAGGAGAGCTCAGGCAGCTTGCTGCTTCCTCTCCGCCATCTTGGCTCCGCCCCCTGCCCCTAATTTTTTTCATTCTTTTTATTTTGTTTGATGGATTCCTGGTGTCTCATGGAGTAATTAGCTTCTGTCTCTCCAATTCTCATTTTTAAGGTATTGTTTTCTTCAGTAAGCTTTATCACCTCCTTTTCCATTTGTCCAAATTAATTTTTTAAGGAATTGTTTCTTCAGTCAATCTTTGTGCTTCCTTGTCCTATCTGTTGATTGATTTTTCATAATTTTCTTCTATTGCTTTCATTTCTCTCCCCATTTCTCTCCCTTTATTTTTTTAATTTTTTTTTTTTTTAGTGAGGCAATTTGGGGTTAAATGACTTGCCCAAGGTCACACAGCTAGTAAGTGTTAAGTGTCTGAGGCTGGATTTGAACTCAGGTACTCCCGACTCCAAGGCCAGTGCTCTATCCACTGCTCTCCCTTTATTTTTAACACCCTTTTTGAGCTCTTCCAAGAAGGCTTTTTGGTCTTGGTACCAATACATCTTCCCCCTTGAGGCTTCACATGTAGGCGATTTGAGAGTACTGTCTTCATCTGAGTTTCTGTTTTGCTCTTTCCTGTCAATACAGAAGCTCTCAATGGTAAGAGCCCTCTTCTATTTCTTATTCATATTGTAGCTTATTTTTTTAATGTTGAGGTCTGCTCCTGGGGCAAAGCATCACTGACAAGAGTCACTGTTTCAAGCCTCCTGTGCTGGGAGGATAGGGGATGTGTCACTGGCTTTCTACTCTGAGGTCTCTATGGCTTGTGGATTACTCACTGTCCTAAGCTTGTTCCCTTTGCTTGCTCCAGGTGTTGGGATGGCCAGGCCCATTTGCACCTGTCCTGTGGATGGCCCTCCAACTGGCAGCCTGCCCTCTCTGATGGTGTTGGCAGATTTCACAACCAGCCTCCTATGCCACCAGATTGCTGAGCTGTGATCAAGGGGCCTCAGTTACTCTGCTGTGGCTAAGGGCTTCCTGCTGACTTGCCAAGACCACCTCAGTGCTGTGCTGTGCTGAGATTCACTGCACTCCCCCTTTGCCCAGGTGAGACTGACCTTTCCTGAAGTATTCTAAATAATGTCAATTTGGAAGAATGTGTTTCTCTGTCTTTTTATAGGGTCTATAGTTTCAGAATCCATTTAGAGGGTTGATTTAATGTTTGTTTTGAGGGAAACTTGGGAGAGCTCAGGCAACTTCCTGGTTTATATCCACCATCTTGGCTCTGCCTAGTTTAATATTCTAATATCTCTCATGATTTCTTTTTCCTGTTTACATTTTTATGCTTCTCTAAGGTCTTGTATTTGAAAGTCAACTTTTTTATTCAATTCAGTTCTTTTCCTCACAAATGCCTGAAAGTCCTATTTTTCTTTGAATTCCCACTTTTTCCTCTAGGTTATACACAGTTTAGCTGTGTACGTGATTCTTGGCTGTAGTCCCAATTCCTTTGCCCTCCAGAATATCATATTCCATGCTTTCTAGGCCTTTAATGTAGATGTTGCTAGATGATGTTTTATCCTTACTGTAGCTCCACAGTATTTGAATTCCTTTATTCTAGCTGCTTGCAATATTTTCTCCTTGACCTGGGAGCTCTGGAATTTGGCTATAATACTCCTGGACATTTTCCTTTTAGGATCTCTTTCAGGAGGTGATTGGTGGATTCTTTAAATTTCTATTTTACCTTCTGCTTCTAGAATATCAGTGCAATTTCCCCTGACAATTTTTTCGAAGTTGCTGTTGAAGCTTTTAGTTTGATAATGATTTTCAGGTAGTCCAATGATTTTCAAATTATCTATTCTGGATCTATTTTCCAGGTCAGCTGTTTTTCCAAGGAGATATTTCATATTGCCCTCTATTTTTTATTCATTTGGATTTTATTTACCATGTTTTGGTTTCTTATAAAGTGACTAGCTTCCATTTGTTCAATATTAATTCTTAGGCAATTATATTCTCCCAATAACTTTTGTATCTCCCTTTCAATTTGCCTTTTTAAGCTGTTGACTTTTTTCTCATGACTCTCCTGCATCTCTTTCATTTTTCTCTGTATTCTTTCCTCTGCCTCTCTAAATCTTCCTTTTATCTCTCCTACTTTCTCTTCAAAGTTCCTTTTGAGTGCTTCCATTGCCTGAACCAATTTATTTTTATCTTGGAAACTTACGATGTAGGAGCCCTGATGTTGCTTTGCTCTTCTGAGTGCACCTCGATCTTCCTTGGCACTAAATACATTTTCTACAGTCCTTAACTTTCTTTGTTTGCTTATCTTACCATCTTTTATTTGACTTTTAACTCCCTCTTACAGTGGGGTCCTACTTCTAAGCTATACTGTTCCCAGCTTTATAGGGTCCCAGGTATTTCAGTTTGAGGAAAGGCAGGCTTTTCTCTCACCTGGCCTGTTCTCTGGTCTGAAGATAACCTTAATCCAACTTGCTTAATTATCCATCCAGAAGAACTTTGTTTGCTGTGGTGGTTCTTAGCTCTGAGGAGCCTGTGCCCTTCCTCAACCTGGGCCTCCTGTACCTCAAGATTTCTTCCTGGTTCCCTGCTGGGATGGGATAGTTGAATTCCTCCTTAAGTCCCACAGATACACCTGTGTTTTCCATCACCACCATCCTTCCCCCAGCCAGCCCTTTAGCCTGCTCACCTGACCATAAGCTTAGTTCCCAAAGAAGCTGGTTCAGAGGCTCAGAGGTAAGCTTTTCTGGCTCAGCCTGTCTTGGGACTGTGTCAGCACGATTATGGGGTTGGACTCTATTTGCAGCATGGCATGGCACCCTCTAAGCTGTGTTTGGCTGGAAAATATTCTCAGCCCCTCTTTTTGTGGGTTTTGCTGCTACATGGGGTTTTTTGTTTCTGTTTTGGGGGTAATTGTGTCATGAGCTCTCTGCATTTAACGTCTTTCCTCTGCCATCTTGCCTCCCCCCACCCTAGGCCTCCAGATATTTTTCTTTCTTTCTTTATTTTTCTTATAAACAATATATTGCAGGATTCTGGTTTTTAATATATTCTGCTATCCACTTCTCTTTTATGGGAGAGTTAATCCCATTAATATTCACAGTTATGATTACTAACTGTATATTTCCCTCTATCGTATTTTCTCCTTCTTTAGATTTTTCTCTTCCCTTTTACCCTCTCCCTTCTCATCACTGTTTTCTTACCTTTCTCTTGAGTGCTTCTCACCCTTAATCTGCCATCCCTATCAGACCTACCTCCCTTTTCTTTTCCCTATTCCTACTTCTGCCCTCCCTTCTATCAGCACCCCTTCCCCTCTTACTTCCCTGTAGAATAAGATAAATTGCTATACCTAACTGAATGTGTTTGTTATCATCTCTTTGAGCCAAATCTGATAAACATAGGTTGAAATAATGCTCACCTCTCCCTTTCTCCCCCATCTATTTTAGTAGATCTTTTGTGCTTCTTCATGTGATGTAAGTGAACCCTATTCCTAAGAAAGAGAAGAGTACATATCATGGACACAAACAATAAGGAAACAATGTTTAGGGGTTTTTGGTGGCTTGCTGAGTCATTGGTGAAGGAAGAAGAGTGTATTGCTGTCAGTAGGTTCCCACAGTCTTTGGGTATCATAGTGAACTTCTACTCTTCCATGATCATAGATTGTACCTCTAAATTTGGCCAAATAGTTTTAAAACATGATAATTTTATCACAGATGGATGTAGACTATCTTCAGCCATTGCCAATCTCCATTTTTCTTCCCCAAAGCCTATCCATCTTACAACATGGAATAATGGGCACAGTAATAGACTTAGAGTGTCAGGAAAATGTTTGTTCAAATCTTACTTCAGATACCAGCGGTGGTCTTTCATGAGTCACTCAATTCATGGGTTTCAATTTCTGGATATGTAAAAATATGGTTAATAATTACACCTATCTTACAGGATTGGGTTGACAGTGAAACCAGATGATACATACAGAGTTTTGCAAACCTTTAAACACTGCACAAATGATAGAACAGTGGAGTATTGAAAAATCTATTTTAAGTTCATAGATGCACATAGTCTATTTGTAACTGAGGTGACTAAACTTACATATTTTTAAAGATTAAAATTTCATGAATCTTAACAAAAATAATCTCTTACATTTTTGGAGGATGTTTAATCAATTTGCAATGAGCAAAAGCCCTAAAATGCTGGCACTGAGATCTGTAGGAATCTAAAACCTCCAGTGACTCCAGAAACCATGCAATTCCCTCATAGTTTTTCAGCCTGAGGCTGAGCCATGGTGCCTCTTTGGGGGAAGGCTTTGAAGAAGTGGTACACTAGGGTTTTGTTGCTTTAAGCAACATGAGGGGAAAATTGTGGACATGGAAAACCAAACTCTCTAGTTGGTTCAGTCTGCTTTGGACTTCAATTTAGCTATAAATGGATTAAATAAAATAATTCACTTCAACTCCCCCCCCCTCCACTGTGATTCCATTCTATTGGCTAGAACTCTGCTATGTGGAGGACAGGGTTAGCATGAATGGTGTTTTTTTTCGTTCTCTTTCTTTCTTCATCTTTTTTAAGAGGCCCTGCATTTGAGATGTGACTGCGTGGGTAGGGTTTGAAATTAAACTGTCGATTTCAGTTAATGTTAGAAGATATTGGATGTCTGGAATCCTATATGTTCTCTCAAGCTTTCCCACATGTGCACAGATGTGTTTTTCTCCCTCTTTAAAAAGTTTCTGGAATAGACAAAATCTATACTACTAAATGAATGGGGGATGGAGGAAGCAATGAACTCTTTATAACTAGAAGTATTTGATCATAGGTTTCATTATTCACTGTCAAGAATGTCAGAGAGAGGGACTTCCCGGATTGAATCTGAGGTGGACTTGCTGTCATTCAGTTGCTTTCCAATCTATAATCCTATAAAGACACTTAATTTTATAATCAGATATATTCCTAGGTTGTAGCAAAGTGTCATAACTGTCCTCAGTCCTTCCTTTTACCAGAGGAAGGTAGGGTAAGTTTGTCCTGTCATCTTTAATTTTTTTTAGTTTATACAATTCAGGTTTTTATACATTTCAAGTTAGATTAAAATATTTTAATGATTTTAAATCACATAATTTTTGTCAGTCTAAAAGGAACAAAGGATTAATAAAAATAAAATACACCATGGTAATATTAATTCCATTTGGTTACTTTCTTATAGGACTGGACAACAGAATAACAAAGAATTCTTCAATCTGTACTATTAAGAGATTATAATGATGACATCCTGTGCGTAGTAGGAAGGAAAGTTTCTTGCAAAGAGCCTCTGGAAATGGCAGTTGGAAGAACTATATACAATGAACCATTTCTACCTAACTGAGGATGTTGGGTGATAAGAAATGTTGGGCTGAATACTTTCAGAAAACTTTGGAAGAAATATGTGCAAAGTGAAGTGAGTAAAACCAAAATATTTTTGTAAATGAAAAATTCTATCCATCTCCAGAGAGAAAACTGAAAAAAAATTATATACTTTATATAGAAGTTCCCAATTATTTCTGAAACATCATGCTTATCATTTTTATAACATTAGATTTTCATCACAATTATATAGCACAACTTGTTCAGCCATTCCCCAATTAATGGACATTCCCTCAATTTATAATTCTTGGTCACAAAAAGACCTACCATAAATATCCTGTTTGGTTGTGTGTGTGTGTGTGTGTGTGTGTTTGTGTATAATTTAACCTTTATTTTTTCATCTCTTTGGGATATACACCTAGTAGTGCTATTGCTGAGTAAAAGTGTATACAAAATTTTCTAGACCTTTTGGCATAGTTCTAAATTCTTCTCTGGAATAATTGGAGAAGTTCACAATTACACCAACAGTTCTTTAGTGTACGTATTTTCCCATGTCCCTTTTAGCTTTTGTCATTTCTGTTGTATGTGAGGTGTTACCTAAGTTTTTATTTATTTGAATTTCTCTAAATGATGGTAATTAAGAACACATTTTAAAAATATATGCCTATATATAACCTTGATTTCTTCTTCTGAAACCTCTATGTTTATATCTTTGACAATTTACCAATTGAAGAATGTCTCTATTTTTTTAATATGGATTTCACTCAGTTGCCTATATATTTGACAAAGTCTTTATCAGAGAAAATTTATGTAATGGGTTTGATATCACTTCATTGTCTATGCTATCTATGTCTATGCTAGTTTTTTATTATGTTTGTTTTGTTTTTGCAGGGTAATGAAGGTTAAGTGACTTGCTCAGGGTCACACAGCTAGTAAGTATCAAGTGTCTGAGGCTGGATTTGAATTCAGGTCCTCCTGAATCCAGGACCAGTGCTTTATCCACTGTGCTACCTAGCTGTCCTCTCTATGCGATCTTTTAGCAAAATATGGTTTCACTTCTTATCTCTTTAAATTAGTAGTTTTTTCTTGGTTTTACTTTGTTTAAGATCATAATTGCTACCACTGCCTTTTTAGCTTCACCGGAAATATAATAGTTTTTGCTCCAGATATTTATTTTACTTCTGCATTTCTTTGATTCAATTGTATCTTTTTCAAAATAATATTTTATTTTCCCAAATTTGCACATAAAAACAATTTTAACAATATTTAAAATGTTTTTGAGTTCCAAATTCTCTTCTTTCTTTCCCTTCCCCATCTGTGAGATGATAATCAATTTGATATGGGCTATACATGTGCAATCATGCAAAACATCTTTCCATATTAGTCATGAGAAGAATAACTTTTCCCCCCAAAAGAAACATGACAAAATAAAGTAAAATTGTATTGTAAGGAGCTAAAATTCTAGCTAGTTTGTCTAAAATATCTAATGAGTGGTCACCAGTAAATTATAAACTTTAGCAAGAGTTAAACTTCTAAGCATTTATTAAGGAGAATAAGAATTTGGTGAAGAGAGAAAGAAAGGCCTAGATGCATCTATCTATCAAAGGGAGAGCGCATTTTTAACTCCACTCTCCACCAGAATTCTCACAAAAGAGACCAATAGAGCAAGACTCACCTCTTTTATAGACAGTACCCGCGAACAAACATCAATTCCTGATGCCAAGGAAAACTGCATGGCTTCCCCTCAGACACCTCCTCATGGCAGAGCTTTCCTACAGTAGCACTCCAGCAGATGGCGTCATTCCAATCATTACAGTATCTGTACTTCAATGTGCATCCATACTCTATCAGTTCTTTCTCTAGAGTTGGATAGAATTTTTTATCATGAGTCTGTTGGAGTTGTTTTGGATCATTGTAGTGCTGAGAATAACTAAGCCATTCTCAGTTCTTCATCAAACAATATTGTTTATACTGTTTGTAATTTTCTCTTGGTTTTGTTCATTTCACTTTGCATCAGTTCATATAACACTTTACAGGTTTTTTTTTAAATCACCCTGTTAACCATTTCTTAAAAAACAATATTATTCCACTACAATCATATAACATGACTTGTTAAACTATTCACAAATTTATGGATATCCCCTCAATTTCAAATTCTTTACCACCATAAAAGAACTGCTATAAATATTTTTGTACAAATAGGTCCTTCTCCCTACTTGACCCACCTTTAAAAAAAAAATCTCCCCAGGATAATAACTAGTAGTGGAATTGCTACACCTAAGGGAATATAGAGTTTTATGACCTTTTGGACACAGTTCTATATTGCTCTCCAGAATGCTTGGGTCTGTTCACAACTCCAGCAATAGGGCATTAATGTCCCAATTTTCCCACATCTCCAACATTAATCATTTTCCTTTTCTGTTATATTAAGCAATCTGATAGCTATGAAGTGATGCCTCATAGTTGTTTAAATATGCATTTGTCTAATCAATAGTGATTTAAATATTTTAATGACTATAAATAATTATTTTTTCTTCTGAAAATGGTTCATATTTTATGATCCTTTCTTAAATGGAAAATGACTTATATTATTATAAATTTGACTAAGTTCTCTATATATTTGAGAAATGAAGACTTTAACAAAGATGATTGGTTCAAAATTTGTACCAAGCTTTCTGCTTTCATTCTAATATTGGTTGCATTGCTTTTGTTTTGGAGAAAAAATTTAACTTACTATAATCAAAATTTTCCATTTCACATCACATAATGCTTTCTATCTTTTCTTTGGTAATAAATTCTTCCTATCTCCATAGATCTTATAGATAAACACTTCTTTGATCTCAAAATTCATCTTTGGTATTACTCTTTATGTCTAAATCATGTACCAATTTGGACTTTATCTTGGTATATGATGTAGGATGTTGTATTTATGCCTAGTTCCTGAAATATGGTTTTCCAATTTAACAAGCAGTTTATTTCAAATAGTAAGTCATTTTTCCAAAAGCTTGTGTCTTTGGGTTTATCAAAAACTAGATATCTATGGTATTTTATAACTGTATATTGTATACCTAATATATTCCACTGATCTACAACCTTGTTCTTATTCAGTACCAGATTCTTTTGATAACCATTTTGTTATACAGTTTGAGATGATACATGGAAGAATTTCTCTTATAAACAAGCTATTATTGAATTGTGATTTCTAACCCATTCTGCTTTCTGCTTCCATTTTGTCATTAAATTCATCCAGTTCATTTTACCAGTTATGATTCCTATGTATTTCCCTCCATCTTCTTTTTGTCCTGTTTACACTTCTCACTCACTTTTTACCTTCTCCTTCATAAAGTTTTTTTTTTTGCTTTTGATCACTGTCTCCCTTAAGTTGCCCTACCTTCTATTATTATCCCCCTTCCACTCCTACTCCTCTGTTGGAGAAAGAAAATGTTAATATCAAAATAAGGCTACGTGTAGATTCTTTTTTCAAAACAATTACAATGAAAGTGAACTTCAAGCAACCCACTCTTGTTTTCCGCTCCAGTATAAAAGCTTTTCTTTACATTCTTCTTTCATGTAAGAAAATTCGCCCATTCTTCTCCATCTTCCCTCTTCTCCTAATGTATCTATCTTTCACATCCTTCATTTGTTCTTGTAGACTATTTCTTTTTTCCATAAAAGTATTTTATTATTTTCCAGTTATATGTAGAGATGGTTTTCAAAATTTATTTTTATATTTCTAGTTTCAATTTTTTCTCCCTACCTCCCACCCCTCCTCCTTTCCCAATCCAGCAAATAATATGATATAGATTATGTATGTACAATCACTTTAAAATTATTTCTACATTAGTCATGTAATGAGAAGAATAAGAGAAAAAAGGAAAAACATCAAAAAAGAAAAACAACAACAAAAACAATAGAAATAGTGTGGTTCAATCTTCTTCTAGATTCCATAGTTCTTTTTTTCTGGATTTGGAGAGCATTTTCCATCATGAATCCTTTGGAATTATCTTCTTTCACCCTATTCCTCCTCATCAATGTTTTGCTTCTTACCCATTTCCCCCAATCTCCCCTCCCTTTTATCAGCCCCCCTCCCTTTTCTTTACCCTTTTCTCCCCTGCTTTTGCCTTCCCTCCTATCAATTCCCCCCCCATCCCCTTACCCTTTTACTTCCCTAAAAAATAAGCTAAATTTCTTTATCCAAATGAATGTATACGTTATTTCCTTGTTGAACCAAATCTGATGAGAGTAAAGTTGAAAAAATGCTCATGTCCCCTTCTTTCCCTGTATTGTAATAGGTTGTTTTTTTACTTCTTCATATGATGTAATTAACCCCCTTCCACCTCTCCTTTCCTCTTCTCCCCATAACCTCCTTTCCCCCCATAATTTTCTTTATATATCACATCAATGACAATTTATATTTATACCCTCTATGTATACTCCTTCATTCTGTCCAAATAGAGATACAGTTCTCAAGAGTTATAAGTATTATCTTCTTATGTAGGGATGCAAACAGTTTAACCATATTGAATAACTTCCGCCCCACCCCCAATTACCTTTTTAACTTCTCTTGAGTCTTGTATGTTGAGATAGAGTTTACTATTCAGTTCTGATCTTTTCATCAGTAAACCTTGAAAGTCCCCTATTTCATTGAATGTCCATCTTTTCTCCTTATAGAGAATGCTCTGTTTTGTTGGGTAGTTCATTTTTGAATGTAATCCAAGCTCCTTTTCCTCCTGGAATATCATGTTCCAAGTCTTGTGATACTTTAATGTTGAAGCTGCTAGGTCCAGTGCAATCCTGACTGTAGCTCCATGATATGTAAATTGCTTTTTTTGGCTGCTTGGAGTATTTTCTCCTTCATCTGCTTATTCTGGAAATTTGGCTACAACATCCCTTGGAGTTTTCCTTTTGGAGTCTCTTTTAGGAGGTGATTGGTGGATTCCTTCAATGATGATTTTATCCTCTGATTCTATAATATCAGGGCAGTTCTCCTTAATAATTTCCTGGAATATGGTGTCTAGACTCTTTTTCTGATCATGGCTTACAGGCGGTCCAATAATTCTCAAATTGCCTATCCTGGGGCTATTTTCCAGGTCAGTTATCTTTCTAATGAGCTATTTCACATTTTCTTGTATTTTATCATTCTTTTGATTCTGTTTGACTGATTTCTGGTGTCTCATGGAGTCATTATCTTCCATATATCCAAATCGATTTTTTAAGACATTGTTTTCTTCTGAAAGCTTTTGCACTTTTTTCCATTTGACCAAATGAATTTTTTAAGGAGTGTGCTTCCTTTTCCCTGCTGCTGATTCTTTTTTCATAATATTCTTGTGTTGCTTTCATTTCTCTCTGAATTTTTTCTTCTACCTCTTTCAATTGATTTTGAAAAACATTTTGGAGCTCTTCCAAGAAGGCTTTTTGGTCTTGAGACCAAGTTTTTTCTCTCTTGAGTCTTCATATGTAGGCGATTTGAGACTATTGTCCTCATCTGAATTTGTTTTGCTTTTCCTTGTCCACACAGAAACTCTTAATTGTAAGAGCCCTCTTCTATTTCTTACTCATATTGCAGCTTATTTTTTTTTAAGTTGAAGTCTGCTCCAGGGCACAAGTGTGACTATTCAAACTTCTTGTTCTGGGGAAGAGTGATTGTGTCAGTGGCTTTCTACTCTGAGGCCTCTATGGCTTGTGGATTTCTCATCCCCCTGGTCTTGCTCACTTCACTTGCTCTGGGCACTGGAACAGCCAGGCCTGGTTGTGCCTGTCCTGTGGGTGGCCTTCCATCTGGCAGCCTGCCCTCTTGTCTGCTGCTGGTGCATCTGCTGTATCACCAACTTGCTGAGCCATGATAAGGGGACTTTAGTTGCTCTGCTGTGGCCCAGTGCTTCCTTTTGACTTGCCCAGACCACCTCCATGCTGTGCTGTGCTCTGAGCTCTGCTGTGCTCCCCTTTTGCCAAGTGAGACCAACCTTTCCTGTAGTCTTCTAAATTAGCTCAAATTATAAGATTGTGTCTTTCTGTCTTTTTGTAGTTTCTGTAGTTTCCGAATCCATTTATAAGCTTGAGGGAAACTTGGTAGAGCTCAGGTAACATCCTGGCTTCTCTACATCATCTTGGCTCTGCCCCTCTAGAGATTACTTCACCATATTCAAAAGATATCCATGCCCACAATCTATGTATATTCCTTCCATTAGCCCATATAATGATAAAGGTCATAGGAGTTACATGTATAATTTTCCAAATAGGGAAGTCAACAGTTTTACCATATTAAACTCATGTTTACCTTTGTATGCTTCTTTTGTTCTTTCTGTTTGAATGTCAAAATGTTCATTTACCATTTGCATTTACATCAGAAATTCTTGAAAGTCTTCTATTTCATTAAACATATTTTTAACCTCTGAAGGATAGCACTCAGTTTTTGTTGGGAAGGATATTTTTGACTGCAATCTTAACACCTTTGTTTCTGGAATAACATTCCAAACCTGCTGCTCCTTTTATGTGGAAGTTACTAAATCTTGTGTGATCTGCACTTGGGCTCTATGATATCTGAATTGTTTATTTTTGCCTGCTTCCCATATTGTCTCATACATCTGGGAACTTCGGATTTAGCTATAACATTTGTGAGAGTTTTATTTTTGTGATCAGTGGATTTGTTCAATTTCTATTTTACCCTCTGCTTCTAGGAAGTTATGGAAGGTTTTCATAATAATTTCTTGTAATATGATGTTTAAACTTTTATTTTATCCTTCCATGTAGGTAGTCAAATAATTTTTGAGAGGGGGGACAATGAGGATTTTAAGTCACTTGTCCAGGTTCACATAGCTAGGAAGTATCAAGTGTCTGAAGTCAGATTTGAACTTAGGTTCTCCTGAATTCAGGGCCAATGCTTTATCCACTGTGCCACTTAGCTGACGCATCAAATAATTCTTCAACTATGTATCCTCAATTTCAAGGTCAGCTATTTTCCTAATGAGATATTTCACATTTTCTTTTACTTTTTCATTCTTTTGAGTTTGTTTTATTGTTTCTTGAAGGTTGATGGAGTCATTAGCTTTCATTTGTCAATTCTAATTTTTAAAGAATTATTTTTGTCAGTAAGCTTTTGTATGCTCCACCCACACAAAAATTTTGTCAATTCCGTTTTTTAAGGAATCCTTTTATTCAGTAACTTGTTATGTTTCCCTTTACCATTTGGACTATCCTATTTTAAGGTGATGTTTTCTTCAGTATTTTTAAAAATTATTTAATTAATTTACCATCTTTTATTTTTTAATTTTGTTATAAATTCTCTCCTAATCCTCTTTTACTCACTGAGACGGCAAGCAAATGATATCAACTATATTTGTGAAGTCACTCAAATATTCCCTTGTTAGTCATATTACAAAACAAAAAAAAAATAATGTTTGACCAGAGTTTATGTGTTCTCTCTCTAGATGTAGAAAGCATTTTTTTTTTCATTGCGAATCCCTGGGAATTGTATTGGTTCTTTGTATTAGATCATTGTATTGATAAGAGTGATTAAGTCTTTTATAGTTGATCATAATTTCAGCATTACTATTAATGTGCACAACGATCTCCTGGTTCTTTTTATTTTACTTTGCATCAGCTTATATGGATCTTGCTATATATAATTTTTTTTACTTTTTACCCCTGAAAGCACTCTTCCATCATTTCTTTCTTTGTTTTTGATTTTGGTGAGTCAATTGGGGTTAAGTGACTTGCCCAGGGCCACACAGCTGGTAAGTATCAAGTGTCTGAGGCTAGATTTGAACTCGGATCCTCCTGACTCCAGGTCTGGTGCTCTATCCACTGCACCCCCTAGCTGCCCCTCCATCATTTCTTATTGCATAATATTGCTCCTTTACATTCATATGCCATAACTTCTTCAGTCATCCTCTAAATGATGAGCTCCTCCTACATTTCCAATTATTTGACACCACAAAAAGAGTTGTTATAAAAATATCTATAAATAGGTATCTTAACTATTTCTTTGATCTTTTGGGGGTATATACCTTGTAGTGGTATTGCTGGATTAAACTGTATTATGCACAGTTTTATAGACCTTTGGGGATAATTCCAAATGATTATCCAGTATGCTTGGACCAGTTTAAACAATTTATTAGTATACATATTTTCCCTTTTCCTTTCCAACATTTCTCATTTCTGATAGGTGTGAGGTGCTACTTCAGCATTGTTTTAATTTGTATTCTTTTAATCAATAGTGATTTAGATTTTTCACATGACTATAGATAGCTTTGATTTTTTTTCCTCTAAAAACTGCCTTTTCATATCTTTTGATCGCTTGTCAGTTGAGGAATGGCTCTCTTTTTCATGACTGAAGCAGTTCCCTATATATTTTAGAATTGAGGCTTTTACTAGAAACATTTACAGAAATTTTTTGACATTGTTTCATTGTTGATTGTAGCTTTTTATTAGAATGTAGTTTCACTGATTATCTCTTTCATTTAGGTTTCTTTTTGTTTTTCTTTGTCTAACAACATGGTTGCTACCCTTGACTTACTTTAAATTCAATTGAAGCATAATAGATTATACTTTAGCCATTTGATTTAACTCTGTGTGTCTTCCATTTCAAGTCTGTCTTTTGTACACATGATATTGCTAGATTCTTGTTTCTAATCCATTCTGCTATCTACTTCCATTTTATAATTGAGTTCATCCTATACATATTCAGTTTTTATTATATATTTCCTTCCATATCCTATTCTTTTCCATTTTTCCCTGAATTCAAAAGTTTATTTTACTAATGACTACTGCCTCCTTTAATCAGCCCTCCCTTTCACATTGCTCCTCTCCCATGTCATATGCTTTTCTGTGCCTATATCTATTTTGAGTAAAATAGATGTGTACACTCAACTGACTGAATTTGTATATTGTATATTCTTCCCCCTTTGAAGCACTCCTAATGAAAATTAGATTCAGACTTTGCCCACCACCCCCAACCCCCAACATTTTCCCCTGCATTTTAAAAGCTTTTCTTTGGATGCCTCTTTTAAAAAAAATCTCCCATTCTATCTCTCCTTTTCCCTTTCTCCTACAGTTCATCCTTACTTCTTGCCCTTTCATTTTTTTTTTTGGAGATCATCCAAACATAGTCAACTCATATTCACACCCTCTGTTTATGTATACTTCTTCCAACTGACATTTATAATATTAAAGTTCTTATGAGGTAGACTGAGATTAGATAGATGAGAGAGAGAGAGGGAGAGAGAGAGAGACAGAGAGACAGAGAGAGAGATCTAGATCTATAGAGATATCTATGTAGATCTCTCTCTCTCTCTCTCTCTCTCTCTCTCTCTCTCTCTCTCTCTCCCTCCCTCTCTCTCTCTCCCTCTCTCTCTTTCTTTCTCTCCATCTTCAACTTTGTAACGATTGGAATGACACCACCTGCTGGAGACTTATTGTAGCAAAGCTCTGCCATTAGAAAGGCTCTGAGGGCAAGCCATGTGGTCAAGGACCTTAGCGTCAGGAAGTTATGTTTGCTCGTGGGTACTGTCTATCAAGGTTACCAGCCAATCAACTTGAGGAGCCTCCCATTTCTGAGGGGAAGACATGAAGTAGGAAGTGGATGCTGGTGGAGGGGTTCTCTCTCTTTTTGGTTCCTGACCTCTCCATTGTGGGTTGGATGATAGGGTCTCTTAGAAATAGTTAGATTTTTACCTTTCTTCCTTATTCTAATGCTCTTTCATAAATACTTAAACATTTAAATACTCTTGGTAAAGCTTATAACTTATTGGTGACCACTTATTACGTTTTAGATAGTTTTGCTAGAATTTTAGCCCCTTACAACTTCTTCCCTCTCCCTCCCAGCTATCTATTCTAAGCACTACATTTCTTTAATGTGAAAGCTGCTAAATCTTGTGTGATCTTGATTATGGCTCTATGGAATTCCAGCTCTATGGCTCTATGGTTTCTTTCTCTATATTTTCAATATTTTCTTTCGACCTGGGAGGTCTGGCATTTGGCTACATGTTAATTTCTTGGAGTTCTCATTTTGGGATCTCTTTCTGGATGCCATCCATGGATGCTTTTAATCTCTGTGTTGTACCCTCTGGTTTTAGGATAAAACACTGATGATACTACATTTTAAAGCTGTCAGTATGTATGTAGACTGTATTGATGCTTACATAGAGATTAGTGGCCTGCATTTCTATTTTTGACACCATTTCTATAAAAATACTTACCTTAAGCTGGTAGCACCTGACTTTCCTGATCGTAGTTCATTTGACTCCTCTTCAGGTACTTTATATACATATACATACATACACATATATGTATACATACACACATATACATATGTACTTATATCTATCTAAATATGTATCCATTTGTCTATCATCTATCTGTCTATGACATTATTCTCTCTTGTACCCTCTATCATATCTTGTTTTGGGGGGCCTTTTTGTTGCTGCTTCATTATGTCTTATATGGCTTTTCCCTTTCCCACATTTAAATGTTGAAATCTTACCCATCTTTCAGGATGTGATGATTAAGTCTCTTCTTCTATGTAGCCTTATATGATCTTCTCATTCAGAAACATTCTTTTCACCCTCAGACAGTAAAAAACATTTAATTCTCTTATACACATTCATCACATAAATACAGATTTTTGTTGTTGTTGTTGTCATTTATGTGATTGTTATAAAGAGAGGCAGAATGGAAAAGATTCAGTCTTGGAGTACTAGACTACCTAACCAAAACCTGTTTAAGGAAGTAAAAGCTAATTTCCTTTCTCCATGAGAGGGAGGAATGATCATCATAATATAAAGAGATGGGGCAAAATGTTTTCATTTTCTAGGTCTGAACTCAAGTCGATATCTGATATATTACCCAATGACATTAAGTTTAATGTTTTATCCAATTTGTCCTTTAGAGCCAGCTCATATCCCATTATTGCTAGAAGAGAGGTAATATGGTACTGGCTTTGGAGTCAGATGGCCTGAGCTCACTTCCTGCCTCCTTTGATTACTACCTGTGTGACCTTAGGTAATGTGATGTTTAAAATCTAAATTGTGGTCACCTTAAATTAGAAGCTTCAGCACCAGTCTTGATTCAATCAGTATAGATTAATCTCCAGGTGGGTCTTTGAGTATCTGCTAAATCCCATTATTTCATCACATTCCCCCCTTTGTTTCTTCTAGGAACAGGTGTTCCTTGATGAGACAGTAAAAAAAAAAAAGAATTAAGTAATTAAGGATTTCGAAGTCTTTTCTCAGTTCTCTTCTCTTCTTGGAGTGGTAAGATGTCATCAGGAGGAAGCTGGATTCTGGTCTGGAAAGCTGGATTCTTCTTCTTTAACTGTTTGAATTGCTGGATTTTTTACTAAACCTTAGCATAGCATTGTCAATGATCAAATTTAATCCATTCCATTACATTCCCTCCTTTATATAATAGAGGGTTGAGGTAGTTATGCAATCTATAACACTTACCACCATGTGTCTGGATCAAAGCCAAATTTAGTAACGTGTTCATGACACCTGAAAATGTTATGGAAAGTTTATCATACCACATCTCATGGTTTCGAGACATCCAGTGATTGTGCTAGGCCACAGGTGGGTGGATTCTGACCATGCCATCAGATTTAGTGAAAGAAAAAGAAAACTTTTAGAAGGGAGAGAAGGAAGAAACTGGACTGTGTCCAGCAATTGTGGTCTATATAGTTGCCATCATAAGCAAACCATAGACCTTAATCAGCAGTCAATCACTCTCACTTGATTCAATCAGTATAGATTAACCTCCAGGTGAGTCTTTGAGTGTCTGCTAAATCCCATTATTTCATCACAGTAAGTAACATCTTCCCTAGGCATTATTTTCCCTCTAAGTGTCTTTATATCTCTATATCCAAGCTCTCATGATACCACAGGAAAATAAATAACATAACTTTATAGTTTCATCTTGTTTAGATATCAGTCATCATTTTTTAAAAGGAACATCTTAGTTAAAAAAAAAACCATTCATCTCTTCTACGATATCTGATGGAAGCAGCATAGAAATGAAGATAGTGCCTTCATATAAGTTTACTATAGTATTACACTAAGCAAATAATTGAAGCTTTCTGAGCTTCAGTTTCCTCATCAATAAAGGAGGGGATAATACAACTTCCACTACCAAAATCCTTAGGTTGTTATGAGAAAAAAAGTTTGCAAGCTTTAATATATTTTGCAAAAGTCTTCTATTATGATTAATTCTGTTTTGACTACACTCAAGTAATCTAAATTATTGTCCTTGGCTGGGAGAGGAAAGAGGAAAGAGGCGTGAGTTGTAAACTACTGATTAATGTGCAAACCTTTGGAACACAATCCATGTGTCAGTTGGGATTCTTCTGCATCAGTGCTAAACAATGATTGGCTATTAACAGATTCAGATACTGAAATTGATAATAAATTGTAAAAAATGGTGAGAAGGAATGGATTCATGTTGTTCATGTTTGACCTCCTGCACTTAGACATAGCCTGAGGTTATGTTTACATGGTTCAAAGAAAAGAGTAAGAATTGTGATTATGCAATGGAACATCAATATTGATCAAGTAAGTGATCAATTAACCAGTTAGACTGTAAAGCCATGAATCATTTTAATTCCTAAGGGGCAGTAACATCACTTGAAAGCAAATTAATCAGATAATTTCTAGATATAACCAAAATAGGTCAAACCAAGAATACAAAATTATTTAAACATTTAGGGGGGGAAACTCTCCTTTGTGACCATGGATATGTCAAAGAGATGATTTGTTTAAATCTCGACAAAAACCGAGAAATAATCTAGTTCAGACTCATTCTAACAATATATATGTGTATATATTATCTTATATAATATATAATATTATATTGATTTATATAATGTACAATAATTTATTGTTTTTACATATTTTGATACGTGTATATAATTGTGTATACCTATATATATGTGTGTGTGTGTATATGTGTATGTGTTTGTGTGTATGTATATACATACCCACACACATACGTACATGCACACATATACATATATACACATACATGCATGCAGACATATCCATGGTCACAAAGGTGACAGGAAAAGGATTTGAACTCAGTTTCTGTGAGTTGAGACCCAGGACTTTTTTCACTGTACTGTGATACTTGGCATGAATAGGTTTCTGTGCAGTAGCCTGGAAAGTTCATAATGAAGTGGTGTTTTTTATGAGAAGATGTCTCTCTAGTTCTTACATATGACATTAGAAATGCATCTGACTGTTGATGGTGGCTCAGTTGATAATAGCATCCATGCTTAGGAGCTTTTTCAGAGGTTAATGTAAATTTCTAAGCACCAGTGATATAAAAGAAGACTAGAAATGGATGATTTTTATTAAATTCAAGTTTCTTGACTACCTGAAAATTAATCTAAGTATCAATTGCTATCAAGTCAAGGCATGTCTGCATCTAAGGCCACCTTTGACAACCACCTATATGTTGTTGTAAAATAAGTGTCTGAGGTCAGATTTGAACTCAGGTCCTCCTAAATCTAGGCCCGGTGCTCTATCCACTGTGCCTTCTTCCATTTCTTTCCTGATACAAATAAATCTGAGATAGATTCCCTATGCATTTATATTCATACTAAAGTATAAATGACATCCTTTCTAGGTAGAAATGCAAATAAATGGATAAATACACAGAAATTTTATTAAGTACTTATGTGCTAGGCACTTTGTCAAGCACTAGAGATACAAATGACAAAATAGTTCTTACCCTCATGGAATTTATGGTCTTATAATGGCCACATAAAGAAGAGATGCCTGTGGGTGTGGAGATGGCCAAAAAGTAACATAAAGGCCCCAATCTGGGCAAGATTAGCCTTTCAAATTTCTCTTTCTTCAGGATCACAGCGATAACTGCCTAAGGAAAGCTTGCATGGTATGGAGAGAGCTGAGAAATCTTTATCTAGAAAGCAAATTTTAATTAGGGGGAAAGAGTAAGAGATCAGAATAAAAAGTGCCATGGGAGGGGGAAAGTAGGGGATGCTAAGAAAGGGCAGGAAGAGCTCAGAAAGGAGAAACCATAGACCTGGAAGCAAAATGCACACTTCATGATTTTGTCTGTGGCTAGGTCTTTCAGCATCAGGGTATTACTGTAATTTTTTTTTAATATAATGCTGTTTCTCAAGCCATTTCTTATGGCTTCCAATGGCTTAAGTTCATTTCTTATGTCTTCTCCCTGTAAATGCTTCCTGGAGTGATGTGGAATATTCCTCATTTCTTTATTAATTTGGACTTATCAAAAGGAGCTTTAAAATATTAGAAACTGAGTAAAGGCACATTTAAAAATATTTTCATTACTACATGCTTTAGTAAACTTTTGTTTTCCATAAGTTACTAGGAATTAGAGCACTGAAAGATCTAGCTTTAGAACACGTGTTAAATTTTTGATGAGAAGATCTGTATATACCAGGAGAGATGAGCAGTAAACACATTTAGTGATTTTTCACTTCTTTTAATCCACCAATTCTAAAAGTCCCATCCATTCCTATCCAATTGCATTAGAGAAGAAAAAAAGTGAGGAAACATTGCTGAATAAGTGAAGTATGCCCTTAGGCTATGAATTTTGATATTGTGAGATTGCCTATATGATCCTTTGCATAATCAATTCCTTCACATTTTGTAAAATAGTCAAAAGGTAACTATTAATAGCAATTTTTTTCATTGTGTTAAATGGCATAAAAACCAAATCCATTTGACATTAATTGGTGTGTTTATTTACAGCTTGATCATAAGTAGTGGTAATGTCCCTGAGGCAGTGTGTAATTTAAGATTCTAAATGTGGATTCTAATGTGTTCCCCCAGTTTGGGGGAAACTGACTAAAAATCACTGATAAAACGAGTTTAGGTTTTTAAGGGTTTATTGGAAAATAGAAAGAAAAAGATTGAGAACAGAATTCTAACAGTCTGGCATTCCTATCTTTCCTCAAATCTCCTGTGAAGTCCTCTGCCACCACCACCATCAAGTCCGGAAGCCAAAAAGGCCCGCGCTCTCTGCGCAGGCTCCCTTTCCTCCTTCCTGTCTCCTCCCAGACCATAGGAGGCTCCTCCAGTTGATTGGCTGGTAGACTTGATAGACAGCACCCATGAGCAAGCGTCATTTCCTGACGCCAAGGAAAAGCCACAATGCCTCTGAGGCATTTTCCTCATGGTGGAGCTCTCCACAGCAAGTCTCCAGTAGGTGGCGTCATTCCAATCATTACAGTCCCCCCTGTTGTTCCTCAAGAAACAAAATGTTTCCTTGACGGAACAGTAAAAAGAATATAATAACTATTGCTAACTAATAATATGTGAACAATAATATAGAAAAGGAAGAGAGAAAAGTTTTGTCCAGAGGGGCGATTTTTTTTTTTTTTTGTCCTCATGAACCGACGCTTTGACATTAGTCTTGCAAAGGGAGGGCCTCTGCAGAGGGTACATGTTACAGATGATGTATATTATAACAGAAAGGAGATAGTAAAAACTAACAAAGCAAAACAGTTCATATAAAGTCTCTGAGTTCTCTTGTCTTCTTGAAGTGGTAAGATGTCATCAGGAGGAAACTGGACTCTGGTCTGGAAAGCTGGATTCTCTTCTTTAACTGTTTGAATTGCTGTATTTTTACTAAACCTTAGCATAGCATTGTCAATGATCAAATTAATAAATTCCATTACATTCCTTCCTTTATATGGTTAGACTTGTAATAGAGGGTTGAGGTAGTTATGCAATGTGTAACACTTTTTACCACCATGTGTCTGGATCAAAGCCAAATTTAGTATGTGTTCATGACACCTGAAAATGTTATGGAAAGGTTATCATACCATATCTCATGGTTCCGAGACAGCCAGTGATTGTGCTAGGCCACAGGTGAGTTCAACTGAGTGAGATAAAAAGATAATTAAGTTCAGTTAAATTAGGTTAAATTAGGAGGGAGAGAGGATGAATACTGGACTGTGCCTAGTAATTGTGCTCTACATAGTCACCATCATAAGCAAACCATGGACTTACATATACCTGTCTCTCCTTTTGTTGCACATATATTCTCTACAGGGCCTGCATCAGAGTTCACAGCGAATTAGTCTCTGAAATGATAAGTTTCCATACTTCCAAAATCTCATTAATTTCACCAAAGACAGTATGATGGTAAAAATGCGTGCTATGCTGCATAACTGAGAATATATTAGTGATATATACAATAATTCCAAACCATACCCAGAGTATGATGACATATAAATAATAAATGAATGTAAATAGCTGATTACATTAGACATTATCACATAATCTTCTTTTAGCTAGTAAACCACATCATCTTATACATGAATTCTCTAGTATAACAGTAGCAGATACTTAAAGTGGTGATTAATTTTTCAAAAAGAAATAAGATTTCAATATTCAATGTTTTCAGTGAGGTATCAAGCAATAGGGTTCAATAACCCTTTCTGGTCTTTTTTAGTTAAACAGAACAACATAAAAGAGAAGAAAAAATAAATAAATAAAACAAAACTCATTAGAACTCATGGTTCTCTCAAAAAGAAAGAGTAAAAAAAAAGAATTCTGGTAGCTTCTGAGGCCCGATAGCCTCACCCACAGCATATACTTAAAATGTCTTTGAATAATCACTTAGTTTATAAAATTTAGTTTTAAAGAAAAGCAAAAGAAACAAAAGTCAAGAAACAAAGCAAAACCAAAAATAAAAATAAAAAACAAAAGATTCGCTAAGCACCCTTTTGTGCTTTTAAAGAACTTAAAGGTGTGGTGAATTCCAGGTTTTTTTAGTGCCTTTCAAAAGTCAAAACAAAAGAATTTTTAAAAAATAGTTGAGGTGGGCCAGAAAACTAGGCCATGTGCTTCAGTGCTTTTGCCTGTAGAAGGAAATGCTTGTTAAATTATAAGGTATTTAAGCTGCTAGAGTTTGGGGTATGCCACATTGTTTTAACTGGTTCCCCAATTCTCTGCAAGCCAAAGTGGCAGGGGTTTCTGAATTGTCATTGATCTTTCTAATGCTGTCATAATGTTCTTTATGGTAGAAAATGTGGAGTTCTCTAGCATCAGTTTTGTCTGTACCACTGATTTTCAATAAAGGCTGATTTAATTGATGAACCACAACATTCAGCTGATGCTGCTTAGCAAATGCTACAATTGTATCATTTCCTCCCCACTTTCCAAATTTCTTTAATTCATCAACATATTCTTCAAAAGGGGAGTCATTTACTATAAAAGACTCAAACTCTTGTCTATGGTTAATCATATAAGAAGCAGCTTCTTGTCTGTGTCTGAGATGATTTCTACAGTGACCTTCTAGCTGGTCTGCTCAAGCCCTAAAAAGGCAATTTCCGTCTCCTGATACTTTACGAAGACTGAGTCCCAAAGCATTTAACTGATCAGTGGGATTATCAAATGGGAACTGCCTATTTCCTCTGAACTTTCTTTGCTCTTTAACAGTTGCTATCGTTAGGGTTTTTAGCTTTTTAGCATCTACCTCAGGTCTATCTGAAATCTCTTCACCTATGAATGGTGCAGGCTTTATATGAGAGCAATGAATCCATGAGTCTTTTTCACCAATTTTAATGGCAGTAGGAGTTGTCAATAATACCTGAAAAGGTCCTTCCCAGGCAGGTTGGGTTCCACTGGTTCTCTGAAAATTCTTTACATATATTTTATCTCCTGGGTTGAAGTTATGCAATGAAAAGTCTAATGGGCCTGCCTGGACCACAGCTCCTGCCTCATGGAGTTCACGTAGCCTGGTCTGTAATTCCTGTATATAGGAGGCAACAGAAGTATCACCTCCCACCAGTGATGTATAAACTGGGGAAAAAGTTTTAGCTTGGATAGGAGGGTGACCAAAAAGCATTTCATAAGGAGATATATGAAGTTCTCCCCTTTTTCTACTTCGTAGATAGAATAATGCCAATGGTAGAACATCAGGCCATTTCAAATGGGTTTCAGTACATAATTTGCCAATCATGCTCTTAAGCTCTTTATTCATACGTTCAACTTGGCCTGAACTTTGTGGATGGTAGGGCGTGTGGAATTTTGGAGTCACTCCCAAGAAAGAGTAGATTTGGGATAAAATCGAATCAGTGAAATGTGTGCCTTTGTCAGAATCGATGCGGGCTGGTGGGCCAAAACGAGGTACTATCTCTTTAAGAAGAATTTTAGCAACAAAGGCAGCTGTGGCTCGGGGGCTGGGAAAGGCCTCCACCCACCGAGTGAGCTGATCAACTATAACAAGGCAAAATTTATAATGTCCTGCTTTTGGTATAGTAATATAATCAATTTGTAAGTGCTCAAAAGGTGTATATGCTAGAGGACGCCCTCCATAAGCTTTGGCCTTAAAAGCATACTGATTATAAGACTGACATGTGGAACAGCCCGAGCAGATTCGAGATGCTGTATTAGTTACACCTGGTGCTATCCAGGTTCTCTTAATAGAGTCTACAATGCCTTGTGTACCAAAATGGCCTTTTCTGTGAACAGAGAGGCATACCTGGTGGTAGAATTTCCGGGGAAGAAATGGCTTACCTTCCGGAGACACCCAGATGCCATTGATCTGTTTCGCCTTAAATTTCTTTTTCCACTTTTCTACTTCAGAATCGTCATAGGTTAGGTTGGAAGGAATATCCTCAGAAGGTGAAAGGTTAAATACATGTTCAGGAGCTTCTAATGCAGTAAGCTTGGCTGCAGAATCGGCTCGTGCATTTCCCTTTGAAACAGGATCACTATTCCCTGTGTGGGCAGGGCAATGTACAACAGCTAGGGAAGAAGGCAGTTTCAGGGCATCTAAGAGGTCCTTGATAAGGTCCCCATTGGCAATAGCCTTGCCCGAGGATGTTAGAAAGCCTCGTTGACGCCAAATCATACCAATAAAGTGGCATATGCCAAAGCCATATTTCGAGTCAGTAAAAATAGTGGCACTCTTACCTTTGGCTATATTACAGGCCTGTGTAAGAGCCACAAGTTCAGCAGCCTGTGCACTAAAATGGCAAGGCAGAGAAGCTGCCCAGAGGGTGTCATAATCAGAAACTACAGCAGCTCCAGTAAAACGGGTTCCCTCTCTCATAAATGAGGAACCATCTGTATAGAGGACAAGATCAGGATTTTCTAAAGGTGTATCAAAAAGATCATCACGGGGTTTTTCAGCCATATCAACTAAAGAAGCACAGTCATGCAACGGTTCCCCCGAGAATGGTAAATTAGGGAGTAGTGTTGCTGGATTAAGAACTGTGCAGCGTTTTAAAGTGATATTCTCATTACCTAACAGGGTTATTTCATACTTAGCCAGCCTTTGATCTGAAAAGGCTTGTGTCCTGTGACGTAGTAAGAGAGCCTCCACTTCATGAGGGCATTGCACAGTTAGAGGGTTACCTAGGACCAAATCAGAGGCTTTTTCTACCAAAAGGGCTGTGGCCGCCACTGCTCTAAGGCAAGGTGGCACACCAGCCGCTACAGGGTCCAGCTGAATTGAATAGTAGGCTATAGGGCGTTGGTTAGGCCCCAGTGACTGAGTCAGGACTCCAGAAGCCACCCCCCTTTGTTCATGCACAAAGAGAGTGAAAGGCTTACTATAATCTGGTAGTCCCAGGGCAGGTGCTGATAACAAGGCCCGTTTTAATTCTTTTATGGCTGAGAGATGCTGGGGATCCAACTGTAAAATGTCTGGAACAGAACTTTTTGTAAGAGCTATGAGAGGTTTAGTAATTTCACCAAAAGAGGGTATCCATTGTCTACAGTACCCAGCTGCTCCCAGAATGGCTCTTAATTGCTTCTTAGTAGAGGGGGCAGAAAGTTATTGAATGGCCTGGACTCGCTTAGAAGAGACAGAGCGAGTTCCAGCAGCCAAAATAAATCCTAAATATTCTACCTGGGGCAAACACCATTGTACCTTTGTCTTGGAAACCTTGTGTCCTC
This sequence comes from Dromiciops gliroides, assembly GCF_019393635.1. Taxonomy (NCBI): domain Eukaryota; kingdom Metazoa; phylum Chordata; class Mammalia; order Microbiotheria; family Microbiotheriidae; genus Dromiciops; species Dromiciops gliroides. The sequence goes on along the minus strand of NC_057864.1, from coordinate 320,901,162 downwards.
TCTTGTGCAGCTCCAGCAGTAAGTGACGGCTATCTTCCTGACAAATTTCAGCATTAGGAGAGGCCAAAAGTAAGTCATCTACATATTGTACTAGTGTGGAGCTTTTAAAGGTAATAGAGGCCAGATCCTGCTGTAAAATTTGGGAAAATAATGTAGGACTGTCTACAAATCCCTGTGGGAGTCTAGTCCAGGTCCACTGTCTATTTTTCCAGGTAAAAGCAAATAAATATTGGAAGTCCTCATGTACTGGTATGGAGAAAAAGGCAGAGCAGAGGTCTACCACTGTGAAACATGTAGATTCATAGGGAATGGAAGAAAGTATGGTAGAAGGGGTAGCCAATATAGCATGTCTAGGGATAACATAATTATTAATTGCTCTAAGATCTTGCACAAAACGATAAACAGGTTTACCATCTGGCCCAGGCTTGGGTTTTTTAACTGGCAAAATGGGAGTATTGCATGGAGAGTGATGATATGGAATAATAATACCCTGGCTTTTCAAAGCCTCAATTATAGGTGTGATCCCTTCTATTGCTTCCCTAGACAATGGATACTGTGGAATGGAGGGGGGTGGTCCCCCCTTAACTTTAAAGGTAACAGGTATGGCAGACTTAAGGAGCCCCACCTCATTAGGGGATGAGGCCCATAAAGACTCAGGAATGTCAGAGGGGATTTTGGATACCTCCCCTGCTGTTCCTTGAGCTTCTGTAAGTAAAATTGGTAATAAATGAACAGTATCCTCTGGCAATTTTAGGGAGACAGCCCCATCTGGAGCACAAGATATGGTTGCTCTAAGCTTACAAAGGAGATCACGACCTAATAAATTTACAGGGGCATCAGGCATGAGTAAAAATGAATGTTCTACTGTTAAGGGCCCCATAGATACCATGCGAGGATTCAATTTTGCCACTCTCTGGCTCTTTCCTGAGACTCCTACTACATTTAAAAATCCTACAGGTCTACACCCAGCATCTGGTTTGCTTATTAATACTGATTTAGAAGCTCCTGTGTCTAGTAAACAGTCATAATACGTGTCCCCTACTTTGAGGGTCACATGAGGTTCATTACTCTGGGGAGGTGAATGAACTGGCACAAGCGCATTCAAAAAATCCAGATCTGGGAATATGTTGCTTTCATTATCTTTGTTCCATTCCTCCCCTTCCTCTTGTCAATCCTGTGCCCCCCTTTGAGGGAGTCCATGGTTACCCTGATTCTGGTTCTGTCCTTCTGTTCCTCCCTGATAGGGTGTACGGTTATCCTGATACTGTCTCTTTGTATCCCCCTGAAAAGATTTATATCCATTTTGATTCTGCCTGTAATAAGGGTTATAATTACTCCGGTTGTTTCCTTTCTGATAAAAGTTTCCAAAATTATTTCGATTTCCCCCAAAGAATTCCTCAAGGCTCTCGGTCATTGTCCTCTTAAGGTCTTGTTTTCTAGTTCTACATTCCCTCAAGAAGTGTCCTTGTTTTTTGCAGTACTCACAAAATTTAGGGGGTTGATAACGATTTTCAATTTTCCAGTTTCTCTGCCCTGTTGTTTCCTGTACTGGAGCTAAAATGTCCTGTCTGTTCCTTTCTTCTCTCTCATTTCCTTCGTAAATATATGTTGCTATTTCTTTAAGTCTGTCAGGACTCAAACTATTCCACCCAGGACATTGCTTTTTAAAATATTTCCGAATTTCTGGTAATGACTGGTTTACAAAATGAGAGCAGATAATATGGGCGTCTCTACTGTCTAATGGGTCTAGTCTAGCATATTGCCTGGCATACTTACACAGCCTGTCATAAAATCTATTAGGTCTCTCATCAGGTCCCTGAACTATATCTATAAATTTTTGCCAGTTATCAGTCTTTCTAATACAGGATTCCATTGCCTTCAGCAATGTTTCCCTTGCATCTTTCAACATATCAAAATGCTCAGGGTTATTGGGGTCCCAGTCAGGGTCTTGAATAGGCCACCCAATATCAACCTTTCCCGTGGCTTCCAGGCTGTTTGCTGCAGCTACTATATCTGCTCTTTCTCCTGGGGACAATATTATTTCCATAAGGTCAGTAACATCATTCCAAGTGGGCTGATATGCTCTAAAAATTGCTCTAAACTGCCTGATAACTGCTGTGGGATCTTCATCAAATTTAGGAGTGCTTTGTCCCCATAAAGCCAAATCCTTGGGTGTAAAAGGTGTGTATTGTCTGAGCTTACGTATAGTACCTTTTTGACCATGGGCGAGGATCTCTTGAAGGGGAAAAATTTTTACTTTCTCTGTCTCCTCTACAGGGGAATCATTCCTTTCTTTCTTTATTTGTTTGTTTGGCATGGAGGAAGTAGAGGGTGAGGGAATAAGAGTTGGGTCATTTGGAATTTCAGTCTGAATGGCCTTGGATTTAGTTGTTCTGTTGGGCATTTCGGTTAGGCAGGCCATGTCTGTCTGCCAGTCTATCATTTCAGTTTGGGTGGCAGACTCAGATGTAAACTGGGGCCTGGATTTTCCTCGTTTTATATTTTTAGTATGATAATTTTCACTTGCTCTGGCCCAGATTTTCCAATAACGTAAATGTTCAGGTGGACATCTACTTAGGGTTCTTTGCAAATGCCTCAATGTTTGGGGATCAAATGACCCATATTTGGGCCATTCTTCCTGTAATTCCTCATGCCACATAAAACACAGTCTGATAAGCTCTCCTCTGGTCATGGTTGTATTTAGTCTAAGTTTTCCCTCATTCCAATCCATAAGTAGCTTTCCTAATGGGGAATCCCAGGGAATCATCTTTATTCTAACATTATCTAGGACATGCCAAATTCTCCATACCACACCAAAAAGCCCCACAAAACCACAAAGAGTAATAAAAATATATTCAAGTTCAAGCTGGCCAACATCTTTGATTAGTGAAGGTAAAGCTAGAAAAGGGGTACTTAGGGTGTTTAAAAGATCCATTTGAAATTTAAAATAGCCTATACTTGGTAGTTCTTTCCAATTTAAGGGGACAAGGGAGGGGAAATCTTACCCAATCAGAAGATCAGAAGATGAACGTTCGGTTTTCCTCTTCGTGGTCAGCCAAACTGTGTAATTTAAGATTCTAAATGTGGATTCTAATGTGTTCCCCCAGTTTGGGGGAAACTGACTAAAAATCACTGATAAAACGAGTTTAGGTTTTTAAGGGTTTATTGGAAAATAGAAAGAAAAAGATTGAGAACAGAATTCTAACAGTCTGGCATTCCTATCTTTCCTCAAATCTCCTGTGAAGTCCTCTGCCGCCACCACCATCAAGTCCGGAAGCCAAAAAGGCCCGCGCTCTCTGCGCAGGCTCCCTTTCCTCCTTCCTGTCTCCTCCCAGACCATAGGAGGCTCCTCCAGTTGATTGGCTGGTAGACTTGATAGACAGCACCCATGAGCAAGCGTCATTTCCTGACGCCAAGGAAAAGCCACAATGCCTCTGAGGCATTTTCCTCTTGGTGGAGCTCTCCACAGCAAGTCTCCAGTAGGTGGCGTCATTCCAATCATTACAGCAGGAATGGGATGTAGGTGGGTGTTTACAGCAATTTCTACTCTTCCTTCTGTGACTCTATCCTTATCTTCTCCCATCTTAAATATGTTTTTAGTTTAATTATTTATCTTCAGATTTTTTTTCCCTTATAACTTCCCTTCTAATAGATGTTTTGCTGTTAAATGTTTCTTGGTTCTGGCATAAATGTTGTAAAAGTCAGTTAATAGAGCATTTCCAAAATGATTGCTGTGGCCTATGAAGCCTTAAACCTCTGCTCTAGGAATTTGCCTGTTAAGAACTAGTAATGAACATCCTGGGAGTTTTAATAATACAAAATGTCCCTCTTTCAATTGGGGCAGCTAGGTCACACAGTGGATAAAACACCGGCCTTGGATTCAGGAGGAGCTGAGTTCAAACCCGGCCTCAGACACTTGACACTTATAAGCTGTGTGACCCTGAGCAAGTCACTTAAACCCAGTTGCCTCACCAAAAAAAAACAAAAAAACAAACAAACAAAAAAAACAACCCGAAAAAGAAAGGAAGAAAAGAATCTACCTTCTTCAGTATACCACCTCTAGCCTAGTACCCTTTGACCTGATGAGAAACTTATTTCTTTTTTCTATCAATATAGATATATCTTTCTGGAGAATGCAGCATGGTCACTAAATGTTACAGTTGCTGAGTTCCTTTCAATCGCAGCATCTTCCTTGAATTCAGATAAAGAATCATAAAATCATATAATTTTAGGGCTTATAAATCATCTGGTCCAGGGGCAGCTGGGTGGCACAGTAGATAGAGCACTGGCCCTGGAGTCAGGAGTACCTGAGTTCAAATCTGGCCTCAGACACTTAACACTTACTAGCTGTGTGACCCTGGGCAAGTCACTTAACCTCAATTGCCTCACTTAAAAATAAATAAATAAAAATAAATAGAATTAATAAATCATCTAGTCCAACTCCTTTGAGTTATTTATGATGCTATCTAATAAGGTATTTGTATTGCCATAAGAGTACATAATCTCATTGATTAATTATACCAATCATATATATAGAGATTATATATAGATACACACATTCTATATTCATAATGCATACATAGGCATATATGTCTGTAGGTACATGTATATACATGCATACATAGGCGTATGTATTGTGTACATGTATGCATATGTATGTATACACATATTGTTGGTGGTGGTGGTGGTGGTGTTGCTGTTGTTTATCCTTCATTCTAAAAGAGGTTCATGACATTTAAGTGAGGGAATGCTGTGCAAGGTCATCAATCTTATTCTCTCCTCCTGAGCCATCTGCCATCTGGGACCGGTAGTGCATATATATATATATATATATATATATATATATTTCAGGCAATTGGGGTCATGTGACTTGCCTAGAGTCACACAGCTAATAATCATCTGAGGTGAGATTTGAACTCCGATCCTCCCAAATTCAGGGCTAGTACTATATCTACCGCACTTCCTAGATGCTCTGGGTGCATGTGTGTATAATGATTAGATACATATGCAACATATACATGCATGAACATACACATATGCACATGTGTATGTATATATATATACACACATATACATGTGTGTATGGATGTTTGTGTGTACAGTGTATCTAGTTTCCCAGCTTTGTATCCTTAGTATTTTCTTCAACTCACTCTCCTTCATTCCACATATACTGTTACTTCCCAACTTTTGACAATTCTATCTTCTTAAAGTCTCTCACATCAAAATCTTCTTAGTATTCAAGTAACTATGCCCTTATTTCAGTCTCTCATGACCCCTCATCTAAATTACTGCAAAATTTATCTAATTAGTTTTCCTTTCTCAAATCTCTTCCTACTGCAGCCTATCCTACACATCATTTTCTAAGTAATTTTTCATAAAGACCAGAATTGACCATGTTCCTTTTCTCCTTGATCTACTCCAGAGGCTAGCTAGTGACTTAACTATTCAACCCCTTCATAATACACTCTTAACCTATTTTTCCAGGTTCATTCTACATTGCTCTCCCTGTAACAGCACAATCTAACCAAGTTATTCTTTTCTCTGTTTCACACACACAGCAACCAATCTCTCAACTTGAGAAATTTGTCTGATCATCCTTTTACCTAAAATAGAATTCCTACTTAAATTTTGCCTATCTCTCTTCCTTAAGATGCACCCACAAGGCAGCTTGGTGGAGCAATAAATAAAGGATTCAGGAGGACCTGAGTTCAAATCCTGTCAGACACTTGTTACTTACTAACTTTCTGACCCTGGACAAGTCACTTAACCCTCATTGCCCTGCAAAAAATATAGATATGTATATAGAGATAGATAGATAGATAGATAGATGTGTGTGTATATATATATATATATATATATATATATATATATGTATATGCACCCACCACTTTCTATGTAAAGCCCTTCCTAATTCCTCTGATTGCTGGTGCCCTCCTGAAAAAAAAAACAACAAAAACAACAAAAAAACATTGTATTAATTTGTATTTTGTCATGTTTATTTATGCTATGCATTTTTATATGTATTCATTTTGGTATATAAGTTCCTTGAAAACATAGAATGTTTCATTCTTTATACTTGTATTCACAATGCCTGATACTTATAGTATATGCTTAAGAAATCCTTGTTGATTACTTGATTACATGATGAGGAAGACATGGCTAGACAACTGTTTCTGTAAGAAAAAAATTCTCAGGACTTATATGGTTTTAAAGAACAATATTAGTTCAAAGTATGGCATTACAGTAAAAAAGACAATGCAATCTTAAATTTTATTTAATAATAATAATTATTTTTCTTATTATAACAACTCATTGATTAATAATAATATTGTCCAGAATGAAGGAGATAATATTTCCTTCCATTGCACCAGAGTACAGTTGAAACAAACTTGTAGACTCTTTTCAGACCTAGGTAATCATTTTAGAAATAATAATGATATACTGTACTGAACCCCAAAGGCAGAGACCAGGATGGTGAGGGGACTTGAACAAATGCCATACAAGTAGTATGGGTTAAATGAACCTAGAGAACAGAAGACCTCCACATGTTTAGACATGGTTTTACTTGGCTCTTATGGTAGAAACAATAGACAAATGTTTCAGAACAGCAGTTTTCAGCTGACATAAGGAAAAACCTAATCATCTGAAATGTCTGGAAGAGGAATGGGGTGTTTTGGAAGGTGAGTACTGGATAACTGGATGTCTTTAAAGGGAGGTTATATGACTACTTGAGAGAAATAATATAAATGGGGATCTTCTTGAGCATGGACAAAATTATATCTGAGGTTCCATCTCTTTCTGAGGTTCCTTTCCTTTATATGAATGAGAGGAGAGAATTACATTATTTTTTTTCCGATAAAGGTATTTTATTCCTTTCCATCTACATGCAAAGATAGTTCTCAACATCCATTTATACAAGCTTTCCAATTTCAGATTTTTCTCCCTCCCTCTCCCCCCACAATTACATTATTGATATCACTTTGCCTAGTTTTATGGATCCAATAATTTAAAAGAGGAATTATTTCAGTGGAAGAATCAAGTATTAAACTGATAGCTTTAAGATAATCGATTGTAAAACCATAGTTTTCTATTTGAAGGGTAATTATGAAAAAAACAGTTGTCAAAAGGGTAAAGGGATAGGATAGTATAGCACAGGGGATCTGGTTCAGCTTAGATATCAGAACTGGTAAGATAAAGAAAATCTGTGGCTTACTTGATTCATCTTGAGGATTTTTTTTTGAGGTTATATGTTCCTTTTGGTATTTTAAAGTCCATATAGTCTTCTTCAATCCCAATATTTAGATTCTATACCCCGTCTTTTTTTCTTTTCTTTTCTTTTCTTTTCTTTTCTTTTCTTTTCTTTTCTTTTCTTTTCTTTTCTTTTCTTTTCTTTTCTTTTCTTTTCTTTTCTTTTCTTTTCTTTTCTTTTCTTTCTTTCTTTTTTCTTTTTTTGCAGGGAAATGGAGTTTAAGTGACTTGCCCAGCATCACACAGCTAGTAATTGTCAAGTGTCTGAGGCTGGATCTGAACTCAGGTCCTCTTGAATCCAGGGCCAGTGCTTTATCCACTATCCACTGCACCACCTAGCTGCCCCCTACATCTTGTCTTTTTTGTTTCAGTTTACTGAGAGTTCAGTTTGTAAATCACTGCATTCCTTTAGGACCCTGCTAAACTCACACCTTCTATAAGAAGACATCCTTAGGGAGAGGTGGAATGGAGTAAATTATTTCACATAAAAGAAGCAAGGAAAAGCTTATATAGTGGAGGGGGGATGGGGGAGGTGAGGCAGAGTGAGTGAACTTTACTCTCATCAGAATTGGCTTAAAGAAGGAATAACATACCCTCAATTGGGTATAGAAATCTATCTTACTCTGCAGGAAAGTAGGAGGGGAAGGGGATGAAGGGGTGATAGAATAGAGGACAGATTAGGGAGTGGGTAGTTATAAGCAAAAAAACTTTTAAGAAGGGAAAGAGTAAAATAAGATAGATAATAGAAAAATTTGAAAGGTGAGGGAATAGAATGAAGAGAATAGTAACTGTGAAAAAAATGTTGAAGCAAGTTTGTCTGATAAATGCCTCATTTCTAAAACATATAAAGTACTGAGTCAAATTTATTAAAATAAGAGTCATTCCCCAATCTACAAATGATAAAAAGATATGAATAGTTTTTAGATGAAATAATAAAGCTATGCATTGCTATATGGAAAAAATGCTGCCACTATTGATTATAAAAAACCTGTAAATTAACAGAATTTTGGGTACTACCTCATAGTTAGTATATTGGATAATAGGACAACAAGGAAAAATGAGAAATATGGTAGGGGGTATGGGGGAAATGAAACATTAATCCACTTTTATTGGAGTTGTAAACTTATTCAACCATTTTATAGAGTAATTTGGAACTATGTCCACAGGGCTATAAAACCATTCATACTCTGACCTAGCAATACCAAAACTAGGACTGTATCAAAAAATAGATAAAAACCAAAATGTTAAAGGGCCAATATATATAAAAAAATATTTATAGAAGTTCTTTTCTGGTGGCAAGGAATTGGAAATTGAGGTGATACTCCTCAATTGAGGAGTGGCTGAACAAATTGTGGTATGTGATTATGACAGAATAATATTGTGCTATAAGAAATGATGAGCAGGATGGTCTCAGAAAAACCTGGAAAGACTTACATGAACTGATACAAAGTGAAATGCACTGTATAAAAAATAAGACATGTTGTAAGATGATCAGCTGTGAATGACTTAGCTATTCTCAGCAATACAATGATTCAAGACAACTTAGAAGGAATTATGATGAAAAATGTTTTCCATTCCCTGAGAAAGAACTGATGGTGTTTGATTACAGATTGAAGCATACTTTCTTTTTCTTGAGGTTTTTGTAATCTGTTTTATTTCACAACATGACTAATATGTAAATGTTTTGCATGACTACACATGTATAACTTACCTTGAATTACTTGCCTTCTCAAAGTGGGGTGGCAGGAAGGAAGAGAATTTGGAACACAAAGTTTTTAAAAAAAGATGTTAAAATTTGTTTTTACCTGTAATTGTGGGAAAATAAAATGTTAAATAAAAAAGAAAAAAGAAGGGAAGACCAAGAAATTATTCCCAGTATACCTTAATCCTAATGTTTTCCCTCTGAGATTGCTTCCAATTTATACTATATATATTTGCTTGTACACAGTTGTTAACACGTTGTTTCCCCAATGAGACTGTAGTAAGATACTAGAGATTATGAACTATTTATTTGTTTGTTTCCTTTCTTCTTAACCTCAGTACTTGGGTGCATCTAGGTGTTTCAGTGGATAGAGCACTGGCCCTAGGGTCAGGAAGACGTGATTTCAAATCTTACCTCAGATACTTACTAGATGTGTGATTGAGGGCAAGTTACTTAACCTCAATTGCCTTAAAGATCCAGGGCCATCTCCAGTTGTCCTGATATATATCTTGCCAGTGAATGCAGCTGGCTCTGGAGTAGTGAGGTTGGTGACCTTACACAGCCCTGCCTTACTGAAATCCAATTCAATGCAAGTCATGACATAATCCTGTCATGGTGCTCTTTGAGAAGAAAGGACATACAACAACAACAAACCTTGTACTTAGCACATTTTTTTTCACATAGTAAGAGTTTAATGAAAGTTTGTTGATTGACTTACTGGGATAGCCTTGAGCTATATCTACTCAAGAAAAAAAAATTCTGTATGTCTTTATTTTTCATTGTCTATATGCAAATGACTACCGGTGTCACGTAGAGTTATAATATCTTAAGAAACAAATCCTTATATCTAAAATTACATTGAAAATCACATAATTGAGAGAAGCTTACACCTGAGCCTCCAAATCAGCTGCAGTGCAAGGATTTTCTGTAACTGAGCTTGTGGTCATGTGAAAGGACTGAGCACCTGGCCAGGAGTGAATGTGCAGGGGTGTCTGTGGGACCAAAGGAGGAGTTCAGCTATCCCACCCCAGTGGGGAACCAGGAAAAAATCTTGAGGGGTGTGAGGCCCAGCTTTGGGAGGGGCACAGGCTCATCAGGGCTAAGAAACACAGCACACAAAGTTTTGCTGATGGATTAATGAGCAAGTTGGCTTGAGGTTATCTTTGGATCAGAGAATAGGTGAGGCAAGAGGAAAATCTGCCCTTCTCAAACCAAAAAACCTGGGACCCTCTGAAGCTTGGGAGAGTGTAGCTTGGAAGTAGGGCCCCACTGTAAGAGGGAGTTAAAAGTCAAGTAAAAGATGGCAAGATCAGCAAGCTTTAGTGACAAGGAAGATAGAGGTGCACCCTGAGAAAAGAATAACATCCTCAAGGTCCCTACATACTAAGCTCCCAAGAAAAATATGAATTGTTCTCAGGCCATGGAAGTGCTCAAAAGAGACTTTGAAAAGAACGTAGGAGAGATAGAAGGAAGATTTAAAGAGGAGGGGGAAAGAATAGAAAGGGAAATGAGAGTGATATAGGAGATTCATGAGAAAAATGTCAACAACTTGAAAAGTCAAATGGAAAGGGAGATACAAAAGTTCTCTGAAGAAAGTAATTGACTAAGAATTACGATTGAACTAATGGAAGCTAGTGACTTTATGAGAAACTAAGACATAGTAAAGCAAACCCAATTGAATAAAAAAATAGAGGGCAATATGAAATATCTCCTTGGAAAAACAACTGACCTGGAAAAAAGATTCAGGAGGAATAATCTGAAAATCATTGAACTACCTGAAGACCATGACCAAAGTAAGAACTTAGACAGTATCTTCCAAGAAATCATCAGAAAAAATTGCCTTGATCTTCTAGAAGAAAATGGTAAAATAGAAATAGAAAGAATCCACTGATCACCTCCTGAAAGAGATCCCAAAAGGAAAACCTCCAGGAATATTATAGGCAAAGTCCAGAGCTCTGCTGGGCTATTGTGAAGAAAATTCTTTGTCAAGTTTAAGGTATTATATAAAAGTTATGATTAACAGGATGCTATCAGAAAAACCTGGAAAGACCTAAATGAACTGAAGCAAAGAGAAATGTACTGTATACAAAATAACTGCAATAGTTTAAGATGATCTGCTGGGAAGAACATGGTTATTTTCAGCAAGGCAATGATCCAATATAACTCTGAAGGACTTGTGAAAATTTCAGTCCATCTATAGAGAAAGAACTAATGGTGTCTGAAAGCAGACTGAAATATAATTTTTTGACAGTTCCTTAATCTGAAATTTTGTTTTTATCTGTTTTCTCTCACACCCTAACTAATGTGCAGATGTTTTCCATGACTACTCTTGCAGTCACAAAGTTTCAAAAAATTGATGTCACAATTTGTTTTTATATGTAACTTGGAAAATAATATTCTAAACAGAAAAAGTCACATGCTTCAGTCTGTGAATTATGATACCGGTTAAAACCATAACTCCTTTAAACAACCATAAGTTACATGATCATAAAGTACTGGGAATTACTTTATAAAGGAACTGGGAAGTACTTCAAAGTACTTCAAAGACCATTTAGTTCAACCTTTTTCTTTTGCATTTGAGGAAACTGAGGCTCAGGAGAGTGTGAGACTAGAGATCTTGCTAAATGTCACACCAGTAAAAATGTCAATCAGGATTTCAGCCTAAGCACTACAACTTGAGAGGCAATGCTTATTAGACTGTACCATTCTGTCTTTCTCTTAACTTTTACAATTGCCATCCATGTTTTCATAAATTTATTCATTCAAAAAGCATGTACTAGCACCTATATTATTTATATGGCACAGTGTTAAGGATTGGAATATCTTACATATAATACTGTTGTTCTCCAGTTAAATTTTCTAATATTTTAGAGGTGCAATTATGTCACCTCTGAAATGACTCATTGTCCCTCTGGCAGACCTTACCAAGACACTCAGAGTAATATAATAATTTGATAATTTGTTTATGTAGCACCATGCATGTTGTTTTCTGCCCATAATATAGTTTTAATTTAATGTTACTCTGGCTAGACTAGGACCATTTTGAGAACACTACCTTCAATAGTAAATTCATGTTCTGTTTCAAAATACTGAATCCTCTGTAACAATGCTAAACATTCCTGGAATAGATTAAATCTCTCTTTACCACCAGACTTACTAACACTCTAAAGCCTGGGGGGAAATGACCTCTGGTTGTCTTTGTCATGAAATTTTGAATCAATTTTGTTGTTTAGTTATTTTCAGTCATATACAACTCTTCTGGGCCAAGATACTGGAGTGGTTTGACCTTTCCTTCTCTAACTCATTTTACAGATGAGACACCTCAGCAATCAAGGTTAAATGACTTGTACAGGGTCACACAGATGGAATGTGTGTGAGGCAAGATTTGAACTCAGAAATTTGAATCTTCCTGACTCCAGGCCTAATACTCTATTTTGAGAGTACTTTGAGTAGATGAGATGTACCTACTTAACTTTTTCTTGACAAAAACCTTCAAGGGTATAGTTTTCTCTATGTAAACAAATGCTTTCTTAAAATTAATAAAAAATAACAATAGTGGGATTTTACACTGGCTATAATGCTTATTCAGTTATATGACTGTTATATGCAGTTTGCTATAGAAAACAACCTGTGAGATGGTGGAGGAAAGGCAGTGACGTCAGGGAGTTCTCCCCACAATCCCTCCAAATACCTCCAAATCATGACATAAAACAGTTCCTGGACCAGCAGAACCCATAAAAGGATGAGATGAGATCATTTTCCAGCCAAAGGTGGCATAGAAGGTCAGTAGGAAAGGTCTGTTGTACCATGGTGACAGTGGAGCCCAAACCCGGGCCACACAGGCACAGATCCAGCCTCAGGCAAGCTGCCCCAGAGAAACAGGCTTTCAGAACCTCTGAATCAGCTGTGGCAGTGGCTACTTCTGGAACTCACTTCTCGGTCCAGTGAGGGGGTTGAGTTGTTGTCCAGGTGTGTGTGTGTGTGTGGGGGGGAGATTGTAGTGATCGTTGCTGGTGCTGAGGCAGAACTCTATTTTGTTACCCATGCTTGGAACCAGGAAACAGTCTTGAGTGGTGGCTCAGGTTTGGGAGGGGTGCAGGCACACCAGAGCTTGCAGCCATTTTGAAACACTATTTTGTTCCTGGGTTAAAGAGGAAGCAGTACTGTGGTTACCTACAGACCAGAGCACAGGCCAGGGGGTTTGGAGAACATTGCTCTCCTTAAATTGTACCACCTTGTACCACCTGAAACTTGGGACAAGAAATTATGGAACTAGTACTCCACTTTAAGAAGGAGTTAAAAGTCAAGAAATAGGCTAGGAAAATGAGCAGAAAGAAAAGAAAATACTGACCCTATAAAGTTTATTTGGTGAAAAGGAAGATCATCATAGACACTCAGAGGAAGATAAAAAAAAATCAAAGCTCCTACATCCAAAGATTGCAAGAAAAATATGAACTGGTCTCAGGCCATAGAAGCACTCAAAAAGGACTTTAAAAATAAATAAGAGAGGTATAGGAAAAATGGAAAGAGAAATGAGAGAGAAACAGGAAAGTCATGAAAACAATGTCAACAGCTTGAAAAGCCAAATTGATCAAATGGAAAAGAAGGTACAAAAGCTCTCTGAAGAACATAATTGCTTAAAAGTTGGGATTGACCAAATTGTAGGATAAGATTAAGATGGAACACTATTGTGCTATAAGAAATGATAAGCAGGATACTATCAGAAGGACTTATGAAAAATGCAATCCATCTACAGAGAAAGAACTGACAGTATCTGAATATAGATTTAAATATATTTTTGTTAGTTCCTCTTTCTAAAGTTTTTTGTCTGTTTTCTTTCATAACCGGAATAATATGGAAATATTTTTCCTGACTGCACATGTATAATTTATATTGAACTGCTTGAGTTCTTAAGGGTGGGTAAGTAGGGAGGGAGGAAAAGAGTTTGGAACACAAAGTTTTAACAAATGGTGTGAATATTTGTTTTTAAATGTAATGGAGAAAATTCTAAATTAACAAGCAAACAGATAGATGTTTGATAGGTAGATAAATGAATAGATGAATGAATAAATGAATGAATGAATGAGTTAATGAATGAGTGAATAAGCAGATAGATAGATAGATAAATAGATGGATAGATAGAAAAAGAAAGAAAGAAAATAACCTGAAGCAATTTGCCTATTTTCTTCTCATATTTTCCTTATTCAGTGATCATTCTTATTAAGGTATCCTAGAGGAATCAAATTATATAAATTTGTAGAAACTAACCTGGAAAAACATCCTCATGTCAGGGCCTTCAGATACATTCTTTGCTTCCCTGCATGAGTTAATCCACTAGAAGAATGGGTGGGGGCTGTGGAAAGAGGCCCTTCCCAGTGCTATATGTTTATGCAGAATGTTACAGATGAAATTCTCTACATGAAAGAAGCTGAGAAACCTGTTTCCTGGTAGGATTGACTTCATTCATGGAAGTATCTTAGGGAGACCTTGGAGTATGAGTAGACATTTTGTAACTGCTAATCAAAAGGTAAAGGGTGGTTTCTTGATTTGCTGCAACTTTGAAGACAGAACTGAGTGTATTGGGGTGGGGAATTTTAAAGATCTCATTCTGCCTCAGTCTCCTTCTCTTCGTTTGGCCTCTTTTCTTTGTCTGACTTCTTCCTGGTTGATAATGTGAGATGTCTTAGGCCTTCTCCCTATCTAAGCATAATATTAGACCCTATGAACAAGAGTATTACTTCTTTATTAGATTTCTGGTTTGCACAAGGTGAAGGAGGGAGCTCAAAGTTTTAATTTTTTACATTTTGAAATGTCAAGGGAAGGAACTATCTGGGCACCCAGGCATACAAATATTTGAGTGTCTAAAAATTCAAGAGTTGATTCCATATCTAACTTTGTAGCCCTCCAAATATCCATGCCTGAAAGAGTGACTTTGGGGATCCAGCCCATTGGAAGCAAAGAGAAATGGTAGCAATGCTATGGTATAAAATCTTCCTGTTCCTATAGAACAAAAGGTGTGCGGTTTGTGGGGGTGGGGTATTTGTATTTTTGGTTAAATCAAATTAGATTACAGGTTACTTATAACTAACAGTATGGGAAACCATTTGGGTACAATTTGATAGTGGGAAAATGGGGCAGCTAGGTAGTGAGGTAGGTAAAGTATAGGACCTGGAGTCTGGAAGACTCATCTTTTTGAGTTCAAATCTGGCCTCAGACACTTACTAGTTTTGTGACTCTGGGCAAGCCATTTAACCCTGGCTATATAGGTTTCCTTATCTGCAAAATGGACTGGATAAATGGAAAATGGTAAAACTACCCTAGCATCTTTGCCAAGGAAAACATAAATAGGGCCATGAAGAGTTGGATATGACTGAAAATGACTAAACAGTGGAAAAATTCCCGTTCCCCTCAAGGGCACCCTTGAAGAATTGATATAGCTGGTCTGACCATGGTAGAGTAAGACCAGAGAGAGATTTCTTTCATACCCATTATGAGAATTCCACCCTAAGGCCGAACAATCTTGTTCTCAAACTTCTTATATGCGAAACAAGACACATTATATATTTTTTTCTCAAATTGAATCATCTTCTAAACTTCCGCATTACCATCAAGGTCATAACCAACCTCCTATTCTATAAGTCCGTTTCAATCTTGGTATCATCTTCACATTCATTACATATATTCAATCAAAAAAAAATATTTCTATCCTCACATAATTTTCATATGTCTTCTCTCTATTCACATAGCCACCTCCAACAACCTATTTCAGATCATAATCATCTTTTTCCTGAATTAGTGAGAGAAGTTTTTTTTTCTATGTCTTCTGCCAATTTGATATAAACTCCTTCAGAAGACCTTCTATAAAGGGGATTCTACTTTCTTTTCTTCATCTTCCTCCTAAGCTCTTACAATCCAACTTCCAATTTTATCATTCCACCAAAAATGCTCCCTCTAAAGTTTCCAATGATTTCTTAATTTTGAAATTCATTTGCATTCTCTTAATCCTTATTCTTCTTGATTTCTTTGGAGCCTTTGATAATGTTGATCACATTCTCTTTTCTTGATACTGTCTTCTCTCTAGGTTTTTAAGCCATGACTTTTGCTTATTTCTCCCTCTACATATCAGATCACTCCTCAGTCTCCTTTGATGGATCTTCATCTAGATCATGCTAACTAACCCTAAGTGCCCTGCTGGGCTCAATCATGCACCCCTCTTTTCTGCTCCCTCTGTATTACTTTACCCCAGTGATCTCATAAACCCCCATGTATTTATTTTATGCTCTTTATTTTGTTGATTTCTAAATGTACATATTCTAGCCTAATTTCTGTGGTGACTTCCAAACTCACAGCTCTAATTACTTTCAAACAACTTGAATTATACATCAGTAGACTTCATAAATTCATTGCTGAAGGCTATGAGGAAGTTAGGAAAATATGTGGCCAATTCTTTATTGGTATTTATGTTTTTGGTTTTTTTTGGTGGGGCAATGAGGGTTAAGTGACTTCCTCTCCAGTCTCCTTCTACATTACTCCCTTCAAAGCACATGTGACATGACATCTCCCACCTTTGTGTTTTTACATTATTTCTCTTCCATACCAGGAATTTTCTGTTTCCTTACCTCTACCACTTGGAATTCTTGTTTTTCATCAAAATCTGGCTGAGTCTTCACTTTCTCCATGAAACATATCTAGATTATTCCAACTTTTAATATCTGTCCTCCCCAAGCTACCATATACATATTCTATGTATGTGTACATATATATGTATATATGTGTGTATATATATATATATACACATATGTGTGTGCATGCACACATATATGTGCCCAAATATATATGTATGTAAATGTTGTCTCCTCCTTTAGGATATAAGTTCCTAAGGAATGGGGAATTTTTTCACCTTTGTAAATGACATCTGACACATATAGATTCATAATGAATCTATGACTGATTGAACTTGTCGGCCCAAGAAAATGTTTCACACCCTAGGCAGCCATATGTAATGAGCATGTGACCATTTTCTCTGTCACTGTGCATAATATTCCTTTCCTTTTCCTTTTCCTCACTATCCTTACTCAGAAAACTATAATCAAATCACTATTACTAATGCCTTTGGACAGGTATAAAAATGAATTGTCTTATTTGGCATAATAGTGCTGGGTTTGGAGGCACAGTGACTTCAACCAAAATTTCCCTGATATTAGTTGTGTGACCTTGATCACTTAACCTCTCAGCCTTAATTGGCTCATCTTTAAAATGAGGATAATAATGGCACCTACTTCACAGGGTTGTTGTGAGGGGAAAAAAAAACAAAACCAAAAACATATCTATCTATCTATTTAGCTAGCTAGCTAGCTATCCCAAAAGTGTTGCCTGAGTGATGTTTTGATAGGAGCTCTAAGAAGTTAGATGCATAAGAATGGATCCAAGAAGTAGAAAGTCATATAGAGGAAGAAGCTCTTAGCCCAATTTGACTGGAATGCATAGCATGTGAAGATGGATAACATAAAATAACAAAGGGAAAGTTAATAGCAGCCAGATTGTGGAGGGAGTTCAATGCTAGGATATGGATTTTATATTTCATTCTAGGGACAATCAGACAAAAATTGAAAATGTTTTAGGTGAAAAGTGATATCCTTCTATTCCTGTGTATTTCTTGCTAATATCCTTTCAAATGTTTACATCAGGTAATCAAAACAAAATGCTTAGGACTCTTTCTCTCAATTTCATTACATAACATGGATAGCACTAGAATATACCATCTCTCAGTTATCCATTGCTCTAACTATATTGTTATGTTTATGCATAACTACGACATGCTTTATATTGCTTCTCCTGTGTAATGTTCTTTGTCACATATCACAGCCTCTTCATTTGTACATCTCCCATTGCACATTGAGTGATATTCATTTTCAGTTCTTCAGAGATTAGTGTTCCATGACTCAGAGTCATATGTCACAAAAATAATTTTGATGGTAAAAACATAGATATGTTTGAAAGAAACAATCTTTCATAATTTTTAAAGGAATGCACAGTTTTACAGAATTACCAACCAATTTACTTCTTGTTCAATTCTCTTTTCAATGGATATAAACAAATGTGGTAAAAAAAAAATGAAAGTTTTTTTAACAGTCCGTTAGGATAACTGAAAGACGCCAGTTTTTTAAGGACCACCTTTTCAGGGAGGAGACCAATGGCATGAGCTCCACACACCAGTCCACCTGCTGCGCACGTCAGACTGCCTGCTACGTACTCCACTTCCGGAGTGCGAGCTTAAAAGGCAAGGAGAGAACAGAAGTGGGAGCTTTTTCCTTCTCTGCTGGTCTCCTGACTGGGCTGCACAGACTGATGCTGACGGGAGTTCGACTCGGCCCTGCTCGCGGTTATCAGCAGCACGCGCTTGACACGGTCTCTCTCTCTCTCTCCCTTGGGCTTTTGGTGAGTTTAATACGGAATATAGACTAAGCCTAGACTTAAGACGATTTGTATTGTATTTCTACTTTCCTATCCTTCTAATCAACATCACCTTGTGACTACCATACAATAAAAGCTCTAACTAGAAAAACAGAAGCTTCTTCCATTTACTAGTCTGGGAGATAAATTAAGGGAAAGGTTAAAGAGAGGAGATTTATGATCTAATATCCAATTTTAAATCTCACACATAGTTAGAGATTCATTTGTGCTAGACAAAAAAATAATATCTAGTTCATTTATTCAACTATATATAGTATGGAAATAAACCTTCTTCATGTACTTGTTTGTTCTTGAGTGGATAGTTAGGTCAAATTCTTTTGAATGATTATTGATCTCATTTGGGTGGCTTTGTAATTTAAAGAAGTGAGGAAATCAGCCCATGTTGGCAGAAACTCTTTCATAAAAATAATGTTATTATCATCACCATGAAAGTAATAGAGGCCAAAATGGAATTGAGGGATATTTTGTAATTTAATCTGTTTTATGAATATCTCAAAAATTTTCATGAATTTTGTTCAGCTTCTCAAGATTAGCCATTCCATATATAGGTAACCTGATCCTCAGAAGATACATACTTTCTTAGACTAATTTTCAAAATCTCTCCAGCTTTGTAGGGCTTGTAATAACATTGGCACTCCTGGCATTGACTTTAAGAATTAATTTGCAACCAACATATACAAGGAGAAATTACAATTAAAATAACTGCACATGATATAAAATACTCAGAATTATACCTGTGAAGAAAAAACAAACATTATATCAAGACATTTACTAAACACTTTTCACACAAATAAAGACAAATCTAAACTACTGGAGAAATATTAATTTCTCATGGATAGGCCAAGCCAGTATAATAGTAATGAAAATGCTGCCTAAATTAACTTATTTATTCAATTCTATACCAATTAAACTAATGAAGATTTTTATAGAACTATAAAAAGTAATATCAGTTCATTTGGAAGAAAAAAATCAAGAATATTAAGGAAATCAATGGGAAAATGTGAAGAAAATTGGTCTAGCAGTACCATCTTTTAAACTAAACTACAAAGCAGTAATCAACAGAAGAATTTGGTACTTGCTATGAAACACACAATACACAATAGCAAATGCCATAGTAATCTAGGACTTTGAT
Organism: Dromiciops gliroides; assembly: GCF_019393635.1. Lineage (NCBI taxonomy): Eukaryota > Metazoa > Chordata > Mammalia > Microbiotheria > Microbiotheriidae > Dromiciops > Dromiciops gliroides. The sequence goes on along the minus strand of NC_057864.1, from coordinate 320,881,606 downwards.
AAACCAAAAGATCCAAGTTTGGGGGCAAAAACTCAATTAGTCAAAAATTGCCAAAAACTAGAAAGCAGTTTGACAGAAACTGGGCATAGTAAGGGAGAGGCTGAAAATGGATAGAATTTTATTTTAAATTTCTAAAAGATGAACATCAAAAATAAATAAATAATAAAATTTAAGATGTAAAAAGAAAGTGCCACATGTAAATAAACCCTATAGTGCAACTCCATATATCTTCCAGAATAACTGGGATAGGACTTTGTTATCAATGAAAGAAAATTATTTTTTAAGTTCTTATAGTGTACCAGACACTAAGGAAAATGTGACAGACAATTTATTGCTTAGTGAAAAAAAATTATTATATGTATTTCTTATTTGCTGAGAATTAAATTGTACTTAGTGGACCTCTGAAGTTTGAATTTTTTATTGATATTCTGACCATATTACACATGTAACTACCATATAGTCTACTTCAACTCTATATTATTACATAAAGCAGTAGTGGCAAACTCAAATAGAAAAGCATCCCTGTAGCCTGCATATTAACAGAGAAAACAACAAATTAAAATTATCTGTGTCCTATTATATACATATATATATATATATGTATATGTGTATATGTTTGTATACACACACACACATATATAATTCATTACATTCATTTGATTCTGGATTCTTTACTGGAAAAATTTTTAGGTAATGAGTCTGGCACTTGGATGTATAACATCTCTTCTTATAAAGCTTGATGTTTGTCCTTCCTTCTCAAAGAGGACCATGATATTGGGGTGATGTCATGATTTTCAGTGAATTTAATTTAAGTGAGGGAGGGCTCTGCAAAGTCACCAGCCTCATTTTCTCCTCCAGAGCCATCTGGGCCCAGTAGCTAAGTATATAAACATATACATGCACATACACACACATGCATATCTATACATGCACACATACATGTGCACACATGTATATGTACACGTGCATATGTGTGTACATATGTATGCATGCATCAGGATGACGAGATGGCCCCAGATGTTTCAGACAATTGGGATTAAGTGATTTGCCTAAAGTCATAATCTAGTAAATGTCTGAAGTAAGATTAGGACTCAGGTCCTCCCACCTTCAGGGCCAGTGATCTATCCATTGTACCACCTAGCTGCCTCTCCTAAAAATAATATATAATCTAAATAGAAATAGAAAAAATTATTTTAACATGAAATTATATAAATATCAAGGATGGTAGTTGGCACATTTTTCAGATTGGCAACTATATTCAGAAAAAAACAAGTATTTTATTTAAAAATATAAAATTATGAAAATTACATTGCATAATGTTTATTTTTGGTGTACATATTCAGTATTCAGACTGTTAATGTTGGTATTACTTGTATGAAAAGAAAAAGAGTTTTCTGCTAAAGAGTCAACATGCATATAACATTATGGAAGATATGAAAAAGTTTGACTGTGTTCTTTAACAACTGAGACTAAGAAATCTCCATGCTCTGTTTCACTGCTTTCAAATGTTGAAAGTAGTTTTAAGTAAAAAAAAATAAGGAAAATACAAAGCATTTCAATTCATTACATATAAATTGTTTCCTTGTATTTAGTAGGAATTTAATAAATGTTCATTGTGTTGAATTGAAATGAATTTTCCAGAAATGAAAATACAATCATATTTATTGATTTTAGTTTACTTCTTTCTTGCAACAGCGAGCAAAATATGAGAGAAAAAGCTAACAATTTTAATGTCTCCAGAAAAAGATAAAAGAAAACAAATGCGATCTTATGTAGGTAACATTAGTAAATTTTATGGTGATTAAAATCAATTATATAATTTACATAATAGGCTTTGTATTTTTTGTATAAAATACATTACACATTATTAACTAGTTGATCCTTAAAATAATGCTGTAACATCTAATAGTGTATTATCCCTGTTTTATAGGTGAAGAAACTTATGATCCAAAAATGTCATGATTAAGGTCATACAAGTAATATAAACAGTGAGGTCTAGACTGGAAAGTAGTTAAGTTCACTGTTCTTTCCACTAGAGAATATTATGTACAATACCAATTTGAATTCACCCCTAGGGATGAGATACTAGATACTTTTTTAAATCAATAATGAACCACGTGCAAATGCAGAGAGAATATGTAAGTATTAATATAAGCAAAAATTTTGTAGCAAAGATACCTGAAAACACATTTTGATGTTTGTTAGTTTATAACTTTTCTTTCTTTTATTTTTAACCCAAATGTTACCTTACAGCAAGCCAACAATAACAATTCAGTCATTTCCCTAAAGTAATTTCAAATACTTAGCTAAAAAAATGTCACAAGCTTACTGTGTATTAAAATTAAAATAAGTTTCACATATACATAATACATACACTTTGATGACTGCCCACTTGCACATTTTTTTCTAAAATGAGCAAATATGTTTTGTGAAGCCTTCTTTATGACATAGACTGTTCTTTCTCACATGATTTCTCTGAACATGAATATAGGTCAAAGAAGGGAAAAACCATTTCAATTACAGCATTTTATAATAGTAAAAAATTAAGCTTGTGTTACGAAAACCCCTTTCCCCCTAAATTGTGAGCATTTTTAGGAACACATGACCTTTATCTAGGTGAGCATTAAGTGATCATAAATGTTGGACTCTTGGAAAATAAAGTAATTATTGCAAAGAAACATAAACTATGAACTTTCTATGTTCAGGATTCTACCACTATGCATTAAAATGCTCAATTATATTCATCAAAAACTGAGTATGGTACTGAGGGGAAAAAAAGGATAATACGTTACATAAGAGGATTTGTATTCAAATCTTAGCTCTGATATTTACTACTTATTTGATTTTGGCCATGTCACTTAACTGGTGTGTATCATTCTCTTCTATATAAAATGAGGGGATTGAAAGTTATAACTTCTAAAATCGCTATCAACACTAAATCTAAAGGGCTATGGGGTAATCTCCATGAATGTAGTTGTATAAAAAAGAATCGTAATGTATAAAGTGAACAAATAATATTATTTAGCAACCTATCTTGTTTTATAGTCTTCTTAGAATTGATCAGGAAAATTATTCATATAGTAGGAGATGGCATATTGAGAGAGAGAAATAAAGTAGTTTAATTCTTTTCTTGTATGCCTTTATATCAACTATAAATAGATATACCTTAAACTCTGAATAAAAGAAGTGTATTTCATTATGCTTGGCAATGACCAAGGACTAATTAACTGTGGTATATTGGAAAAAGCATTGAATTCAGCATTAAACAGACCTCGGTTTAAATCCTGCCTTTTCCACTCTCTAGGTGTGTGATCATATGGCATATTTTTTTTTTACACTTCTATGATTCACTGGTCTTAATTAGAAAATAGGATAGACTCCATGATCATTAAGGCTCCTTTCACTTCTAAGTGTATGTGTATACACACACCAAATAACCTGCAAAATATATACCGGTATTTGCATGGAACAGGATCCATGTAAGTGGAAAGAGGCATCCAAATAGTGTAGGATTCTTGGAGGTGAGGAGTTTGGGTGTAGTCATCATTTCTCAAAGAGGACCAAAATGACCTCATTATGTCAGAGTCAAGGTATAACGTGTTCGATTGTGGCTGATCAGACCAAGAAAATTTTGGAAGTCTACCATAGGTTAGGCACAAGTAGTCCACATGAACATTGAGAGTGGAGACATCTCTAAATTTATACTTCTTAAATGCCTTTTGGGCTACTGCAATTGTTTTTCACTCATGGAGCACGGCACCTTCTTTCATGTGGGCATGCCATACTGGGCAATTCTTTTTCAAGTATCTCCCATGTCTCATAATTAATTCCAAAGTTATTATGAGAGAGCATGTTGGGGCTGCTAGGTGGCGCAGTGGTTAAAGCACAGGCCCTGGATTCAGGAGTACCTGAGTTCAAATCCAGCCTCAGACACTTAACACTTACTAGCTGTGTGACCCTGGGCAAGTCAGTTAACCCCAATTGCCTCACTTAAAAACAAAACAAAAACAAAAAAATAAATGTGGCCTCTGATACTTATTAGCTATGTGAACCTGGGTAAATCACTGAACCACTATCTACCTCAGTTTCTTCAGTTGTAAAATGGGGATAATGAGGAAGCACCAACCTCACAAAGTTATTATAAGGAACAAATGAGATAATATTTGTAAGGGGCCTGTCACATAGTAGGCACTTAATAAATGATTATTCTCCTTCCCTCTTTCTTAAGCATTATTTGTTGACTCCCAAGGATTAATTACTGACTCCATTGTATACAATATGGCATCCACGAAGAGACATGAAGTTATTTAACTGACAGAGGATAATTTTGGAATGTATTAAAAAAAAAAACCTCTCCTTTTCTTTGTTACCTTGGGTAATCAAACTTTTTTTGGATTAGAAAATATCAGAGGCATATACATGTATATGTGTGTACAAATATACATATTTATGTATATGTATATATGTATATAATGGTATCTCTATACATATATGATATCCAGAAATAGTTTGAAATAGTGTGTAGGCAATACATATATACATGTGTGTATAAACACACAACTATCTACAGAAAATATTTTAAAATTATGTAAATGTTAAAAATTATTGATGGAAAGTGAAAGTAGATTTTTAAAAAATCTAGTGTTGTGATGTACTAAATTCCCTCTGAATTTTGTAATAACAATGTTAATTAAATTAAGCAGCACAGTTCTATAAAACTGTCCTTTATCAGTCTGATAAGAACCATCTGGTTCAGTCAAGGTGAACCCAAGGACAATTAATAGCAGCTGGTCTTTATCTGGCCGATCAAAGTCTTATTACAATACAATAGAAACAACTTGTGGGGGAAAATATTGCATATTCCTTTTTTAATGAACCTGTTTCTTGTTTTTGTTTAAATAGTATATTCAACTCTCTTTGTTTCAAAACAGCTTGTAGATAAAGTTAACATGGACAAATAAAAGTCAGAGATATAGTCCAATTTTATTTAAACCACATTCCACTTCTTTTTCACATAAACTGGGAACTAAGAATTAAGTATCATTGTTTCATAGTTTTCAGATCTGATCATATAATTCTCCTGCTTAATAAACACCAGTGGCTCCCTATTAACTATAGAATTAAATACAAACTGCTTTGGAATTTAAAACTTATACAACCTGGTTCCAACCTATATTTCTAGGCTTAACATACATTATTCTGTTTCACACTTTGGTCTAGCCAAACTGACATTTTTACAGTTATTCAAGCAAAATATTCCACCTTCCATCTCCATGACTTCTCTTATTAAACACAGAACACTCTTTACTTCATATGATATCTCAGAATCTCTTTTTTCTTGCAAAGCTCAGTTCAAATATTATTTCCACCATAAGAATTTCCCTGATTCCTCTAGTGGTCAGTACCCACCTCTATTATCTAGCATTTATTGTGAGTACATTCTCTATATACTTACATGTGTAATATTTGTTGGATGCTATAGAATTCAATTACTTTGAGGCTAAAAGATGAGCATGGCTTTAATGTTATGAAACACTTAAAGTTCAATTCCAATTTGGACACAAGTTATCTATATAACTATTGGTAGGAAATTTGACCTCTCAAACTATCTCATCATTTGTAAATTAGGGATAATGGACTCACTGACCTCTAAGTTCCCTTTTTAACTTCAAATCTATCATCTAGGATTTAATGTCTAGTACAAAACTCAATGCTTAACACATAGAAGGAATTTAATAAATGTTCGTTGATTGATTGATTCCTTTCATTCCTTAGGGTCAGTCAAGTTTGTGTATCCGTGGAGAGATGACATGGGTAATCTAGAAATGGGCATTCTATTTCTGAATAATCATAATTAAATTTAAGAAAATTATTAATGGGGACTGCTAGGTGGCACAGTGGATAAAGCACCAGCCCTGGATTCAGGAGGACCTGAGTTCAATTCGGCTTCAGACACTTGACACTTACTAGCTGTGTGACCCTGGGCAAGTCACTTAACCTCCATTGCCCTGCAAAAAAAAAAAAAGAAAAGAAAATTATTAATGATCCATTTTAAGTTTATGTCAAAATGGGTTTCTCTATAGGAGAGGTTGCCAATATTTCCTCAAAAATGTGTCTACATTTTTTTCCCTTTAGACCTAACCAAATTGTTGGTAACTAAGAAATCAATCGACCAATAAGCTTTTAAAAATATCAACATATTCTAGGTACTGTGCTAGACTTTTGGTGATACAAATGCAAATAATTCCTACTCACAAGTAGCTTATATTTTAATGGTGGAGACAACACATACATATGTAACTATATACAAAATAAATAGGGGCAGCTAGGTGGCACAGTGGATAAAGCACCGGCCCTGGATTCAGGAGTACCTGAGTTCAAATCCGGCCTCAGACACCTGACACTTACTAGCTATGTGACCCTGGGCAAGTCACTTAACCCCCATTGCCCTGCAAAAAAACCAAACAAACCCAAAAACCAAAAAATAAATAAATAGAAATAAGTATAAATAGTTTTTGAAGGAGGGCATTTGAGTCTCTGAGAATAAGGAAATATTTTATACAGATCATGGAACTTGAACTGATGCTAAAAGGAAGTGAGGGGCCTCTGTGAGGCAGAGGTGAGGGAGGCAGGAATTTCAGCATTGGTTTCCAAGACAAGGAGGCAGGCTTTGTGGGAATAATTGGAGGAATAGTCAGCATTGCAATATCACAGAGTAAGGGGATGGGTATGGTGAGTGAGGGAAAAGCAAGGCTCAATGAGGCTGGAAAAGTATGAGTCAGCATATAAAGGGCTTTAAAAGCTAACAAAAAGTAAAGCTTATATTTTATTATAGAGGCAATAGGGAGAGACTGGAGTTGATTGAGTAGGGGAGTGACATGATCAGATCTGTGCTTATAAATTACTTTGATAACATTTAGATGAGCTTCAGTGGTGTGAGGTTTGAGACTAGAAGATCAATTAGTGAGCTGTTGCAAGGAAATGCCCTGGTGCAGGGGGAGTGCCCAAGAGACAGGGTAGAATATAGTTTTTTAAAATTCAAATGGTCCTTGGAAATAATTTAAACCACTTCCCTCATTTTACAGTTGAGGAACTAAGGTCCAGACTAATTAAATTGCTTACACAAAGCCATATAATTACTTAGTTACAAATTGAGGACTATAAGTCATATCTCTTGACTTCCAGTTCATATTTGTGTTTTTTTTTCACTACACCATGTTGTATTAACACTGAATGTGTGAATGTATGCTTAATTTATATGTGAGGCTGTGTACCATATCTGGAGAGGGACATAAGTTTCATTTTTGGAAGGAATGTATATACAGTGAATGTATGGATGCCTTAATCAGAGCCCCTTCTCTCTGCTCCAGTTGCAAAGTGGTTCAGATAGCCATCTCCCCACTTGAAATAGCATAGAGAATATGAAAAGTATGGAGTGTATGAAAATAGTTCCTGCTGTTATTATTAAGCAATTTAGGGCTGGACTTTGTAGTCAGGTTGACACTGCATACCTTTAAATACCATCTCCTATTTTGTGTTGTTGCTTAGAAAGGTAGACAAGCAATACAGATGGGAAAATTGGTTGAGGACATTGAAAGTGTCATGGCAACAAAAGATATGAACTTGGATAGATTCTGAGAGTGAATGGAGAGTTATTAGGGCCTGGCATGATATGGTCCATGGAGTAATAAAGAGTCAGACATAACTGAACAACAAAATGCTGACTGATTGGAAACCAGGATCTAATCAGGTATAGCCTTAGATTAAACAGATCTGTTTAAAAGAGTCAGTCAATTTCCCTGAAATGTCTTCATAGAAATAATGACTTCTGTACATTAAAAAAGCCTTTCTGGGGGCAGCTAGGTGGCGCAGTGGATAAAGCACCGGCCCTGGAGTTAGAAGTACCTGAGTTCAAATCCGGCCTCAGACACTTGACACTTACTAGGTGTGTGACCCTGGGCAAGTCACTTAACCCCCATTGCCCCGCAAAAATAAATAAATAAATAAATAAATAAATAAAAGCCTTTCTTTTTTTCTGATCATAGCTCACATTCCAAGTTCACATTCCTCTTTGTCCTGTTATTTATACTTACATATTCCTAAGTACCATTTTAAAGGTATTCTGATTGATGCAACAAAATCACATTTAGCCTGTGTCAATAATATAACCCTTGATTAAACCCTAGAGCAATAATAGATAACTTAGGGATGGTTATTCCCATTACATGAAATTCTTTACTTTCAATCAAGTGAGGCAAACGTATTGCTTACGGGTGTGTATTCAGGTCACTAAGGACTTTCCAGAGAAGCTGAAAGAGAAAGGAAGCTGCTCAGAGCTAAAATGTTAGGAAACAGTGCCAACTGAAGGTCAGTCAGAAATTAAAATAAAGCATCTTTGAAATAATACGAGTCAGAAGGGAGATGTTCAATTTTTAAGAACTCATTTTAACCACTGCATTTCAGAAATTTAGAAATACATCTGTTCCTTAATGCAAAGTTCAATTGTACCAAACTTCTCCCTAACCTGGCATAAGCCTTAATTAGAGCAAGAAATCTTAGAGGGAAGATGAAGGAGGATTTTCTTTTCTCTGCACAGCTGGAAGGGAAGATTAGTGCCTCACATAGAGTATGTTTTCTATAAATATTTGTTGAGTGAATGAATTGAGCTGTGTGCTTGTACAAATTATTTAACAGTAGACAAAGTAAGTTACAGTTTAATGAATTCTAAATATACCTATAACCTGGGCGGGGGGGAACCTAGATTTAACTTTACGTGCCTTTATTCCAATGAATGTCACTATACAAATACATCTTACATTTTATATTTTGCATATGTGTAATATATTTCACAAAATGGCCTTCCTCCATAAAGACGTTTGACTGCAAATCATTTTCATTGTACTTTTCATTTTAAAAATAATTGCCCGAGACTCAGTGGGACATTGTGTCAAGAATGACAGCTTATTCCTGGATACATTCTGAGCCTTTGGTTAAAAATATGAGAAAACAATGATCTATGAGGAAAGGAGAGAATGCAATTAGTATAATACAGCACTACTGATGCTTTAAATCCATTTGTCTCAAATGAACCAATATGCATTGTTGGCATACACCATGGCCCTTTCTATTATTTTTAGCAAAATGGATTCCTTGCTGTGATAAGTGGAGCAATTGTTAATTTCAGCTCAAAACGGATTCTACCCAAGAGGTAGGTAGTGTTTTAATTTAAGCTGCTGAACATTTATTCATTGCTATAAATAGCCTGAAGTGTGACGTTAAATTCAAACTTATTTTTAAATATGAAAACTAAAGAAAGTTATGAAGTCAGCTATGCTAGGAATCTGTGGTTCTACTGTGATGTGAAAATTCAGAATATTTGCTGCTATTTATAAATATCAGTTTGAATTCTGATAGCTGTAGCCAATCTCACTACGCCATAAAAGATAGTTTTCCTGGTCCTGGTGACAGTAAATCCATCCATTGAGATACCATACACTAACGTGTTTCACAGATCAAAAAAGTTCCATGCAAAACCCTTTAGATCTTAATGCAACCCTTTAAGGACTTCCTGTCCCAAATGTAATTAAATTATATTTGGAATGTGCCTGGCCTGAAGTATATTTTCCTTATCCATTATCCTACTGAAAATTATATAGCAAAACTTACCTTCTTGCTTCTCAGAAAAGTGTGATTTGGATGTATGGTGCCAAAAATGAAAGGATAACCTAAAATGATTTCCTTGAGAAGCAGAGATTATTTAAACATCTCATTAGCATTCAACACCATACTGGAGCATGATGGAAAAGGGAAAAAATAGCAGATAGAAGCATAAGCAAAAGATTTTTCCCCCAAGACGGAAAGCAGACGTTTGAATTTTTCTGTAGTCTTGTTTGTAATTAATATGTTTTTATTTCCCGTCCCTCCATTCCCACCTAACTTATATTCAGAAATTATCATGTGATCATGTGATAAGTGTTACATATGTAGCAGAAATGGCAAACACACAACACTTTGGAGCTTGAGCATAACTTTCCATCTTGCTGTCTTTTTCTGACATACAATCCAGAAAATTAAAACACACACACACACACACACACACACACACACACGCACACATACATACACATGAATCGGAGAAATAAATCAGAGAAAGGCCAGCTTTCTAGTCCATACCTGACCAGATGCATAAGAGCACAATTCATCTGAACTCTTCTTTGTGATGAGGGGAGCACATATGTGTTCAGTAAATGTTCAACATTTCTGTGATGTTTGGACCTGTATATAGGAGGAGAGGACTGTGAATTATGGTAACTGTTTAGTGTTAGCCAGCGTGTAAAAGTCTTCACAACTAAACTAGATTTCCCAATTGAAACAATTCATAAAACCCATTTCTCTAGAAGTTATCTTCTGCAAAACATTTTTTTTTCTTTTTTGGATGGGATTGGGTTAAAGCTGACTAAAAGTTTTCTACTACCTAATTAACCAAAACACCATGATGACCTACTGCTATTTAACCTTCATATTCAAACATGTGACTGGGTAGTTGGAGATCAACAACTTAGATATTTCCTAGGTCAAATGAGCCTGAATAAGTCTGAAGTCTGTCTATTATTATCATGAGTATCCTAAGTAAATAATTGAAAAATAAATATGTTTTTAAAATATCAATTCTACTTGTCCCAGAATTTTGATATAATCCTTTTTTCCAAATCAGTCATTTTCTATAATTTTGACATGTCCCCTAATATTTGGAATGTAATGGAAAAGAATAAGCATTTATTAAGCACCTACCTTATGCCAAACACTGTATTAATAGCTTTATCAATATTATTTTATTTCATCCTCCCCAAAACCCTGTAAAGTAGGTGCTATTATATTGCTATTTTATAGTTAAAGAAACTCAACCTGATAGAGGATGTTGTGACTTGTCTAAGGTTGCAGGGCTGATAAGTGTCTTAAACTGGATTTGAATTTAGGTTTCCCTTATTCCAGGCCCAGTGCTTTATCTACAGTTCCTTTTAGTTAACTAAATGAATACTGTTTCTCCCAAGTTGACTCAGCATAACTTGGTGAAACTTTAAATAAGCATAAAAGAGGTAACACATTTTCATGTCTTACTAGAAATCATTTTTTTCCTGTCTACTAAATGATTCCTAAAATGTTCATTCAAATGACTGCCTAAAGTTTAGATGAAGTTGTGGAAAGTAAGGATACTTAGCCTGAAAAGAAAAGATTCAAGGGAGAAATGATAGTATTTGGAAGAGGTTTATTCTTGTTCTGCTCATGCACTATGGGAAGAACAAGGTGTTGAGTGAAAGTGACAACTGAAAAAATTTAAGGGTTAATGAAAGGCAGGAGTAGGGGTGGGATGCTTTTTAACGATTAAAGTTGTCCCAAAGTGGCTTCTATGCGAGAGAATCTATTTTACCTCATTGGATGTCTTTAAGCACAGATAGCATGATCTCTGTGAGCATGATGTATAGGGAATTCCTATTCAAATATATGTTGAACTAGATGCAGGGGGGGGGGGCAGATAGCAGACAGAAGAACGTAGAGCCAGAAAGAGCTGAGTACAACCTGTCCCACATACTTACTAATTGTATGACCCTGAGCAAGTCACCTAATTTATCCTAGCTTCAGATTCCCCCTCTGTAAAATGGGCATCATAAGACAACCTACCTCAATGGGTTGTTGTAAGAATCAAATTAGATAGATAACATATGTAAAATGCTTTCCAAACATTAAAGCACCATATCAATGCTATTATTTTGTTCCCAGGTGTGAGATTCTAGGATTCTTTTATTCTACTTGAATACATCTCAGTTATATTGCAGGTATACAGTGCTAAGTATATTATATTAATGACTACTAATATTACTAGTATATTAATATAATACTATATTAACTATATTAACAATTAACAAATGGAAATTGTGAGGCCAGTTCCCAAGTGAGCAATGGACCGGTTAGAGGAGATGTGGAATGTCAACAAATGTCTTTATGATGTTGTATCCTTACTTGTAAGATAATAATTACATTGACCTCTCTCACCAGGATAGGAGAAAGAGCTAATAACATCGACATAGCACATGGTAATTATAACCATACCAGAGGAGAATGTATAGAAAAGAAGCCAACTCTCTGAAAGGAAAATGCTGAGTATTCTATTTTAAGCTATCCATCATTTCATCCAGTCCCTTTTGTTTTAAAGATTTTAACTTGCTACCCTTGTAGATACAGCTTCTTTGTAAGGAACTGCCTTTGAAGTAAATGGAAGCTTTGTGCCTGGAACAGATAAACTGGATTTCTGAGAGGTATAAGATTCTGGACACATTTGAATTGCTCAGATTGTATTTTAATGGAAAATGAGGCTTGAAAAGAAGCAACGGGGACTCTGTCAGAATATCTAATTCAAGATGGTGGTCACAAGCAAGTCCCCATCACATCTTTCAAGCTTTAAAAGTTTCATTTTCAATTTAAACATTCTACTGTATTGAAGCATGGAAATGCTCCCCACAGGCTACAGTCAAATAGGCTGTAGCAATAAGAAGGTTTAAACTTGAAAACAGTTGCAAGGATATGTCCCTGAGAGAAATGAATCTAAAATGGGAGTTAGGATTTTGGTCTTCAAGTGGGATAGAGAAAATTGGAAACTTATAATAGGAGAACATGAGATTTTTAATATTTTCAAAAAGATTTTGCCCCATTGCAACTAACTAGAGGCAACATGGAAAAAGTGATCTATTAAAATGTGTCAGGATTGTGTGCTGTGAAGAGTGCAGTGCTCCTAGGAAAAACAGTGGGGTCAAGTCCCATCTACAGCACAACCTACACCTAGGAACTAGGATTATGGCACCTAACCTCATGAGCCTTTATGTCCCCATCCATTAAATGATATTATTATTATTATTAACATTGTTGTTGTTATTGTGTCATTATTATTATTGTTTACACTCAGAGTTTTTCAGGGAAAAAATGGGAAAACTGAAAATTAACATGCAAATGTGAATAATTATTTTCATGTAATAATAATTATGGTGGTGATGATGATGTATTTAAAGTCCAATCTTTGTCACTTTCATGAGAGAAAAAAAAGTAAAATATGTAAAAGTGTTTCTTTTGATATATTTCTATCTTCTCTTTCTTTTAAATTTTTATAATAGGGGCAGCTATGTGGCAGAGTGGATAAAGCACGAGCCCTGGATACAGGAGGACCTGACTTCAAATCCAGCCTCAGACACTTGACAATTACTAGCTGTGTGACCCTGGGAAAGTCACAATCCTGCAAAAAAAAAAAAAAAAATATATATATATATATATATATATACATATACGTATACACACACATACACACACATATATACATATACATACACATACACACATACATACATGCACACATCTATATGCACATACACACATACATACATACACACATCTATATACACATACATACATACATACACACACATATATATATATAAAATGGGTGGGATGGGGACTCATTTACCAGAAAGACCTGATTATGTATAGTTACTTCACCAAAATGGATCTTATTAAAGAATGATATATTTTTACCTCATTGATACAGCAGTGCGTATATGTATGTATGTGTGTATGTACACATGTGTGTATATCCACACACATATATACATATACATGTGTGCATACCATATATGCATATGACACAGAGTGATTTAAGGATTTCAAAGCCTTATGTAGTAAATGTAGTAAATGTAGTAAATCAGAGTGTCAAAGTAGTGTCTTGTAAAGAGTGTTAGAGTTGTAGCCAAAGGACATGAGTTCAAATCCTCCCTCTGTCCCATCAGTTTGATTTTGGGCAATTCATTAACTTTCTCTTGGCCTCAGATTTGTCAAATATAAATGTAAATGTTTGTATTATATGACCTCTAAATACCCTTTTAATTTAACATCTATGGTCTATCATCTACCCATCTTTATGTCTAGGATCTAATGATCCTGGAAATCTAATTCTTCCATACTATATGAACATTAAAAAATACTTAATGAATCAGACCAACACCCTCACTATCCTTATGTGTATGTGACAAGAGCAAACCCTAGGACTTTCCATCAAGCAAACATTTTATGGTTATTAATGCATTATTGTTGTGGTTTTCTAGTAAATATACATATATATATACATATATATATATATACATATATATATATATAAAAGATCATTTCCTTATATTGAGCTATGTAAAAAAAAATATTGAGGTGGAAAATTGAAGGAAATTGAAGAAATCATCTAATAGATGAAGTCTCTCTGTGTCCGTGTTTCTGTCTCTGTCTCTTTCTGTGTTTCTTTCTGTTTTGTCTTTCTCCGTATCTCTGTCTCTCTCCCTCTGTGCCTCTCTCTTTCTCTGCCTCTCTGACTCTTTATATCTCTACCTCTCTCTGTCTATCTCTGTCTCTGTGTGTCTTTTATTCTGTCACTCTCCCCCCTGTCTCATACACATAGAACCCAATATCATTTATTGTACTCAGTGAAAACTGAAAAAAAAGTTTGTCGATTTTTTTATTAAAAGTTGAGATCCTTGTTAAATCCATTTTTTATATTTTAAACTTTTCTTGCTAAAGTCTTTTAATGTTAATTAACTTGATAACTACTTTAATTACTCCATTTTAATGAAGCAAACATAGACTTTCATGTTATATTAATTCTCAGATTTAAAGTGTATTTGAAATCTTCAATTAAACTGAATCAAATTAGTAAATAAATTCAGGTGGGTATAAAAGAATCATTTTGTACAGTTTTTAAACTTTATTATGATTAACATTTTATAATCTACCTTAATCAAGGTTATTATATACTAGATCTTTTAAAAAGTAAATACATGATAGAGTATTTTAAATTCCTTATAAAATTACCAGGTGAGTTATGCATTGTGTATAATTTTATGATTTAACATAAATAATTTGAAATATATTGCTTCTAATAAATATACATACAAAATCTCTATGCATAGCATTAACAGTGATGGTGGACAAAAGTTATGTTTTTTGCATTATTTCCTAAAGAGAAAAACTGGAATTTGTCCAATTAGGAAGGACAGAAATCTTATAAATACTTCAGTACCCTGAAATGAGGATTACAGTTTTAGAAAAATCTAAAAATCTGAGCTGATTACCATTAACATGAAACTGAAAAGGGCAAAACAGGATCTCTGTCAAATATTACAACCATTATCTTAAATTATAGCAACCTTCATAACCTGGGCCACTTCTTCCTTTCCAGTCTGTTTACATATTACTCCCACATACACAATTATCCATTGACACCAGACTACTTGTTGTTACTCATAAAAGACACTCTATCTCTCAATAAATGCATTTTTGCTTATTGCCTTCCTATACCTGTAATCCTCTCCCTTCTCATCTCTTTGTCTAGGATCCCCTGAAGGCTCAGTTAAAATTCCAATTTCTTCTAGAAGCACTTCCAAATCTCCCTCAATGTGAATGTTTTCCCTATAAAATTATCTTTACCTAGATGTGTGTATGTATGTATACTATTTATACACGTGTATGCATATGCATGTATATGTATGTATAGATGCAACTATGTAATATATGTATATATGCAAGAAAAGAAACCACATAATGAATATGCAAGAAACTGAATATAGATAGAATGATGTGATAGACAGTTAAATATAGAGATATATAGATGATAGCAAGCTAGATATTGTACATTGCTTCTTGTGTGTTGTTTTCCCAGTTAGGCTGTGAAATCCTTAAGAACAGAAAAAAATGTCTTCATGTATACCCCCAGGGATTAGAATAGTGTCTGGTACATAGTAGATGATTAATAAATACATGTTGATTTAAAATTACTTTATATCTCAAGATAAAAATAAAAAAATAAATTCAGAAAATATAATCTCTATGTATTACAGGAGAAAATTGACTGATGTGTATCATGATCAAACAGAGTTAAAGACAAAGAAACTTACAGATCACTTAGTCAAACTCCTTTCTTTTGTAGATAATCGATTTTAAAATTAAGGGAAAATAAAAAAATGCATCCAAGACCACATGGCTAGTAAATAGAAAATAATAATGATGATCATGAAAAATAATGATGATGATAAAGAAAAATATGATGATATTGATATTAATAATAATAATTATTATAACATATAGGATCAATTTATTTGATGCTACATGACTAATAACTAAATTTATATTGTGCACAAAAAGGATAAAACATAGAATTAGTGAAATCTGCCTGCAGCTTCATGGCACATTGGAAGGAATTTTGGATTTGAAGTCAAGAGACTTGGGTTCTCCGAGGCCAAACTGGATTTTCTAAATGAAATATTCATGAGAATAGTTCTTTTGTTCAGAAATCTTCTGTCATATTGCATTCTACCAAGCTAGTAAAAATTGTGTTCTTCCTTACAATTAAAAAATCCTTGTCCTAGAGCTGGATAGGACATAAGAGATTCTTTTAAAAGCTTCCGTTTTGATTGATTAATAAATGGAATAGTGTCATGCTTAATTAAACTGTATCCTTCCTCATTCTGTGTGTGTATATATATATATGCACATTTATGTATGTACACATGTGTGTAAGCATGTACACAGACATGCAAGTATGAATGTATACATATGCACACATAATCATATACATTCATGTTCATATATAGAGAATATAATACTATTATATCATGAATGCATGTACACACATATATAATCTCTATCTCTATCTATTTTTCTATGTAGCTATCACCTATCAATCTATATTAACCTGTCATATCACATTATTACCCCATATTGGGGTAGCTTGGTAGACCAGTACCTTTGCACTTGGAGTTAGAAAGTTCTGAGTTCAAATTCTATCTCAGCAGGTATTCTTTAGATATGTGATCTGAGCACTCTATTTCTCAAGCTCCCTTTCTTCTTCTTCTTCTTCATGTAGGGTCTCCAGAGAATCAAATGACATATAGCAAGTATATTGCTTTACTTTTTAAAGAACTAACCAAGTATTAGTTACTGTTAATGAACTTGAATTAACCCCCCCATATCCTTTTCACACAAATTTTTGCCAGCTGTGCTTTCACTTTCCTATACTTATTATGATGATTAAAAACAAACAAACAAACAAACAAGCAGACTTCCCTAAATTGTAATACCAATCTGGACTTCATTGTAAGTGCTTTATAATCTTATCAGTTAAGAATTTGCAACCTCCCTTTCATTCATAGGCTTAATTGTTCTTTTTTATTCCTTTCCCTATTTTTCAAATTCATTCATCTCCAAAAGGAAAAGAAATAAATAAAAGTAAGCCATTTTGGGAATCTCATGGTTTGTGAACAATAAGTCAATATCATTCTATAGGATTTAAAGTAATTTGAGTTAAGTGCAACAAATTAGCTAGCATATTATTGCAAATACAGTAGAGAAATAGCTATAGAGAAACAGCTTAGAAACTGTATTTCCTTTAATAACAGAGACAATACTACCAAAAAAATAAACTATTACCCTTGCATCAAAGATGCCTAGGGCACAAAAACCCAGAATTACCTTTTCAGGGTGACACATTCCTAATGTCTTGAGTGTTCAACCAGAAATTTGAAAAAAAACACTCCAAGGCAAGGCAGTAGGCTGGCACCAATTCCCCTGGTTTTGGAAGGTCCATGACTACAATGTATCATAAATTCTTTTTTATTAAAGGAAAAGAAACCAGTGACCCTATCAACCAACAGACATTAGACATTCTGTAGTGGACAAATCACAGCAGTCCAAATTTCTACAATATCTAACAGGGAAAATGCTTAAATGTTGCTTACAGTGCAAGAAGAATGAAATCTTGGTTCATATACAAGCTTAGCAGTAAGACATTAGGTCTGGGATAGTGTACTTACCCTGTCAAAGTCTACTTCATTATTCTCTACTGGGCAATATAACCTCTGATAGAAATCTTTCATCAATGTCTGTAGCACTAGTCCACTCAAGCTACGTTCAAGTACATTTTCTGGCTTAGTTTTGTTTCTAAGAGTTTGGAAATTCCTCAGAAGCCTGGCGGTAATAATCCCTTTTGGCAAAATCAGTCATTGTAAAATTAATTTATTTAGTGTATTGTTCATTCCTTCCATCACTCATTTAATGGAAATATATTGAGTGGATACCATGTACAAGTACGAATGGGGTGGAAGAGCTGGAGTTGGGTAGAGGGAAACAAAGATGATTAAGATAAAGTTCCTGGAAGGGCAGAGTCAAGACAGTAGAATGAAATGAGAATTTATTTTTCCTGAACTCTTCCAACATACCTCTCTAAATAACTTAAAGAAGCATATTTATTCGAATGGAATAGCCAATAAAAATTCACAGTGAATCATGTTGCTCCATCCTAGGGCAAATGGGTAAAAAAGACAGAGAGGTGTGCAGAAACTGGGATGAGGGTTGGCTAGGCACTTAGTGTGCCACTTAGTGTGGAGGAAATGGAATTAGAATTGGCACCTACTGTGTACCTAGGAGACACCAAACACAGTGGTGGTGGGACTCAGTGCACAGGAACCATAAGAGGATTGAATACCTGTCAGAAAGAGGATCCAAGGGACCCCTTTATTATCACTGAGTTCAAGATCAGAAAACAATTGGTCATTTTGTCACCTGTTACTCAGTTATGGGTACAATGGTGAAGAGCAGTTGTTGTGGTCATGAGACAAAAGGGGCCCTGCAACAGGTAAGAGCATAGACTAGTAGTGCAATGAGATCATTGTACAGACCATGTTCCTTTGGAAGCAACAAAAACTTACAGGCCCGCAGACCTAGGGGTTAACGCAACAAAAAAGGACATAAAAAACCTGAAGCTCAGGTTTTCTTCTCCCCTTCCTTCTCCCAAGAGATGAGCAGAGCCCAACTCTAATATAAATTCCAAAGTAAAAAAAAAAATTGACTGGGAAAATAATCAAACAGAAAACCCCTAAAAACTACAAAAGAACCTTAAAATAAAAAAAAAGTTATTCTGGTTATAGGAAAGCTCAAGACAAAAATTTAAAAGACAATAACTTAAAATCATATACAAGCAAAGCCTCAAAGAAAAATGAAGAATTCCTAGAAGGATTAAAGAGATTAAAAAAGAGCAATAAAAAAAAGATTTTAAAAATCACAAAGTAGTAGAAGAAAAATTGGAAAAGGTGTAAGAAAATATTATGAAAAAAATTCACAGCTTGGTTAAAGAAGAGCCAAAAATATGTAAGAAAATAACTCCTTGGCAATGAGAAGTGCTCTAATGAAAGCTAATGTGTCCATAAAATATTAAGAAAATATATAATTTTTAAAAACTTGAAAAATTAAAAGAATGTGTAATGTCTCATAGGAAAAATACCCAAAATGGAAAATAGAGGAAAGATATTTAACAGATCAGGACTGACTTAAGATGGTAAGGTAGGGGCAACAACTCAGTTGCACCCTCTCAAAATTCTCCTCTGAATCATTGTAAAATAATATCTCAAAATAAATTTTGGATCATCAGAGCCAAAAAAGTCAGATATACTTTTTCCCAGGCTAAGACAACCTAGGAAGTTAACAGGAAAAGACTATGACACTAAGGTGGGAGAAGGCCTGGAGCACATGTGGTGGCAACACCAACAGTGAGTCTTGGAGGCTGTTGTGACAGTGGCAGCAGGAACAGCTTTGAAATCCCTCAGTCCAGCAATGGCGAAGAAACTGGACAACTGGTTAGAAAGAAATTACAGGAGATCTTTTGTTAGCCTTGTGTTCAGCTGGAACTTATTGGGAACTCTATTGCTGAGACATACTTCTGAATCAAAGTTCCAAGGTGGAAAGGGGCCCTTGTGGTCACTTGCAAAGGAGCAGAGGCCCTAATTGTAGTCCCAAGATGAACAAGAGCTCAAGCATGAAGCTATGGAAGATCAAGGAATCTGCTTACAGATCTAGCATCAAGAGGAGTACTAGTGCTTCTGCCTACAGAAGAATAAGGGCCCTTCTTGACTAAAGACCAGAGTGGAGACAGAGAACAGTGACCACATCTCTCCCCAGATCACCGCAGTTTGGAAGCATTGAATGTTGTCCAGTTGAGCAGGGAAATGCTGGATAAGTTTGAGCTACACTATCCTGTGACACAGTGCAGGGTTGGGGTTGAGTTTGAGGCTTTTGAAACACATGTCACTTATAACACACATCTCCATTATGTCTCCATATATCGTGTTATAGGCTTTGATTCACGTTTTCCCCTTGTTCTGTGAAGTGTCCAGGAAATTACATCCAAAGGATTCACATGAGCCAGATACCATTTTATGACCACATGAAAACAAAAGAAAAGGTGCTATGAGAATCTAGGCTAGTGTTGTTGCCCCATACTATTGGTCTCCGGAACTCTTCCAGATACTGGAGAAAGAGAGCATGAAACATGTTAAGAACAAGGAACTGATTCTTGAAACTGGATCTACTTACCCACCTTGACGCTGAACTCTAATTTTCTTCCTTCTTCAGCATGGAGATATTGAGCTATCTGCACTCAGAGATATACCAAGGAAGCAGCCATGGGGCAGCCAATGACATCCAAGTATAGGAGCTTCACAACTCTGGTTCTGAAGCTCAGGAAGTTGGCATCCTTTAAGCTTGCCCTGGTGAGCTTCTCATCATGTTTTAAAAGTCCACTTTTCACAAATAAACCTGCCCGGAACTGCCTTGTGTTATGATTTCTCTACAGAAGAAGGCTACATGGGTTTTAAATAAATTTAATGTGCATATCTAAAAAAATCTTATAGATACTTATAGATACCCAGAATTGGCTCTGAAAACAGCAATATAAAAAAGCCTAAACCTAAGGGCAGTATCTCCTCAACCCTATGAAAGGAAAATCCAACATTAGCATAAAGTTCAAAGACTACACTGGGAACCAATATGGCTTAATAAGTACAGTCATCAGACTCCCAGGGCAGAGCCAAGATGGTGGGGGAAAGGCAGTGAGCTCTTGAACTAATGAAATAATTGCTCCAAAAAAAAAATCCAAATAATGCCATAGGACAATTCCTGGAGCAGCAAAACCCAGAAAAGAATGTGCTAAAATCATCTTCCAACCAAGGACGGCTTAGAAGGTAAGAAGGAAGGAGCTACTGTGCTGAGACAGGAGTGGAGCCCAAGCTCCCAGTCCCCCTGACACAGATCCAGTCCCACGAAGTCCTCGGCAGAGAAAAAGACCCCCATCAGTCTCTGAGTAAGCTGCAGTACCAGTGTCATCTGGAACTAAGCTCACAGTTTCATGAGACAGCTGAGCCCTTGGCAGGGGGGTAGGAATTAAAGGGGAAACTTTTGGTGCTGAGGCAGAACTTGGGTTTTTCACCCCTGCTGGGAACCAATAGGTAGGCTTGAGTAACAGTGGCCCAGGTGGGGGAGGGGCACTGGCTCATCAGAGCTGACAACCACAACACACAAAACTAGTTGATTAGCAAGTTGGTCTGGGTTCATCTACAGACCAGGGAACAGGACAGGTGAGTGAAGAACCTGCTCTTCATTAAATCATACCACCTGGGACCTCCTGAAGCTTGGTATAGTACAGTCTGGAAAGAGTGCCCCACTTTAAGGAGCTAAAAATCAAGTAAAAAAAAAACAAGATAAGCAAACAGAAAAAGGTGAGGACCATAGAAAGTTTCTTTGGTGACAAGGAAGATCATGGTGCACCCTCAGAGGAAGATGTCAACATCAGGTCCACTATATCTAAAGCTACTAAGAAAAATATGAATTGGTCTCAGGCCACAGAGGCACTCAAAAAGGACTTTGAAGATAAAGTTAGAGAGATAGAGGAAAAACGGAAAAGAGAAATGAGGGTAATGCAGGAAAGACATGAGAAAAATGTCAACAGCTTGAGAAGCCAAATTGGCTAAATGGAAAAGGAGGTACAAGAGCTCTCTGACGAAAATAATGCCTAAGAATTAGGATTGAAGAAAAATGAAGCTCGTGAATTTATGAGAAACCAAGACACAATAAAGCAAATCCAAATGAATAAAAAAATAGAGGGCAATGTGAAATATCTTCGTGGAAAAGCTGCTGACCTGAAAAATAGGTGCAGGAGAAATAATTTGAAAATTATTGTACTACCTGAAAATCATGATCAAGGAAAAAGTTTAGACATCATCTTCCAAGAAATTGTTAGGGGAAAATGCCCTGATATTCTAGAAGAAAGTAAAATAGAAATTGAAAGAATCCCCAGATCACCTCCTGAAAGAGATCCCAAAAGGAAAATTCCTAGAAATATTATAGACAAATTACATAGTTCTCAGTTCAAGGAGAAAATATTGCAAGCTGCCTAAAAGAAAGAATTTAAGAACTGTGGAGCCCCAGTCAGGATAGCACAAGATCTAGTAGCTTCTACATTAAAGGATGGGAGGGCATGGAATATGATATTCCAGAGGGAAAAGGAATTTGGATTACAACCAAGAATCACACATCCAGCAAAACTTATCATAATCTTTCAGAGGAAAAATGGGACTTCAATGAAAAAGAGGACTTTCAGGTTGTTGTGATGAAAAGACCTGAACTGAATGGAAAATTTGACTTTCAAATACAAGACCCTAGAGAACCATAAAAAATTTTAGTTTGTGGACATACCTGGGGTCAGTGGGTGACTGTCTTGTGTCTGAGGCCGGTTTTGGCTGGGATCCCCCTGGGTCCAGGGTGGTTGCTTTGTCCACTATTTCACCTAGCTTCCCCATGATGACATCTTTAGGCTTAAATTTGGTGTGAGGGGAATGCAGTGGAGGAGGGGGAAGGGCAGAGGTAGCATGGGGTGAAATTCCATATGAAAGAAACAGGAAAGGGCTTATGGAGTGGGGGAAGAGACAGGAAAGGAGCAGGGCAGTAAATGAATTTTACACTCATCAGAATACGCTCAAAGACCTTAATCTCATCAGAGTTGGCTCAAGGAGGGATTAACAGACACACACCGAATTGGGTGCAGTAATCTATTTATTCTGGACAGTAAATGAGCCTAACACTCATCAGAATTGGCTCAAAGACTTCAATCTCATCAGAATTGTCTCAATGAGGGAATAACACACACTCCATTGGGTGGTGTAATATATCTAACACTGTAGGAAAATAGGAGGGGAAAAGGATAAAGAGAGGCGGGCAAAAGAAGGGAGAGCAGATTGGGGGAGGGGACAGACAGAAGCAAATCCATTTTGAAAAGGGATAAGTTGAAAGATAATAGATAATACAATAAATTTCATGGGGAAGGGAATAAGATGGAGGGACACAGTTAACAGTAATCATGAAAAAGAGAAAATGGAAAAATTGTACAAAATATTTATAGCAAAGCTTTGTGGTGGTTAAAATTAGGAATCAAGGGAATGTCCATCAATTGAGGAATGACTGAAGAAGCTGTGGTATATGATTGTAGTGGAATGTTATTGTGCTATAGAAAAGAACAAACAGGATGATCCCAGAAAAACTTGTAAAGACTCATATGAACTGATGTATAGTGAAGTGTGCAGAACTGGGAGGACGTTGTGCATAGTTGACAGCAGTATTGTTTGATGTCCAGTTTGATGGACCAGTCAGGATAAAGATCAGATACCAAAATAGCTACTTTGGAGTTGCTATGGACCAATCAGAAGTAGTAAAATAAGATGTAAAGCAACTTCCTGATTAAGGCATCTAAAACCCATGAAATGGCCTGAAAGTGGCACAAATGGGGGATAGTTTGCCACAGATGTCTCCTTCTAAATCCATAGATGGGCTTTCTACTTCCACAATGTGAAATATGACATTGAAGTTCTGTATGCTTTGAGTTATATTACTTAGCAATAATGATATTGAGGACCAATAGATGAGAGGTCACAGCTCATATCTACTTATCGCAGAAATATCTAACTGCTTTCATAATGTTTTAATCTTGGGGATTATATGGGTATAAATATGCCACTTTCCTGAGATTTGAGAACTTTGGGGCCTATACCTGAGACCAGCTTGATTGTGAGACAAGATGCCTCTCTCAATAAACCTATTTTCTTTGACTTGGAGACTTTGGTTTATTTCTTCATCTAATAATATGACTTAGAAATTTTTGCAACAAATGTTTGAACCTCAATTTCATTGATATTGGTTCAAACAAGGAAAAAAAAAAAATATATATATATATATATATATATATATATATATATATATATATATATATACAGACGCATATACAGACTCAGCTGTGTATAGAAGTGAAACTTACTAAATTGGAAATTAAAGGGGAAGGGGAAAAGAGAAAAAGTGGAGAATGATAAAGAGAAAGGTAGATTAAGGAAGGCAGTGGTTAGAAGCAAAATAGACTTTTGAGGAGGGACAGTAAAAAGAAAGAGGGGAAGAAACAGAAGATGATGGGATGGAGGGAAATACACAGTTAATAATCATAACTATAAATGTGAATAAAATTAATTAACCTGTAAGATGGAAGATATAAGTATGGATTAGAAACAAGAATTCAAAAATTTATTGTTTACAAGAGATATGCTTTCAAAATATAAAGACACAAGCAGAGTTAAAACAAGGGTCTGGCAAAGAATATATCATCCTTCAAATTTTATGTTGAGGTAAAAAAAAAATTGGGGGATAGCAAACATGATGTCAGACAAAACAAAAACAAAAATAGACTTAATGAAAAGAGATGTCCAGAGAAACTATATTTTACTAAAAGGTACCATAGAAAATGAATTATCTTCAATACTAAATATCTATGCTTCCAAAGGCATAATATTCATATTCTTGAAGGAAAAAATAAATGAGTTATAGGAGAAAATAGTAAAACTATACTGGTAGGAATTTCAATTTTCCCATCTCATACTTTGATAAATCTAACCCTAAAATAAAATAAAATAAATAAGAAAATGAATAGTTTTTAGAACAGTAGATATGATAGTCCTTTGGAGAATATTGTTTGGCAATACAAACTTTTATAATTTTTTAAATGGTACATGGTACCTCTACAAAAATTCCCCTACATCAAGGTAAAAAAACCTCACAAACCAATGCAAAAAAGCAGAAATATTAAAAGCACCATTTTACCAAAAATACAGTAAACTTACTTTAGATAAAGTTCCTTTGCCATAAAAATGAAAATTAGTTGGAAACTGAATTTAATCACAAAGAATGCATGAGTTATGGAAAACCATAGAAATAATAAATCATTTAATTAATCACAAGAAAATGATAATATCACAAAATTGGCATGGTACAGCCAAAGCAGCATTTTGTAGAAATTCTATCTCTAAACATTCACATAAATAAAGGAAATAGTATCACAACTGGAGCATGCAACTTAAAAAACAAAACAAACAATACCAAAAAAACAAACAAACAAAAAAAAAAAAACCTCAAGATGACAGAGGAGAGGCTGTGACTCCCACAAGTTCCAGATAAACCCATTCACTCACTCCCAAATAATGCCATAAAACCAAAACAAAAAACAGATCAGCCTAATTCACATAAAGAACAGAGTGAGACTGTTTTCCAGCCAAAGATGGCAATTGCAATCACCTGTTGATCAATTTAAGAGAGGAGCTCAGCATGTGGCCCAGACCCAGCCAGGAACAGACAGTGCTTCCAGCACCTCAGAGTCTTCACCACCAGGCCTTCTTCTGAGGCTCAACCGGCAGACAGGTGAGGAGGTTTGGGGGATAGCCAGGGTGAAGTGGCTGGAATCTCTGCTGGAGTTGGGGTGAAGCACCCTGGCTCTGAACCAGTGGGCTGAATTGAGTGGTGGCAGTCCAGTGGGGGAGGGGCACAGGTACACCAAGCTTCTAATCATAGAGAATTGGATTTCAATCAGACATCTGCTTCTGGGTTGAGATGAGTAGGCAAAAAAGACAGTGAACCATAGACAGATTCTTTGGGGGAGAGATAGAACATAGTACACCCTCAGAAGAAGATAATAGCAAAGCGAAAGCTCCAATATCCAAAGCTTCCAAGAAAATTATGAATTGGTCTCGGGCCATGGAAATGTTCAAAAGGGACTTTGAAGAGAAAGTAGGAGAGATAGAATGAAGATTTAGAAAGATGGAGGAAAGAATAGAAAGATAAATGAGAGAGATGCAGGAGAGTCATGAGAAAAAAGTCAACAGCTTGAAAAGCCAAATGGGAAAGTAGATACAAAAGCTCTCTGAAGAAAATAATTGCCTAAGAATTAGGATTAAACAAATGGAAGCTAGTAACTTTATGAGAAACCAGTGTACAGTAAAGCAAATCCAAATAAATTAAAAAAAAATAGAGGGCAATGTGAAATACCTGCTTGGAAAACAGCTGACCTGGAAAATAGATTTGAAAATCATTGTACTACCTGAAAGTAATGATTTAAAAAAGAGTCTAGACATCATCTTCCAAGAATTTATCAGAAAAAAATTGCCCTGATATTCTAGAAGCAGAAGATAAGAATCCACCAAACACCTCCTGAAAGAGATCCCGAAAGGAAAACTTCCAGGAATATTATATCCAAATTCCATAGATCTCAGATGAAGGACAAAATATTGCAAGCAGTTAGAAAAAAAGGAATTCAAACACTGTGGAGCTACAGTAAGGATAACACAAGATCTAGTAGCATCTGCTTTAAAGGACCAGCCAGTATGGAATATGATATTCCAGAGGGAAAAAGAACTGGGACTACAGCCAAAAATTAGCTACTCAGTAGCTGAGTGTAATTGTCCAGGGGGAAAATGGGACTTCAATGAAAAGGAGGACTTTCAGGTATTAGCAATGAAAAGACCTGAACTGAATAGAAAATTTGACTTTCAAATAAAAGATCCTAGAGAAGCATAAAAAGGTAAACAGGAAAAAGAAATCATGAGGGATATTAAAAGATTACACTGTTTACATTCCTACATGTGGAGATAATACTTCTAACTCATAAGATCTTTCTCAGTATTAGAGCAGCTGAAATGAATATACTTAGACAGAGGGCACAGTTGTGAATTGAATATGAAGGGATGATATCTGTGAAGCATTCATTTTTTGTTTATCCTTGTCTTTTTTTGTGGGGCAGGCAGGGTGGGGTGTCTTATGCCTGGGGCCAGATTTGGGCTCAGGGCTTCCTGGGTCCAGGGCTGGTGCTTTGTCCACTGTGTCACCTAGCTGACTCATGATGGCATCTTCAAAATAAAGTTAAGGGGTAAAAGAAATGCACTGGAAGAAAGGGAAAGGGAGAGATGGATTGGGGAAAATTAGTTCACATAAAAGAAACAAGAAAAAAGCTTATGGAGTAGAGGAGAAGATGAGGAAGGAGCAGGGGAGTGAGGGAGCCTTACTCTCATCACAATTGCCTCAAGAGGGAATAACATACACACTCAAGTGGGTATAGTAATATATCTTGCCCTATGGGAAAGTGGGAAGGGAAGGGGATAAGGGAGGGGGTAGAGGCACTGGAAGGAAGGACAGGTTGGGAGAGGGGGCAATAAAAAGCAGAACACTTTCAAGGAGGAATAGGGTGAAGGAAGATAGAAAATAGAGGAAATATCAAGGGGAGGGAATAAGATAGAGGGTAATACAGTTAACAATAGTAACTGTGAAAGAAATGATGACCAGAATGCTATCAGAAGGACATATGAAAAACGCAAACCATCAACAGAAACAGAACTGATGATGTCTGAATACAGATTGAAGTATAATTTTATTTGTTAGCTCCTCTTTCTAAAGGTATTCTGTCTATTTTCTTTCACAACCTGACTAATGAGAAGATCTTTTGCATAACTGCACATGTATGACTTTTATTGAATTGCTGGATTTTATAGGGAGGGATGAGGAGGAAGGGAAGAAGAAAATTTAGAACACAATGTTTTAAAAGATCAATGTGAAAAGAAATGATGAGTAGGACGAGTTCAAAGAAACCTGGCAGGACTTACCTGAACTGATGCTGATTGAGAGGAGCAGAACTAGGAGAACATTGTATACAGTAACCGCAACATTGTGTGATGAACACTGGTGATGGACTTGGCTCTTTTTAGCAAAACAATTTCAAAGATCTTCATAATAGAAAATGTTCTACACATCCAGAGAAAAGAACTGTGGTTTATGAATTCAGATTGGACACACTGTTTCTGCTTTTGGGCTGTTTTTGTTTTCCTTCTTTTTTGAGGTTTTTCCCTTTTACTCTGACTCTTCTTTCACAATAGGACAAATGCAGAAATATGTTTAATGTGATTACACATATACAACCTATATTAGATTGCTTTCTGTCTTAGAGAAGAGGGAGGGAACGGAGGGTGGGAGAAAAATTTGGAACTAAAATCCTATGAAAACAAATAATGAAAACTATCCTTACATGTAAGTGGAGAAAATAAAATACTCAACAACAACAACAACAATAACAACAAAACAACTAGAAAAATAACAAATTAGCAATCCCCAAATGAACAGAAAACTGAAGAAATACTAAAAATAAATTATATTAAACTAATAAATAAAATTACAAGTTTTTTTATTGAAAAAATACACAATAAATAAGATAAAGCCTTGGCTAGTATGATTTTTAAAAAAGAAAATATGCTTTTAAGAAATTTGGAATCTAATATATTAAATAAGACTATATACACTAAATTTTTTAAAAATCCTATTATTAGTTATATATAATCTTACCTTTAATAGGAGATGGAAATGGCAGAGATAAAAGGAATAATCTAAAGGAAGAGTCCTCCTCTGGTAATAACCTAGTCCACAACAAGTGATGCTTTGACAGGATGAATGTATGAAGTTCTAAACTCCAAAATTAAATATCTTCCTGATATCTTGTTCTAATACAAAATATCTCATCTAGTGATATGAAAAATTTCTATATCTTTCAATAATCTGGTTAGCAATTCTTTATACCAAAACTTAAAATGGAAAATTACCCTTAGAAAATTGAGTCTCATCAACAATTAGCATTCCTTAATTATTAGCATGGGGCATGATTGGCCACACCTAAAGGCCCACCCACTTTTCCCAGTTGCAGCTAATCATAATGCCTTTCTAGTACTTGACACCCCACTCTTCTTTGGGGTCTCAATAAATATGATCTTTTCATTTATACTGTGGACACTTATGATAAATATTCTGTACCTTAAGTTAAAGTAATCATTAACATTTTATAAAATATTAGAACGCAAAATATCTTCAATAAAATTCTCTGAGATGGTATTTTATGCTTCCTTAAATTATAGGGCCTTATTTTTTATGTGTATTAAAAATTATTCTTATTTTTTCCCTCAGCAATGTGCAACTGAATTGTCTTAATAGTGTCTAATAATCCAGCTTTAGAGATTATTAGAAATGTTGGGACTAGAGAAGCAATAACTTCTTTTAAGGAACCCAAACAAATTTTATATTGTGAAACCATAATTATCCAGTATATGGTTTCTGATTTCCCAAGTCCATGGCATGGTATGTCATTTTTAGTTTTGGTCAGCAGGATCTCTGACATTTTTCTTAAATTGTTATAGGGCAAGAGGAAAAAAAAAAGATGAAATTGGAAAATTATACTTTCAATCCCTAAAGGCCATGTAACAATAGATACTTGTAGGGTTTAAAACAGTAGGGGACCAAACTAGATCTTAAACCAATGCTGTTCAGTGGGGGTTTCAGACCAAAGGCTAGGCAATATATCTTTGGCTTCCCTATATAGGAAAAAGATCTGATACTTTATTTTCTTCAATTCTAAACTCTTGGGGTTGACAACATAGACCTCCATTTGGAGGTAGTGTATCATTTTCTTAATGTATTATTCTATGCACATAGCCTCCTCCAGTTGGTAAAAGATGAAACAGTGTGTGACTGTCACTTAGTATCTACAACTTGACAATTCCAAATGTGAATGGATCTCCCTTTATTCACATTATTTAGCACTGACAATTGCAAACTAGGCTTAATTATTATTCACTACCATCTTGTTGGGAGTTAAGTTTCATTATCCTGGTTATACAAATAAAGAAACCAAGTCTTTGAGAGATGAAATGATCTTCCTAAAGTCATACAGCAAGTTAAGTGGAAAGGCAGAATAGAACTCCACAGGCCTCTTGCCAAGCCCAATGTGACTGTCATTCATTACTCAATGATATTTTCTCCTCTGGTCAAAGTCTATTTTATAAAGGAAGAATAGATTTTACAGACATCATCAGCATCAATTTCTAGTATTGAGTAAATAGGCAAAAGAATGATTTATCTTTTAGTGGATATTGCAAAGGGAATAGGATGATGATAACAGTGACACACTTTTATGAAACTACATATTCTTGGTTTGAAACTGAATCATGCAGAGCACAGGAAATTTGTAGCCTGGAGAAGACAATGATGAACAAAACATCAAAGAAAAAATCAGTCCCTTGTTCTACCTAATAAAATAAAATTCATTATGCTATAAGATTATCGTGTTGTGAACTATCTTATCTAAGGAGAAAGTATACTCAATTGGGAGTTGTAGAAATTGAATTCAAATCCCATCCCTTTTATATTCCCACAGTGTGACCATAGTCAAAGCATTTAACTTCCCTGTCCCAGTTGCCTCATCTCTAAAATGACCGAATTAAATGAGATGATTTCTAAGATTCCTTCTATATCTAACTCTATGATCCTGCAACTTATAAAGGACTATCAGTATAAAGCAGTATACCAAGGTTATAACAGAATTACACCATTTCAGAAATAAACAGCATCTCAGTAATCATCCCATTGAACCCATACACAGAAACAATCACTTTCTCCAGCAGGTTTTGAAAAAGGCTCATTCTGTGCCAGTGAAGGAAGATACGCTATTTTCCAAAGCATTTGATTTTCCTTCATGATTTTTCTAATTATAATCAAGTTTTTATTGACATGGATAAAAAATAATTCACAGGATGGAAAAATAAAAGAACATATGATAGAAAACCTTCAAATACAATTTGAAATGTAGATATAATCTGGATCATAATATATCCTTCAATTCATTAACTTATTGAATAAGACTTACAGAGTTGCCGTAAGCTTATGAACATTAAATGGCTTGCCAAGGATCACAAAATAGTAAATGATGAAGAAGGTATTTGAAGCCATGCCCACTGAATTCAAACCTCAACAAATCATAATATTCTGTTGTTGTTGTTGTTCAGTGTTTTTCAGTCACATCTGACTCTTCTTGACCCTTTTTGGGACTTTCTTGAAAAAGATACTAGAGTGGCTTACCGTTTAATTATTCATCTCATTTTACAGATGAGGAAACTGAAGCAAAAAAAAAAAAAAAAGATTAAATGACTTGCTCAGGGTCACAAAACTAATAAGTATCTGAGACTGTATTTGAATTCGGGAAGATGCGTCTTCCTTATTCCAGCCTCAGTTGTCAATTCATTGTGCCACTTAGGCACCCAAATACTGCATTGAGTCCCATAGTTTTAAGGCCTCTAATTTCAGGACCATAGTATTAGATTGTCCAAAGGTTGTCATGCTGGGGTGGGAGTGGGGATAAGCTCCCACTCTCTATAAAATGCTCCAATAGCATGAGTCTCAAATAGCCTCTGACAATGGAAGCCCAACTCCTGGCCTTCTCGTGGCAGAACTGTTTCCACTAATAGGAGAAGGGGCAAAGGTGAGTCACTGGCACCTTAAAAACCAGTCTCTTCAAGCAGGTGGGGCTCATTAGCCTTGGCAGGCAACCTGCCTAAGGGAAGGAACCCTGATTTTAAACCTCTGCTGCCTTGTGGCTATACCCATATATGGGAAAGGCTTTGGGAGTTAACCCTGAGGAAAAATCATGAGTTGGAGTCCCTTAGGCAGTTGGATGTTGGACATCACATCCCTCTGGCAATTCCAGCGGCGGCACTGGTGCCAAACTGTACTGGCTCTGCCTCTCTTTTGGATCCACCAATGTCTTAGAGAGGAAAAACCTGCTTCATGGGCAACAGCTTGTTTTCCATATTGATATGCCCAGGCCAGAAACCTGGAGAGGACACTCCAGCTAGTCCTCATGGGGTAGATACAATACACAGCCACACTGTGGTCCATGGCTCTTCAAGGCACTGATCCATGGTCGTTAGAGACTGATGGAGGCCTACCAGTATTAGATTGTTAAGAGCTAATTTAAATATGTTTGTATAAACTCTGTCTCCTAGTTTATGACAGGTTATACCCTATAATTCCAAGAATATGTATTTAAGAGGCTTCATGATAAGGAGGGAATTATTATTAGTTTAATAGCATTATAATCATTTGAACATACTGAGCAACAGGAATTCCAGCTGAGAATGAAAAAGCTTTTTTGGTTTGTTTTTGTTTTTGTTTTTTTCTTAGAACTACAAAATGGAACAATAAAACAAAGTTCAAAGCTTGGTCTTATTTTCTTTAAACATTGAACGTATTGTGAGTTCATATGATTTAAGCTGAATTTTCATGAATGTAATTCTTCTGCATGTGGATGGAATAATTATTCATTTTATATGTGTGTATGACTATCTTTATACATAAATATAATCATCTCCCCATTATTGACTAGCGAAGATATTAATCAAAGTAAGAAGCTTGACGGAATTAAAGAAGCAAATAAATGCACATTTGAAATGGAGAAAATATAGCAAACATTGTACATAAGAACACTTTGACTTTTTAAACCCTCCCCTTCCATACCTTTTTCATCAGTGCTCAGAGTAAAATATGAAACAGAGTTTAAGGTCATACTATGGGCACTGATGAACCCACAAAATTTTGGACACTTAAAAGATAAGCTTAAAACACAAAACAGAACCTTAAGTTTAGGCACTCTTTCCTACAGGTGTTTCTACAGATGGGTCCTTTCTCTTTGCTAGAGAAAATGGAGGTAAAGTGTATCAAAATTATTCTACTTTTTTCCTTCTTTCTCCTATGTGAGCACTATATAATATTCTCTAAGAAATGAATCTTTCAATTTCTTCTTCCTTTTCTTATTTCAACATGGGTCATGTAACTAATATTGAAAACCAAACAAAGAAATTTAGTCTAACCACACTCATTAAGGCCTAAAGCATCAGACTTGGTCACATAGATTAAATAGATTAATATCAATTGTACCTCCTTTGTGGCACAAACATTTAGTTAGAATAATGCAAAGTGATCCTCACTTAGTAATTTTTGTTGTCTGTATCATCTTCTTCATTGTCATAATTATTGTAGTCATTAAGTAGTGGTGGTGAATGGCAATAAATTAATTTATTTGAGTCAATCCCAAGCAGAAATCAAGAAAGGTATACAAAGGGGGTATATAACAGACAAATCACAGAAAGAATGAGGTCTCTAACTGGGAGCAGCATACCTCTGCTCAACCAAGAAGAAATAATTCTAGGTCTCTCCCAAGTCGAAATTCCCCAGTCTCTAGTGAAATAGACTGAACATAAAGCTGCAATCAAAATGTCAGTTCTTTAAGAACCACCTTCTTTCCAGAGTTTTCTCTAACTTTCAGAACCCTCTCAGAACAACACACTTTAGGAAACATTGTTTGTTGGAAATAGAGTTCAACTCTTGAATACATAGCTTGGTGCTTTCTTTCTTCATTAAGGGGTAGCAATCAGAATGGCAGCTTGAATGTTTTTAAAAAATACTGTACATAAACAATATTTATGGATGGAGGAATGGATAGAAATCTAACTCAGTATTCTTTCATTAAAGAGACCACACTGACTAGTCTCTGACCCCTCCTGCTTCTTGGCAAGAATCAGTTTTCTTTAAGGAATAGTGGATATCTATTCATGACTCCATTAGAGCCTTATCTAGACAGAAACTAGACACACATAAGCTTCATGAGCACCACATACCCACCACCATCACCTCTGACAAATATAAAGTGCTAAATTTATCTTAGTAGTATGATTTCTTGATTCTACTTTCCATGACATTTGAAACATAAAACTATGATCTTGAAACAAACAGTTATTAAGTGTTATTAAATACTTATTTATTTATTATAGTAAACTATATGAGAAACATCATGGCATAGCTGATAAAGAACTTGGCTCTGAGTCAGTAACAATGGATTCAGTTTCTGCCTCTGACAGATGATTTCTCCCAAGGCAAGTCACTTTTAACCAGTCACTGCTCAAAGTAACTGTAGTACAGAAGGTGCCAAGCTGCATTGGTTTGTTATCAGATGTTATACACCTGAGAGTTACTTATACTGATGAAAGTATGGGTCCAGTTCCTGTCCATATCTGCAGGTTTTTATACTAGTTTCTGTGGAAGAAACAGATGAGTAAAGTATCCTCTTGATATCATGGAACTCACCAACAGATAATCACATGTAACTTGTTTAATGAATCTGTAACTGTCAACATGGCTATTCCCTCCACCAAAGAAGATTTGAAATCATTCTTATTCTGTAGGATTCTTGTCCAAGTTTTTTGTTTGTTTGTTTGTTTTTGTTTTTGTTTTTTGGTAATTCGCGATAATGTATGTATTCAACAACCTGGGAGCCTCTCTTTGGTACCTTAACTATTTATTGTGGCTGGTTGGCTATCTTCCCTCATTCTTACCACTTGATCATCCTACATCCTTTTCCAGTTCAGTCTAATTAAAAGCACAATCCATCTTTTCTTTTACTTTATTTCTCCCCAATTTTGACTCTTCTGAGATTTGGAGGTTATATAATTTGAAACTTTATAGGATTACCACGTGAATATTGATGTTAAAAATGAAAGGTTTGGGAGGTATTAAGGAGTATAGAATAATTGAAAGGTCTGCATAGTTTCCCACATACTACCCAACCTAAGCTCTTCGTCATAGTCAATTTAAGGTCTAACTAATTTTCTACCTGTAGTGACTATCCACCTTATAGCTACTATTACATTATTTCAAGGATTATCCAGATAAATCTGAGCAATATGAATTTTTATTCAAAATTTTCTTCCAATATAGATGATGTAGTAGAAGTATTTGTTTTCTTTCCCCTCTCAATTTTGTTATTGCTTGTTTGGGGGTCTAGGAAAGAGTGTAGAAGCTTCTGGGAAGAAATTGATGACCTATTATAGAATCATTGAGGACCATGCATTCCCTCTTTGCCTTTTACCCCAACTTCCTCCATTTTACTTTTCCTTCCATTTCTTCCTCTGAGGCCCTTTCCTGTGTCCTACACACTGAGTTGGACGTAAAAGTGGGTAGAGAGGTCATTTGACTTCCTTGCATTCGGAAGTAGGAAAAAGCCCACTCAAGTTGCAATTTTGTAAGAAGTTATTTGATCTCATCCTCTCTCTAGTACCTTATTAAATGATTGTCAGGGAAACTTTGGAGATGGAAGGGAGAGTTATTTTATTTGAATTAGAATAAATTTTAACTACTTCTTTTAATCTCTTACCAGTAATGTTAGAGAAACAAACTTGTATAGTGTGTTAAAAGCTTTTTTCAGAGGCAGAAAGATCTAGATTCAAGTCTTGCACTGACATGTGCTTAACTGTGTGACCCTTTTAGATGTCATTTAAACCCTCAGCATTCTAGGCAACACTTGAAGACTATAAGTTGCAGAAGTGTCTCTGACCTGCATTAGTATAACTTCCTCATCATGGAGTTTCTGATATCAATAAAATTACAGATCTAATCTCTGTTCCTATCTGTAACTTGTTTTATTATATTTTTATTATATTTTATGAGTAATAAATACCTATTTTTACTTTAAGACTTTAAAACTATGTGTACCCTTTAACCCAGCAATACCACTACTATATCTATATCCCAAAGAGACCGTAAAAAAGGGAAGAGGACCCACATGTACAAAATATTTCTAGCATTTCTTTTTGCAGTAGCAAAGAATTTGAAGTGCAGGGGATGCCTATCAATTGGAGAATGACTACATAAGTTGTGGTATATGAATGTAATGGAATAATATTGTGCTGTAAGAAATTATAAGCAGATTAATTTCAGAAAAACCTAGAAAGACTCACATGAATTGATGCTGAGTGAAATGAGCAGAATCAAGAGTACATTGCACACAGTATCAACAACATTGTGTGATGATCAACTGGGATAGACTTAACTCTTCCCAGCAAAACAATGATCCAAGACAATGCCAAAAGACTGATGGTGGAAAATGTTCTCCACAACCAGAAAAAAAGAATTATCGAATCTGAATGCTGATTGAAGCATTATATTTTCACTTTTGTTGTTGTTTTTTTTTTGTTATTGTTGTTGTTCTTTTTTTCTTGCATTTTTTCTTTTTGTTCTGATCCTTCTCTTACAGTATGACTAATTTGGAAATATTTTTAACATGATTATAATGTACAACATATATCAGATTGCTTACTGGCCTCAGGAGGATGGAGGGAAATGGAGGCTGGGAGAAAAA
This sequence comes from Dromiciops gliroides, assembly GCF_019393635.1. NCBI lineage: Eukaryota > Metazoa > Chordata > Mammalia > Microbiotheria > Microbiotheriidae > Dromiciops > Dromiciops gliroides. The sequence continues at coordinate 320,845,335 of NC_057864.1, read as the reverse complement.
ATTGGAACACAAAAAAATCTCTGCATGTAATTGGAAAAAAAATTAAAATGAAATATTTTTTTAATTTATTTTTTTTACATATAAGGTACTTTATTTTTTCCGTCACATGTAAAGGGAGTTCTCAACTTTTGTTTATACAGGCTTTACAATTTTCTCCCTCCCTCCCCTCCCTCCCCCCTCCCCTAGACAGCAGGTAATCTGATAAAGGTTATATCTATATATCTATGTACATAGATATGTAGATATATATATCTATACACACATATATATACACATAATAACATTAATCCTATTTCTGCATTAGTCCTGTTATAAGAGAAAAAATCAGAGCAATGATGAAAAATCTCAAAATAGCAAAAAAACACAACAGCACCAAAAACAAAAGAAATAGTATGGTTCATTCATCATCTATACTCCACAGTTCTTTTTTTTTTTTTTTTTTTTGGATTTGGAGATCCTCTTCTATCATGAGTTCCCTGGAACTCTTCTGTACCATTGCATTGGTGAAAAGAATATAGTCCATCACATTAGATCAACACTCAATGTTGATGATAATGTGTACAATGTTCTTCTGGTTCTACTCATCTCACTCATCATCAGCTCACACAAGTCCCTCCAGGTTTCTCTGAATTCCTCCTGCTCATCACTTCTTACAGCAGAATAGTATTCTATTGTATTCATATACCACAACTTGTCCAGCCATTCCTCAATTGAAGGACACCCGCTCAACTTCCAATTCCTTGCCATCACGTAAAGAGCAGCTATAAATATTTTTGTACACGTGGGTCCCTTTCCCCTTTCCATGATTTCTTTCGGCAAAAGACCCAAAAGTGGTATTGCTGGGTCAAAGGGTATGCACAGCTTTATTGCCCTTTGGGAATAATTCCAAATTGCTCTCCAGAATGGTTGGATCAGTTCATAGCTCCACCAACAATGAAATAGTGTTCCAATTTTCCCACAGCTTCTCCAACATTTATTATTTTCCTTTTTTGTCATTTTAGGCAATCTGAGAGGTGTCAGGTGGTACCTTGGAGTTGTTTTAATTTGCATCTCTCTAATCATTAGAGATTTAGAGCATTTTTTCATATGGGAATAGATAGCTTTGGTTTCTTCATCAGAAAACTGCCTGTTCATATCCTTTGGCCATTTCTCAGTTGGGGAATGACTTGGATTCTTATAAATTTGATTTAGTTCCCTATATATTTTAGAGATGAGGCCTTTATCAGAAGTACTGGCCACAAAAATTGTTTCCCAGCTTTCTGCCTCCCTTCTAATTTTGGATGCATTGCTTCTGTTTGTACATATTTTTTTAAATTTAATATAATCAAAATCATCCATTTTGCATTTTATAATATACTCTATCTCTTGTTTGTTCATAAACTGTTTTCCTTTCCAAAGATCTGATAGGTAGACTATTCCTTTCTCTCCTAATTCAGGTATGGTATCACCTCTTATGTCTAAATCGTGTATCCATTTTGACCTTATTTTAGTTTAAGGTGTAAGAAATTGGTCTACGCCTAATTTCTGCCATACTGTCTTCCAGTTTTCCCAGCAGTTTTTGTCAAATACTGAGTTCCTGTCCCAGAAGCTGAAATCTTTGGGTTTATCAAACACTACATTACTAGTGTCATTTACTACTGCGTTTCCTGAGCCTACCCTATTCCATTGATCTACCACTCTATTTTTTAGCCAGTACCAGATAGTTTTGATGACTGCCGCTTTATAGTAGAGCTCCAGGTTTGGTACCGCTAACCCACCTTCCTGTGAATTTTTTTTTTCATTATTTCCCTGGATATTCTTGATTTTTTGTTTTTCCAGATGAATTTTGTTATTATTTTTTCTAGCTCTATAAAATAATTTTCAGGTAGTCTGATTGCTATGGCACTGAATAAGTAAATTAATTTCAGCAGTATTATCATTTTTACTATATTAGCTCTGCCTATCCATGAGCAATTGATATCTTTCCAATTATTTAGAACTGATTTGATTTGTGAGAAGAGTGTTTGGTAGTTGTGTTTATAGATTTCCTGGGTTTGTCTTGGCAAGTAGACTCCCAAGTATTTTATATTATCTACCGTTACTTTAAATGGAATTTCTCTTTTTATCTCTTGCTGCTGGACTTTGTTGGTCATGTATAGAAATGCTGATGATTTATGTGGATTTATTTTATATCCTGCTACTTTGCTAAAGTTGTTAATTGTTTCAAGTAATTTTTTAGTTGATTCTCTAGGATTCTTTAAGTACACCATCATATCATCTGCAAAGAGTGATAGTTTTGTTTCCTCGCCTATTCTAATTCCTTTAATTCCTTTCTCTTCTCTGATTGCTAAAGCTAACATTTCTAGGACTATATTAAATAATAGGGGTGATAATGGACATCCCTGTTTCACCCCTGATCTTATTGGGAAGGCCTCTAATTTATCTCCTTTGCATATAATACTTGCTGATAGCTTTAAGTAGATACTGTTTATTATTTTAAGGAAAGCTCCCCCTATTCCTAAACTCTCTAGTGTTTTTATTAGGAATGGGTGTTGTATTTTGTCAAAAGCTTTCTCTGAATCTATTGAGATAATCATATGATTTTGGTTGGTTTTCTTATTGATGTGGTTGATTATGTTAATAGTTTTCCTAATGTTGAACCAGCCCTGCATTCCTGGTATAAATCCCACCTGGTCATAGTGTATTATCCTGGTGATCACTTGCTGTAATCTCCTTGCTAATATCTTATTTAAGATTTTAGCATCAATATCATTAGGGAAATTGGTCTATAATTTTCTTTCTCTGTTTTTGCTTTGCCTGGTTTGGGTATCACCACCATATTTGTGTCATAAAACGAATTTGGTATAACTCCTTCACCTATTTTTCCAAATAATTTGTACAATATTGGAATTAATTGTTCCTTAAATGTTTGGTAAAATTCACCCGTAAACCCATTTATCCCTGGAGATTTTTTCTTAGGGAGTTCATTAATGGCTTGTTCAATTTCTTTTTCTAATATGGGTTTATTTAAGGATTTTATTTCCTCTTCAGTTAACCTGGGAATTTTGTGTTTTTGTAAATATTCATCCATTTCATTTGGATTGTCAAATTTATTGGCATACAGTTGGGCAAAATAATTCCTAATTATTGATTTAATTTCCACTTCGTTGGAGGTAACATCACCCTTTTCATTTTTGATACTGGTAATTTGGTTTTCTTCTTTCTTATTTTTAATCAAATTGACCAATATTTTATCTATTTTATTGGTTTTTTCATAAAACCAGCTCTTAGTTTTATTGATTAATTCTATAGTTGTTTTGCTTTCAATCTTATTGATTTCTCCTTTAATTTTCAGGATCTCTAATTTAGTATCTAATTGGGCATTTCTAATTTGTTCTTTTTCTAATTTTTTAAGTTGCATGCCCAATTCATTAATCTCCTGATTCTCTTTTATATTCATGTAAGCGTTTAGAGCTATAAATTTTCCCCTAAGCACTACTTTGGCTGCATCCCATAGATTTTGGTATGTTGTCTCATTATTGTCATTCTCTAGGATAAAGTTATTGATTGTTTCTATGATTTGTTGTTTGGCCCATTCATTCTTTAGAATGAAATTATTTATTTTCCAATTGATTTTCATTCTACTTTTCCCTGGCTCTTTCTTACATGTAATTTTTATTGCATCATGATCTGAAAAGGATTCATTTACTATTTCTGCCTTTCTATATTTGACTATGATGTTTTTGTGCCCTAATACATGGTCAATTTTTGAAAATGTGCCATGTACTGCTGAGAAAAAGGTATATTCCTTTGTATCCCCATTCAATTTTCTCTAGACATCTATCATGTCTAACTTTTCTAGTAATCTATTCACCTCTTTCACTTTCTTATTTATTTTTAGGCTAGATTTATCTAATTCTGAGGGGGGGAGATTCAGATCCCCCACTACTATAGTATTACTGTCTAATTCCTCTTGTAACTCATTTAACTTCTCCTCTAAGAACTTGGATGCTATACCACTTGGTGCATACATATTTTGAGCTCTTCCAGGAAGGCTTTTTGTTCTTGAGACCAATTCACCTTCCCTCATGAGGCTTCAGATGTAGGCAATTTGAGGCTATTGTCCTCATCTGAGTTTGTGTTGGCTTCTTCCCTATTGATACAGAAACTCTCAATGGAGAGTCCTCTTTTTTCCTTCTTACTCATTATTGCAGCTTATTTATTTATTTTTTAAGTTGAGGTCTGCTCTGGGGGCACCAGGGTCCCTGTTTTGGGCTTCTTGTGCAGGGGTATAGGTGCTGTGTGACTGGCTTTTTACTCTGAGGCCTTTATGGTGTGTGGAGATCCCCCGCCCTACACTTCCTGTATGAGTGCGCTTGGCCAGCCAGGCGCCGATCCCGGCGTCTGATCCTGCCTGACCCGTTCCTGGCCCTCCCGGCCAGTGCAGGTAGATTTTTCCACTATCCTTCTTGGCCACCAGATTTTTGAACCAGGTTCCAGGGGCCTCAGTTTTTGGCTGTGGCCCGCAGTTCCTGCTGACTTGCCCCGACCCCCTCAGCGCTGTGTTGCTGCCCTGCACTGGGCCTCCCTTTTGCCTGAGTCAGACCGACCTTTTCCTTAAGTCTTCTACATTATCTCTGGTTGGAGGACTGTGTCTCTCTATCTCTTTGCAGGTTCTGTAGTTTTAGAATCCGTCCAGAGACTTGATTTAATGTTCTTTTTGAGGGAACAGAAGGAGAGCTCAGGCAGCTTGCTGCTTCCTCTCTGCCATCTTGGCTCCGCCCCAAAATAAAATATTTTTTTAAAAATTACTTTAACCTTCCATTCTGAATTATTAGATTGGCCTAACTTAGATCTGTTCAGAATAAAATGTTAAGGAAATTTCTCTTACGTGATTACTAACCTTGAAAGTGCCTAAAATCTAAATGCTACAATATCCAACATTTATAGCAAGCAAAAGGTTCTGTTCATAGGAAATTCTTCTATTTCGATGGTTTAAAGAACATATTCTATGACAGATGCAAATATAAATGAATATGATATAAAATATAACAATATAAATGGTAAAGAGAGGTACCAACAAAGTGCTATTTGAAGTCTAAAAAAAGCAGGATAATTTCCTACAGGAAGGATCAAAGAAAATTTCATAAAGGAGTCAGCACTTGACTTGAGCTTTGAACTTATGTGCATTTTAAATCCTGAGGATATGATTTTAACACATGGAGATGGGGAAATTCCAATCATTTCTTCAGTTGACAAATTAAGTACCTTCCATATTCCCAGGTAGGTGGTATGGATAGAAAGAAAAAATAAATAAAGTCACTGTTTTCAAGTAGCTTACATTCTATTGGAGGAAGAGGAATGGCATAAGCAAAGGTATTTAGGCAGAAAGCAAGTATGGAGAAGTCAGTGAGTATTCTAATTTGGCTGAATACACGGGAAAATGAAGGAAATATGGGGCAGCTAGGTGGTACAGTGGATAAAGCACTGGCCTTGGATTCAGGAGGACCTGAGTTCAAATCCAGCCTCTGACACTTGACACTTACTAGCAGTGTGACTATGGGCAAGTCACTTAACCCCAATTGCCTTGCAAAAAAAATGAAGGAAGTATGCTAAATAAAGCTGGAAGAGGTAAGCTTATCATATCATCAAAAAATAAAATCATGTTGCTATTATACATATTATTGTAATGCTTATGTTTGGTTGAATCTGCTCATATAGTAGTTCCATAAGAATAATTTAAACATATATCAATCACTAATTGGTTTCACTTGAGTATGTATTTTAAGACATGATTTTCAGGGGATTTCAAGTTCAGACTTTCATAAAAATATTAAAATAAATTTACATCTCTCTATATGTTTTTATATCGGCAACATCTGCGTACATTGCAAATCTACAATTTATAAATGCAGCTATGACCAAATTGCCGAGGTAGTATAGCATAGTCAGTTTCATAGTACTAAGGCAGCCAATTTTATGTATTTTATGGCCATGAACTCTCACTTTGCCTAGATGTAAATGAAAATTTGATAAATTAACTATTTTTAGGAGTTTATAATTAACTTGTACAAGAAGCTCTTGATTTTCTGTTCCTTTGTCACTTTCTTGAAATTCAGGAGATTATTCAAAGAACAAAATTTACTTGAATAGTTACTTTTAAAAAACGTTCTTTAGTATAGTACTCTTTGTAAGTAAAAATAATACTGCTGGCTTACTGTCTGTGAAATGTCTTTTGAGTTATTTTCCAGTAATGACGATGAAGTTAATCCATCTACATAGCATCTCATTGGGCTCCCTTTGTGACTAATTGCAAACACTTACCTACACACAGTTAGGCATTTGGTCTGTCAACATGGAAGAAATTAAAATTAATCAGCCTTCTTATTGACCTAATTGACCATATGTACTTCCAAAGATGCACTGAAGGGGGAAAATACTTTGAGGTTTTTTTCAATCATAGCCTAAAATGCTCAATTTTACTTTAAAATAATTTTGAAGTAATCTTTATTTTTATTGGTTGTTGATTCAAGGAATAGTTTGGCTAAAATCTAAAATGGTAAACTAAAAAAGATATCTGGAAAAATAGAAAAATATGCTTCTTCAACAGAGAGCTAATCCAATTTAAAATATCAGAGGCAACTTGAAATATTTGATAGAGTATGGCCTCAGAAAAGACTGGGTTCAAATCCTGCCTTGGACAATTCATTATCCTGTTACTTAACATCTCTGTGTCAAAGGTTCCTCATTTGTAAATGACAATTGTTGAATGTTTAAATTATGGTTGTTAAAAGCTGTATATCTTTTAATATATGTTTTCATTATATCTTTAAACATGTATGGCTTAGTGGAAGACAACAACGATGAACATTATTGTGGTGGTGGTGGTGGTGGTGATAGTGGTGTTTGGTATAACGTCTTCAACATTAACTGAATGGATGTTACACATTACTTTTGGCCACATACTAAGCCTGAGCTCTCCAATATGCAAATCTTGAATACTTGACTTAAGATATTCCAAACAGCCTATTAGTACCCCAAATCTAGTCACAATAAAATTGGAACCTGTTATAATGGGACTAACCCAAAGCTATTTAAAAATGAAGGTGAAGATAATAGTGGTAGTGGTGGAGGAAGATGAGGTCAGTAGGACTCAAATTCAAGTCCCATCTCTGCCACAAATAGCCTGTGTTACTATGGGTGACTTGCTTAGCCTATAATTACTTCCAACAACTTTGTAAGTCTACCTTATAAATTTCAGTTTAGTTGCTAATCTGTATCTGCAAAAAAAATTTCTACACAAAAGTTCCAAGTTCAAATATTAAAGAAGACATTGTGTATTTCTAGTTTAGTTAGTTCATTTTCATATTTTATCCAGAATCATTTTGAACATTATGAATTATGAAACAATATACTTTTTCTTATTTTCCTTTGTTGTTGAAATAGATTCAGATACTTCATTTTAACATTATGTTTTTATTTATTTATTTATTTGTTCATTCATTCATTCATTTATTTATTTATTTGTTTATTTGTTTATTTATTTATTTATTTATTTATTTATTGGTGAGGCAATGGAGGTTAAGTGACTTTTCCAGGGTCACACAGCTAGTTAGTGTCAAGTATCTGAGGCTAGATTTGAACCCAAGTCATCCTGAATCCAGGACCAGTGCTTTATCTGCTGTGCCACCCAACTGTCCCTATTTTATTTAAAAAAATAATTCATTAGTATACTGTGAAGAATGATAGTGATTTTCCCTATTTCATAAATAAGGACTATGAGACTCATGGAGATTAGGGTATAGAGAGTATGACAACCACTGTAAAGGGAATTTCTTCAATTAGGAGTTGCCTATACCAATGCAAATAAGTCCATTCTCTATCCCAATACTTCGATTAGTAAAGTTTAGATGCGTATTAAGTGATAGAGCCCAAAAAAGAATTCATGTCTTCTTACTTCACATTTAGTGGACTGAATACTGTTTCAGGGGAATATTTCAATTCTAGTCCTCCTTTTATTTCTTGTTTCCTATGTACAAGCAATAAAAAAGCTGTTTTTGAAGACATAGCTAACTCAACCATCTAATTTTTACAAATAAGGAGATTTTGGCATAACTATTAAGTGTCTAAAGCAAGATTGGAAGAGAGGATTGGAAATTCCTAAGTCCATGTAGAATTTTCTATCTACCACTTCACATTGCCTCTGCCATTTAAAATATAATTGTCTATTGAGAAGTTAACATTTTTTCCTATTTATCAAGATTTATTTTTACTATTTTATAATCTAGACACCTTTTCCTTCCTGTGTACTTCTTATTTGACCTTGTACAAACCTTGTATCTGAACCATAAGAGCTTAATCCATAAAAATGATTAAAGAAATATCCCAGATTGTGATGGTGACAATGTTGATTAAAATGATACCTTAACTGTCTGATGATGGAGTGATGGATAGAGAAGGGATTAACTTTGGGAGATGTTGAGGTCACTTTTAAAATTTAGATCTATAAACCTAGGTCATATCCTGAACTTGTGATAAGTTATGGATAGCTAGATGATCAGTGAACATGGAATCAGGAAAGTCTGAATTTAAATCTGGCCTCAGATATTGATTAGTTCTGTGAAAAGCAAGTCATTTAAGCCCTGCCTCATTTTCTTCATTTCAAAAATTGAAATAGTAGTATCATGTACTTTACAGGTCTGTTGTGATGAAAACAAAATAAGACAATATCTGTAAAGCCTTTTGAAAATGTGGAAGTGCCATAGAAATGCTAGGTATCATATTTATCATCATAATCATTAATTATAAAAAAACTAATATAACCTCATAAAATGTGCCATACCATATGCTCAAGAAGAGCATATGAAATTACAATGAAATCCCTAACTGTGAGAGACAAATATAGAATTTTTGGCAGATAGCATGTATTTTTTAGGTACCATTTTAGACTGTTAATGGCCTGAAACATATATAGAAGAAGAAATAACTTCCTTATCCCTCATTCTGTTATAATTAGCAAAACTGAGTCTAGAACTAACTTGTTGCAAATGAAAGATATTATAGTACTAGGTTGAAAGTTACAGGCCTAGAGTCTAGAACAACCTGGGTTCAAACACTGCCTCAGATATTCACTAGCTGTGTGCTAGTAAGTACAACAGCAAGGTCTAGTATCCTCATCTATAAAATGAGAAAATAGCATGTGTCATGCACCTTCCTCATATATCTATTATAGGAATAAAATTAGCTAATATATGCAGAATACTAATTATGCCTATCCTTGTTGATGTTGGTATACCTAAAACTATCAAGCTACTCAAATTGTGCCAAAGGGGCTAGCTCTAAGAGAAAAATAGATTAGGTTCCAATATCTACCAACATCGTGGTCAATGAGCCTGTTACTATGGGTGTTTAACTGCCAAAAGAAAAGTCAGGCCCTAGATTAAATCCATTGCAGATGAGAGGGGAGACATGATGATATCACCGTTTGTGTGTTGAGACTGAACATGAGCCAGTTAGTGCAGTGAACGCTGGTGGTCCTGATAAAAATTATCTAATAGGAAGTGTACTTCCCACAGCAATGTGGATAGCCCTGAGATATGAAGAGACTAGAACTAAATCTGGTTAAGGCTATGATGGCATTTTTCTAGATTTTTATAATTTTGCTGAACAAGACAATAGGGCCTGCGACAATAATTTTATTGGCATAGGAGACACTAAGTTAAGGAAACTCTCTACCAACACAATTCAGTTGCTCCACAATTTATAATCTTAGAAAGCTGCCCAGAGCACTATGAGATTAAGAGACTTGCCTACAGTCTGACAGCCAGTATATGTCAGTAGTGGTACTTTTTAACCTAGCACTTCCTGGCTCAGAGACTGGTTCTTTATATGCTATACCACACTAGTAGCTCTCTGAATAATAGTTTTTGTCTGTCTTGCATACACACACACGCACACACACACACACACACACACACACACACATATGCATGCCTATATATATACATATATATATAAACAAATATATGTATAAATGTGTATTTTTACACTGAAATCTTTTTGAGTTTTCAGACTGATAATAGCCGAACAATAAATTCCTTGATTACAATGAGTGCCAAAATTATGTTTACCTTGAAATGACTTTACAAAAGAAATAAAAATATACAGTTGACTGGCATAATTAAAATGGATTATTTTTTCTCTGTGCCCAAAGATTAGTCTAATAACAACCCAAAAGTCTATCATTAGTTTTAAAATTATTAGTTTAATTATTCCCCCCTTTAAAATGTATTAATTTGAAAAGTAATGTTGAAATGTGCAGATAAACTGTATATCTGTTCATAAAATTTTCAGATTTCTTCTTTCTTTTTTAATTCTTTTTACCATGTTTATTTACTATTAATTCTTTTTGTTTTTGAGCTATTTTCTCCAAATCTTTCTTTTATATTTCCTCACCATGGAAAATCTTATTTTTCCCAATCTTTATATTACTTTATATTACTTCTGCATCCTCATTGTATTCTAAAGACCTACCAATCCAGTGTCAGCTACAAATAATACCCACTTAAGTTTTATTCCTTCAGAAAGCAACTTGCATTTATACTGTGCATAAAATCTCCTCTGAAGTGAGTGCATATAATATTTGTCCTGTAAGGTGCAAGAGAATTAAACTGTTTTGAGTTTTCTCTTAATCTGAGTCCTTAATGAAGGTAGGAAATAAAGTTGAGGAAGCATCAATGTAAATAAAAGATATAACTTTAGTGATAATTTACTCTTCTCTAAACATGATTTAGCATATTTATTCTGCGTATTGTGCCTTATGTCTAATATATGAATGATAATTTGACTTTGAAGTAGTGCAAAATAATTTCTCTCTGATGAGATGTATTATTCTCTGAACAATTTGGTTGTTACTAAGAAATTTAAAGTTTCTTTCATTTCCTGGTTGAATCTGAAGGAAAGTATATATACATGGTATAGAATAGGTAAACATTCCATTTCACTGCAACTAAATAAATATTTTTAAGTATGCATTGTAAACTGAACACTATGCTAGGTGCTAGGACAATGGGCACACAGAGTTCAAATAAGAAATTGTAGCTGTCAGTTTAAAATCTAGTGAGGTGATAAGGCACATATAATAAAAAGATTCTGTTATATATATATATGTATATATGTCTATCCATTAGAAATGTGCAAAATAAAGTGCTTTTTGAGGTTCAAGGGCATAGACAGGAATCATAGCTTTAGAGCTACTCTAATCTCCTAATTTTACAGTTGACGAAAGTGGCCAAGAACCCACTGAAGTTGTGATTCATTCATGATTCCCAAAGCTTCTAATGCTTTTCCCCAGCAAAATCCATTGTATATATTTGTATATACTTATATTTATAAGTTCTTTCCTTTAATAAAATCCAAACTCCACAAGTATAGGGAGCATTTTATTAGTTCTTCTTTGAATCTCAAGACCTAAAACAGTTCTAAATACAAGGTGCTTAAATGAATTTTTATTGCTTGATCAGAATAGACCCTTAGTCTGGGCTAGTCTAGATGTAGGGACACATCATCCTGTAATGATTGGAATGACGCCACCTGCTGGAGATTTACTGTAGAGAATCTCTGCCATGAGGTGAAGGTCTCTGAGAGCAAGACCATGCATCTTTTCTTTGGCGTCAATTTGGAAATGACTTCTGCTTGTGGGAGGAAGAAGGGGGAGCCTGGCCCTCTGACTCTCTCTGTTTTGTGTGGATTCTGGCAGAGAGCAGAGCTAGGAATACTCTCTCCCTTTAATAGATAGAGGAATCTAGGCCTTTCTCTCTCTCTTTACCAAATTCTTATTCTCCTTAATAAATGTTTAAAAGTCTAACTCTTGCTAAAGCTTATAATTTATTGGCGACCACTCATTAGATATTTTAGATAGACTAGCTGGAATTTTAGCCTTTAATAGATGGCTGACCACAAAGAGGAAAGCTGAACCTCAGTCTTCTGATCTTCCTGTTGGGTAAGAAATTTCCCATACCCTGTCCTTTAAACTGCTAAGTACTGGCTGTTTTTCCCTTTAAATTTTCAAATTGTTTTTTTCAACTCCCTAAATACCCTATTTCTGATTTTACTCTGTTTAACTAGACAAATGGGGGGATAAGATCAAGTTAATGCTTTGTTTTTGTGGATTTTCTATTTTGATTTTAATTTTTGTTAGAAGAGCCAGCAAGGTGCTCACACAAAGGAATATAAATATCCCCCTCTCTCCCAACCATGCTTTTTCAGAGAAACCTCTGATCCCTGCAACTTTTCCAAGTTCTAACACTAATTGTTGCTCTAATTTTGCATGCCTGGAGGGACGACCCAACCACTAGAAGCTTTTAATCCCCTAGCAGTGGGGGAAGGGGAAACCAGGCCTGAGTTCAAAATCAAGTATGATTCAAATTGCCCTGGTCCCTCCCCTCCTCTCCAGACCCCACCTTCTACCCCTCCCTTGACCAAGTCCCTTGGTTCCCCTGCCAGGGAAGTCCAGAGATCTAATGCGCACGTGCAGCTTTCTCTACCTGCAATTGCAGCTTCTACATTTGCAGCTTCAGGCTCAGCCCTTCCCTAGCCTGGCTGTGCTTCTGACTCAACCTTAGAAAGCCCTTTAAATTCCAGATATGCTTGTTTTGTTCATAATTTTGCTAATCTGCTTTTGTCTTTAATTAGTAACCTTATAAAGCATTTTTATGGTAAACGGACTGACAGACAATATAGAGGGGTTAAAGAAGAAAAACTTAAGCTGAATAAAAATTACAATCATCATCATAGTTCAAGACTCTGCTTCTTTTGCCATGGAAGGGTACATATTTTACAGAAATGTAGAAGTAAGCAGCAAGGTATTGATATGAGTATTGGGGATTTTAGATACTGGAATCAAAAGTGTTCTAAATTCACTCAGAGTAATAGTATCAGTTCAGAGGTTACATAGGATTTCTATGCTATTACATCTACATTTTGAAATTAATGGTATGGGTTTATTTTCATAGAGATTTTCATGCTTTTGAGATTGTGTTTTATACTTGGTTTTTTAAAAATTATATTTGTAAAAGCTTTTTATAATCATGTGATCAAGTTTATATTTTATAATACTCTTATTAATATTAAGTTCATATTCATTTAGATTTACCTAGTTTGAATTTCATTGTCTTTTATTGTTCCATGTGTATTTTCTTCTATTGATTAATCTACCTAATTTTGAAACATTGCAAGATGGTTTTGATTTCATAATACAATGTTAATTCTAGGAGTATTGTGCTCCCATATTCTGAGTTGTTTGTTTTTGCTGTGTTTTTTTTTCTCTCAACTGATTGTTTGATCAAACTCTTTAAAACATTTCACTGGCAAATTGGTTGCCATGGCAAGTGTAAATTCATTCTAGAAGTATTATTTTTGATAAACATATTCCAAAAAAAAAAAAAAGAGGGGAACATTTGTAAAAGTTTTCTTTTTTCAAAGAAAAAAAGTTTTCTTTGAGATTGTGTTGTGCTTTAACTTGTATTTAAATATGTTCTGATTTTTCACAAAAGTAATTGTATACTTAGTAAAACAAAAGGAGCTATTATTTGAAATTATTGCATAATTATATATTATATTCTGAGTCATCATGTATTCACATTTTTGTGATTATTTATTATCCTCAATTTTTAAATTCATATGAGACTTGGATTATGGGAACTTATCATTTAAGATATTAATTGCCTTTATTCTGAGTTATCAGATGCCAATTGGCCAAGATACCATCCAATAACAAGAAGAATACAAGCAAGACCAGACATTGAAATGTCACATGAGGGGAGATATGTATGAAGTCAAGGTATGGCCAAGGGAATGGCTTTTGACAAATGTTGAGGCTGGATTCTCTTGGTTTAATTTTTTTTTCTTTTTCCCCACAATATTGTACAGATGGCTGGAAGTTTTGATCCCACCCATCTCATTCTACATTTGGCTTCTATGTCCCCTACTATATGCCTGATGCCATGGACATCTCAACCCCATGCATCTGGTTAAGTCTGGCTCAGTTTCCTCCAATATGTTCAGTGGCATGGACATATATTCCATCCACCTATTTTAAGCCTGGCATACTGCATGGCTTGAGCAATAGCTCAAGTGTGGGAATGCTCATATACCATCATTTCTCTGTTCTTTTATGGTAACCCCCATAATTATCTCAGGTGTCATGGTAAATACAGTCTTGGATTTGGACTTGATATCTGTTACCAATTATATTAGATTTTTAAATTTCTCATAATGGCATGAGGATAATTAGGCAGATGATGCAAAAAGTGTTGAAACAAAGATAAAAATTATTTTTAGAAATTAATATCACAGCAGTTGTCTTCTCAATTTACCCTCCATGGAGGGGGGGAACTATAGTAATATTAAGTTTTAAAGAATGTTTCAATTTTTGTTTTATTATATATTTCATGTGTAACAACTAAGATTCTGAATTCCATTAGACATGTTGTTGAGAACTTTCATTATTCGATTTGATTATTGACAAAGCTATTTTAAAGTTATGATAAGCTCAATTTTGTAGGAAATTTTCCTGGCTGATTACCAGCATCCACACATCAAGCCTTGAAAAGACTTCCATTATATGACTATACCTAGAGGCCATCTGAGAAAAGACTTTCCGAGACTTTAAATGAACACTTTTGTTTTGTTACTGCTGTTTTTTTTTTTCTTTTCTCTTTTTGTTATACTATACACCATCTGTTACATGGACTCTCTGCAGAGACCCTCCCTTTGCAAGACCAATGTCAAAGCACCAGTTCATGAGGACAAAAACCGCCCCTCTGGACAAAACTTTCCTCCCTCCCTTTTCTATATTGTTATTAACATATTGTTAGTTAGCATAGGATATTATATTCTGTTATTTTTTATTGTTTCATCAAGGAAACACCCTGTTTCTTGAAGAAACAAAGGGGGGACTATAACGATTGGAATGATGCCACCTGCTGGAGACTTACTGTAGAAAAGCTCAGCCATAAGGTGAAGGTCTCTGAGGGCCAGACCATGCGTCTTTTCTTTGGCGTCAGGAAGTGATGTTTGCTTGTGGAAGGAAGAAGGGGAAGCCTGGCGCTCTGACTCTCTCTTTTTCATGTGGACTCTGGTGGATAGCAGAGCTAGGAATGCTCTCTCCCTTTAACAGATAGAGGAATCTAGGCCTTTCTCTCTATCTTTACCAAATTCTTATTCTCCTTAATAAATGTTTAAAAGTCTAACTCTTGCTAAAGGTTATTATTGGCGACCACTCATTAGATATTTTAGATAGACTAGCTAGAATTTTAGCCCTTACAATCCTCAAAACTATCTTCTGCAAGGACTTCTCAATGCTTTTCCCTCTGATTTGTTGTACTCTGTGAAAGTCATTTATGTTAGCAGCATCTTTAAAAAAGTAGAATTACTCAGAGAAGTAATTTATGGAAAACTGAATTAGAAGTAAAGCCATCTGGGGGCAGCTAGGTGGCACAGTGGATAGAGCACTGGCCCTGGGATCAGGAAGACCTGAGTTCAAATCTGGCCTCAGACACTTGACACTCCTAGCTGTGTGACCCTGGACAAGTCACTCGATCCCAATTGCCTCACCAAAAACAAACAAACAAACAAACAAAAACAAAACAAAACCCAGTAGTAAAGCCATCTGATTGAACTAATTCTAGTTGAGATCTTCTAAAATTGGAGAATGGGGATTTCAAATGGAATCTAGGTACTTTTCAAGCATTAAACTTTTAGAGTAGGGGGAAGTTGGCAGTGTGGAAGGGAACACCTAAGCAGAGAAAGAACAGTAGTTGAGGGCAAAGTACAAGCCACAATGGGGGCACTGTTGTGCAGGCAGAAATTCAAAAACGAAAGTTAAATGATTCCAAATGCGAATTTTAACTTCAGCCAGATATGTGCTCAGATAACAACGAGGGGACAGTTTCTCCTTTCTAAACTTCATCATTCATAATTCACTTTGTAAAATATTGGAGTTGAACTAGATGGCCTCTAAGGTCCCTTCCTGCTGTGGCTCTAGATCTGCAGGTATTCTAACGTATCTTGATAGATGCTAGAAAAAACTTATGCTATAAATATTCATTCTTTGGTTCAGCTACATTATGGATCAAATAAGCTTTTCTTTAACTGGGGAAGAAGTGCACTGTTTATGGCATTGTTTCTATAAAAAAAAAAAAACAAAACTCTGTTCAGTGTCTTAAATATGGGGTTTTCCTAAAGTTTTAGTATAGGTATAATTGCATTGCATAAGCAGTTATTGGTTTTTTTGCACTCTAATAAACAACACTGACATTTGGTTGACTGTGCTTAAAATCCAACTCATTTCTAAAACAGCTAATTGTAGGACCAACCAATTTACATATTTTTAATCATCATTTCAAAAATAACTTATCAAACATTTCTGTGTAAGAAAGAGCTCTAGGCTCTAGAACCACTTCATCTCCTCCTCTTTCTCCTCCTCCTCCCCCATTTCTTTCTCTTTTTCCTCCTCCTCCTCCTAGCTGGCTAGCATTTATATAGCACTTTAATGTTTGTAAAGCATTTTACAGCTATTATCTCATTTTATCCTCACAAGAACCCTGGGAAGTAGATGCTAATAGTATCCTCATTTTACAGATGAGGAAACTAAGGCAGACAGAAGTTAAGTAGCTTATCTAGGGTTACATAGCTAATAAGTATCTGAGATAGGATTTGAAATCTATCCTTCCTTACTCAAGGTCCAATGCTTTATCTACTGTGCCACTTAGCTGCCTAGCACCAACACTCTAGAGATCAGTATTCCCAAGTGTAAGTGGGGAGGGCATCATTTATATTAGCTGGTTTGTGCCATGCATTCTTTTTTTGCAGGGCAGTGAGGATTAAGTGACTTACCCAGGGTCACACAGCTAGTAAGTGTCAAGAGTCTGAAGCCAGATTTTAACTCAGTTCCTCCTGAATCCAGGGCTGATGCTTTTATCCACTGTGGCACCTAGCTTCCCTGGTGTCATGTATTTTTGCTTTTTTGTGTGTGTGGGCAGTAAGGGTTAAGTGATTTGTCCAGAGTCACACAGCTAGTAAGTGTCAAGTGTCTGAGGCCAGATTTAAACTCAGGTACTCCTGAATCCAGGGCTGGTGCTTTATCCACTATACCACCTAGCTGCCCCTAGTGTCATGCATTCTTTTTTTTGTTTGTTTTTGTTTGTTTTGTTTTTTGTGAGGCAATTGGGGTTAAGTGACTTGCCCAGGGTCACACAGCTAGTAAGTGTGAAGTGTCTGAGATCGGATTTGAACCCAGGTACTCCTGACTCCAGGGCCGGTGCTCTATCCACTGCACCACCTAGCTGCCCCTAGTGTCATGCATTCTTAATGAATGGTTATTTGATTTTTCCCCTTTCTTTCAGTCATTATGTAGGCCTCATGATATTGAGGTCCCAGTTTCTTAAAGCGTAAGTGAGAGCTGGGATCTTTTTGCTAAATTTTCCATAGTACCATAAAGGAAAGAAGTATAGATCTGGAATCTGAAGAAGGTTCATATCTTGCATCTATGACTTACTTCTTTTGTGATCTGGGGCAAATTACTTAACCTAAATATACCTCCCCACCCCACCCCCTATCTACAAACAATGAAGAGAGATTAGACTAGATCAGCTCTAAAATCTCTTTTACCTTGATATTCTCCTATGATCTTGGTGCCTAGGGTTATAGAACTGATTTTTAAAAACACCTATTGATATTTCTATTCCAAACAGCTTGAACCACTGAGATTTTATGAAAAACTTATGAAGCATTTTTCCAAAAATTCAGATTTACTCTGAGACATCTGTTGCATTACATTTGTTCTTTAAATTATCTCAAAAATGGTTCCATTTATTTGACAGGATTTTGCTTTACCAATGTACTTCTGATAAACTGGAAGTATAACATAAGGTGATTAGAGAATATCATGGTTTGATGATCAGGCTGTTAAGTATAAATGCTACGGTGTCCAGAGAATATTTTGAGAGGATTTCATAGCAAAGTTAAATGAAATCTTGGTAAGAAGCCAATAGACTTCAATGCTGAAGAATCGGAAATGAAACACTTTTCACATTACTTTATTCTTAAGTCTAAAGCTAATGCACCTTTTGAGATGGAAAAGCCAATCTTCTTTTCTCCCTTTCAAATTTAGAAGGATATTAGCTTTATTTTCTCCCAGGAACTGAAAGGAGGACATGGACTCTGCATCTACCTCCCACATTCTCCAACTCAGGAATGCCTACCAGGGCCTAACCATATATTGCTTTTGAGAGTGGTTCAGTTGCAAGCACATGGCTATCAGACGCAATAATATAAAATTGTTCAGGTCAGAAACAGTATTTCCCCTGAAATATACAGGATAATAGGTACTAAAAGATTTATCTTCTTTATTTTCTTTCCCCATTGGAAATATGCAGGTAAACTATCTTAACTACACATTGCTTCAGAGCCTGCCTCTGATGTCTACTACCTGTGTGACCCTAAGAAAATATCTTAAACTTTCTGAATATCAGTTTCCTTAAATATAAAATGTTGAGGGTGAACTAGATGGCCTTTACATCTTACTGCCATTGGTTTATGATATCCAGGCAGTATGACCTCTGTTGAACAAGTCTAAGGAAATTGCTACCTGTATCCCCCCAACTGTCCCTGTTTAATAAACCCTTTTTCGAACAAAGTGAATTAGATTTTTAGACAAATGCATATTCATAGTAACCAGAGAAGTCAATTAACACAGCATACTTAGAATTCGTTGTCTATCCATTTCAAAATAGTGATTATAAATGCATTCTTTGGGAATGACTTACAGTTGAACTCTTTCCCCAATGAAAATATTTTAATGTCCCATTTTTAAACCCTTGAAATGAATACTACTACATGCTGAAATTCCAAGATCTATATATCCTACTTCTGGAAGAAAAATAACGAGATATCGATAGAAGTGTTTTCCAAACATTCCTTTTCACCATTTTAGCTCTGTGTTACTAATTTAGGAAGTTAAAAGTAAAATTAATAATGTAAAAGGTATTTCAAATAAATTGTTCTATCATAATGCAGAATTCCTAAGCAGTATGAGAACTATTTGAGAATCCAAGGAAACAAAACCAATTAAATTTTTTAAAGAACTGAAAGATATGGGGCGGGGGGAAGATAAACTCTCTAGAGATCAAATAAAACATATTTTATGTTTAGTTTGTATCTTTCTTCCCTCCCCCGCACCTCATGTACAAACTCATTTTCTAAAAATTCCAGATTTTGAACACAACTAACTCTCAATGACAAGATTTTTTTTATACTGATCTAAGAGTCACCAACTAATGCTGGGCTCCTTAACATTTTTTCTCAATAGATAATTTGGCAATCTGGTAAAGCCTATGGACTCCAACATAATCTTGCTTATATTCATTAACAGAAGGAAATTATAAATTTTAGCTTGAGTCTAGTGAAAACAAAGTGATTATTTTTCCTCCCTAAAATCATAGATCACTTTATATCTACTCATAAATACTCAAGAGATTCATGGACCCCAGAATAAGCACCTCTGGGCTAAAATGTTTTATCCCCAAAATGAATTGTATAATTAAATTCTACACATGATTTGACTTTCAGAAATGTTTCCAAAAGAATAATGGCATTTATTTTATTGTTCAGCCCTCTTAAATTCATTTAGGACTAATCTAATCCTAAGCATTAGTGAAATTTCTGTCTTCTGAATACATAGCCCTTTGTTTTTCTTCTTTTAAGTATTCACAATGGTCTAATTAATAATATATAAAATATATGTAAAAATATTATACACACATATAAATTTATGTCTATATGTATCTACCTATATCTACCTCTGTATCTCTACATCTCTGGATATCTAAATATTAATTGTCCTAATTTAGTGAAAGCACATTGAAAGCAAGGCCAATGCTTTATCCAACTTTTGATGACTAATATTATGACATGCAGTAGATTCTTAGTAAATATATTTCTTATATTCCTTATAATATTCATTCATTAATTCATGCATTACTTCTTTCAGCAAAGCTCATGGTACAAATTTGAATAGGGGAAAATAAAGTCATCTCTTTTTGCTGATTATAGAAAGGAGAGAATTGGAAAGGATAATTCAAGGATGAGTTATTGTTAGGAGATTAACTGATGGGACGAGTGCCCTTGATTTCCTGGTTTCAGACCCTGGAAATGCTTCAGCAACTTAGAGGTCCCTTACCTACTGTAAGAGAGTTGGACTATCACTTTTTCTTTGCCCATAAAATTGGAGACAGTTCCACTGATTATCTGCCATCTGTTGTTTTCAGTGTTTCGATTGCTGGAGTCCTCTAGAAAGCAGAGGAAGAAGAAGAAGGAAAAAAAGGCTCATTCTCAATGGATGTATATTCAGAGGTAGCTTCAGCTGAGCAAGTGCCCAGCTAATCCCCTTTTGCACACAGGGACAAGGCTGCCACCAACTCTAATTGATTCTGAAATGAATCTGTATAGAAAATTAGAAGGTTTGGATTCCCATGTGAGCTTCAATAAGGAGCCAGGATGTAAGTCCGACAGCTGAATGGATTCAGAAATGAGAATCTGATAAGCGGCTTAAAATTGTACTTAAGTCCAGAAATGATTTGAATGCTGTTGTTAATGGCACATTGTATATTGTCACCTAGTTAATTATCTCTGAAGATGAGTTCTTGCAGTGGAGGAGAGATGCCAGTCTTTCCCAGCTTTCCTTCATCACATATTTATTAAATCCCCCCTCCCCCGCCCCTTCCCACCCCAGTAGCTGGAAGGCAGAAAGGAAGCAGGATTAGGCCACTGCAGTATCTCGGTGCCTGTCAGTTCCTGGTGCCAAACTTCAAATATGAACTGTTGCATGTACTGTCACAGTCATCGCCTTTACATCTTCATTTGCAAATGAGGGGCTGACATTTGTTAGGCCGTGTATTTGCACACAGCTCCAGCACATGAAAGGCAAACACTGTCACTGCTGGCTATTTTGTTTATGCCTTTGCAGATAGTAAGTATATGGCCTATTTAGAAATTTTCTTCAGCATCTTTTTTTTTTTTTTTAACTAACTGAGATAGATAGTCACGGAGCTACATGGCCTCATATTTTATTCAGGAAGCTGGTCTGCAGTTTATGAAGCGTGCACTGCATTTGATAGCTACTTAAAACTGTATTTTTAAAACCTATTTGCACTTTTCTGGTTTATATTCTTTGCATTTATATTTTCTCTCTTGCTCACTTTCTCTTTCTGTCTCTATATTAATGTTATTGATTAGAATTTGTCCTTTTAGCCAACTTTTTTCAATAATGAGAACATATTTTCAATCTAATAAAAAGATGAAATGAACAGGAAAAAACCGCAGTAGATCCAATGAATTTTGTTGCTGTTGTTTTTAATGCTTGAGCTTTTTTTTTTTTTGAACTAACTATAAAAAGTAGAAAGAAAACTTCTTGTTTCCACACACAACAAAAGTCAGTTAGAAGTAAAAGCTCTCATCCTTTTGTTGACGAAACTTCAAGGAACTTAAGGAATGAGTCTACCAAAGTTCTTTGTCTTTTCTTTATAGGACAGGCAAATAGATGTTGAAAGAACTATATAATAGCACGAATATTTCTTTCTTTTTTCCCCATCAAGTTCATGAGAATTATAGATGAGGACATATGACATCACATGGGAAAGAAGAGAATATTGACAGATAAAACTCAAATCCAAGTTAGGATGCTTAACTGCAATTATATCAAACACAAAAGCTATCAAGAACAAAAGTTTTCAGAGGATTTCCCCTTGATTCTTTTTTTTTTTTAAAAGAATGGTCCTCTAGGTCATGCGAGCATATAGATGGTAGAATTAATCTATTTGATATTTTGTTTTTGTAAATATACACTTAATTTAGTGGGATATTTTAACTTATAACAAAGGAGTAGAAGGAAAGGGAAGAGGGAGAGGATTAGGAAGAAAAGGATTTGGGTGACAACAGGGAGAAAGAAAGGGCAGAGGAGGAGATGAAGGACAGGAGAGAAGGAGGATAGGAGGAAACAAGAATGAGGATGATGATAACTGGTGGACAAGGATGAAGAGGATAATGTAAAAATAAGTCAAATGCTTTGAATTGTCAACTCTGTAACTTACCTTTCTATATCTAACTTCATCAGTAGTCAGAGCAATGGAAAAGGCCAGTGACAAGTATTTATATGTTCAAGAAGTTTTTTTTTTTCTTTTTTGTGGGGGGGACGGGCAGGCAATGAGGGTTAAGTGACTTGCCCAGGGTCACACAGCTAGCAAGTGTCAATTGTCTGAGACCAGATTTGAACTCAGGTCCTCCTGAATCCAGGACCAGTGCTTTTATCCACTGCACCACCTAGCTGCTCCCTCAAGAAGTTTTTAAGGAAGAAATTGAAGTTTTGTTGTTGTTGTAATATAGTCATTTCAGTCACGTCCAAATCTGCATGACCCCATTGGTTTTTTGTTTGTTCGTTTTTGGTTTGCAAAGATGCTGGAATGGTTTGCTATTTCCTTCTCCTCTTCCTCATTTTATAGACAAGGAAACTTAGACAAATAGGGTCAAGTGACTTGCCCAGTGTCACATAACTAGTCTGTGTCTGAGGCCAGATTTGAACTCACAAAGATGAGTCTTGCTGACTCCTGGCCTAGCACTCTATCCACTGGGTCTACAAGCTGCCTCTCACTCCCAAATCCCATCCAACTCACCTCCTCTGCACCTCCCCCCCCAAAAAAGAAAAGAAAAGAAAAGAAAAGAAAAGAAAAGAAAAGAAAAGAAAAGAAAAGAAAAGAAAAGAAAAGAAAAGAAAAGAAAAGAAAAGAAAAGAAAAGAAAAGAAAAGAAAGAAATCCTCCATTCATTGCAAAGTAATAATGAGGTAGAAGAGCTTGAATCAACAAGGTATAAATACAGGGCCTATGATTTCATTGGTATGAGGAGGTTTTTAGTGAGGAAACTTTCTCTACCAATGCAGTTTTGACCCATCTCTGGAACTTTTAATACAGTGAGTTGCCGAGAGCAGTGAGAGGTTAAGAGAGTTGACTATGATCATATATATAATTCCTGTTGTGGTGCGAATTTAACCTGGGTCTCCTTGTCTCTGAGGTCAGTTTCCTGTTTACTACAGCATATTGACATGTTGAAGTAGCTCAAAGTAATGATTCAATCAGTCTGGGATGCACCTAGTAGAAATGCAAATGACATTCTTTTAGGGAATTCTACCTATCTAGATATAAATCACCCCCCACCACTGCTTTTCAGGGAATGGAACCTTCATTCCATAACAACTCTGCTGTATTTCAACTTGCAAAGAATTTCCACATGAGGTCAAAATGCTAGCATTGAACTATATGAAAGGGGCTAATACATGCTAAAGGGTATATTTACTTCAGCATGGTTATATCAATATGGAAAGAGAAAATGTTAAGAAATTATAGGAAAAGTAAGTAAAAGTTAATTGAGCGCAATTACTCAGTCTCCTAAAGTGAAGCAAAGGGCAGTTAGGTGGCACAGTGGATTAAATGCTGAGCATTAAGTCATTTTCCTAAATTTAAATTTGGCCTTAGACACTTATTGGCTGTGTGACCCTGGATGAGTCACTTAAAATGAAATAAAAGGGGAGCCAAGATGGAGGAGGAAAGGCAGTGAGCTCCCGAACTCATGACATGATCACTCCAAATAAACATCCAAATAAGGTCATAGGAAAATGCCCAGAGCAGCAAAACTCACAGAAGAATGTGCTGAAATTATCTTCTAACCAAGGACGGCTTGGAAGGTCAGAAGGAGGGAGCTTCTGTGCTGATACAGGAGTCGGGCCCAACTCCATAGTCACCCTGACACAGATCCAGTCTCAGGAAGTACTCACCAGAGAAGGAGACCCCCCCCCCCCCCAGAGTCTCTGAATCAGCTGAAGCACCAGTGTCGTCTGGAACTAAGCTCACAGTCTGGTGAGTGGACTGAGCCCTGGGCAGGGGAGAGACTACAGGGATCTATGCTGGTGCTAAGGCAGAATTTGTATTTTACACCCCTACTGAGAACCAGGTGGTAGGCTCAAGGATAAGTGGCCCAGGTGGGAGGAGGGGCACAGGCTTGTCGGAGCTAACAACCACAACACACAAAGCTGGTTGATAGGCAAATTGGTCTGGGGTCATCTAGGACCAGGAAACAGGCCAGGCAAGGGAAGAACCTGATTCTCCTTAAATCATACATATATATGAAAACTAAAAGATAAAAGTAATTCAGTTATCTACATATTTTCCCAAATTCATGCAGGATAAAGATGAGCTGACAGAGAAAGGTGAGGACCATAGAAAGTTTCTTCAGTAACAAGGAAGACCAAGGGGCACCCTCAGAGGAAGATGTCAACATCAGGGCCCCTATATCTAAAGCTTCCAAGAAAAATACAAATTGGTTTCAGGCCATAGAGGTGTTCAAAAAGGACTTGGAAGATAAAATTAGAGAGGTAGAGGAAAAAATGGAAAGGGAAATGAGGGTGATGCAGGAAAGACATGAGAAAAAAGACAACAACTTGAAAAGTCAAATGGAAAAGGAGGTACAAAAGCTCTCTGTTGAAAATAATTGCCTAAGAATTAGGATTGAACAAATGGAATCCAGTGACTTTATGAGAAACCAAGACACAATAAAGTAAATCCAAATGAATAAAAAAATAGGGGGGCAATGTGAAATCTCTTCTGGGAAAAACTGCTGACCTGGAAAATAGGTCCAGGATAGATCATTTGAAAATTATTGGTCTACCTCAAAACCATGATCAAGGAAAGAGCTTAGACACCATCTTCCAAGATATTCTCAGGGAAAATTGCCCTGAAATTCTAGAAGAAGAAGCTAAAATAGAAATTGAAAGAATCCACCAATCATCTCCAGAAAGAGATCCCAAAAAGAAAACTCCTAGGAATATTATAGCCAAATTCCAGATCTCTCAGGTCAAGGAGAAAATATTGCAAGCTGCCACAAAGAAAGAATTCAAGTACTGTGGAGCCCCAGTCAGGATAGCACAAGATTCAGCAGTTTCTTCATTAAAGGACTGGAGGGCATGGAATATGATATTCCAAAGGGCAAAGTAAATGGGATTACAACCAAGAATCACCTACCCAGCAAAATTTAGCATTATCTTTTAGTGGAAAAGAATGGGACTTTAATGAAAAAGAAGACTTTCAGATATTTGTGATGAAAAGACCTGAACTGAATGGCAAATTTGACTTTCAAATACAAGACCCTAGAGAACCATAAAAAATTGGAGCTGGAGGACATACCTGGGGTCATACAGTGGGTGACTGTCTTGTGTCTGAGGCCAGGTTTTGGCTGGGATCTTCCTGGGTCCAGGGGTGATGATTTATCCACTGTGTGACTTAGCTAGATGATAACATCTTTAGGGTTAAATTGAGGGGGGAAGGGCAGAAGCGGAAAAACTACAGGAAAGTAACAGGAAAGGGCAGCTAGGTGGTGCAGTGGATAGAGCACCAGCCCTGGAATCAGGAGTACCTGAGTTCAAATCCAGCCTCAGACACTTAACACTTACTAGCTGTGTGACCTTGGGCAAGTCACTTAACCCTAATTGCCTCACTAAAAAAACAAAAACACAAACCCAAAGAAACAAACTAAAAGAAAGTAACAGGAAAAGGCTTATGGAGTGGGGGAATAGATGGGAGAGGAGCAGGGCAGTAAATGAATTTTACACTCATCAGAAAAGGCTCAAAGATCTTAAACTCATCAGAGCTGCCTCAAGGAGGGACTAATAGACACACCCAACTAGGTGGAGTAATCTATTTAATCTGGGCAGTAAATGAGCCTAACACTCATCAATATTGGCTCTAAGACCTCAATCTCATTAGAATTGGCTCAAGGGGGGAATAATGTACACACTCAATTGGGTAGAGTAATCTCTATAACCCTGCAGGAAAATAGGAGGGAAAAGGGATAAAGAGAGAGTGGCAAAAGAAGGAAGGGCAGAGTGGGGGGGGGGCAGACAGAAGCAAATCCCTTTAGAAGAGTGATAGGATGAAAGAAGATGGATAATAGAATAAATATCATAGGGAAGAGAATAGGATGGATGGGAAATAGTTAACAATAGTAAGCATGAAAAAGAGAAATGGGGAAAAAGTGTACAAAAATATTTATAGCAACTCTTGGTGGAGGCTAAGAATTGAGAATCAAGGGAATGTCAATCAATTGAGGAATGATGGAAAAAGCTGTGTTATATGATTGTAGTGGAATGGAATTGTGCTACAGGAAATGACAAACAGATGATCCTTGAAAGACTAATGAACA
Organism: Dromiciops gliroides; assembly: GCF_019393635.1. NCBI lineage: Eukaryota > Metazoa > Chordata > Mammalia > Microbiotheria > Microbiotheriidae > Dromiciops > Dromiciops gliroides. The sequence continues at coordinate 320,819,053 of NC_057864.1, read as the reverse complement.
TCCATGTATAGTGAAGTGAGCAGAGCTGAGAGGACATTGTGCGTAGTGACAGCAGTATTGTTCAATGAGTAATTGTGAATGACTTAATGAGTAATTGTGAATGACTTAACTACTCTCAGCAGTACAGTGATCCAAGACAATCCCAAGGAACTAATGAGGAAGCTTACTATGCACCCCTATAGAAAGAACTGATAAAAAGAACACTTGTGGATTATACATATATAACCTCTTTGCAAACTTGTGGAGGGGGGAGTAAAGGGAGGGAGGGAGGGAGAAAAATTTAGAACTCTAAATCTTGTGAAAATGAATGATGTATGAAATACACTGAATATAAAGCAGTCTGTCCTGACACCCTCAGAATTTGGTAGACCTGGCTTCAAGTCCTACCTCTGACATGTATTCACTATGAGGCCTTTTGCAAGTCATATGACTTCTGGGTGGCTCCAGGCAGTTATCTCAGATTTTATACTGAAGTACAGTATCTAATCTGCATTAGTAGGTAAAGTTCTCACTTTGAGAGTACTACATTAATAAAATGACAAATCTGGATTAAAAAAATTACAAATGAAATAATTGGACTAGATGATCATTAACTGCCTTTTGAGTCCCAGGATCCAATGATCTCTGACCCTTTATTTCACTTATGTCCTGTTGACCAAGATAATCTATCATCTCTGGTATCAATTTGCTGCCCATACTTTTTCAGCAGAAGAAGGTATTTGGACAGAATATCTGTGCTGCAATTATTCCTAATAATTATTAATTCAATTAAACAATTTATCAAGTTTTTTGGAGGTGCCTACTCATTAAGACACTGTATTTAGGTGTTAGAGATACAAAGATAAAAATTACAAAAACCGTTCCTGCCCTCAAAAAAAGCTTATGTTTTATGGGGTAGGAATTATATAGTATATATATGTATATATATGTATATATATATATATATATATATATATAGAGAGAGAGAGAGAGAGAGAGAGAGGTAGATAGATGATAAAGATATAGTTGCACAAAACCCAAATATATTTGAATTAAATAAAAAACAATCAAATGCAAATGGCATTGACTATTGTCTGAATCAGGGAAGACATCTTACAGGAGGTCTTAACTTAAATGAACCTTTTTCGGAATTGAGGATTCTAAGAGGCAGAGAAAAAGTTGAGTTGGGAGAAGGTAGCATTCCAGGCATAGGATTGGGGAAGGAATCTGAAAACACAGAAATGGGAGAACAAATAGGGGGAAGAAAAAATAGATTAGTTTGGCAGAAATATATAGAGTATATAAGGTTGAATAATATTTGACAGTGATGATGATGATGATATAATTGAAATATTCAGAGATAGAGGAACTATGAAGGGAATCAAGAAGCATATCCAAGAAAAAAGAAAAAAAAAACATATGCTAGAAATATCTTCAGTTGCTCTTCATTGGTCCTCTCTTGATCTAATCCTATCAATTCCCAGTTTAGTTACTTCCCAGCAGACCATCCTTGTGTATGCCACTATTTCCTGATGACAAAAAGGATTGGGGAGGAATATTACACAGCGCATCTTATTTCTTCCTTTTATAATATAATACTACTATATTTGAAATACTGTAGAATTTGCTACTAATATATCAATATATTTTCATTATGTCTAATAACATTGCTCTCACAATATCCTCATCAGTCACTTTAACTTACTCTCACATGCAACATTATTTTTCTTCAGTGAAAAATTAAGATGAATGAACTTTATGAAAGGATTATTATGGCTCACCACTTATGGATATTTCTTGAGAGGTCCTGACCTACTTCACAAATTAATTATTACTATATATGCCTGAAGTAGCTTTACCCTTATTATTATGAAACTTACTTTGACTTTCACAAACAAAGCTTTTAAGGCTAAGAGAAAGTTTCTTGTGGTTGACAATGTTCTTTTTGTTGATGTGAGAAGAAGCCCTAAGGATTTTTATTTTATTTTATTCTTTCATTAGACCCATAAGTACTGGTACCTTTATACCAATTTTATACCTTTCAGAGTTTTTATACTTTTTAAAGCTATACATAATACTGTATTATTTTTGCCAAGATTTCATTTAAAATAGCTTATATCAGTAGTCACAGATTATATTTTCTTTCTTAGATTGTTCCCTCTCAATTTTCAGTAATAGTTCTGTGTATGCTGGGTGAAAGGGAAAGGGAGAGGTGGAATGGGGTAAAGTATCTCAAATATTAGAAGCAAGAAAAAGCTTATACAATGGAAGGGGAAGTGGGGGAGGTGATGGGGAACGAATGAAACTTACTCTCATCAGAATAGGCTTAAAAGGGAATAACTTATGATGGCAGCTAGGTCCCCCAGTGGATACAGCAATGGCCCTGGATTCAGGGGGACCTGAGAACAAATCTGGCTTCAGACACTTGACTTACTAGCTGTGTGACCCTGGGTAAGTCACTTAACCCTCATTGCCCTGCAAATAACAAAAACAAAAACAGAACAACAACAACAACAACAAAAAACACATAGAGGGAATAACATAAACACTCAGTTGGGTATAATAATCTATCTTACCCTATAGGAAAGTAGGAGAGGAAAGGGATAAGGGGGTGGTGGAGATAGAAGGGAGGGCAGATTGGGGAAAGGGGCAGTCAAAAGCAAAACACTTTTGAGGAGGGACATGGTGAAAGAAGATAGAAAATAGAGTAAATGGCATGTAGAGGGAATAGGATGGAGGGAAATACAGATGCCTAAAATAGCTGTGAAAAAATTCTGAAGCACGTTTGTCTGATAAAGATGTCATTTCTCAAACACATAGAGAAATGAGTCAAATTTACTAAAATAAGAGCCATTTTACCACTTGTAAAGGATCAAAAGATATGAACAGTTTTCATATAAAATAATCAAAGCTATCTACAGCCATATAAAAATGCTCTAACTCACTATTTATTAGAAAGATACAAGTAAAAACAATGCTGGGGTACTAGCTAATACATTTTGGAATGGATAATAGGACAGTAGGGGAAAATGACAAATGTTGTAGTGGACATGGGGGAAAAGAGCATTAATGCACAGTTGGCGGAGGTGTAAACTGATTTAAACATTCTGTAGAGCAATTTGGAACTAAGGACAAAGGGCTATATAACCATACATACTTTTTTTTTAAAATTTTAGCAGGGCAATGGGGGTTAAGTGACTTGCCCAGGGTCACACAGCTAGTAAGTGTCTGAGGCCGGATTTGAAGTCAGGTACTCCTGAATCCAGGGCCGGTGCTTTATCCACTGCGCCACCTAGCTGCCCCACCATGCATACTTTTTAACCTAGTATTACCACTACAAGGTTGGTATCCAAAAAGAGATAAAAAAACAAAAACTTAGAGAACCTATATATACAAAAATTATGGCAGCTCTTTCCTGGTTCAAAGAATTTTAAATTGAGGTGATACCCAACAAATGAGGAATAGCTGAACAAATTGTGTCATGAGATTATGATGAAACACTATTGTGTTATAAGAAATGATGAGCAGGTTACTCTCAGAACATACCTTGAAAGACTTACATGAGTTGGTGCAAAGTGAAATGTACTGGATACAAAGTAACAGCAATATTTTACAAAGATCAGCTGTGAATGACTTAGCTATTCTCAGCAAGACAAAGATCCAAACAGACTTTCTGGGTCAGAGCCAAGATGGCAGAGGAAAGACACTAAAACCACAGAGCTCCTGATACAATTACCTCAAAAACAGCAATAAAACAACCCCTGGAACAGCAAAACCCACAAAAAGATGGGCTGGGATTATTTTCTAGGCAATGACAGATTAGAGGCTGCTGTGCTGGGCTGCAGGCAGAATTCAACCCAGTGATTGAACTGACACAGACCCCAGGCACACTGTGCCAGAGGAACTTACCCCTGAGCTGCTGAATAAGTTGTAGCACCAGTATCTTCTGGAACTAAACTTATGGTCAGGTGAGAGGGCTGAATGGCTAGCCAGAGGGGAAAATACAGGGGTGTGTGTGGGACCTAAGGAGGAATTCAGCTATCCCACCCCAGCAGGGAACCAGGAAGAGATCTTGAGCAGCAGGAGGCCCACTTGGGGGAGGGGTGCAGGCTCATCAGATCTACGAACCACAGCACACAAAGTTCTGCTGGCTGATTAATTATCAAGTTATCTTGAGGTTATCTTGAGACCAGAGAACAGGCCAGGCAAGAGAAAAATCTGTCCTCCCTCAAACAGAAAGACCTGGTACCCTCTGAAGCTTGGGACAGTGTAGCTTGAAAGTGGTGTCCCACTGTAAGAGGGAGTTGAAAGTCAAGTAAAAGATGGCAAAATGAACAAGCAAAGAAATTTGAGAATTATTGAAAGTTTCTTTAGCAACAAGAAAGATCGAGGTACAAGCTCAGAAAAAGAATATAACTTCAGGGTCCCTACAGCCAAACCTTCCAAGAAAAACATGAATTGTGTGATGTTTAAAATCTAAATTTGTGGTAGCCTTCAATTAGAAGCTTTAGCACCAGTCTTTGGGCATTAAGGATTTATTAAAGCATACTAGGTATTAGAAAAAAGAGAACACATAGAGTTCAGAGAGTTAAGAAAAGGCCTATCTAGCCTAGAATTCCAGCCTGGTCTGGTTCTTTCTCAAGTCCTCCACCACAAGCCTGCTTCAACCATGAACCCTTCTCAAACTGAGTGTGGAAGCTTTTTATAGGTCTGGAGCAGAGGCAGTCCTTACACACTGCTTCATGCTGATTGGTAGGTGTCATCCAGATCCACTGGTTCACTGGACTTGAAGGTGGCCTCAAGTTGAGTTCAAAGTCTTTAGCTTCTGAGAACAATACCTCCTTAAGGACCAGCCACATGTGGTTACAATCTAATTAACTTGAAGTAAACTAATCAGCCAAGTCAATCACTCTCACTTAATTCAATAAGATTAGATAAATCTCAGGTGATCCTTTGAGTATCTGCCAAATCCCATTATTTTCTCACAATTGGTCTCAGGCAATGGAAGTACTCAAAGGGGACTTTGGAGAGATAGAAGGAAGATTTAGAGAGGTGAAGGAAAGAGTGGAAAGAGAAATGAGAGTGATGCAGGAGAGTTATATGAAAAAAAGTCAACAGCTTGAAAATAATTCCTAAGAATTAGGATTGAACAAATAGAAGCTAGTGACTATAGGAGAAATCAAGACACAATAATGCAAGTACAAATAAACAAAAAAAAATAAATAAAGTACAATATGAAATATCTCCTTGGAATACCAGCTGACCTAGAAAATAGATCCAGGAGCAATAATGTGAAAGTCATTGGACTACCTGAAAACCATAACAAAAATAAGAGTTTAGATAGCATCTTCCAAGAAAGTGTTAGGGAAAATTACCCTGATATTCTAGAAGCAGAAAGTAAAAAAGAAATTAAAGAATCTACCAATCATGTCCTGAAAGATATCCCAAAAGTAAAACTACCGGGAATATTACAGCCAAATTCCAGAGCTCCCAGGTCAAGGAGAAAATATTGCAAACAGATATAAAAAAGGAATTCAAATACTGTGGAGGTACAATAAGGATAAAACAAGATCTAGCAGCATCTAAATTAAAGGACTAGAGGGCATGGAATATGATATTCTAGAGGGCAAGGGAACTGGGAATACAGCCAAGAATCATGTACCTAGCAAAACTGAATATAATCTTTCAGAGGAAAAATGGGACTTTAATGAAAAAGAGCACTTTCAGGCATTTGTGATGAAAAGACCTTTACTAAATAGAAAATATGACTTTCAAATATAAGACCCTAGAGAATCATAAAAAGGTAAACAGGAAAAAGAAATCATGAGAGATATTAAAAGATTAATCTGTTTATATTCCTACATGGGAAAATAATTCATGTGACTCATAAGAACTTTCTCAATATTAGGGTTGCTAAAGGGAATACACTTAGACAAAGGATACAATTCTGAACTAAATATGAAGGGATGATATCTGTAAAGAATTTATTTTTTTATCCTTGTTTGCTGTGGGGCAGGCAGGGTGGGGTGGCTTATGTCTGGGGCCAGATTTGGGCTCTGGGCCTCCTACCTCCAGGGTTGGTGCTTTGTCCACTGTGCAACCTAGTTAACCCATGATGACATCTTTAAAATATGGTTGAGGGGTAGGAGAAATTCACTGGAGGAGGGCTAAGGGGCGAGGTGGACTAGGGAGAGGTGGCTCACATGAAGGAAACAAGAAAAAGTTTATGGAGGGAAGGGGAAGAGGGGGAAGTAGTAGAGGAGTGAGTGAAACTTACAATCTTCAGAACTTGCTCAAAGAGGGAATAACATACATACTCAAGTGGGTATAGTAATATATTTTGCTCTGAGGCAAAGTGTGAGGGGAAGGAGATGGGGGGATAAGAGGGGAAGGAAGGAAGAACAGATTTGGGGAATGAGTAGTAAAAAGCAAAACACTTTTGAGGAAGGTGAAGATGTTATGCATGTCTGCACATGTATAACATATTGAATTGCTTCATTTCATAGGGAGGATTGAGGAATGAGGGAGGAAGAAAATTTAAAACACAGAATTAGCTCAAAGACCTTAATCTCATCAGAGTTAGCTCAGGGATGGAATGATATACACACCCAAATGGGAGGTGTAATCTATCTAATCCTACAAGAAAGTAGGAGGGGAAGAGGATAAGGAGGGAAGGGTGAAAGAATAGAGGGCAGAGTAGGGGAGAGGTAGGTCAGAAGCAAAACACATTTAAGGAGGAATAGGGTAAAAGAAGATATAAAATAGAGTAAATACCATGGGGAGGGAATAGGATGGAGGGAAATGGTTATGATGATTGACTATAATGGCAAAATGTATGGTACCTAATTTGCTGGGCTATTGTGAAGAAAATTCCTTGTCAAGTTAAAGGTACTATATAAAAGTTAGGATGAACAGGATGTTATCAGAAAAAACCTGGAAAGACCTACATGAACTGAAGCAGTGTGAAATCTACTGTATACAAAAGAACAGCAATAGTGTAAGATGATTGGCTGGGAAGGACGTGGTTATTTTCTCTTTTTTAATTTTTTTTCAGAGCAATGAGGGTTAAGTGACTTGCCCAGGGTCACACAGCTAGCAAATGTGAAGTGTCTGAGGCGAGATTTGAAATCAGCTCCTCCTAAATCTAGGGCCAGTGCTTTATCCACTGAGCCACCTAGCTGCCCCCATGGGCATGGTTATTTTCAACAATGCAATGATCCAATATAACTCTGAAGGACTTATGAAAATTACAATTCATATATAAAGAACTGATGGTATCTGAAATCACAGTGAAACATAATTTTTTGACAGTTCCTTAATCTGAAGTTTTGTTTTTATCTGTTTTCTCTCACAACCTAGCTAATGTATAGATGTTTTACATAACTACTCTTGTTTAATTTATATTGAATTGGACTACTCTTGTATAATTCATAATTGAATTGCTTGAGTTTGGGGGGTGAGGGTGGCATCTGAGGAAGGAAGAGCAGTTGGAACAGAAAATTTTTAAAAACTTGATGTCAAAATTTGTTATTAAATGTAATTTGGAAAATAAAATTCTAAACAGAAAGAAAAGACAATGATTCACTATAACTCTGAAAGAGTGATGATGAAAACTTTGATCCATCTTCAGAGAAAGAACTGACTTGGGCATGCAGAACTAAGATAGTTGATTACAGGAAGTAACTCAAGAAACTCTCCCAACATTCTCCTCCAAATACCTTTAAAATAACAACTCAAATCAAATTCCTGATTGGTAAAGCCAACACAGGAGTTGGGGTCCAGCCTAATAAAAATTAGGAGGTTGGTAGGAAAGAACTGTGACATCAAGGTTGGGGTCCAATTCAGACCATAGTGTAGGCTTCATCACCACCAGGTGCAAACATGGGAGATAGCTGCAATAGCAGGAGCAATAACTTTGAGAATTCTTGGCCCAAGAACAGTAAGGAGGTCAAACAACTGGTAAGGAGATTGCACGGGCCCCATTACAGCACCCTTTCTCATCTCCCATACTAAGCTCTTGGTCTCAGTTCCAGGACAAAGAGGAGCACTAGTGCTTGTGCTGCAGTGGGTATGAGCCCTGGTCACAGTATCAGGATAGAGAAGATTGATTTTGATCACTCAAAAGAGCATAGGGGCCCTGGTCTCTGTTTCAAGGCAGAAAAGAGGCTACTCCTTGTCCTGGAGGAGAAAATGCCCTGTCCAACCTTGAAGCAGAGCCAAATGTTAACATTCATTAAAATTCAAGAAATGTGCTAGGAAAATGAACAAATCAAAGACAGAAACAAACAAAACCCAACAAAACAACAAAAAAAAACATAAAAAGATAATATATTATCAAGGAAAAAAATACATAAACTCACAGGAACATAAGAATATGAAAACAGCTATTGACAAAGCCTCAAAAGGAAAAAAATGGACACAAACTCAACAAAAATGCCTGGAGGAGCTCAAAAATGATTTTAAAAATTGAACAATTGGGGGCAGCTAGGTGGCTCAGTGGATAAAACACTGACCCTGGATTCAGGAGGACCTGAGTTCAAATCCAGCCTCAGACACTTCACACAAGCTGTGTGATCCTGGGCAAGTCACTTTACCCCAATTGCCTCACAGAAAAAAAAAAAAACACTTGTAGTAGAGGAAACATTACAAATAAGAAATGAGTGATAAAAGAAAGTTATAACAAGAATCAATAGATTACTAAAAGAGGCATAAACAATACTGAAGAAAATAAAATTACAAAAACCAAAATAGGCCAAATGGTAAAATCAACACAAAAATTCAGCAAAAAAAGAGTACTGAAAAAGCAGAAATGTGAAAGGGTAAAAAAAAGAGGTATAAAATTCACTGAAAAAATAAGAACTCCTCAAGAAGCAAAATTATTTAAATGGGAAAGGAAGTATAAAAGCTCACTAAAGAAAATAATTCCTTTAAGTTAGAATTGTGAGAATGGAAGGTCATGACTCACGAGACATCAAGAAACAATATAACAAAGTCAAAAAATGAAAAAAATTAAAGGAAATGTGAAATATTCATCCAAAATAATAACTGACCTTGAAAATAAATTGAGAAGAGTTAATTTAAGAATGATTAGATTACTGGGACTACTATAATAAAAAAATATAGTCATCATAGTCAAAGAAATTATCAAGGAAAACTGCCCCAATACCTTGAAAACAGAGGATAAAATGGAAATTGAAAGAATTCCCCAATCACCTCCTTAAAGACAAACCCAAATGAAAACTCCCAGGAACATTATTATTATTATGGGTTTTTTTATTTTTGTTTTTTTGTTTTTTTTGTGAGGCAGTTGGGGTTAAGTGACTTGCCCAGGGTCACACAACTAGTGAATGTCAAATGTCTGAGGCTGGATTTGAACTCAGGTCCTCCTGAATCCAGGGCCAGTGCTCTATCCACTGCGCCACCTAGCTGCCCCTCCCAGGAATATTATAAACAAATTTCTGAGGTCCCAGGTGAAGGAAAAAATATTGCAATCACCTAGAAAGAAACAATTCAAATATCATGGAGCAACAGATAATAAAAGGTAACATATTATCTTGTAATTTACAGTTTAAAGGAGAGAAGGGCTTGGAATATAGCATTCCAGTTGCAAAAGGTGCTAAGATTGAAATCAAGAATCACCTATACAGCAAAAATGAGTATGATCCTACAGGAGAAAAATTGGATATTTAATGAAATAGAGGACTTTTAAGCAGTCCTGATGAAAAGATAGATATTTGATATTCAAACACAAGACTCACGAGAAGACAAAAAGAGGTAAACATGAAAGAGAAATCCTAAAGGACATAATAAGTTGAAACTGGTTATATTCCTATAAAGGAAGATGATGCTCCTAAGAACTTTATTATTTTTAGGGCAGTTAGGAGGTATATACATAGAACATATAGTGTGAGTTAACTATGATCAGATGAACACAAAAAAGGGTGTTATGAAACAAGGATGCTAAGGGAAAAGGTGGGGAGAAAGAATAGGAGCAATTATATCACATAAAAGAAGCATGCAAGGAAGAACTTTCACAGTAGAGGGCAAAAGGAGGGTGTGGCAAGCAATGTTTGAACCTCATTCTCATCATGATAATGAAGGCTTTATGTACACTTTCAGTTGTATATCAAAAATTATCATAACTGGGGCAGCTGGGTGGCACAGTGGATAAAGCACCAGTCTTGGATTCAGGAGGAATTGAGTTCAAATCCAGCCTCAGAAACTTGAAACTTAACTAGCTGTGTGACCCTGGGCAAGTCACTTAACCCTCATTTCAATGCCACCCCACCAAAAATGTATCATAACCAACAAGGAATTAGAAGGGTAAGGGGATAAGAGAAGGGGAGGAGACTGATAGAAAAGAAGGTAGATTTAGCAAGTCAGTGATCAGAAATAGACATTTGAAAATAGATAGGGTTAAAAGAGAGAATGAAGGATAAACTAGAAAAAGATAGGGGAAAATACACAGTCAATCGTCATAATTGTGCATGTGATGAACATACCCATTAAGCCAAAGAGGATAGCAAAATGTTAGAAACCAGAATCCACAATATTTTGTTTACAAGAAACAAACTTGAATCAGAAACATAACACAGAGTAAAACTAAGGAACTGGAGTAGAAACTATTATTATGCTTCTGCTGAGATTTTATAAAAAGAGGCAGAACAATCATAATCTCACACAAAGCAAAAGCAAAAATACACTTAATTAAAAGAGAAAAGTAAGTATACTATATTTTGCTAAAAGATATCATAGGCAATGGATATCAATACTAAACATATATGCTCCAAATGACAGCATCCAAATTCTTAAAGTTAAATGAATTGCAAGAGGAAATAAACCCTAAAAGTATAATAATGAGAGACCTCAACTTTCCCTACTCAAAACTAGAGACATGTAACCAAAAAAATAAGAAAGAACTTAAGGATATGCCTAGAATTTTTGAAATATTAGGTTTGATAGACCTCTGAAGAAATTGAATGTAAACAGGAATGAGTATACCTTTTACTCAGTTGTATATAACATCTTCAAAAAGTTAACCATAAAGTATGGCATAAAAACCTCACATACAAATGCAGAAAAGGAGGAATATTAAATTAAATCTTTCAGATGAAATTTAATAAAATTATGTTCAATAAAGGGCCTTGGAAACATAGATTGCTCACCTCTTGTGTGCATTTCATCTCCACTCTCTAATGGGCCTTGTGTCATTTCTGATGGATGTTTTTCCTAGTCTCTCGGTTCAGTATTCAATAAGTTGTTCTCTGCTACCATTTTCTTATTATCAGCCCTTTAAAACTACCATCATTACTGCAGTGACTAGTAAGCTTTTCCTGGGGGAGGGTGAAGTATCTCCTAATAATTTAATTTCATTACCCTTTGTGGTGCTTTCATCATTTTCTCTTTTAGAACGTATAACTTAAGATCAAGAGCTATTCACTTGGGCAATCAGTAAAAACTGACAGGAGCCCTGGCAACTTCAAAACATCCAGAAGAATCCAACCAACAAACTTAGACAACTCTACCTAATTTGTAAGACTCATCTTTTGCCTACAATTGCTTAGGCATAAGATTGTTTCATACAAATTATAGAATAAACTTTTAATCAATATTACCATAGTACATATTCATAATCTACAACCTGAAAAGAAAGATTTCTTTTTTCAAATTCGAGAGACCTATCAGAGGAGACCAAAATCATAAGGGAACAGGATAATATGTTACAAACCTTGCTTTTCTATCTGCTCCTGGAATGGTAGCATGAATGCTTTCAGTGACACTACAGATCAGCTTTCAGTTAATTTAAGATGAGAATGGTTCCAGGACCATTTCTAAATAAATCTCATGATGCATAAGATGAAAAGAATAAAATAATAATAACTTAAGGATAAAATAATAATATAATTAATATATTTATATGCATGTAAAACATTTTTCTGATTATTCAAGAGTATCTGGGAAGCCAAGTTCAAATGATCTAGACCAATAAAAGGAGGGAGTATTCAGTTCATGTGGGAGCTAGAAACAGATTCTTGTGATAGAATCTGGAGAACTTGGTGAATAGCATACCATAAAACAATAGGCCTCTAGAAAACTAAGGTGAATCTACTCATATTTTGGAAAACCAAAGATTTCACAAGCAACATGATGCAATGGAAAGAAATTTAAGTTTGAAGGAGTAAGACCTGGTTTCAAATCCCAACTCCACTGCTTCCTAGCAATGTGAGCTTTTGAGTTACTTAACCTTGTTTAGGCATTAGTTTTCTGCATTAGCAAAATGAGAACTATATGATCTCAAGTTCTTCACCAAATCTAGATCTGAGATAATTTAATCTTCCAATAAGATGTTTATTTACTGTAAGGATCAACTTAATTGTTTAAGCACAGACATTCATTAGGAAATACTGAGGTCCAGGACTACCCCTTATGAGAATGTGGGGCTGGGAAAAAGCATAACTCCTACGGAGAACAGGTTACTTCTGGTTAAAATTCAGCAAGTTGGGTCTAGTAAACAGATATATCTGGAATTAATTGAATCCAGCACCTATTTATAAAGTACCAGGTATGTGTAAAACACTGGCTTAAGTGCTAAGGCTACAGTGATAAAAATAACAGACCCTGCCATCAGGCTTTAAGCTCTTCTGAGGAAGAAAAGAAGAAAGAAATATACATAAATTCACAAGGCCAAGATATCTACTTGTTCACATAGTGAGTTCTCTATGTGAAATATTACACATCTTATCTTTATTACTAAACTGTTAGCACCATGAGGACAAGCACCATATTCCAATTTTCTTTATACCCACTTAAATAGTAACCAGCATTTCTCTTGTGCGTTTTAGATTTGTTGCAACTTATGGGTTTTTTTAAGGAAAGCACCCTATAAAATGTTAAATATGAAGCATTTTACTATTAAATATTGATAAATACAGAAAATGTTATAAAATTTAAATACTCTTGAGGGCTCTTATTCAAGGACAAACTCAACAATGACCAATTTAAATATCTTAAAGATTAAGAAGTCATTAAAAAACCTGGCATTTATATTTGAAAACAAATCATCTAGTTTGGAGAATCCCTTGATAGAAATCTACCAAAAAAGAAAATCCTTTGGAAATATGTGTAATGTACATGATAATTTTAAAAGAACTATAACCTGGGTCTTATTTTCTTGTTGTTCTCCTTTGTAATATAGATAGATAGATAGATAGATAGATAGATAGATAGATAGATAGATAGATAGATAGATAGATAGATAGATAATCCATCCATACATATATGTATGCACACATATCCATACATATATGTATATATGATAGGCTTCAGTCTACTAGATCCTAAACTCCTTGAAGGCAGAGACATCTTATAAGTATAACTGTGACTCTTTAAATCTCTACCTAGCAAAGTGTGATGGCCAGAATGGAACATTGAAATAATTATTTCTAGTTTAACAAAGGGATTAAAGTGAGAAAGAATGTGAGTCCATATGAAATAAATTGCACAATACAGACTTTTCAGACAGGCATAATTCTGCCTTCCACAATTAGCATATCCTCATTGGTGGAATCAAATTTCCAGGTAATATTCATACAGTAACAGATAATCTATCTTCTGTTAATTTTGATTTGTACTGTTTTCTGTGAATATGATATGATGAGTATGCTGTCTCAAAGAACTGCCAGTCTCCACAAAGCTATAATAGATGGCACTGGTCTCTTTTACCAAGCAACCCACTCTGGAAAGAACAACAGCAGTAATGTTACAGGAGCATTTGTATTTGTTGCTATGGCTAAATTGCATAGCAACAAGACCTAGGACACTGGCCTATATTCAAGGGGTGGGGGTGGGGGCAAAGAAAGACATTTTTAGCCTTTAGCATCATGCAGATATTTCATTTTTAAAAAGTCCCAAATGATGACATTATTGCTTATTAATGTTTCTGAATAGACAACAGATAGAAACCCTAAGGTAAAATATTTGAGGAGTTTCACTAAAGAGACAAGGAATTCATTTTATCTGCTCAGAAACTGACCCCTATATAAGTTAATATTATCTAATTGCTAAAAGAACATAATTTAAAAATAAAAGCTTTAAAGCTTTGTGCAAGTGAGTATCCATTGGGAGAAGTTATTAAATTCAGGAGTAATCAAATCTTTAAGACTTTTAGGCCAAGGAGATGATACATTTCTTCTCTCTTGTGATTTTGAAACTTATATAAAGCAAATTTGAAGCTTCCTCATTAAGGTCTACTGGTCCCAATTTTACAAAATTCTTTATGTCCCTGAGAGAAATTTTTAATAATTGTTTCAGCATGGCATACAGTAGAAAGAGCTCTTGTTTTAGAAATATAGGATTGCAGTCTGTAACTCTAAAGCTTAGTAGCTATGTGACTTAGAGATAATCACTTAACTTCCCTAAATTTTGTTTTCTTCTTCTTTAACATAATTCTGCTACTCTCAACTTTATAAGGACGTTACAAGGAAATTGCTTTGTAAACTTATAAGTGCATTCTGTCAATTTAGGGTATGTTCAATAATTGTACAGTTAGACATCCTGAGTGACTCAGCAGGAAGAGTACTGGACTCAATGTCAGAAGATCTCATTCAAATTCTTCTTCTACTTGTATGATTTTACAAAATCTCTCTGGGGCTCCATTTCCTCAACTGTAAAATATGGATGTTGAACTAGATGGTCTCTAATGCTTCTTCCTTTTTAGAAACTGTCAGCCATCTAGATAAGAAATAATGAGGAGGTCCCCAACTGATAGGGGCCAGTCAGTCAACAAGCATTAGGAAATTATTTTGTGCTAGGCACTGTGCTAAGTGCTGGGAATACAAAAAAAGGAACAAAAAAGTAGAAAGAAAGACAGCCCCACGCCAACAATTATCTTTCATTCCAATGGGAGAAGACAAGAAATGAAACACAAAAGTATGGAGAGAAGTAAGAGGTACAGACAAAAATACTCATGATGGAGGTGTGGCAGAGGAAGCCTCTGGTGGGAAGCCTAGAAGGGAAGGAGGCATTGTTGGTCTGGGTATACTCCTGAAATGGGAGTTCTGAAAGGAGTTATCCAATCAGACGAAGATCCAAGGAAGGAGGGTATTTCCAATGTATGAATTAAATGCTGGAATGAGCTTCTGAATGAAGAACTGTGTTCTGAATTTCATTACTGTATAAATTCCAGAGTTGAAGCCAAGGGTGTGTTCGGGTCAGCTCTAATTGACTCTTTTTTTTTTTTTTTTTTTTTTGGTGGGGCAATTGGGATTAAGTGACTTACTTGCCCAGGGTCACACAGCTAGTAAGTGTCAAGTGTCTGAGGCCGGATTTGAACTCAGGTCCTCCTGAACTCAGGGCCAGTTCTCTATCCACTGCACCACCTAGCTGCCCCTCTAATTGACTCTTGAGAATAATTATGAGAAAATCTTAATAATATAAATTGTGATGTTTAAAATCTATATTGTGCAGTCACCTTAAATTGGGCATTAAACATTTATTAAAGCATACAGGTATTAATATGGAGTTCAGAAAGTTAAGAAAAGGCCTATCTCGCAGAGTTCCAGCCTGGTTGGGTTCTTTCTCAAGTCCTCCTCCAGGAGCCTGCTTTAATCAGGAACTCCCCAGCAAGCTGATTGTGGAAGCTGTTTTTAGGTCTGGAACAGGGGCAGTCCTTACACACTGCTTCAAGCTGATTGGTTGGCATCATCCAAATCCATTGGTTTTGAAGGTATTCTAAAGTTGAGTTCACAGTCTAGCTTCTGAGAACAATACCTTCTTAAGGGATAGTCAGGTGTGATTATAATCCAATTAATTTGAAGTAGGCTAATCATCAGTCAATCACTCTCCCTTGATTCAATCAGTCTATATTAATCTCCAGGTGGGTCTTTGAGTATCTGCAAAATCCCAATATTTCATCATATCCCCCCCATTTGTTTCTTCTACAAACAGGTGTTCCTTGATTGAACAGTAAAAAATAATTAAGACTTTGGAAGTCTTTTCTCAGTTCTCTTGTCTTCTTGGAATGGTAAGATGTCATCAGGAGGAAGCTGGATTCTGGTCTGGAAAACTAAGCTCTGGACTTTGCACTGGAAAGCTGGATTCTCTTCTTTAACTGTTTCAATTGCTAGATTTTTTACTAAACCTTAGCATAGCATTGTCAATGATCAAATTTAATATATTCCGTTACATTCTCTCCTTTATATAATAGAGGGTTGAGGTAGTTATGCAATCTATAACATTTCTTACCACCATGTGTCTGGATCAAAGCCAAATATAGTATGTGTTCATGACACCTGAAAAATGTTATAGAAAGATTATGATACCATATCTCAAGGTTTCGAGACAGCCAGTGATTGTGCTAGGCCACAGGTGATTAGACTGAGTGAGACAAAAAGAAAACAAGTTCAGTTAAATTAGGTTATTTTAGGAGGGAGAGAGGAAGGAACTGGACTGGGTCTAGCAAATTAAACTGAAAAGTGTGTCATTTGTATCTATGTATATTTTTGTACAGATACATATATATTTACATGCATGTAAACACACATATATCTACATCTCTATCTTCAAACTATCATCATAATCATTACCTATCTATCTATCTATCTATCTATCTATCTATCTATCTATCTATCTATCTATCTATCTATCTATCTCTCTATCTATCCCCTTCCCCAAAAAAGATGATTATTGAATATTTCCCAACAAACACCTGTCTGGAGTGAACTTAGCATGAAGAATGACAACATGATAGAGGAAATATGAAGTCCATCTTGTAAAAGCATGAAAAATAAGGAAAAGTTTATTTGTATTTGTACACTCTGTTTTGCACTGGACAGTAATAATACTTTCAAGAAAGACAAATAGACACTTTACTGATGGCTGAACAAAGAAATATTGTAGGCAATCATTAAATGATTCACAAATGAGTGATTGTGCAGATGAATGGATGAATTATTTTAGAGGATCAGGGAATGTTATACATGGATGTATTTTCAGAAATTTTCTAGACTGACATTTTATGTTATAACTCATGAGACTTAAGCCCAGAAACATGAGGAGACTTCATGTGATCACTTGAACATGATCACATTCATTGTGATTTTCAGTGTACAGATCCTATATGTACTGCAATATATATAGTAGAATGTTATCAGGGACTATATACTGTTTGACTCCCAGCAACACAAACAGAGCCATCAATTCAATTTCAAATGCATTTATTAGTGCTCAGATAGTGTTATAGGCACTGAGCACACAAAGCTCATAGCAGATGCTCAATAAGTGATTATTGAAGGAAATTGCAAGATGAGTATTTTGTAGCATGGCTTAAAATAGTCTACATTTTTAGAGCTCGAATTTATTTCGTTAAATAAAATGGAAGTTTAATATTAAAATTTAGGAGGTAAATCAAGATAGTGAAGCATGCAATCATTATGTATGTTTTCCATTTTAAAATTTGAACTGATATGTATCATCACATCCATTTATATAAATTATTCTGATTTATCCAATAGAGCCAAGGCCATGTTCTTACTTTAATAACAACTGACATTTACATAATGCTTTGAAATTGGTGAAATGTTTGTGGCAGAGAAGAAAAGGGATTGTATTTGGAGTCACAGTATCCAATTCCAAATTCCTGTTCGTTTTCTTTCAACCTCTTTGACCTTGTAGAAGTTATTTCTCCATTTGAGCCATATGTGCATGAATCACTTAACTCTCTCTGAACCTCAGTTTCTTTATTTCTCTTTCTCTTTCTCTTTCTGTCTGTCTCTGTCTCTTTATCTGTTTCTCTCCCATGATTGTATACACACCATACATAGGCATACATGAATTTATATGTATAGACAGCCAATTCATGTATGTATATATACAGTCAGTAAGTGTCAGAATTCAGAACCAATCTCTATGTATTCCAACTACTGCATTCTTTCTTTACCTCTCACTATAACCTTGCACATCTTCACTAGGAAGCCCATTACATATAAAACTTAAATTGTGTCAGCAGAAATGAAGAGAAGTTGTGCATTTTTATGATGTTAGATACTTCAGCCTTTTACTAGCTGTATGAACCTCTATTTCCTTAGATGTAAAATGGGTATAATTATTCTTTCTCAACTTGAGGCAGCTAGGTGGAGCACTTTGTAGAGCATTGGGCATGGAATCAGGATGGCATTAATTAAAATTTGTCTCAGATATTTACTAGCTATGTGACCCTGATAAAGTTACTTAACCTGTCTCTCTAGGTTTCCTCAACTATAAAATTGGAATCATAATTGCACCCACATCACAGGGTTGTTATGAAAGGAGCAAATGTGACAATATTTGTAAAGTCTTAGTGTAGTGCCTAGAAAATAGTAGGCACTTACTAAATGCTTATTTCCTTCCCTCCCACCTCACAAAATTGTTTCCAGTCAAATTAAATGATGTCCAAGAAAGTACTTTTTATCTGGAAAGCATTATCTGAATGTAAACCATTAAGGAGAAATTAAGTATTCCCAATAGACCTTACTAACAATGTATATGTTAATTGAAAAAGGCCTCTCATTTTTGAAACTTAGAATAATATTTTTTTTCTGACTTAAGAAAATTGCTGTACAAATGTATTAAATCTAGTTATATGATGCTCTTCTTTGTACTATAGTAGTTTGTATAGAGGTAATAAAAACAATAATTCACATCTGCATACATTTCTAAGGTAAATTAAAGTCTATCAAAAGACTATTCTTTGTTTTTTGGTTTTTTGTTTGTTTTTGGTGAGGCAATTAGGGTTAAATGACTTGCCCAGAGTCACACAGCTAGTAAGTGTTAAGTGTCTTAGGCCAGATTTGTACTGTGTCCTCCTGAATCCAGGGCCAATGCTCTATCCACTGTGCCACCTAACTGCCCCTATCAAAAAAAAAAAACAAAAAACCGTGATATTTGTTTAGTGTGAGTACTATTAACTCCATTTTACAGATAAGATAACTGAGGCCCACAAATATTAAATGATTTGCTGTAGTCATTAAGCTATAAGTAGTGGAAATAACAATATAGCATAGATTTTAAGGTTGAAGAGACCTTAAAGATATTTTATTTAAAAAATCAATCAATTAATTATTTTTTCAACATTTGTTTAGATAAGATTTCCAATTATAAATTTTTCTCCCTCCCTCCCCTCTCCCCTAGACAACAGATAATCTTATTCAAATTTCTGCATTAGTCATGTTATACAAGAAGAATCAGAGCAAAAAGAAAAACCTTAGAAAAGAAAAACAATGGCACCAAAACCAAAAGAAATAATATGGTCCACTCAGCATCCATATTCCACAGTTCCTTTTTTTTCTGGATGTGGAGAGCCTTTTCCATCATGAGTCCTTTGGAACTTTCTTGTACCATTGGATTGGTGAGAAGAATCTAGTCTATCACAGTTGACCAACACATAACGTTGATTATACTGTGTACAACGTTCTTCTGGTTCTGCTTATCTCACTCATCATCAGTTCATGCAAGTCATTCCAGGTTTCTCTGAACTCCTCCTGCTCATTGTTTCTTACGGCAGAATAGAATTCCATTATATTCATATACCACCACCTGTTTAGCCATTCCCTGATTGATGGGCATCCCCTCAATTTCCAATTCTTTCCCACCACAAAAAGAGCAGCTATAAATATTTTTGTGCATGTGGTTCCTTTCCCCTTTTTTATGATCTCTTTGGGAAAAAGACCCAAAAAGTGGTATTGCTGGGTCAAAGGGTATGCACAGCTTTATAGCCCTTTGGGTGTAATTCCAAATTGCTCTCCAGAATGGTTGGATCAGTTCACAACTCCATCAACATTGAATTAGTGCTACATTTTTTCCACAGCTTCTCCAACATTTATTATTTTTCTTTTTTGTCATATTAGCCAATCTGATAGGTGTGAGGTGGTACCTCAGAGTTGTTTTATTTTGCATCTCTCTAATGAACAATTAATTAGAGCATTTTTTCATATGGCAATAGATAGCTTTGATTTCTTCATCAGAAAACTGCCTGTTCATATCCTTTGGCCATTTCTCAAGTGGGGAACAACTTGTATTCTTATAAATTTGATTTAGTTTCTTATTTGTTTTAGAAATGAGGCCTTTATCAGAAGTACTGTTCATAAGCTCTACTATAAAGCGGTAGTTATCAAAACTGTCTGGTACTCGCTAAGAAATAGAGAGGAGGATCAATGGAATAGGCTAGGCACAGGAGACACAGTAGTAAATGACATTAGTAATGTACTGTTTGATAAACCAAAAGACTCCAGCTTTTGGGATAGAAACTCCATATTTGACAAAAACTGCTGTGAAAACTGGAATATAGTATGGCAGAAATTAGGCATAGACCAACATCTTAAACCTTATAGTAAAATAAGGTCAGAATGTGTACATGATTTAGACATAAGAGGTGATACCATAGGTAAATTAGGAGAAGAAGGAATAGTCTACCTTTCAGATCTTTGGAAAGCAGAACAGTTTATGACCAAACAAGAGATAGAGAATACTATGAAATGCAAAAGGGATGATTTTGATTAAATTAAATTAAAAATTTTTTTGTACAAACAGAAGCAATGAATCCAAAATTAGAAGAGAGACAGAAAACTGGGAGACCTTAAAGATCTTAGGAGAATTCTATGGTTCCCTCTAATTCTAAACCTACTAACTTAGTAATGAATATAATGAATATAACAGAATTTTTTAACTGATTCCCTAAACAAACCTGGAAGGTTAGATAGGTAAGGGTAAATAGTTGCCAAAGGTTGCATACAAATTCATAAAATCTGAACCCTGTACCTCTGATTTTAAACCCAGTGTTCTATTTCTTTTCATTAATTTGCCTATAATCACATACTACATGCTACATACTTATAAATGCAGTTGTGTATAAGTGTTTAAAAAATGCTTGTTGACTCATCTTGCTGCTGCCCTGTTTATTCTATCTACTGTCATCAAGCAAATTCTTTACTTCCCTGGGCCTAACCGTTGTGCTAAAAATATTCTTTCACTTACAAAATTAAAAGCTCTGCAATACAAATTCTTCTATGAATTCTTCTCCTCTATATGTTAAGTGAGGTATTAGCTCTTCATTGATGCCCAAAAAGTTGCTTAAGATTTTGGGTGGCTTTAAGTTGTTATCAATTTTATTTTTTCCCATATAAGTATTTTACTATTTTCTAGTTACATTTAGAGATAATTTTCAACATTTCTTTTTATAACATTTCTAGTTTCAAATTTTTCTACCCAAGAGAGCAAGTATCTGATATAGGTTATATATGTAAAATAAAAATAAACATATTTCTGCATTAGAAATGTAATGAGAGAAGAATCAGAGCAAAAAGGAAAAAAAAACTTCAAAAAAACCCAACCACAACAAAAATAATAGAAAGTGTATGGTACGATCTGCATCCAGATTCAACAGTTATTATTTTTTTCTGGATTTGGAGAGCATTTTCCATCATCCAGTCCTTTGGAACTACCTTGGACCATTGTATTGCTGAGAAGAATCAAATCTATCACAGTTGATCATCAGTTCATGCAAGTCTTTGCAGGTTTCTCTGAAATCCTCCTGCTCATCATTTCTTACATCACAATAGTATTCCCCTACATTCATACACCACAACTTGTTCAGCCAATTGATGGGCAGCCCCTTTGGGCATAGTTCCAAACTGCTCTCCAGAATGGTTGGATCAGTTCACAGCTCCACCAACAACGCATTAGTGTTACAATTTTTCCACAGCTTCTCCAACATTTATTATTTTCCTTTTTTGTCATATTAGCCAATCTAATAGGTGTCAGGTGGTACCTCAGAGTTGTTTAAATTTGCATCTTTCCAATCAACAGTGATTTAGAGCATTTTTTCATATGGCAATAGATAACTTTGATTTCTTCATCAGAAAACTCCCTGTTCATATCCTTTGACCATTTCTCTAGTGGGGAATGACTTGGATTCTTATAAATTTGATTTAGTTCCCAATATATTTTAGACATAGGGACTTAATCAGAAGTACTGGCCATATAAATTGTTTCCAAGTTTTCTGTCTCCCTTCTAATTTTGAATGTATTGCTTCTGTTTGTACAAAATCTTTTTAATTTAATGTAATCAAAATCCTCCATTTTGGATTTCATAATATTCTCTATCTCTTTTTTGGTCATAAACTTTTCTCCTTTCCAAAGATCTGAGAAGTAAACTATCTCTTCCTCTCCTAATTTACCTATGGTATCACCTTTTATGTCTAAATCATGTACCCATTTTGACCTTATTTTAGTATAAGGTGTAAGATGTTGGTCTATGCCTAGTTTCTGCCATACTCTCTTCCAGTTTTCCCAGCAGATTTTTTCAAATACTGAATTTCTATCCCAGAATATGGAGTCTTTGGGTTTATTTAACAGTACATCAAATTACTATGTCTCCTGTGCCTAACCTATTCCATTGATACTCCACTCATTACTTAGCCAGTACCTGATAGTTTAGCTGACTGCCCCTTTATAGTAAAGCTTCAGATTTGGTACAGCTAGCCCACCTTCCTGTACATTTTCCCCCATTATTTCCCCTGATATTCTTGACATTTTGTTTTTCTAGATGACTTTTTTATTATTTTTTCTAGCTCTATAAAATAATTTTAGGTTGTCTGATTAGCATGGCACTGAATAAGTAAATTAATTTAGTTAGAATTGTCATTTTTATTATATTAGCTTGGCCTGTCCATGAGCAATTGATATTTTCCCAATTATTTAGATGTGATTTGATTTGTGTGAAAATTGTTTTGCAATTGTGCTCATAGAGTTCCTGGATTTTTCTTGGCAAGTTGACTCCCATGTATTTTATATTGTCTACTGTTATTTTAAATGGAATTTCTCTTTCTATCTCTTGCTGCTGGCCTTTGTTGGTCATGTATAGAAATGCTGATGATTTTATGTGGATTCATTTTATATCCTGCTACTTTGGTAAAGTTGTTAATTGTTTCAAGTAATTTTTTACTTGATTCTCTAGGATTCTCTAAATATGGAAAACAAGCTACTGATGCTAGTGTTTTTGTCTGAAAAATGGAAATGATACAGATCTATAGTTCATTTTTTTATTTTTGATATGAGTTTATATTTAAATAACATCTATCATCTTACTTTGCAAATAATAGGTACTTAATAAATTCTTATTGGTTCTTTGATTAATAAACATTAACATTAATATTATTACTGTTTGAATTATTTTCAAGTATTTTATTTTTTCTCCAGCTTAATGTTAAGGGAGCCAATATAGAAATCTGGACTTACTTGGTGTCAAGAACATCTGGGTTCAAGTCCAGACTTGCATCTATTTGTTATATGACACTGGATGAATCAACCTCTCAGTGATCTAGGAAATGGTCTAGGATTATAAGTTTCAGAGAAAGTGACAAACTGTGTTGTTAACATAACTTAGGTTCTCTATCTCAAGTAAATCACAGATCCATTCTGTACCACTATTCCTGTCTTAAGACCAAAGCTATGTACTATTCAATGACCAGAATATAAAAAAGAGAAATTACTTTTTTGCCTCTGGAAACAATGGGAGAAATCTATATACATTGGTATTCAGGGTTATTAACATATATATGCATAATTCATACATATATACATATACATACATGTGTATATTTGCAAAATGAAACTTTATAAAGTTATATGAGCATGCAGGTTGGATGTTTATTTCAGGATGTTCATTTTGAGACATCCTTTGACAAGTAAAAAGTACTCAAACTTTCAAAAATTATTTTTTTGTGACAGATTGACATGCATCAAGCAATGTCAATGACAGTAGCAAAGTAATGAATAGTTTTCAAAGTCATACATAGATATGAGAGGTACAGCTTGATTGTCTTCATCCTTTGGTTCCCTATACCACTTTGAACTTAAGGATAAGAAATATGAATTTGGTATAGATAAAAAATAGTTCGAGAAAACTATATTCTTGAGCACTGAAATCTATTTCTATTTTTAGATAGCCAGGTAAAAGAAAAACTATTCGGAATGCAGAACTGCTATATGGAAACTGCAAATAGATTTAGATTTAGAATAAGGATGGACCATAAAGGTCAGTGAATCAAGTTGTTTCATTTTATAGATGAGAAGACTGAGGTTTAGATGGATTAACCCAAAGTCACACAGCTAATAAGTGAAATTAGATTTGAACTTCGTTTTTTTGCTCCAAGATGAGTGCACTTTCCACTATTCCTTGTTACTTTGTTTACCTCCAACTACTGTCACTGTAGTTTAAAAACTGGGGAAATATGAAGGTTAGAGGACTCAAACATCTGAGCCTTGGTTACTTATCTAAGTGATCTGCTCTCTCCCCCTCATTAAAACTATCCCTTAAAGCTCTTAGTTTTAATGGCAACATGATGCTGTATTACATTGTTAGGAATATTTTCTTGTAATCCAGAGCTGATGCCTTGAAATCTTTAGAAAATTCCTCCCTTTGAAATAATCTGACTTTCTGAGGTTAGTCTTACACAAAGAACCAATTGCAAATAAATCTGATTACAAATTCCTTGTCACATCAATGAACCACTGCTTTAGGACAATAGGAATGACTACAGCTTGTAAATGTGGGCCATTCCATTCATTGTGTAATCTAGACAAGTGGCAGGTGATTGGTTTAGTCTGAAAGTGACATTAGGCATGGTTCAGTAATGATTCTGTCAGAATTATGCTTAGATTAGGTGCTTTTTTTGAATCAATTGTGTCAACAGGAAGAAGGACTTTAAATATATTTGTGGAATTTGGTTTTATTGTATTTGTTGCTTCAGCCATATTTTTAACTTTTGAATACAACTGATTCTACAAGAAAATAAATGTAGTGCAGATTGTAATCATTTGGACTGATATTGTGAACCTAATAAATAAGTAAATAAATACAAAAAAAAAAAATAGGAGAACTCTCAGTGAGGGACTCCTAGGTTTCTAAAAGAGTGCACTGGAGGTATGCAGACAAATCCTGTTATTGGCTAATGGGATTTATGTGCATGTCTGGGGTGTATTTTGAAAATGTTTCTCTGTTCAAGAACTAAGTAGGAGGCTCTTCTCTCCTTATATGGGACAAAAATCCTGTCTTGAGGAAAGATGAAATAAATTGCACTGAAGTCACCCTTCCTCCTAGCCCCCACTCCAATAAATAGCTTGAAGGGAAAGGAAGTCGTTGCTGACACAGAAATAGCTGAAGACTTATATTAGTCCTTTTGAAGTATTGCCAACAGGAGGGACTCCACAAGAGAATAACAGGACATTGGGAAGAGTTGGTTCTGGAAAAATGAAGTCTTTTTTTCCCCCTGACAAATTGGTGACAGCTATAACATCTTCTAAAAGCTGGAGGCCTGATGTGGCATAGGGAGAGGACACTATGTAGAAATTCACCTGGATGGTACCAAAATTGGCTGGATCAGTGTAGACAGTGTTTCTTGCAGGCTATACTGAATCAAATCATTAAGAAAGTCTTTTGGAAAAGGTTTCCTTTTCATTCTCAATATAGTCCTCTTTTCATTAATTATACCTTCCCCAGTACAGATAGAGTTTCCATTGTTTAAAATGCTATGGAAAAAAATAAAATGCTATGAAATTTTCATCAGCTTGATAGAAACCAGTAAGAATGTAGTCCAGGATATGGGTAATAAAATGACCAAGATCCAGGAGTCTCTTAAATCCTCAATCATAATGAGCATTCCTCAAAATAAACATTTTTTAATTGTAGGTGATTATAATTTTTCTATTATTCTTTCTTCATGAAAGTTGAGGTAAAGTATCCATGTGTGGAAGAAAGATAGAACGATAGATATTTATAGATATATAGATGCACTGACACATAAACTGTTACTTTTTGTCCCATTTAGAGAAACTTTCTTAGGATAAGGTCAAGGCCTCTCCTTTCATTGTTAAAAGGAACTCCCAGGTGAGGAACCTCCTTCTACAAATTCAGGTTATTATCTTCTCAGGAATTCATAATCTTTATATTTGCCTAGAGTAGAGAGAAATTATATGACTTACCAAGACAACACATACAGTATGTATTAAAGGTGGGACTAGAAGCTAGTATTCCTGGCTTCAAAAACATCCTCCATACATTCTGCTTCTCATTTTTTTGAATATTTAGTGAGTGACAAACTACAAATATAACTTTTTAACCCTAGAAGTTTCTTCCCAGCTAAATATCTATAAACTCTGCCATCAGCAGGAAATACTTTAAGTGATTTCTTCAGCTGTTTTTTAATTAGGTTATGTTTTGCTTATAAACCAGATGAATGAGAACAAGAATGCACACACACTCACATACACACACACACACACACACACACAATTGAATTTAGTGCTGAGTCAGGGCACAACAGAGCAATTTAGTGAATCCTGCAAACAAGTCTTCAAAATTCTAGGATAAGAAAGGGACTATTAAGAAATAGTCTGAGGGGCAGCTAGGTGACGCAGTGGATAGAACATTGGTCCTAGATTCAGGAGGACCTGAGTTCAAATATGGCCTCAGACACTTGACACTTACAAACTGTGTGACCCTGGGCAAGTCACTTAACCCTCATAAATAAATAAAAATAAAAAAGAGATAGTCTGAAAGATTGAGAACTATGATTTTTAAAAGTCTTCCTGAAAAAAATAGTAAAGGATCTGACTATTCATGCTCTTGAGCTAAAAGTATAAGTCTTCAGAATACCCTCTTAAGAGGTTTGTGTTTCTTTAAAATGAGATTTGCACATGAACACATCATTTTCTCATGTTTTTTGTTTTTGTTTTGTTGTTGTTATTCGACTTTTGGTAACCCCATATGGAGTTTTTTTGGCAAGGATACTGGAGTGGTTAGCTATTTCCTTCTACATTTCTATAATATTCAAATGACAAAATAAATGGCCAGAGATTGTATAGCTTTACAAGCAGAACTACTGATTTGAATTAATCTTACTTGAACTTTTCAATAGAATAGGAGTAGGCTTCAATTCATTTCAGGTTTCTTTCATAACTTCATATGAATAATTCTGGCAAATATCATATTCATAGAAGCAAGGGTACCAATTCCTCACTGATAAAATTAAGATAATGATGATTAGACTTTCTATATTTGTTGTTGTTCATTCGTTCCAGTTGTATCTGACTTCATGACGCCATATGGGCTTTTCTTTGCAAAAATGGTAGAGTGGTTTGATATTCCCTTCTCAACTCACTCTTAAGAGATGAAGAAACTGAGGAAAACAGAGTTAAATGACTTTCCAAGATCACACAACTTGTGTCTGTGGCCAGATTGCAACTTAGGTTTAATTGACTACAGGCCCTGTGTTCACTGTGCTACGTAGCTGCCCAAAAATGGCATTAGGAGTATTCATTGAGCAATCATAATAAACTTTTCAAAACATCAAGAGTTTTCATTGAATGATCATAAACTTTTCAAAACTACTTAAGAAAAAAATGTTCTTAATGGACAAGGAACAGATAATTTGTAAAATTTACATTGCACATAGAGATACCAGAACAGAATGTATTGCAGCATCAGAAAAAGGATACTCTAATTAAGTTCTTTGCCTTTTTCTTTAAGTAGCTGAGACTCATATTGAAATGCATGGAATTGCTTGAATATTTGAACACTAAGTTTTAAAGTGACTGGTGGAACTATACACTAAACAATACAAGAATCTTAAGACAGTAATTTTTCCAAAAGTTCTGTAGATATATTTGGTGGTATGTAGTCAATATCAACTAGTCTGATCTGAAATTGGCCAGCTGACCTCCATAAATTACTATTTATCTTCCTCCAGACCTTGCAACATTTCTTCCTCTACAAACTCCCTTTTCAAATTATAGATATTGTTATCACAGTGGAAGGTCATTTCAAACCTGTTCTTTGGTTCAAATAATGCTTAAAATCAATAGTAGTTCCTGAATATTTCCACACCCTACTTGGCTCAGTGGTTAAAGAGACCATATACTACACAACACGAGATTTTTCTGCTGCTGAAAGTCACCTTTAACAAAAGAAATGGCATGAGGGGCTTATTTATTTTACTTTGGAGTTTTTCTTGAACTGATTCATAATACACCAATATCTGCCACTAGCTGGTGGTTCTAGAATTGGCAATATTATACAACACTAGTATTTATTCAAATCTGGATTCATTCTTAGCATAGTATATGGGGAACATACTAATCATATGAAACAATTTATTTGAAACAACCACTAACAGCAAAGCTAAATATAGAAATGTGGTCATTTCAAAATAGAAAGCTTATTTCCCTTCTTTCTTTGTTAAGGTGGAGTACTATGGATATGGCATGTTGCACATCAGATTAAATTGTCATATTATGGTATTGCAAACTATTCTTTTGCTCTCTTTTATACTTTTTTCTTATAACTGATAGTTCTCTAGAAGGAGAGGTGGAGTAAGTTATTTGGAAATGAAAGTGGGCTAAGAACAAAAGATAGTAACAACAACAACAACAACAACAGCAACCAGTGAATAAAATGGCCAGCATAGCTTTGTATATGTACATACATGTTTATCTATGTAAGTGTGACCCTGTTAAATAAGGAGATCTATTTTACATAAACCACACTGTTCATATGTCCAAGCTCAATGACATTTTTACTCTGGCCAAGTGAAGCATGTTATTTACAAGCACCTGTGGTTTAAACCATTGACTTGGCTTTTCACACTGGTCGCAGCAGGTAGAGAATTGCAATGATTATCACCACCAACAGAACCACTATCCCTCTTTAACTCTTTGTTCTCAACAATGATTTTGCAAACAATATGGTTCATTTTACTGGGATAGAAATAGATTGCACTGTGTACTGTAATAAGCAATAGCCTTTTAAGAAATTTTCTATAAAAATCCACACCAAATAGAAATATAGGCCTCCTTTTTCCACTTAGATATCTGCCTTCTCAACAGACTTTTTCAAAATTATTTTCTTGCTCATTTGTTGCATAATTTGTGAAATTTATTAAAGAAAACATTTTATTTCTATAGCCTCACATTGAAGTTGAAGAGAATAACTCAAAAATCAGTATATCTAAAGATCAGCTTGAATCATCTCTATTTTTATCACATAACAGATTATATATATATATATATATGTATATATATATATAAACAATAATAATTGTAACCTTTAATTCAGTGATTTAAGGTTTGCAATGAGTATAAGTGGAAAATAGATGTGGAAGAGTTCAGAAAATCTGCACATTGGGAACTGATCCTTAAAAAGTAAAGATTGTCTAATTGTGATTCCTTTTCCCAACTCTTTCTAGTTACCACACATGCTCCTATAAATTATTTTGTATGTATAGTGTTTGGTATTTACTTTTCTGTGTCTACATTATTCTTTTCCCAATAAAATATAGTTTTCTGGAGATATGAGATTCTTTCATTTTCATACTTATATTTCTACCAGTTGTGTTTGAGTGTTTGAGGTATAATACACCGAATATACATTTGCTGAATTATTGAACAAATTTGCCTGATTATAATCTCTTTCTCAGGATAATAATGAAAAAATAAAATTGGTCATCATACTGTTGCTTTGTATGGGATCACACAGTAACATTTTGTTTTCTTTTCTAGTTCAAACCTTTACCCGGCATCTCCACTGTATGAATCTGCCTACAAAGGACTTACAGTGGTCTGAGAATAGATGTTTCAAGGGAATGCCTTTGTTCACTCTTTATGAGCTCTATGACCCTGAGGTCATAACTTGATGTATCCAAGTTCTTTACTTAGATTGCTTAAAGAAGAGTGGTACTGAAATCCTTGTGACATCTAGGTAACTGAATTCAGGATAGATAGGTTCATAATGTCTTTATCACTTATTTTGTTTTTAATGTTCTGCACTTAAAAATATGAACAAGTGAGTCTTTTCATATATAAAGAATAGCAAAAGAGGATTGTATATGAAATGCAAATAACTATCAAATGGAACTTTGAATATGTAAGTGTTTTCACATGTATGTGTATACACACATATGTATATCCAAACCTTATGTGCATTTGGAAATATTTGCCCCATTCTACACGTCTAGTCCATCATATCTCTGATGAAAGTTGAGAAATATATTTCAGCATTTCTCTCCTAGAGACATGGTTCAGCATTTGATTCAGAGTTCATAGGATTTTACAACTTTTCCTTCCCAATGGCATACTCATCGCATAAATAGTTTTCCTAGTTTAGCTCTCATCACTCTACCTCAATTGATGTTTTTTTCTGAGCTTTGCCTTAATCAGCTCCTTCCAACATTTCTTATGGCAATTATTTATATATCATGATAAATTTAGTAATCCCCCTAGTTGATGGGCACCCCTGTAGTTTCCAGTTATTTGACACAACAAAAGGTTCATAACCCATTTAAAGTCCCTATTACATATCATTCTATCACCCATAAAACAAAAACAAAATTCAACTAACTAAAAACAAAACATATTTACATCATTATGACTTAATTTTTCCCCTTTTTCCTTCTCCTAATCATTCATGAATGTGTATTTTTTCTGTAAAAATATAAAGACAACACTAAAACTTAAATATTTCTGAAATTTTTTGTGATCTATAGTATTCAGTAGTACTCCTTGACAAATTTCAATGTAAATACATCCATACAAAAAAAATCTGCATTTGTGCAAGGAAATCATGATATTATGAAGACCTACTAATGCACATAAGCACTTCTACATCTGCACATTAAAATTTCTGACAAAAACACATAATTTTTTCATAATTTTTATTGACATAATTTAAAAGACACTCTGGAAAAAGGTCTTACAGGGGATTTCAATAGCAATTGTTTTCAAGCTTGCTTTAAAGGCAATCAAAAGAGTATTGTATCTTTTTTCAGCTTCCAACTGTTGCCCCAAATTATTTTCAAATGCTAATAAATTAATATCAAATGAAACAAAGGCATTAAATTGTATTAAGATTAAAAACAAACTAATAATTCTGTACATTTTCTTATGGAATTCATGTGATGTCTCTATGTCTAAAACACTAAAATCATAGTCAATTAAAAAACACACTGAAGTTTGATTTAGAGCTTAACCTCCATATTAAATTAATATGAATCTTCTTTCATTGTAATATGGGTTTCATCAATGTTTTACTGCATTATTGGTTGTCATTTTATTTTTTCTTTGTAGTGTCAAGAACAATATCTTGAGGGTAGTGTGTGCCAATGCTCAAGTGTATCTATGGGCCTCATTTATGCAGATCACAAACCAACCATGCATGCTTTAGGCCCTTAGTAAATGTTTGTCAGATTGAATTGAAAAATGTTCATTTTGTTAGGGATCGCTGATTAGTGCTGATAAATTTTGTAAAGGAACCAAATCTTTTATCACCAAATATAATGATCTAATGTTGTTGTTTTTTCTTGAACCTTGAAATTTTTATGTGTCCTAATGAGATAATATAAACTTGTTATTTGAAATTAATAAAAAATATCATGAATGTCTTCTTAGTTTGTAAGAACAATGTTTTCTCAGATTCACTAATATTTTCTGCTTTATTGAATATGTCCTTAAAAGTATAACTTGTTATACATATGCATGTATACATGTATATTGACATACATTTTACACACATATGTTTAAACATGAAAACTATGTTGTACTGCCTTTAGCTGGAAGTGAAAGTGTATTATAGAACTAAATCCAAATCATTATCTTTCCAACTCAATTTTCATTGTCTATTCTCCTTTAGATTAGGTAAGATAGAGTGAAGGAGTATATTGAAGGAGAATATTGAAAGCAGTCTTTGAGTCATTAGTTTGTTAATATTTAATGCCATTTCTCTACGTTGCTACTGGATGCATTAGTTATAATTACAAATGTAGACAGCAAACCTATTTTGCCTGATTTTAAAAGAAGGCAATAATAGTTCAAGGAGGGAAATAGTATATATAGTTACTGTTGATAATAGAAGCCTCTGAATATATAATATATACATAGGATTTGCATGAAAAATTAGCTGAAGACAGTACAACATAGTTTTCATTTTTAAATCATTTATTTAAATAGAAGCTAGATCACTAGTGAGGTGCTTCTTAACATTACCAACACACTAATTTTCCATTACCCCACATAATGTCAAAACTCAATCTAGTCATCTTGTCATTAAAACAAACAATAATGATAATAATTTATATTTAACTTATAAAATTTTTTGGAAGAGAAAATTGAGAAGCCATGAATATTAAATTCAGTATTTATCAGTTACTTTCCAACTGGTGTGTTTTAAGAAGCAAACCCTCCTGTCAAAGTCTTTTCCCTAGGATCCTTTCAGAAAGCTAACACGTCCTCTTATAGAGTCAATAATTGTGAGTTTCTAGAAAGCATGATCAGCTAAAATTTAAAGATACCAACCTATCAGTTTCTGCTTATGCATCAGCAGGGGAGAAGGCATGGCATAATGCCAAGAACTGAAATTGGAATCAGGAAGACCTGGTTTCAAGTCTACCTCTTAAGCTGCACTACAGTTACTGATCTATTTGGAAAAGGGAGTTTCCTTATCATAAGTTCCCTTTGTCAACTACATCACATATAAGATCCAAAGCAAAACAAAAAACACCTGCAGAGAATGGGGTTTTAAGATAAACTAGCTATTGTAAGATCAAAGAGGCTTTTTCCCCCACAGAGAGGTCGCTGAAGTTTTGAAGGAGGAAAAGTTTTGCAGAACAGAGCAATGTCTTTAGAGAATATATCCTGATGGCATTCAGTAGGAGAGCTTCAAATACCCAAAGCTAGAAATGAAACAAAAATGACATTTGAGCAATCTGAGGTTAACTTTGTTTATTGACAATTCAATAGATTTGGGGACTTAATATGTAGCAGTGTACTGAAAAAATATACATTTGGAGTCAAGAAATTAAATTATCTTACAAAAAGAAATTAAACTCTTTTCTTGGTATTTTTAATAAGAGAGGAGAAGAAGAAGAAGAAGAGAAGAAGAAGAAGAAGAAGAAGAAGAAGAAGAAGAAGAAGAAGAAGAAGAAGAAGAAGAAGAAGGGGAGGAGGAAGGAAAGGAAGAGGACATAATGTAGAGATATATAAAGTTAATAAGACAGAGAAAAATACAGAGAAAAAAAGGAGACATTTAGAGAAGAAACAAATAAAAAGAAAAATAAAGACAGGAAAAAATGTTTCTTCTGAATAACTGAGAAATGTGACAAAACAAGATTTGTTTTAGATCAGGGGTTAATAAGAAGCACCATAATATACAAAAGTATACAATAAATACTTTTGTGGATTCAAAAGAGATATTAGAGACAAAAGTCACTCATTCAAGGCTTTCCCCCCTCCTTTTAATAAAATTTCTATAATTTCATGTAGTAGGGAACCAGGCTTTTTGTATATTTGGAAATCGCATAGCTGTTTTCCCAGGTTCCCTTGGTGGAGGCATCCCCTAGTGAGTATCTATGTTCTCTGAATTCCCTAACATGAGAGTTACATAACTATGCAATAACATTATTACTACCTTTTTGTACTTGAGTTATATGTAAATATCATTTTCTTAAATCAGCCTTCTAAGCTAAAAATACTGAAAAGTCATTTCAGGCACAGTGAACAAGAAAATTCTGTGCAATAAAAATTATTTTTCTCAGTTCTGAAGATAAGCACAATGGATGTGCTATTACATAATTTCACAGACCTGCAGCTAGAAAGGAACTACAGAGACTATTAAACTGAACCCTGGAGAAGGGCCTTAGAAGCCATGTAATACACTTTCCTCATATTACTAAGAAATGGTGTCCCAGAAAAGTTAAATGACTTACTCAAGGTCACATAATAATAACAGTTAATATTTATATAGTGCTTTAGCATTAGTAAAGTGCTTTACATATATTATCTCATATGATAGATAATTAATGGTGTGTGGGGGCAGAGGGGGAATTTGAAAGCAGGTTCTTTGACTGCAAAGTCAGTATTTTCCATTCATTCTCTTTTGTCTCCATTAAGCTCAATAGAATATTCATGCAAATTAAAATCTAAACAAAAGTATACTTGCAGCTAAAATATAAGAATATAAATATTTGCTTTGACATTCTGGGGTTTGTGGGAGAAAATACTCAAAGTAAAGATTTTAGGTCATTGACTGTTTCTTAAAAGACTACTCAGTTGGAGTGCTTGAGCTATCGATCCCAGAAGTCTACAAACTCAGGAAGCAACCAAGTGACAAGAAATTCTTTCTCTCTCCTGGCTTAATTGACTAGGCACAAAGTCATTGCTAGATCTCCCAGGTACAAGTTTGTCGAAATCAGAAGGTATGGTTTAGACAAACATACAATTTGGGAATGTTTGTGCTGAGTGGAGCTGTATTTAGGTTCACCTAACCCTTTTAGAGGACAATAAGAATGTTCACTATGATTGGAGTATTCTTTGTAACTGAGCGGACAAATTTGACTTCATAGAGCAGACACACTATCAGCATGCCTTTCAGGAAGTGGAAAGGTTTTTGACTTTGCCAGGACAGATAAAAAACTAAATTAATGGAACTTCTGTTTTTGTTGTTGTTGTTGTTTGTTTCTTTGTTTTGTCACTAAATATTGTTTGAGGTAGGGACATCTAGTTATTATATCCTGCTCTACCTCTACCAAATGCTTGTCCCCAGATTTTCTTTAGCTCTGCCTCCTTCGTGCCTTCCATGCACTAGGGGAATAAGGGAACAGTTCATCCACGAAAGTGAAAGTACTTTTAGAACATCAGTTGGTGGGAGAGGTTCTTTTTTTTTGCAGGGCAATGGGGGTTAAGTGACTTGCCCAGGGTCACACAGCTAGTAAGTGTCAAGTGTCTGAGGCCAGATTTGAACTCAGGTCCTCCTGAATCCAGGGCCGGTGCTTTATCCACTGTGCCACCTAGCTGCCCCGGGGAGAGGTTCTACAATGTTTAAAAGTTATGCAAGCAAATAGGATATTTGTACTCTGCTAAAGGAACAAAACCAGCACCATTTGGATATAATCATTCTAACTCTATAATCTTCAATTGGACTTTAATCCTCCCTTACTTCTCCCATAATTCTGCTCCCCATTACCACAGGACAAGGGTGGTTCATACATTATGAATTCCTATACCGAGTATGTTTTTGCATGGAAGAGGGAAACCTGAATACCATTTATTCTAAGTCAAACTTAGAGGCTCACCTCCCTTAGCGCAATGGAAATAATTGGGTTCAGTGAGAAGTATGATTTACAGAGATAAGACGTCTTTCCAAGTGAGCTTGAATGAGATACAGAGATATGAGAGCTGCTACATCTAATGACAGAATTTATAAAAGTGAAGGATTTCACACTAACAATTGTGTGACAGGATAAAACTAGAAGTATATTAGCAAATGAAAAAGGGAAAGAAAGGAAAAGAGGATAAAGTAGAAAAAAACATCCTGTAATTAAAATACTAAATATGTTAATTTTGAAATTGGGCTCTCATTGATAAGGTGGTAAGCCAATATACAGAAAAGAAAGAAGAAATGTTCTTTTCATGGTATGAAGCATACGAGCAGCAAAATCAAGGCATAAGGACATTTCTGATGGGGATATCTTTGTGGCAAGTTCTTATATAGAATGAAACTAAAAGAGAGAAATATCAAATGAATGAATTGGGTATGCAATTTTTAAAATGCAGCAATAATTAATCAGAAATTCCCAATTTATAACAAAAATATGCTAGAGTTCAATAAAATTAAAAGAAGAAAAGACTACCTAATTGATGAATAAAATAAAGAGCTGTTTCCAAAATAATAAAATATATAAACAGGTAACTTGATTTTTAAAGAGAGGAAAACCAAATTGTTCATATCAGAAATGAAAAAAAAATGAGAATTTACACAAATGGTATGAGAAGCAAAGAAAATCATCAGAAAATGTCTTTCTAGTTATATGCTAAAATGATAACTAGTAGATAAATATTTACAAAAATATAAAATTTTCAGATTGACCAAGTGGGGAAAAGACCATTTAAATAACCCAATTCCAAAAAGAAACTGAATAAGCTACAAATTAACTATCAAAGAGATGGGGAGACTTCAAGACCTGATGGATTTACAAGGTAATTCTTTCAAATATTAAAGGAAGAAGTAAATCGTATACTACATAAACTGTTTGTATGAATAAGAAAAAGAAGGCAACCTTCCAAGCTCTTCTATGATACAAGTATGGACTTAAGAGCCAAACCAGAGAAAGGCAAAGCAGGAAAAGGAAACTAAAGATCACTATCCCTAATAAACAACTGATGCAATTTAAAAATAGTTAAACCCAATTAGATTGGGTTTAAATAAGAAATGCAGTTATTTCAACATAATCAAGACTATAAATATAATAAATCATGTTAATAACACAAATAATAATGCCATTATGATTATAATAAAGGATGACAAAAAGGCCTTTGATGAAATCCAACAACATTTACATACTAATATTAAAACTTAAATACAAAAAACCTCTATAAGTTATTAATATTAAATATTAAAAACTCTACAAGTTGTAGGAATAAGTGGACCTTTCTTTTAGATCACTGATAAATTTCCTTAAGTTTAAGAGCAAACATTATATGTAAAAGAAAAAATAGTCTTTTTCAGTAGGATAATTAGTAAACAATGATACTCATTATCATCATTGCTATTTAACAAAGAATGCAGAGGCTTCCTATAAGAAGAAAAGAAGAAAAAGAAAATTAAATGAGCAACTCCAGGAAAAGATAAAATAAATTTATTGCTTTTTTTTTTGAAATAACAAAACTGTATACTTACAAACTCAACTAAAATTAATTGAAATAATAACTTTAGTAACAAAATTTCAAGATATAAGATAAATACAAATCATAAGCATTCCTATAAACAATGATCAAAGCCAGGATAAAGAAAAAAAAAAGTAAAGTTTCATTCACAATTTCTTTAGATGCTCTACAAGACTTATGGTAATATCTTTTTAGATTGTTCTAGGGACTATTCGACTTTAACAATAAATAACTCTGGAGAAATAATGTCAAGCCTTAATAATTAGAGAACCATTGATTACTTATGGATAAAAGAAACTAATATAATAAAAATGACAGTATTGCCTAAATTTATATACTTATCCTAGGCTGTGCCCAATAGACAAAACCTATATTTTATGAAAGTAGAAGAATAATAACAAAATTCATGTGTATTCATGAAATGTGTAATATCAAACCATAACACCATGGTTTGTATTTTTTTTATTTTAATGTTTTTATTTAAAATTGCAAAAGTTAATATCTGCAAAATTTCTAATGAGGATGAGGTCTTTTCTCACTGTCAAGTGGCTGGAAGAATGAATTATTTCAGTGATAAGGTTAAGAAGTAAGTATTTAGAGTCATCTACACACATTTTGTCTTGATTTAACATTGTCACGTGGAAGATGTGAAAATCCTGTAGTCAAGAGCATTTTGCCTTGTTATTAAAGTTGTTTGATCATCAATTCATAACATTCACCTTTTCTCCTTGCAACTTGGGGCTTTGTCCCATAGAATGAAGAAATTATTTGCTTTCTATCTTTTTCCACAGAAAAGTGTTCCAAAGTCAGAGAAGCAACACAACCGAGTACACAGCAGTCTTTCTTGAATAGTGGTATCTTTGTGGTGGTGCCAATTAGAGTGTCCATCTCACAGCAGGATCTGTTAACCAATATGGATTCACTAGAAAATTGTTTGATGACAAATGCTACCTGAAAACCCCAAGATGTGACTTTAAAATGACACTGAACACTGCCTGCCTTGTAAAGCTTTTCCTAGCACTTCTGGCATTCACTATCAGTCAATTACTTTTTAACTTTGTCATTCAACCCAGTGGGCAGTTACAAGCATTTAAATGCCTTGTCAGAAGTCGGATCCCTTGTTTAAAGGTATCTTGATACACAGTGTAAGATAAATGATTTTGCAGTCTTTAGCCTTCCTTTTACTTGATTTTGTCATGCTGATAGCAAAGGGCTTTCTCTCAGCCAACACAGGAGATACAGAAACTTTCAAAAGGAGAGTCAGCCAATAGGGTCCTTTTTAGAATGGGTTTTGACAGGTGGCCTGCTAATAGTATTGATAAGTTCACCCCCATCAAAGGTATTGTGAGACATGCCAAATCATTAGTTAAGAAGGTTAAAAGTACAAGGAAGTATTTGCCTTCTGAAAAATGTATAATGACAAGGATGAAATAGCTTCAGCACAGACTAGCAAAGATAGTGTAATAAGCAGTAGCAGTATAGTGAAGTCTGGCTCCCTCCCACAACAAAACCAAAAGGCATCTTGGAAGATCCCTATAGCACTAGAATGGAGAATAATCAGTAAATCCACAGAGAAGTTTTTTTTTTTCCAGCCTAAATCAGTACAGGCAGAGTAAGACACTTTCAGGCAGTAGGAAGGGGGTCTATTCAAGAAGGCCCAAGCATAGTCTTCAAGGTTGAAGAATGCTCTGTGCCTTCCTCCTATAGTGAGTTTCCATGGTAGGGAACAGGAAAAGGCTCTAGCTCATAGGTCCTATGACCTTGTACTGCATCTCAGGACATTACAGTGTAGACCAGAGCTGAAAAGATGGAGGTTTGTCCTGAACCTTCATTCTGGGGATGGGGGAGGACAACTCAGAATAAAGGGCAAGCCAGTAGCTTGTTGATCTGATTCAAGAATGTGTTGAGGGTGCAGCCTAGAAAAACAGGAATCATGTATTCAGTGCATAGACCTATACTGGGATCTATAGCTTAGTAACCAGAGCAGGGAGAATAGATCAGAGGTGATCTTAAAGTTCAGTCATGTTCAAGCTTCAGAGTGTTCCAGATAATTGACAGGGATAAGGACAAGCAGCTCTTTACTGGAGCAACAAGGAGTGGGAAGCCTTCATTTTATTACTTCATACCCAAATCAGAGTATGGTGCCTAGAAAGATTAGACTAAGAGGTCAATGATCATATGGTACCCTTGGTCAGATTGTTTAGAACATGCTGAAAGCTTATAATTTGATGACCTAGTAACACAAAGAATTAGTGACAAAGTTGAAACTCAAATCCAGGTGTCCTGACTTCAAGTCCAGGAATACTGTGCTTGACTTCTACTCCAGGGAACAACATGGTCTCCTTTTCCTCAAAATAAATTGATCACCTGAAATCTCATCAGTTGTCTCTTCCCACTGGAGAACTGAGCACTAAACTTTTATTTGTAGCGAGATCAGTTTGGCCAAGTAGCAACTTCTGCTCCCAGCTCTTTCCATTTTCAGCTTCCTTTTGTGTTTCTTCTTCCCTCATTAGTGTGTAAGTTTGTATTCCAAGCTCTTAGTATTGTGCCTGGCACATTGTAGGCACTTAAAAAATGGTTATTGAAATAAAATGAACTGAATAGAGTAAAGGCATATAAGTAGAATTTGCAACTTAGTAGCAGAAGTACAAAAAATAGTATACTACTACTACTACTACTACTACTACTACTACTACTACTATCACCACCACCACCACCTAGCATGTATTTACTACTTTAATGTTTGCAAAAAAAATTCCCAATATTAATTAATTTGATCCTGAAAATAACACTGTGATATAGGTGATATTATTTTCATTTTATATAGGAAGAAAATGAGGCTGAAAGGTTGATTGCCTTTCCCAGAAAGATATACCTATTAAGTATCTGAAACCATATTTGAACTCAAGACTTTCTGACTCCAAGTCTGGTCCTGCATTTATTTTTTACCACCAAGCTGCCACAAATTACACAGGCAATAAATACCCTGAAAACTAAAAAGGATGAAAGACTTCATAAAACAATACAAATAATGAAACAAAACCAAAAGATTCTTTTTTTGTGAAGCAATTGGGGTTAAGTGACTTGCCCAGGGTCATACAGCTAGTAAGTATCAAGTGCAAGTGTCTGAGCCTGGATTTGAACTCAGGTCCTCCTGATTCCAGGGCCAGTGCTCTATCTACTTTGCCACCTAGCTGACCCAAGATTCTTTTTTAAAGGGAAAATGATGTAAGGTATCTCTTATCAAGAACAACTTACATGGGAAACAGACCAAGAAGAAGAAAAAAAAAACATTAGAAATTATTAGATTACCTGAAAATTATGCTCCCACCCCTAAAAATGCTTTATATCATATTACAAGGTATTAGCAATGAAAACTGGACAAACCAGAGGGCAAAAATAAAATACAAAGAATCCACCAATCACTTGACAAAAAAAATACTAAATTAAAACTCCAAGTACTGTAATAATCAAAATCCAGAGGTTCTAGGTCAAAGATACAATACTGTGAGCAGGAAAAAAGAAAGAATTCAAGGGCTAAGGAAGCAGGCAAGGTCATGTGAGAGTTTAAAGCTATCACTAAAAACAAGAGGAGAATTTGTAAAGCAATGTCCTTAAAGGTAAAAGATGGATATACAACCAAGAATAATTTATCAAGAAACACTAAATAGAATCCTAAGGGGGAAAGACGGACCTTCACTGAAATAGAAAATTTTCAAACATCCCTGATGAAATAGCCAGACCTTTATAGAAACTATGGCATTCTAATATCAAGGTTAAGGAAAATATAGACTTAAATATGTTTGAGTAACATACCAGGGCATTACAAAGAATAAATGTTTATATATTAATAGAGGGAGACAAAACTAGTGTCCTCTCAGAATCTTAATGTCATCAGTGGTCACAGAAGGAGTTAACCAAGACCGAGGACTTGAAAATGGTTGTGCTCTATTTTGTTAATCTTAAAAAAAAAAATGAGGAAAACGGAGGGGAAAAGGAATGCCATGGAGAAGAAAGGGCAAAAGGGGGAGAATTTGCATAAACTTGAACATGTATTGTGGAAATATGCAATATGAGATCTTAGAAGTCAGGGGTCTTTTAGCAAGCTTTATACCAATTTGAGTATCATTGGGGTTACTCAAATCATTCCAATTAGTTAAAACAAACAGTATTGGATGCGTAGGGGGAGCACTGGACCTGGAGTCAGGAAAACTTATCTTCCTGAATTTAAGGCTGGCTTAAGAAACTTAATAGCTGTGTGACCCTGCACAAGTCATTTAACTCAATTTGACTCAACATCCTCATATGTAAAAATAGCCAGAGAATGAAATGACAAACCACTCCAGTATCCTTGCCAAGACAACTCCAAGTAGGGTCATGAGGAATTGTGTAAAACTGAAAATGAATCAACAACAACAAAGGGGGAATGAATGACATTTCCTGTCTAAAGGAAATGAAGGAGGGTAGAGCACTCCTCTATACCAATCCCACTTACAATGACTTTGCATGGCTAGGTAAAAAAGACAGATGGCACCTGTTTAATTTGTTTTACTAAGATTACTGTCCTATATAAGTTGTACAAAACTAGACTTCAGCAGGCATTAATCCAGTAACTGTGGGATAAGGAGCCCAGCAAGTTCTTTCAGAGAGGTCAGCTCCAAGGTGGAGGGCTACATGTAATAGGACCTTGAAAGATGGAAAAGATAGGATCTTATATTCTTTGAGTATTGGACAGTGGATAAAGGTCTGAGGTCTGGAAAGAACAGTATTGGATAATCAATAGCTCTCCTCTTTGGAATTAAAACCAATGGAAATATTTTTCTGATGTCTCCTACCACGTGTTAGTGCTCATCAGAGAAATCATAAACCTTCAGTTGAATAGATAAGCAAGTTGATGTTCTTACAAGAACAGCATAGGTTGGGGAGTGGGTCCATTGCCTATCCGGTTCCAGGGCCATCATGGTATCTTGTGTTGAGCTTGGGACTCTATGGTTCCCCTAACAAAGGATGAGGCAGTTATTTTTTCCCAACTATGTTTCCAATCAGAGTGTTCACATCTGAAATACCAGTAATCCCTGTTATTCTGGACCTGCCACAGACTAGA
The DNA here is from genome assembly GCF_019393635.1 of Dromiciops gliroides. Lineage (NCBI taxonomy): Eukaryota > Metazoa > Chordata > Mammalia > Microbiotheria > Microbiotheriidae > Dromiciops > Dromiciops gliroides. Next base: position 320,777,232 of record NC_057864.1, on the reverse strand, counting down.
GAATTATTCAAATTTGCCCTCTTCTTCCATCTTAAGGTTTGTCCTTAAATCTGCCACTGCAGCAGCACTATCAAATCTCTTTAAGAACATGCCTTTTTCTTTTTTTTGGCAAGGAAATTGGTGTTAAGTGACTTGCCCAGGGTCACAGCTAGTAATTGTCAAGTGTCTGAGGCTGGATTTGAACTCAGGTCCTCCTGAATCCAGGGCCAGTGTTCTATCCACTGTGCCACCTAGCTGCCCCTATACCCCATTTCTTTATGAGACTTCTTGTGTAATTGTTTCTTTGGAGATGTCCTTTATCTAAAATGAGCATGCAGACTGGGTCTGCCATCATAATATCTGTTGGGTTTTCTACCTCCTATACTATCCTGATGCAGCTGCCACTTGAAATTTGGAATAAGTTTTTGAAACAGATTTATCACCATACCCCTGACTCTCATGGTTGGCTCCTTCACCTGCCAAAAGTCTGAAATTCTATCATACCTCTATCTGCAAAGAGCTCCTGGGCTTCAAGTTCACTGCTCCCTTATTACGGCTCTCTGTACCCTGGTAAATGGCTTAGGTCTTCAACTGGTAGATCCCTTTTCTACTGAGATGGTTGAGATAGCTCCATCCAAAAGAGGGCTTAGAGGATAATGGGATGGAGTTATTGAACAGTGCCATATTTTCTAATGACATCAGGAAGATATATTGTTTCTGTAAAACTATGAGGATTATGAATTCACATGGAAGACAGAGGATCTCTTACTCTACTTAAAGGCAGTAATGTCCTTGGAGAAAGGTATGATACAGACTTTTCTCAGAGCCTGAAGAAGGGAGGAGCAGAAATTGGGAGAGATTCCTAGTAGGGCAAAGATTTGGGATAATTTCCCTGGTGGGAGCCCCCAGGAAGGGGGAGTATTTGGCAGCAGACAAGGGAATACTCAGAACAGATTGCATGCAAAAAAGTTTAAGCCTTATTAGGCAGTTTATTGCAAATATTCCTTATGTATGATTAACAATTATTTTTTTTTAAATATTAAAAAGAAAAAAAGAATTTTTGACTGTGTTAAACATGTCCCTGTGGTGGCTTCCTAAAGCTGCTCCTGATCATTGTTACCACCTCAAATCAGGAGAAGAAATCTTTGTGCTAGATGTGTTGTCATCTGTGCTGTGGGCTCTGGTTTACTGACATTACCTTGAATTAGGAGAACCGTTATGAACTTCAAAGATTTGGCATCATCCACCAGAAAAAACAAACTGTGAGACTTGAACAGGAGAGGTATTTGCCACCACATTTTTGTTATTTTGTTTTTACTCTTTTTTCTTTGATACTACCCATATTAGGTAGTCCTTCAAACTAAACACTAGAACCTTCTGAAACAGGGAGGGAAGGCCTAGAATTTGTGGCTTTTGTTCTCTCATATATATATATATATATATATATATATAAATGTGTGTGTATAAACATATAATATATAACATTATATATTATATAATATAACATATTATAACATTATATATAATAAGGTTATTATGTAACTTTCTTTTTCCCCTTTTATTCTCTGACCACATCCCTCTAGAGATAGCTGCCATTAGACACAAATATGTGCTTGTCTGTGTGTGTAAAATCATGGTATACATACTTCTTTTTATCAGTTCTTTCTCTGGGTGCAGATCGAGACTTCCTTCACAGGGTCTTTGTAATAAATTTGTGTATTTGTAATAAAAATGACTTGGTGGCTTAAAATTTTTCTTTAAATAATATTGCTGTTACTATATACAACATTCTCTTTGTTCTGCTAATTTCACTCTTCATTATTTCTTTTCTTTTTTCTTCGCTCTCTTTTTTTTTTTTTTTGGGTGAGGAAATTGTGGCTAGGTGACTTGCCCAGGGTTACACAGCTAGTAATTATTAAGTGTCTGAGGCTGGATTTGAACTCAGGTCCTCCTGAATCCAGGGCCAGTGTTCTATCCACTGTACCACCTAGCTGACCCCTCTTCATTATTTCTTGCAAGTCTATGCATATGTTTCTAAAATCAGTGAGCTTATCATTTATAAAGTTTTATTAGACTGTCCTCTAATAATGGATAATACTAAGGAGAGAAAAATATATATGTGTGTGTGTGTGTAACTTGTATTACAACCAAGAATCAACTACCCAGCAATATTGATCATTACCTTTCAGGGGAAAAGATGGATATTCAATGAAATAGGGGACTTCCAAGGTTTCCTGAAGAAAAGACCAGAATTGAACAGAAAATTTGATCTTCAAATACAAGACTCAAGAGAAGTATAAAAAAAGTAAACAGAGAAAAAAAGATTGTTCAATAAGGTTAAACTTTTTATATCCCTCTGAGGGAGGATAATAGTTTCAACTCTTTTTTTAAATAGAATTTTATTTTCCAAAATATATGTAAAAACAAAGTTTTAACATCAATTTTTCAAAAGCTTTGTGTTCCAACTTCTCTCCCCCCCCATTCCCACCCCCCACGCACAAGAACTCAAGCTATTCAAAATAAGTTGTACATGAGTAGTCATGGAAAAATTCCCATATTAGCTAGTTGTGAGAGAAAACAGCCAAAAAACCCCAAAACTTCAGATTAAGAAATTGTCAAAGAGGAAAAGAAAAAAAAAATTTAAATGTCTTTCCATCTGTATTCAGATACTAACAGTTCTTTCTCTGCAGATGGGCTTCAATCTTCATAAGTCCTTCAGGGTTATATTGGATCATTGCCTTGCTGAAAATAACCACATGCTTCTCAGCAGATCATCCCCCACTATTGCTGTTAATTTTTATACAGTACATTGCACTCTGCTTCAATTCATGTAGATCTTTCCAGGTTTTTCTCATAGTATCCTGTTCATCATAACCTGTATATAGTACCTTAAGCTTGACAGAGAATTTTCTTCATAAAAGCCCAGAAAAGTAGGTACCTTACTTTTGCGATTATAATCAATCATCATAACTATTTCCCTCAATCCCAGTCCCTTCCCATGACATTTACTCTCTCTTGTTTTTTTCATATTCTTCCTCAGAAGTGTTTTACTTCTGACTATCCTCTCCCTCACTCTGCACTCCCTTTTTTCACCCTTCCTTCCTTATCTTCTTCCCCTCCTATTTTCTGCAGGATTAAATAGATTGCTCCTCCCAATTGGGTATGAAAGCTGTCCCCTCCATGAGCTCACTCCAATGAGATAAGGGTCCCTGAGCTAATTCTTTGTTCTAAATTTTTCTTCCTCGCTCCCTCGTCAACCCTTCCTATGAGATCAAGCAATTCAATATGGCATACTGGTGCAGTAATGCAGAACATCTTCATCTTCCTTGAAAGTGTTGTGATTTTTACTGCTCTCTCTCCCAATCTGCCCTTTCCTCCTTCCCCTCTTTCCCCCTCCCCTTTTCTCCCTCCCCTCCTCCCCTCAGAGCCAGAATATATTACTATAGCTACTTGAGTATGGATGTTAGTCCTTCTTTGAGCCAATTCTGATGATATTAAGGTTCACTCACTCCCCATCTCCTTTCCCCTCTTCTACTCTCTTCCATAAGCGTTTATCTTGTTTCCTTCATGTGAATTATCTCTCCCCAGACCATCTCTCCCCTTCTCCCTTCCCCAGTTTATTCCTCCTACACTTATTTTAATGATGTCATCATGGATAGGTGGCACAGTGGACAAAGCACCAGCCCAGGACCCAGGAGGCCCCAAGCCCAAATCCAGCCCTAGACATAAGGTACCCCACCCTGTCTGCCCTATGAAGAACAAAATATAAATGCTTTATAGATATAATCCCTTCATGTTCAGTTCAGCCCTGTCTTCTGTGAATTTCTTACTGAGATAGTTCTTATGATTTCGAAGTATTATCTTCCCATATTGGAATGTTAACAGTTTGATCTTTTAATATCCCTCATGGAGTCTTTTTCCTGGTTTACCTTTTTATGCTTCTCCAGGATCTTATATTTTAAATTCAAATTTTCTATTCAGTTCAGGTCTTTTCATCACAAATGCTTGAAAGACCTCTTTCTCATTGAAATCCCATTTTTGCCTCTGAAAGATTATACTCAGTTTTGCTGGGTATGTGATTTTTGGCTGGAGTCCCAGTTCCTTTGCCCTCTGAAATATTATATTCCATGCCCTCTGGTCCTTTAATGTAGAAGCTGCTAGATCTTGCTTTATCCTTATTGGAGCTCCACAGTATTTGAATTCCTTTTCTCTAGTTGCTTGCAATATTTTCTCCTTCACCTGGCAGTTATGGAATTTGGCTATAATATTCCTGGAGGTTTTCCTTTTGAGATCTCTTTCAGGAGGTGATCCGTGGATTCTTTCTATTTCTATTTTAGCTTCTGCTTCTAGATTATCAGGGCAATTTCCCCTCACAATCTCTTGGAGCATGGTGTCTAAGCTTTTGTTTTGGTCATGGTTTTCAGGTAGTCCAATGATTTTCAAATTATCTCTCCTAGATTTATTTTCAAGATAAGCTGTTTTTCCAAGGAGATGTTTTACATTGCAATCTATTTTTTCATTCAATTTGATTTGCTTTACTGTGTTTTGGTTTCTCATAAGGTCACTAGCTTCCATTTGTTCAATCCTAATTCTTAGGCAATTATTTTCATCAGACAGTTTTTTAATCTCCTTTTCCATTTGGCTTTTCAAACTGTTGACTTTTTTCTCATGACTCTCCTGCATTGCTCTCATTTCCCTTTTCATTCTTTCCTTCTTTTCTCTACTTCTTCTTTCTTTTTCTCCTACTTTCTCTTCAAAGTCCCTTTTGAGAGCTTTCATGACCTGAGACCAGTTCATATTTTTCTTGGAAGCTTTGGATGTTGGAGCTTTGACCCTGTTATTATCTTCTTTTTCTGAGGTTGTATTGTGGTCTACCTTACCCCCAAAGAAGTTTTCAATGGTCTTCTGCTTTCTCTACCTACTCATCCTGGCATACTATTTCTTGGCTTTTAAGTCCTTCTTTTTTGTTTTAATTATTATTATTTTTTTTTTTTTGCAGGGCAATGGGGGTGAAGTGACTTGCTCAGAGTCACACAGCTAGTAAGTGTCAAGGGCCTGAGGCCAGATTTGAACTCAGGTACTCCTGAATCCAGGGCCAGTGCTTTATCCACTGTGCCACCTAGCTGCCCCTTTAACTCCTTCTTAAAGAGTGTGTCTGCTTCCAGGACACACTGTTCAAGCTACAGAGTGGCCTGGGTGATGGTTGGGCTTCTTCTCAGCCTGCCTGGCCTGGTTTTCATTTGATTTTAAACTCTTCACTGGGGGATAGTGGGGCGGTGGGGTTGCTTCTCGACTCCGCTCCTGTTCTCAGTTTCAGAGGGTCCCAGGTGTTTGGGGTTGAGGGGGGGAGGAAGCAGGTTTTAATCTCACCTGGCCTGTTCTCAGGTCTGGAGATAACCTCAGGTCTATTTACTTACCAACCAGCAAGGCTTTCTGTGGTGTGGTTCTCAGTTTCTGATGAGACTGCTCCCCTGCTCCCCTCCCCCACACAGGCCTTCAGCTGCTCAGGATTTCTTCCTGGTTGTCCACTGGGGTGAGGCAGTTGAATCCTTCCCCCCAGTCCACTGGTACACCTGCACTTACCCCCCAGGCCAGCCGTTCAGCTGAGTGCTCAGTTTCAGAAAACTCCTGTGCTGTAGCAGATTCAGAGGCCCTGGGGCAAATTCCTCTGGCAGGTGTCTGGTGTGTTGGCCCAACTGTAGGTTTAGGCTTTATTTGTGGCCCAGCATAGCTCCCTGAAATCTATCTATAGCTGGAGAAAACTCTCATCCCGTATTTTTGTGTGTTTTTCTGCCCTGAAGGTTATTTTATTGCTATTTTTGGAACAATTGTATCAGGAACCCTGTGCATTTAATGTCTTTCCTCCACCATCTTGGCCCTAATGCCAATACTTTTAACTCCTGAGATCTGTATCTCTGTTAGGTTATTGTTATTAAATTGACTTTGATGTGATGATTTAAAGAAACTTTAGGCATAGAACAAAAGGAGAATGGGGGAGGAGAGGGAGGGAGTGGTGGAATGGGGTTAATTTCACCATATGAAGAGGTACAAAAAAATCTATTACAATAGAGGGAAAGAAAGGAGGGGTGGGCATTGTTTCAACCTTACTCTCATCAGATTTGGTTCAGGGTGGGAATAACATACACCCATTTGTGTAAAGGCATTTAGCTTACTCTTTAAGGAAGTAAAATGGTAAGGGGAAAAGATTGGTACTAATAGAAGGGAGGGCAGAAGCAGGGGAAGAAAGGGGAAAGAAAAAGAAGGATGATTGATTAAAGAGAGGGCAGAGTGAGGGAGGCAGTGGTAAGAAGCAAAACACTGGTGAGGAGAAATAGGGTGAAAGAAGAAAAAAGGAGTACAAAGGGGAAAAGAGGATGGAAGGAAATAAACAGTTAGTAATCTTAACTGTGAATCTGTATGGTATGAACTCTCCCATAAAATGGAAGCAATGAGCAGAGTGGTTTTTTTTTTTTTTTACATCTTAGTTGTTTTTATTTAAAACACAAAAGGTAAGACATGACATATGCATTTGTACTTAAAGAGGAAAAAATATCTCAGAAAGGAGGAGTGGGGAGTTCTTAGGTTTTCATTCATTGCCAGTATTGCAAGGTACATTTGGGGCCAGAGGGAAGGAAATCAGGAAACAGTACGGGGGCCCAGAGCAGATCCCACATGATTGGATGTGAGCAGTCAGTCAGGCTGGACCATAAGCACCTCCTCACACCCTGTAGAACAAAGTCCAGTCTTCAGCCTTCCTTTTGCTTGTGGTGACAGGCAGACAAATTGGGGGGGGGTGTCATCTGAGAGCTCTCTCTTTGTAGCTAAGAGCTGGGAGCTGGCCCTTAGCCCAAAGCCCTGCTAAGCTTCTTGGGAGAGCAGCTGGGGGAGGAAGCATGGGTCTTCCCAAGCCCAGGCCAGGAAGCAGTCTATTAGTGATGAAAAGGGGTGGAGTGAGAAGAGAGGGAACCTAGGACAGAGTGAAGGGGAATGTGGAATGAGGGTGTGGCTTAATAGGCCAGTCAGCTGTCCACAGGCCCAAGGACCTCCACAAGAAAGGGAACTGATGCACTGAATCCGTCTCTGCGCATACACACCCACCAAGCAAGTTTGAAGCCCAAGCTCCCAGCAGGGTTTTCATGCACCTCTTCCCCCAAGGCAGAGGCTGGGTCCCTGCAGAGACATCCCCTACTTGGGGTGGGGCAATTAAGGCATTTTATTGCTTAAGGAATGTGATCCAGTTCTCCTCCCAAGGCCGGGTTGGCCCAAGCCTGGCAGCTGACATGATCCCAAAATCCTTGGCTCCCAGGTGAGCCCTGAAGGAAAGGGGCTGGAGAAGTTGCTGCTCTCCACTCTGGGCAATAATTTAGTGTCTTGAAATCCGCCTTGGCATGCTCTTCCTACAGGTTCTGTAAGTCACAAAGACACTGATTTTCCCTGTAGACTGGCAATGGTTAAGTGGAGAAGAGATCGCTTCTCTAGTGGAAGAATTGGAGACCACTTAGCTTCTCCCTGATTGTCACCTCCACAAGGAGGAAGCACGCAGAAGGGTGCTGTGCCCCTATCGAAGAACATGAAGAAGCTGAAGGAATTGTCAGACTGGAAGGCCTTGTAGATGGCTCAGTACCATCAGACAAAGGCACATGTGGGGAAGAGCACAAACCACAGGATTGAAAGACCAAAGTTAACCCTGCTATAATCGTGACCACAGAACCAGTCCAGGTAGGCAAGGAGATTCAGGACCAAAGTCAGTGAATGCAACAATCAGAGGTAATGCTGCATCTTGCATGATCACTGGCAAACAGCTGGGATCTCTTGCTGAGAAATCCTGGTAGAAGCAGGGCTTGATGGGGCAGCTGGCGGGCAGTGGGGGCCAATTGTTTGGCCTTACATGTAGGTTGGCCGCCGACTTCTGCAGCTCTCCTTACTTTCTGTCCAGCTCCTTCTGCTGCTGCAGCAGACCAGTCTGGGCTGCAGAGGCCATGTCCTGGGGGATAGGCTGGGGGATGGGCTCCAGGAAGTGCTGGAGGACTGCAGGCTGTGACTGCTCAGGGGGCTGTCTGGGTAGCTGGGAATGTTGTCTCTGCTGTTTTTGTCAGCCTGGGATTTTCTGAGAAAGGCTTGAATTTTGCCAGGCCACCCTGAGGAGGATTGGTCAGCTGGGTAACAGACAGATCCTGGAAAGGATTAATGTCCACCATATGCACTAAGGGATTGGAGAGAAGGCAGACATGGGCTGGGAGAGGAGGAGGGGAACCACATGCAGCTCAGCAGGTGCTGTGATCTCCCTGGTACCTCTACCCAGCAGTTCTCTCCAGCAGTGGATTATAAAAAAACACATTTGAAGCAGAGAGATACACACAGAGTAAAGGAAAAATGTTGGAGCAGACTATTTTATGATTCAGCTAAAGTAAAAAAAAGCAGGGGTAACAGTCTTTATCTCAGACAAAGCAAAAGCAAAAATAGATATAATTAAAAGAGATAAGGAAGGAAATTGCATCTTGCTAAAAGGTACAATAGATAATTAAGTAATATCAATACTAAACATATATGCTCCAAGTGGTATAGCATCCAAATTCTTAGAGAAGTTAAATGAGCTACAAGAGGAAATAGACAACAAAACTATACTGGTGGGGGATCTGAACATTCCCCTCTCAGAATTAGATAAATCTAACCACAAAATAAATAAGAAAGAAATTAAAGAGGTGAATAGAATGTTAGAAAAGTTAGACATGATAGATGTCTGGAGAAAACTGAATGGGGATAGAAAGTAATGTACCTTTTTCTCAGTGGTACATGGCATATATTCAAAAATTGACCATGTATATTAGGGCACAAAAACCTCATAGACAAATGTAGAAAGGCAGAAATAATAAATACATCTTTCTCAGATCATGATGAAATAAAAATTACATGTAATAAAGAGCCATGGAAAGGTAGACTGAAAATTAATTTGAAACTAAATAATGTCATCCTAAAGAATGAGTGGGTCAAACAAAAAATTAGAGAAACAAACAATACCTTTATCCAAGAGAATGACAATAATGAAACAACATACCAAAACTTATGGAATGCAGCCAAAGCAGTTCTTAGGTGAAATTTTATATCTCTAAATGCTTATATGAATAAAATAGACAAAGAGGAGATCAATGAATTGGGCATGCAACTAAAAAGCCAGAAAAAGAACAAGTTAAAAATCCCCATTTAAATACTAAATTAGAAATCCTGAAAATCAAAGGAGAGATTAATAAATTTGACAGTGAGAAAACTAAAGAATTAATCAATAAAACTAAGAACTGATTTTATTAAAAAATCAATAAAATAGATAAACCTTTGGTTAATTTGATTAAATAAAGAACAAAAGCAAATTACCAGTATCAAAAATGAAAGGGGTGAATTCACCGCCAATGAAGTAGAAATTAAAGCAATAATTAGGAGGTATTTTACTCAACTGTATGCCAAGATATTTGACAATCTAAATGAAATGGATGAATGTATACATACATATGTATACATACATACAGACACACACACACACACACACACACACATATATAAACTGCCTACCTATAACATGGAGTGACTTTATGTAAAAGAAGACAAAGCTGCCTCTGGGACAATCTCATTGGCCATGGCTTCCCTGACACAGCTTCCTTATCATCTAGAGGCATAAAAAGTCATAGCTTTGAGGAGTTTTAACTTCAAAGATTGATGGGTAATTAAGTCTATTCAAATCACCATGCTCAAAGGATTTGCTGATCAGGCCTCTTTCTATGTAGGGTGAAGGAAGACTAGATCTTAGCTGAAGCTAAGTGCTACCATAAACTTGTACATTTTTACTGTGCTGAGACAAAGTAAAGCTCATTTTATTAAATGTTCAATTGCTTTTGAGTGCCTCAGTTTATTCTCAAATCAAACTACAACTGATTTAAGAATGGTGGCATGACAGCCACTGCTTGAATGCCATTTGAGTTTACTCTACTTGCCTTCTTATTAATTTAATATTATTTTGACATATTTACCCCTTTATTTCCTTTCCTTCTTAATTGAAGACAAGGCTTTGGGGCGGCTACGTGGTGCAGTGAATAAAGCACAGGCCCTGGATTCAGGAGGACCTGAGTTCAAATCTGGCCTCAGACACTTGACACTTACTAGCTGTGTGAACCTGGGCAAGTCACTTAACCCCAATTGCCTCACTAAAAAAAAAAAAAAAAAAGACAAGACTTTTTTTGACAAGGCAAAACCAAAAAACATGTACTTGTGAGACCATCCACTTCTGGATTTTAATTAGATTACTCTCAGAATAATCTTCATTCTTTCACAAATTTTCAGTATTTTCCTATGTATAAGATCTATCCTTGGGGTGGAGCCAAGATGCCTGAGGAAAGACATTAATCTCACAGGGCTCCTGATACAATAACACCAAAAATAGCAATAAAAGAACACTCGGGGCAGAAAAATACACAAAATTACGGGCTGAGAGTTTTCTCCAGCTGTAGATAGTGGGCCATGCTGGGCCGCAAATAAAGCCTAACCCCACAATCAGGCCAATACACCAGACAACCGCTAGAGGAATTTGCCCCAGTGTCTCTGAATCTGCTGCAGCAGTCAGACTGAATGGCTGGCCTGGGGCGGGGGGGGGGGGGGGGGGGGGGGGGGGGGGGTAAGTGCAGGGTACCAGTAGATTGGGGAAAAGAATTTGACTGTCCCACCCCAGTGGACAACCAAGAAGAAATCCTGAGCCATGGGAGACGCAGGTGTGGGAGGGGAGCAGGGGAGCACTCTCACCAGAAGCTGAGAACCACACCACAGAAAGCTTTGCTGGTTGGTTTCTTAGTAAATAGGCCTGAGGTTATCTCCAGACCTGAGAACAGGACAGGTGAGATTAAAGCCTGTCCCCATTAACCCAAAACACCTGGGACCTTCTGAAGCTGAGAACAGGAGTGGAGCCGAGAAGCAGCCCCAACCCCCCCCCCCAAGTGGAGAGTTTAAATCAAGTGAAAGAGAGGCTAGGCAGGCTGATAAGAAGCCCAATCATCCCTCAGGCTACACTGTAGCTTGAACAGTGTGTCCTGGAAGTAGCACCACACTTAAAGAAGGAGTTAAAAGCCAAGAAATAGTAAGCCAGGATGAGCAGGCAGAGAAAGCAGAAGAACATCTAAAACTTCTTTGGGGCTAAGGTAGACCACAATACAACCTCAGAAAAAGAAGATAATAACAGGGTCAAAGCTCCAACATCCAAAGCTTCCAAGAAAAATATGAACTGGTCACAGGCCATTGAAGCTCTCAAAAGGGACTTTGAAGAGAAAGTAGGAGAAATAGAAAGAAGTAGAGAAAAGGAGGAAAGAATGGAAAGGGAAATGAGAGCAATGCAGGAGAGTCATGAGAAAAAAGTCAACAGTTTGAAAAGCCAAATGGAAAAGGAGATTAAAAACTGATGAAAATAACTGCCTAAAAGTTAGGATTGAACAAATGGAAGCTAGTGACTTTATGAAAAACCAAGACACAGTAAAGGAAATCCAATTGAATCACAAAATAGAGGGCAAGGTAAAATATCTCCTTGGAAAAACAGCTTATCTTGAAAATAAATCTAGGAGAGATAATTTGAAAATCATTGGACTACCTGAAAACCATGACCAAAACAAAAGCTTAGACACCATGCTCCAAGAGATTGTGAGGGGAAATTGCCCTGATAATCTAGAAGCAGAAGCTAAAATAGAAATAGAAAGAATCCACGGATCACCTCCTGAAAGAGATCTCAAAAGGAAAACCTCCAGGAATATTATAGCCAAATTCCATAACTGCCAGGTGAAGGAGAAAATATTGCAAGCAACTAGAGAAAAGGAATTCAAATACTGTGGAGCTCCAATAAGGATAAAGCAAGATCTAGCAGCTTCTACATTAAAGGACCAGAGGGCATGGAATATGATATTTCAGAGGGCAAAGGAACTGGGACTCCAGCCAAAAATCACATACCCAGCAAAACTGAGTATAATCTTTCAGAGGCAAAAATGGGATTTCAATGAGAAAGAGGTCTTTCAAGCATTTGTGATGAAAAGACCTGAACTGAATAGAAAATTTGACTTTAAAATATAAGATCCTGGAGAAGCATAAAAACGTAAACAGGAAAAAGACTTCATGAGGGATATTAAAAGATCCAATTGTTAACATTCCTATATGGGAAGATAATACTTTGAAATCATAAGAACTATCTCAATAAGAAATTCAGGGGCAGCTGGATGGTGCAGTGGATGAAGTGCCAGCCTTGGACTCAGGAGAACCTGGGTTCAGGTGGGACCTTGGACACTTGACAATTGATGGTTGCGTGACTCTGGGCAAGTCGCTTGGCCCTGGTTGCCTCACCAAAAACCAAAACAAAATAAAACAAAAATTCTTCACAAGAAATTCACAGAAGACAGGGCTGAACTGAATATGACGAGATGATATCTGTAAAGCCTTTATGTTTTCTTCTTTGTAGGGCAGACGGGGAGGGGTGTCAGGTCTGGTTCTGGATTTGAGCTTGGCGGGCCTCCTGGGTCCAGGGCTGGTGCTTTGTTCACTGTGCCAACTAGCTAATCCATGGTGACATCATTAAAATAGGGTTGAGGCGTAGGAGGAATAAACTGGGGAAGGGAGAAGGGGAGAGATGGTCTGGGGAGAGGTATTTCACATGAAGGAAACAAGAAGAAAGCTTATGGAGAAGAGTAGAAGAGGGGGAAGGAGTTGGGGAGTGAGTGAACCTTAATATCATCAGAATTGGCTCAAAGAAGGACTAACATACATACTCAAGTAGCTACAGTCATATACTTTTGTCCTGGGAGGGAGGGGAGGGAGAAAAGGCGGGGAGGAGAAGGGAAGGAGAAATGGGCAGATTGGGGGAGAGAGCAGTAAAAAGCACAACACTTTCAAGGAAGATGAAGATGTTCTGCATTACTGCACCAGTATGCCATATTGAATTGCTTGATCTCATAGGGAGGGTTGACGAGGGAGGGAGGAAGAAAAATTTGGAACACAGAATTAGCTCAGGGACCCTCATCTCATTGAAGTGAGCTCATGGAGGGAATAGCTTTCATACCCAATTGGGAGGAGCAATCTATTTAACCCTGCAGGAAAATAGGAGGAGAAGAGGACAAGGAAGGAAGGGAGAAAAAAGGGAGTGCAGAGTGAGGGAGAGGATAGTCAGAAGTAAAACACTTTTGAGGAGGAATAGGTAAAAAGAAGAGAGAGTAAATGTCATGGGAAGGGAGTGGGATGGAGGGAAATAGTTATGATGATTGATTTTAATGGCAAAATGTATGGTAGCTACTTTGCTGGGCTTTTGTCAAGAAGATTCTCTGTCAAGCTTAAGGTACTATATAGAGGTTATGATGAATAGGATGCTATCGCGAAAACCTGGAGAGACCTACATGGGCTGAAGCAGAGTGAAATGTACTGTTTACAAAGTAACAGCAATAGTGGGGCATGATCTGCTGGGAAGCATGTGGTTATATTCAGCAAGGCAGTGATCCAATGTAACCCTGAGGGACTTATGAAGATTGCATCCCATCTGCAGAGAAAGAACTGATAGTATCTGAAAACAGATGGAAACACATTTAAAATTTTTTTTTCATTTCCTTGTTGACAATTTCTTAATCTGAAATTTTGGGGTTTTTTGACTGTTTTCTCTCACAACTAGCTAATATGGGAATTTTTCCATGACTACTCATGTATAACTTATTTTGAATTGATTGAATTCTTGTGGGTGGAGGGTGGGAATGGAGGGGGGAAGAGAAGTTGGAACACAAAGTTTTTTTTTTTAAATTGTTGTTAAAATTTTTTTACATATATTTTGGAAAAGAAAATTCTATTCAGAATAAAAAAAATTTTAAAGATTTAAAAAAAACAATCTAAAAATAAAAATAAAACAAACAAACAAAAAAGATCTATCCTTACTTACAAACAAATATGGCTCCTCAATCTTTAAAAAAAGCTACATTTGATATGACCATCCCTGATACCTAACATTCTATATTTCTCTTTCCTGGTTAATCCCCTTCAGGAAGTCACCAAGACTAGGGACCTCCACTTTCTTTTGACTCCTAACCCCTCTACAATTAGGTTTCCAACCTCATCATTCAACTGAACTACCTCTTTCAAAAGATAGCAATTATTTATTTTAGAAATATTTTTATGATTTAACATTATTTTCAAATTTTGAGATTCAAATTCTCTCCAACTCTTTAGCCCTTCCCCCACTCAATGACAAGGCAAGGAATATAATATCAATTATACATATGAAGTCATGAAATAGTTATTTCCATATTAATTAGGTTGCAAAAAAAGGAAGAAAAAATAAATGAATAAAAGTATGTTTGATATGGACTCAGAATTTATCATTTCTCTCTCTGGATATAGAAAGTATTTTTTTCATCATTAGCCCTTTGAAATTATCTTAGACCATTATATTGATCATCATTACATTGTTATTATAAGTGTCTAAAATATTCTTTTAGTTTTGCTCACTTCACTTTGAATCAGTTCTTATACATCTTCTCTGGTTTTCTGAAGTCATCCCTCTCATCATTTCTTGTAGCACGATAAGATTCCATAACAATAATATAGTACAACTTATTCAGTCGTTCCCAAATTGATTTGCATATTTCAATTTCCAATTCTTTGCCATCATAAAAAGAGCTACTATAAATATGTTTATACACATATTTTCCATTTTCTTTGGGATAGAGACCTACTGGTGATATTGCTGGAGAAAAGAGTATGCACAGTGTTGTAGCTTTTGAGGCATAGTTCCAAATTGTTCTCCAGAATGGTTTCACCATTTCACAACTCCAACAACAGCACATTAGTGTTCTTATTTTTCATTATCCCTTCAGCCATTTGTTATTTTCATCTTTTTTGTTCAGGTTAGGCAATATGATAGGTGTGAGATTAAATCTCAGAGTTATTTTAATTTTCATTGCTCTAAGCCATAATGATTTAGACTATTTTTATATGACTATAGATAGATTTGAGTTCTGAAAACCACTTGTTCATATCCTTTAACCATGTATCAAATGTGGAATGGTTATAATTTTTATAAATTTAGCTTACTTCCCTATATATTTGAGAAATGTGGCCTTTATCAGAGAAACTTGTTGGAAAAATTTCCCCCACAATTTCCTGCTTTCCTTCTAATTTTGTTTACACTAGTTTTGTTGGTGCAAAACCTTTTTTAATTTCATGTAATCAAAATTATCCATTCATTTCACTTGTTCCTCTCTCTTTCTTGTTTGGTCATAAATTATTCCGTTATACAAAGAGCTGACATCTAAAATTTTTCCATGCTTCCCTGATTAGTTTATGATATCACTCTTTACATCTAAATCATGTACCCTTTTGACCCTATTTTTGACCTGAGATGTTGGTCTTTGTCTAGGTTCTGCCAAACTGTTTTCCAGTTTTCCCAGCAATTTTTTTGGTCAAATAGTTAGAATTTGTCCAAAAAGCTTGGATTTTTTTAAATCAAACATTAGATTGCCATCATCATTTACTACTATAATGTGTTAGAGAATATGTTGCTAGGTTGTTAAGAATCTTTCATTTTCAATCTTTATTACATGACTTGTCCAATGTCATTGAGTACACAGTATGCTGCCTCTCATACACTTGGTGACACTTAAATTTAGCCTTCTGACAAGTTCCTTATTTCCTGGGTGGTCACAAAGAGAAGTTTTGTACATCATTTTTTAATGTTTTATTATATAATCTGATAAGTGGAAAGTATCATTCTTATTTCTCTCATAAGAATTGTGATAAAAAAGGTTCAGTTTTTTCTGATTTAATTCACATTTTGCTTAAGAATAATTATATATTGACTAGCCTTCACCTGGTTGACCTTTTTTTTTTTTTTTTTTTTTGCTTCAGCCAAGGAAAATTAGGAGTAAAGTTTTACAAAATTTGCATGGCTCCTAAAAATTCAGTATGAAGGAGTATTGTTAAAGTTCTAGTCCTTAACTAAACTTCCTTCCTGTATATGAGGAAGCTTCTTTCTTATCTTTATTCTTTATGATTCTTGATCACAAACTAGATTACTCTGTCTTTCCCTCTTCAGAATTCTCGTGCTTCATATAAATTCAGATGCTCTTGTTTGGGCTGTATCTTTGCTTTGTTTACTTAGCTGCAATCCATCTGCCAAGTAAACTTCAAAACAAATGCAGTTGTCTTTGAAGTACTGGAACTACCAAGCTGAGGTCATTTGCATCTCTCCATTAAATGATAAGGAAGTTTGTTTTTTAGGGGGTTTGTTTTCTTTAAACAAAAAAAAATCAAAATGACAACCATTAATGACAAAAAGCCTATTGAGGCCTGCTCTCCTTTTCCTTCAACTAACCTTATAAAATGATAATATGGAATTGATAAGAAGAAAAAGCATAGTTTAAAGGGAAAATTCCAGGATGCATGCCAGCCTTAAAAAAAGATTTTCAGCAGGCTTTATCACCTTTTAATCAGCACCAAACTTTATCCGATAAGGCATGTTCTTAGCCTGCATTGAACTGTGTTATTAAGAAGCAGTCACTATACTCTTTCAGGAACAATCACTCACAATGTAGGTAATCTCCTCATTTAAATTGCTACCAGAACTGAGTGTCTATCTTTCATTGGATTACATTTTATATAGTAAATTTAATCACATATTTTTTTCATGTGCGTATATATGATTATATATGCATATGCCTAATGTATGGATGTATGTTTTATATAAAATACACACATATGTGTGCATACTGAGAGAGACAGAGAAAGAGGGGGAAAGAGTGAGAGTGAGAGAGAGAGAGAGATAATCTTCTTATATATGTAAGCTCCTTCACATTGATAATTATTTCATTCTTTGCATTTGTATCCACAGATACTGGCTCTTAGGCACTTAGTAGGGCTAAATAAATATTTTTGAATAATTGAAAGGAAGAACAGTTTGTTATCAAATGTTACAGCATAGTCTTTTCTAATAGAGTAGAAACTGTTTCACCCTGTGAGGGCAACGCATGTTTGCATTCATGCGTGTATATATGACTATAAATCACATGCATGTGTGTATACATATATACATGTATATAGATATATACATAGATATGTGTATGCAATGTGTGTATATGTGTGCAATGCAGACATACATACATGCATGTGTCTGTTTCTATATTGTGTATATATTTATGTATGTGTGCCAGTAAGGGACCACTAATCTACATTTGAAGGAGGTATTTGTTCATTCATTTTATCATCAAAAAATGATTTTTTCCCCATACCTTGTAGCAGTTACAGAGGAAGCTTAGTTTGAAAAACTTGTGGAAATTCATTTTCAGTTTTATGAGGTGAGAATATGCATACACATATACAGACATGCACATGCATACATACATACACAGATGCATACATACACCTTCATGTATCCATGTTCCTATTGTTCCAGTCAGCCATGTGAACACCAGAACAAGGGCACTAAGGTGTGTTGTTCCTGTCAGCCATGTGAACAGCGGAACAAGGACACTAAGGTGTGTTGTTCCTGTCAGCCATGTGAACACCGGAACAAGGACACTAAGGTGTGTTGTTACTGTCATAAGGAGGGGCATGAATTGAGAGAATGTAGGACTTGGAGAAGAAATTCTAATTCTAATTACAGGCGAAATCAAAATAGGAATAGATCTTTTCGGAGGAATACAGAAAGGCAGTACCAGAATAATGGTGACCAAGGTCCCTCTCAGAGGAGGGCACAGGATTGACGGGGTCTTGGGGAGGAATGGAACATAGATAATGAAAGCCATATATTCCCAGATCCAGATTTTTTGAATGCCCTTGTACCAGTCCATTCACCTCCCCAGAGTAAAGAACCACATGTCACCCTAAAAGTGGGGGAGACTTATTATGATTGTCTGCTAGACACAGGAGCCTCTAAATCAGTATTAGTAAGCAAACCAGATGCTGGGTGTAGACCTGTAGGATGTTTGAATGTAGTGGGAGTCTCAGGAAAGAGCCAGAGAGTGGCAAAATTGAATCCTCGCATGGTATCTATGGGGCCCTTAACAATAGAACATTCATTTTTACTCATGCCTGATGCCCCTGTAAATTTATTAGGTCGTGATCTCCTTTGTAAGCATAGAGCAACCATATCTTGTGCTCCAGATGGGGCTGTCTCCCTACAATTGCCAGAGGATACTGTTCATTTATTACCAATTTTACTTACAGAAGCTCAAGGAACAGCAGGGGAGGTATCCAAAATCCCCTCTGACATTCCTGAGTCTTTATGGGCCTCATCCCCTAATGAGGTGGGGCTCCTTAAGTCTGCCATGCCTGTTACCTTTAAAGTTAAGGGGGGGCACCCCCCTCCATTCCACAGTATCCATTGTCTAGGGAAGCAATAGAAGGGATCACCCCTATAATTGAGGCTTTGAAAAGCCAGGGTATTATTATCCCATGTCATCACTCTCCATGCAATACTCCCATTTTGCCAGTTAAAAAACCCAAGCCTGGGCCAGATGGTCAACCTGTTTATCGTTTTGTGCAAGATCTAAGAGCGATTAATAATTATGTTATTCCTAGACATTCTATAGTCGCAAACCCAGCTACGATAATTTCATCAATTCCCTATGAATCTACATGTTTCACAGTGGTAGACCTCTGCTCTGCCTTTTTCTCCATACCAGTACATGAGGACTTCCAATATTTATTTGCTTTTACCTGGAAAAATAGACAGTGGACCTGGACTAGACTCCCACAGGGATTTGTAGACAGTCCCACATTATTTTCCCAAATTTTACAGCAGGATCTGGCCTCTATTACCTTTAAAGGCTCCACACTAGTACAATATGTTGATGACTTACTTTTGGCCTCTCCTAATGCTGAAATTTGTCAGGAAGATAGCCGTCACTTACGGCTGAAGTTGCACAAGAGAGGACACAAGGTTTCCAAGACAAAGGTACAATGGTGTTTGCCCCAGGTAGAATATTTAGGATTTATTTTGGCTGCTGGAACTCGCTCTGTCTCTTCTAAGAGAGTCCAGGCCATTCAACAACTTTCTGCCCCCTCTACTAAGAAGCAATTAAGAGCCATTCTGGGAGCAGCTGGGTACTGTAGACAATGGATACCCTCTTTTGGTGAAATTACTAAACCTCTCATAGCTCTTACAAAAAGTTCTGTTCCAGACATTTTACAGTTGGATCCCCAGCATCTCTCAGCCATAAAAGAATTAAAACGGGCCTTGTTATCAGCACCTGCCCTAGGACTACCAGATTATAGTAAGCCTTTCACTCTCTTTGTGCATGAACAAAGGGGGGTGGCTTCAGGAGTTCTGACTCAGTCACTGGGGCCTAACCAACGCCCTATAGCCTACTATTCAATTCAGCTGGGCCCTGTAGCAGCTGGAGCGCCACCTTGCCTTAGAGCAGTGGCGGCCACAGCCCTTTTGGTAGAAAAAGCCTCTGATTTGGTCCTAGGTAACCCTCTAACTGTGCAATGCCCTCACGAAGTGGAGGCTCTCGTACTACGTCACAGGACACAAGCCTTTTCAGATCAAAGGCTGGCTAAGTATGAAATAACCCTGTTAGGTAATGAGAATATCACTTTAAAACGCTGCACAGTTCTTAATCCAGCAACACTACTCCCTAACTTACCATTCTCGGGGGAACCGTTGCATGACTGTGCTTCTTTAGTTGATATGGCTGAAAAACCCCATGATGATCTTTTTGATACACCTTTAGAAAATCCTGATCTTGTCCTCTATACAGATGGTTCCTCATTTATGAGAGACGGAACCCGTTTTACTGGAGTTGCTGTAGTTTCTGATTATGACACCCTCTGGGCAGCTTCTCTGCCTTGCCATTTTAGTGCACAGGCTGCTGAACTTGTGGCTCTTACACAGGTCTGTAATATAGCCAAAGGTAAGAGTGCCACCATTTTTACTGACTCGAAATATGGCTTTGGCATATGCCACTTTATTGGTATGATTTGGCGTCAACGAGGCTTTCTAACATCCTCGGGCAAGGCTATTGCCAATGGGGACCTTATCAAGGACCTCTTAGATGCCCTGAAACTGCCTTCTTCCCTAGCCATTGTACATTGCCCTGCCCACACAGGGAATAGTGATCCTGTTTCAAAGGGAAATGCACGAGCCGATTCTGCAGCCAAACTTGCTGCATTAGAAGCTCCTGAACATGTATTTAACCTTTCACCTTCTGAGGATATTCCTTCCAACCTAACCTATGACGATTCTGAAGTAGAATAGTGGAAAAAGAAATTTAAGGCGAAACAGATCAATGGCATCTGGGTGTCTCCGGAAGGTAAGCCATTTCTTCCCCAGAAATTCTACCACCAGGTATGCCTCTCTGTTCACAGAAAAGGCCATTTTGGTACACAAGGCATCGTAGACTCTATTAAGAGAACCTGGATAGCACCAGGTGTGACTAATACAGCATCTCGAATCTGCTCGGGCTGCTCCACATGTCAGTCTTATAATCAGTATGCTTTTAAGGCCAAAGCTTATGGAGGGCGTCCTCTAGCATATACACCTTTTGAGCACTTACAAATTGATTATATTACTATGCCAAAAGCAGGACATTATAAATTTTGCCTTGTTATAGTTGATCAGCTCACTCGGTGGGTAGAGGCATTTCCCAGCCCCCGAGCCATAGCTGCTTTTGTTGCCAAAATTCTTCTTAAAGAGATAGTACCTCGTTTTGGCCCACAAGCCCGCATCGATTCTGACAAAGGCACACATTTCACTGATTCGATTTTATCCCAAATCTACTCTTTCTTGGGAGTGACTCCAAAATTCCACACGCCCTACCATCCACAAAGTTCAGGCCAAGTCGAACGTATGAATAAAGAGCTTAAGAGTATGATTGGCAAATTATGGACTGAAACCCATTTGAAATGGCTTGATGTTCTACCATTGGCATTATTCTATCTACGCAGTAGACCAAGAGGAGAACTTCATATATCTCCTGATGAAATGCTTTTTGGTCACCCTCCTATCCAAGCTAAAACTTTTTCCCAAGTTTATACATCACTGGTGGGAGGTGATACTTCTGTTGCCTCCTATATACAGGAATTACAGACCAGGCTACATGAACTCCATGAGGCAGGAGCTGTGGTCCAGGCAGGACCATTAGACTTTTCATTGCATAACTTCAACCCAGGAGATAAAATATATGTAAAGAATTTTCAGAGAACCAGTGGAACCCAACCTGCCTGGGAAGGACCTTTTCAGGTATTATTGACAACTCCTACTGCCATTAAAATTGGTGAAAAAGACTCATGGATTCATTGCTCTCATGTAAAGCCTGCACCATTCATAGGTGAAGAGATTTCAGATAGACCTGAGGTAGACGCTAAAGAGGTAAAAACCCTAACAATAGCAACTGTTAAAGAGCAAAAAGAGTTCAGAGGAAATAGACAGTTCCCATTTGATAATCCCACTGATCAGTTAAATGCTTTGGGACTCAGTCTTTGTAAAGTATCAGGAGACGGAAATTGCCTTTTTAGGGCTTTAGCAGACCAGCTAGAAGGTCACTGTAGAAATCATCTCAGACACAGACAAGAAGCTGCTTCTTATATGATTAACCATAGACAAGAGTTTGAGTCTTTTAGAGTAAATGACTCCCCTTTTGAAGAATATGTTGATGAATTAAAGAAATTTGGAAAGTGGGGAGGAAATGATACAATTGTAGCATTTGCGAAGCAGCATCAGCTGAATGTTGTGGTTCATCAATTAAATCAGCCTTTATTGAAAATCAGTGGCACAGACAAAACTGATGCTAGAGAACTCCACATTTTCTACCATAAAGAACATTATGACAGCATTAGAAAAATCAATGACAATTCAGAAACCCCTGCCACTTTGGCTTAAA
Organism: Dromiciops gliroides; assembly: GCF_019393635.1. NCBI lineage: Eukaryota > Metazoa > Chordata > Mammalia > Microbiotheria > Microbiotheriidae > Dromiciops > Dromiciops gliroides. The sequence goes on along the minus strand of NC_057864.1, from coordinate 320,755,381 downwards.
GAGAATTGGGGAACCAGTTAAAACAATGTGGCATACCCCAAACTCTAGCAGCTTAAATACCTTATAATTTAACAAGCATTTCCTTCTACAGGCAAACCACTAAAGCACATGGCCTAGTTTTCTGGCCCACCTCAACTATTTTTTTTTATTAATTTTTGTTTTTTTTGTTTTTGTTTTGACTTTTGAAAGGCACTGAAAAGACCTGGAATTGACCACACCTTTAAGTTCTTTAAGAGCACAAAAGGGTGCTTAGCGAATCTTTTGCTTTTATTTTTTATTTTGGTTTTGCTTTGGTTTTTTTTTTACTTTTGTTTCTTTTGCTTTTCTTTAAAACTAAATTTTGTAAACTAAGTGATTATTCAAAGACATTTTAAGTATATGCTGTGGGTGAGGCTATCGGGCCTCAGAAGCTACCAGAATTCTTTTTTTTTTTTTTACTCTTTCTTTTTGAGAGAACCATGAGTTCTAATGAGTTTTGTTTTATTTATTTATTTTCTCCTTTCTCTTGTATGTTGTTCTGTTTAACTAAAAAATACCAGAAATTGCTTGATACCTCACTGAAAACATTGAATATTGAATCTTGCTAATTGAAGTCTTACTTCTTTTTGATAAATTAATCATCACTTTAAGTATCTGCTACTGTTATACTAGAGAATTCATGTATAAGATGATATGGTTTACTTGCTAAAAGAAGATTATGTGATAATGTCTAATGTAATCAGCTATTTACATTCGTTTATTATTTATATGTCATTATACTCTGGGTATGGTTTGGAATTATTTTATATATCACTAATATATTCTCAGTTATGCAGCATAGCACGCAATTTTTACCATCATACTGTCTTTGGTGAAATTAATGAGATTTCAGAAATATGGAAACTTATCATTTCAGAGACTAACTTGCTGTGAACTCTGATGCAGGCCCTGGAGAGAATATATGTGCAACAAAAGGAGAGACAGGTATACGTAAGTCCATGGTTTGCTTATGATGGTGACTATGTAGAGCACAATTACTAGGCACAGTCCAGTATTCATCCTCTCTCCCTCCTAATTTAACCTAATTTAACTGAACTTAATTATCTTTTTATCTCACTCAGTTGAACTCACCTGTGGCCTAGCACAATCACTGGCTGTCTCGGAACCATGAGATATGGTATGATAACCTTTCCATAACATTTTCAGGTGTCATGAACACATACTAAATTTGGCTTTGATCCAGACACATGGTGGTAAAAAGTGTTACAGATTGCATAACTACCTCAACCCTCTATTAGAAGTCTAAGGATATAAAGGAGGGAATGTAATGGAATTTATTAATTTGATCATTGACAATGCTATGCTAAGGTTTAGTAAAAAATACAGCAATTCAAACAGTTAAAGAAGATAATCCAGCTTTCCAGACCAGAGTCCAGAGTCCATAATCCAGACCAGAGTCCAGAATCCAGTTTTCCAGACCAGAATCCAGTTTCCTCCTGATGACATCTTACCACTTCAAGAAGACAAGAGAACTCAGAGACTTTATATGAACTGTTTTGATTTATTAGCTTTTACTATCTCCTTTCTGTTATATACTATCTGTAACATGTACCCTCTGCAGAGGCTCTCCCTTTGCAAGACTAATGTCAAAGCGTCCGTTCATGAGGAAAGAAAAAAATCGCCCCTCTGGACAAAACTTTCCTCTCTTCCTTTTCTATATTGTTGTTCACATATTATTAGTTAGCAATAGTTATTATATTCTTTTTACTGTTCCATCAAGGAAACATTCCGTTTCTTGAGGAAGCAAAGGGAGGAAATGTGGTAAAATATGAAAGTTTTTAACAGTCGGTTAGGATAACTGAAAGACGCCAGTTTTTCAAGGACCACCCTTTTGGGGAGGAGATGAACAGTCCGCCTGCTGCGCACGTCAGACTGCCTGCGGGACTCGACTTCCGGGGTGGAGAGAACGGAAGTGGGGCTTTTGCCTGCTTGGCGGGACTCCTGATGGCGCGGCACAGACGGGCTCAGCTCTCCAAAGGTGGCCTTTTCGGTTTGGTGAGTTTTTATAAGGAATATAGACTAAGCTTAGACTTAAGACGATTTGTATTGTGTTTCTACTTTCCTATCCTTCTAATCAACATCACCTTGTGACTACCGTAACAATAAATAAAAAGGTCTATCTAGAAAACCAAAAGCTTCTTCCATTTACTAGTTTGGGAGATAAATTAAGGGAAAGGTTAAGTAGGGGAGATTTATGATCTAATATCCAATTTTAAATCTCACACTATTTATGTGTATATTTGAGGAAAAAGAAGAAACCAAGACTAACTTCTTGAAAAAAATCTCATGCTGGGAAAGCTTCCCCTCAGGCTATTGCACTTGCTTTCTTGCTTTATTTGGTTGCCCAGTCTTCCCAGGGCATTCTCAAATAAGGCTACTGGGATATTGAAACTTGCTCTCTGTTCTTTCATTTTAACTTCAGAGTCAGAGATTGTCATTTAAACACACACACATACAGACACTTAAACACATGTGCATTTTGGGTGTGGGTGGGGTGCACTACCTAGCGGAATGTAAAAGGAAAATGAACCATAATAATTATCATTTGTCAAAAGGAACTATATTACCTAGCCAGTTACAAACCAAATTGCTCTTGTCACCCTGTAGGGACTGAACACAGCATTTTTATGATTAAAAATGGTCTGTCATTGGAATGGACTTTGTTAATTAATTACTTGAGGTTTATGCTTTGAATACACACATTCGTGCACTTTGCAGAAAATAGCAAGGAACTAAATAATTTTGGATTCTGTGATCATTAAATTCTGTCATGAATGCCATGTATAGAAAAGGAAGCCAGTTAAAACAAAAAGCTACCATTAACTTTCAAAGCAGCAATGATATTTTAAGTATGATGTGCTTATATATACAGTATAGGACATTTATATAAATTATTTAAAAACCTTGTCAAATGCTTTCTCATTTAAAGAGTCTTCATGCATTTCAGCTGAATGCTATGCAAGAAGAATCACGTTTACAGGTTCTATTAAGCGGTGTCCTTAGGTTAATCATCTACTAATAATACAAAAACAAATAGTCTCAGATATAAGCTTTACCAAAGTTGTACCATCACAAAGTATTCATTGGAAGGTTTTTGTTTCTTTTTAAACCTCACAATCTCCTGATAATTCAAGGAGTAAGGATTATGGATATAATAAAATATAAGTCATAACTAAGATGGTTTAAGTAACTGCATTCTCAGTCATTGGAGAATGAAAATAAGAATTCTGAAAATAGGGTCCACAGGTTAGGTTCTATATAAAGCTGATAACTTTAATTATAGAGTAATTTGATTGGTGCTTAATTTACAGGGCCCTCACCTTACGTAAACTTTGTTGTCAGTTAGGGTTTGAGCAGAGCACATTTGCAAGTGTAACCTACTTTTTGAAGGTCACATTCTCACCATTTTTCGCTTCCTTTTGGTTAGAAATCAATCAGCAAATTCTGCAAATTAGGAGTCGTTTTTTTAAATGGACTCAGTATTGGTGAAGGAAAGTAGCTGGAATATTTTCCTAAAGAATATCTCCCTGATATTCTTTTGAAGAGATCTTACCTGCTACATTTATGATAGCTATGCAATGCATAGATTTCAAAAGGTCCCAACATTTTAGGACCAGAGGGGTATCAATATTTATCTATATAGCCCCATTCAACAGAAAGAACACTGGATTGGATTCAAAGACAACTATATTCAAATCCCAGCTTCTTTCTGTGGGACCTTGGGCAAAGTATTTAACCTCTATGAAACTCAGTTTCCTGTTCGGAATCTTATGATTCCACCTCTGTTTTCCCTCATTTTACAGAGAATGAAATTTATGGCTAGAAGTGAAGTTTGAAAACATCTATCTCAAAGATTTCCCATTTCACTGATGAAGAAATTGAGGCCTTTGAGGTGAAATTATTGTACCAAGTTCAAGAAGGTATTAAGTATCAGAGCCAACAAGCCCAAGTCTTCTGACTCTGAAAAAACTACTCTTTCCACTGCATCAGTAATGATGCATCATGTTTCCATTAAGTATGTGTGTGCATGTCACAGACCCCTTTGGCTATCTGTTGAAACCTATGGAAAACTTCTGAAAATAATATTTTCAAAAGAATTCAGTAAAATACATAGGATTAGAATGAAAATCAGTTATGTTCTATTGTAATTACCAAGATTTTAAAATAGAAAGTTCACAGATTCCAGGTTAAGAACCGCTAACAGAATGTTCACATCATGAGTAAAGAATTGTATAGGCTTTAAAATATTATGTAACTGGGAGTTATTATAATTTATTGAATGAAAAAATGATATATGTTATACTTAATATGTAGAAACATGTTACTGGGCATTTGGTTAATCAATAATGTTGAGTGAGTGGCATCAATTCATCTATTTTCACACACATTTGAAATGCATTAGGAAGTGCTTAGATATCATTGATAGGGTAGACAAAACCTGAGTTTGAATCCTTATCCAGACACTTACTAACTGTGTTACCCTGTATAATAATTTATTTCAGCCACATTTTCCTCACCTTTAAATAGGAATGATTGTACCACCTACCACATAGAATTGCTATTAGAGTCAAATCAGATATTATATTTAAAACTCTGTGTAAACCTTAAAGTTCTAAATACTATTTTGTCTTAGTTTCCTGATTTGTAAAATAGAGAATGTAGCACCAAACTCAGAAAGTTATGAGAATGAATTGAAATGATTTATTTAAAGTGCATCTCAAGCTTTAAATTAATAAATATTCTTGGGCAGCTAGGTGGCACAGTGGATAAAGCACTGGCCTTGGATTCATGAGTACCTGAGTTCAAATCCAGACTCAGACACCTGACACTTACTAGCTGTGTGACCCTGGGCAAGTCACTTAACCCCAATTGCCTCACAAAAAAATAAAATAATAAATATTCTTTATTATTCCTTATATTATTTTCATGAAATAATGTTTAGTTAGACCATTTAGAAATGAAATGCTAACCATAACATCAGCTTCACAGTTTAACTGGCTGAGCTATACTCCCTCACCAGAAGATAAATGTGGTTTTTCCTAACTATAGCTTAGAGAGGATGACAAGAGATCATTCGCACTCAGATGACAATTGAATATTTGATAAAGTATGTCATCTAGATAGACTCAAGAGATTCTGAATCTGCTTAATTAATATTTTAGCTGCCAATCATGTTTCTGACTCATTGTTCTGTATATCAAATTTACCTCAATAGAACAGTTTAAATATCTTTATAAGTACCTTTAAAAAAAGCACAGCAAAGAGGTGGTAATACTATATTAGCTATCATCACAGGTTGTTTTAATAGGATATAAAATTGTATAGTAGATAATTTTCTGCAAATGTCAGAATTTGTAGTTGATTTCCTATTTTACTCCACATTCTCTTTAAGCAGAATTTCTTTTATAGTGAATGTTTTGGATGAGAACCAAAAATTGGCATCGGATGCTAACTTATCTAGTGGGAGAAAAGTACTGGATTCAGATTCTGAGGACCAGAGTTCAAAACTGGCTCTTCTCATGAATACCTTCATAATCATGTGCAAGTCACTTTTCTTGGTTTCAGTTTCCTCATCTGTAAAATGATGGACTTGGTCTAGAGGACTGATTAGGTCTCTTCCTTCTCTAAGTCATAGTTTTAGAATTTCCTTACTATATGGATCAAATTAACCAGAAAATCCAAGCAATGTCCCGTTTACTTTGGGTGTTGTGTAGACACATCCATTACCACTTCATGAAATTAAGAAATCCCTTTGTCACTGCAAGTATTTTGACACTAGGACTCCGGCAGGTTTACAAGGACAAAGTTTATCCAGGAGTAGAAAGGTAACTGTTAAGGTTTATTAGATTTTATAATAAATGATATTGTTTGGGATAGAAAAAACCCAACAACAATATGTATACATTGCAATAAATAATATGGATTTGGGATTAGATTAAATAAATTTACCTTTTAAGTTTCTCATCTACCCTATAGGTGAATAGAGCTTATATCTGTGCATAGGTGGAAGATACACTTATTTATTGGGACATCTTTCCTTCCTTCCTCCCCCTACCCTCCCTCTTATCCTTCCTTCCTTCCTTGCTTCCTTCTTTCTTTTCGTCCTTTCTTCTTTCCCTTCCTTCCTTCTTTTTACCTTTTTTTTTAATTTGGCAAGATTTAGTCAGAAGTTCCAGGCTGCTTTCCCCCTGGAAATGTTATTTGTTTGGGGAGTTTGTCATTGAAGCACTTGGGAGAACTTATCTGCTTTTTTCAAAGGTTTCAAGCAAATCTAAACATCAAAAGAGATAAGAGAACAAGAGTGTTCCTGGTGGACTAGTACAAAAGCAGGTCCAAAAACTGCAAACAAAAAAAATACACATAAAGAAAAAATCAGAAAGTTTCTGAACAGAACCTCCTTGAGTCAGAGTACTTGTAGGAAGAGCTGTGAGCCAATCAAAGGGCATCTGGAAAGTAGAGGTGGAGAGATACTCTGTTACAATTAATTAGACTGTCTTATTCCTGCATGGAAAATGAATGGTGCAAGTTACTGATATGATATGAGTAATATAAGTTAAAATTTTTACATTTTCCTCATCCCATTCCTCTAATAGACCCTGAAATTTTTCAGGAAGTATTCATTACAAAATACACATATCTGTGTGGAGTAATCACTTTCTTAATGTTCCATGTAGCTATCTGTAATCAACCCAAGGTTTTGTTTGTTTGGTTGGTTTTTGCTTTTTAGCTGGTAGGGAGCAGGAAGAAACAACTGGAATAATTTATTGAATTGTTTAGATTTTTATAGAATATAGGATCATCAATTTAGAACTGGAAGAGTTATCAGAAATCTCCCTCATTTTATTGGTAAAGAAACTGAGGCCCAAAGAGGTTATGTGAATTACTCAGGGCCATGGAGCAATAACAATTATTGTTTATCTTTTATTCTTGCAGAGGATCAATAACCAATAGGGTAATATCTTGACTTACATTTGAATTGCATTTAATTGAGGTAGTGCTACATAGAGTATTCAACTTCATTCTCTCCTCCAGAGTCTTTGCACTCCAGTGGCAAGACAAAATTGAAGATGACTAGTGATGATCCAGGATGCAGTGGATGATCTTGGCCTTTCTAAATTAAGGTCTTTCCTAGCCCTTAGTTCTCCTGGAGAGCAATGGCCACAGAGGAACAGTGAGTGTAGGAGCAATTATTTTTAATCTAAGTCCCCTGACTCTATCCTTACACTGTTTCCAGTGACGCATACAGTAGGCAGAACAGGGATTGAAATAACATTGCAATATTTAAATACTCTATTGCAAAGCAATTGCCACTATCTACTTTTCAAGCTTTATAACTTCATATATGCATTCCCACTGTATTACTTCCTGGCCTCTCAAACAATCATTGTAGCAGTAGAAAGAACTTAGTTGCTATTTATTTCAATGTAGATTCATATTTCAGGTTGATTTTTGTTTTGTTCCATTTCTCTTATTTTAGATACTTGGATAATTGTATGAGGAACTTTCATTGCATGGATTTAAGGACTTAAGGTATGTAATCAGTGAATGGTCAGTATCACTTTTCTTTATCCTTACTGACACATTTGTGTTGACCATTGTTAGCAAAGTAGATATGTGGAATTTAGTAGACTTAGGACTTTTAAAATCACTAATCTATATAATGGGGACCATTTAAAATTTAAGGAATATCATATCTTTGATAATAAATCTAGGTCACAAAATCTTTAGATTCCAGTGAATAGATATTTGTTACTTATTCCTGAGAAAAGAATGGGCATAGTGTTATTTTTGAAACCACCCCTAGGTACACAGATTGAAATAGTCTCATCTTTATTTTTGAAAATGTACAACTGTTGTTTTTGTCCCCTGTTGGAGCTCTATCATTGCCCAGTTGATACTGAATCATAAATAGATGCCAGTGGGCTAAACTATTATTCATCTTACAGCTACAGCTGTAGATGTGCCATCCTGTCTCTGGAAAATTTATTCTTGGAAAAACAATACATGCATATCTTTGGAAAGGTAAGTTTGTATTTATAGTTTTCTTAAAAAACTCAAGCAAATCATTGAAAGCTAGAGCCCTAAGAGCCAATAGTATAACTTTTCTTCTGGTTTGCAATATCCTCATTGACAGCTTAAAATGCAATGGCAATACTATAGCTCATTCCTCTTCTTTGATATTTTTGGTAGTTTTTTTCTTCCCCTCGGTGTTAGGTTTAGTCCAGTTCTCCTTTCTCCCTGATTTCATTTTAATATTAAGTAAATGTTGAAGAATCAATGCTTGTTGCTGAATCTATACCTGAATATAGAAGATAATAAACATAGCTAGCTGAAAGGGAAGGTGAAAAAAAGATAAAATTTTAATTATACTAAAATAAATCAAGCAATAAATATTTATCAAGTTCTTAAAATGTATCAAATATTGTCCTTTGGGGAGTAAAGGAAGAGAATTTACTTAAGGAGGGAAATAAACAACAAACTAATCGCGACATCTATTAGTTAAAACCTATGTTTGCTTTCCAATGTAGTATATTAGGGTATTTTTTTTATTTGTTTTGTTATTTTGGTTGTTGTTTTTTTGGTTTTGTTTGTTTGTTTGTTTTTTGGTGGGGGACAATGAAGGTTAAGTAACTTGCCCGGGGTCACACAGCTAGCGAGTGTCAAGTGTCTGAGGCCAGATTTGAACTCAGGTCCTCCTGAATCTGGGGCCATTGCTCTCTATCCACCACACCACCTAGCTGTCCACTTTCCAGTTTACTACAAACAAATCTCAGATATGGGCATAATTTACATCATGTTGTCCTCACATATGGCATTTCACAATAATAGGTAGGGTTATTACAACTGAGTATCACCCTTATTCACTTTGGAAGGAATTCATTAAATATCTATTATTAGGGATACAAATAAAACTAAGCAAAAAAGAATATGTCTCTGACCAAAAGACTTTATCTCTATCCCTCATAATGATAAACAAGGAGGATTGAAGTGTGGTGGGTGGAATTTACCTGATCCATTGAAAAGGTGCCACTAGCATTTACCCACCTGAAATTTAATATGCTTATTATTCTTCCCATTTCTAACATTTATCTCATGAAAGGAACTCGACTCTCCCCTATATTGTTCTGACAAATAACCAATTAATAATTAGGTCAGTATAAATAGTATCTCATGTGTCTTTATGTTTTTTACAGTATTCAATTCTTAGGTAGGCAGCTTAATATTAATAAAAAAAACACATGGAGGCTAGAAGCAAAGGATTGAAGTTTAAATTATGTCTTTGATGGTTAACGTATATGTGGCATTGAATAATTCATTTTAACCTCCCAGACCTCAGTTTCTTCATATACAATAACAAGTGGTTGGTCTAAGTGTCTTCTAAGGTCCCTTTAAATGCAATTTTTATGTACCATTGAATAGCATGTAGAGTACATATATTGTGACATTGTAGTCATACAATGATTCCATGGTACAGGTAGTTCAGGAATTTTTTCTTCCCATTTTTTAGATGAGGAAACAAAGGCTCAAAGAATCTAAGATTTGCTTAGTGTTATCCAGGTTGTGAATGTTGGAGAGAAATCTGAGCACAGGTTTCTAATTTTCAATTTCAGTACAATTTCTACTACCAAATTTCTCTTTCCATGTCTTCACTAAGGAATCACCACTTTATCACTGTCTATTTCAGACAAACTATCTTCTATATACTACCAATATTCCTTCTGGTTGGACTCTCCTCTTTTCTGAGCCTTCTCCTAATCAAAAACAAAAGCAAAAACAACAACAACAACAACAACAAAAGAAACAAACAAAAAGAAACCCACAAAACCAAGAGTATTGGAAATTGGTTATCAATCACTAACATGTGGAGAAGTCACTGAAAACTGAGTGAATAGGTTAAGGAGAAATATAGTACTGATTAAGTTAAGAAAGAGTCTGGTTTAACTTTTGCATAATGTAAGTAAAAGAAAGAAATGAGGTTTCATCAAATGAAAGGGTTCAAATACTTGGAGAATTTACCATTCATACTTACTTGGAGAACATTTCTAAAAATGACACCTATAATTTGCCATAGTGCTTATTCTTGTAAAAGCTACTGTTTTAATATCTCTGGGTTTGAGTGAACTCAGGCATAAAATAAGGAAGTTGAACTATATGATTTCTAAAGTCCCATCCAGATCTAAATCTATGATTCACTGACCTATATACTATGATATATCTTGCATAGAAAGAAGCATAATAGCATAATATCTTTTTTTTTCTGGGCATTAAGGGTTAAGTGACTTGTCCAGGGTCACACAGCCAGTAAGTGTCAAGTATCTGAGGCTGGATTTGAACTCAGGTCCTCTTGAATCCAGGGCTGGTGCTTTATCCACTGTGACAGCTAGCTGCCCCCAGCATAAAATCTCTTTTACCCTTTTCACATCATGTACTATCTCTACAGTAGTGCCAAAAATTTGCATTTGGATTGTGTATTTGAAGTTTGTTGATGCCCCCCTCCTTATAACAATGAATTTGAAATATTTGTGTGGTAATTTGTCAGATAAAATCTTTGAAAGTCTTCATGCAACTGAAACTGAATGTTGCAAAATTTTAAAAACCATTCTTCTCCCTAAACAAGAGCTATAAGAATGAACCTCCCTCAATTCTTTTGAATAGTTGAGGAACTATGAATTTGGAACAATGAACATAACATGAAACTTGGATGGTATGTTGTTTAATTTTCCTGATTTTTCTTTTCTTTTTATTATTTTTACATGGTATGTTGCTATGGGAGAGGGGAACCATGGAAAATGTAGTAGGGAATGTAAAAACAAAATATGTTAATACAATATATTTCTTTTTTTAAATACAATATATTTCATACAAAAAGTCTTAATTCATCCATACACTCCACAATCACTCTCATACCCTAATAAAAAAAAATGAAGAGAAATGTTAAATAAAAGACATAGGAACTAATGCAAAGTGAAGTAATCTGAATCAGGTGAACAATTTATAAAATAGCACTATTATTTTGACAAACAACTTGGAAAGTTTTTGGAACTCTGATCAAGATTTAGAAATAATGACCAACCACAGTTCAAGAGAACTCATGATGAAATGCAATTCATAGAGAAATGATGGTCTTAGGTTGTAAATGAAAATATGAATAGGTACAGAAATATAGATATTACATGTGGATTAATAATTCAGAGGCAGCAGCTAGCTCAGTGGATAGCACACTTTGCCTAGAGTCAGGAAGACCCAAGTTCAATTCCAGCTTCAAACACTTCCTAACTGAATGACCCTGGGGAAGTCACAACCTCTGATTCCCTGACAAAATGGATCCAATGGTTCCACTGGAGAAAGAAATGACAACTCCTGTATCTTTGTCAAAAAAACACCATATGGGGTCACAAATGACTGGGTATGACTGAAATAAATGAATAACAAATATGTGTTTATACAAACATACATATTGATATTCATTTTGTCATGATTAAAGTTAGAATTTGTTTTGCTTATCTATGCATGTTTATAGTAGCTTTTGTTGTCTTCTTGGTGGAAGTTGAGAGAAAGTGGAAAGGAGAGAATGTGGAACTGAAAATAAAATAAATTTTAATTTCAAAAACTAAAATAAATAGGTAGTTATCAAATAGTTTTATATCACTGAGGTTTTATGGTTCACCTTATCTTTAAGGACACAGGATATATTTGTTATTTCTTCTAGTGTTTTTCATAATCCAATGCTATGCCCTCCATGAAGATTGTTTTCATGACAATAACCTTTGTTTTCAGATCTCTTATAACATTTCTCTCCTCATTTACCTAATGAATTAATTGTGTAATAATATATATATGGTATATATATGATATGTGTATATATATATGATATGTATATATGTGATACATGTGATATGTGTATATATGTGATATGTGTATATATATATATATACATATACATACATATATATGTATATATATATATATATGTATGTATGTATATATATACACCTTATTACCTCATTAGATTGTAAGTATCATGAAGGCAGAAATGTAATGTACCTAAACTATTTAACTAGTGCTGGCATAGATCATAACACAGGGATATATTTCAGCTTTTAGGTGAAATCTTTCCCTCCCACATTCAAATGCTTCAGTGTGTGGTTACAGAATTTTCTCATGATTTTTCTGTGCAACATACTTTAAACTGTAGAACTTTAGGACATCAGATTACCACTAGCTTAAGGAAATTTCTGAAGAAAAGGATATAAGTGTAAATTACTCCACAAGCATTTATTTTGATTGATAATAACAAAGTTGATTGAAAATAAAATGAAATTATTATGAATTCTAATTTGCTTAAAATTGCCCATCTGAAAGAAGTATGTTATAATTGACATTGATATAGCCAATGTTTCAGCAACTAGAAAAAAAGTAATTTTAAAAAATTGCTTTCTCTAAGACTAAATGATATATAAGAAAATAAAAGAAAAATACACTAATTCATTATTCTTTTCTTGTTATTTAATGTACTAAAAGTTTGCTCATTTAGGTCAAGAAATATATTTTTTTTATTCATACCTACTTCATTTATGGCTTTTTTGGAATACGAGATATAATCTGTCGTTCCTCCCTGACTTAGTCTTTGTCAGAAAAGCAGCTCTTAGAAAAGGCATCAGCAATGAATCATGTAACTTTATTGATGGGATAGTTTTCTGTTAGTAATAGAATTGGACTTTTCAAAACAAACACCTCTCTGTAAAGAGGGTACTACTTCCTGTTGACCTTCTCACCTTACAATTCTGTTGCAGAGCTTGGACAACAGGAAGTGATTAATAGGTAATCAAGAAAACTTAAAGAAGGAACTGGAAGTGAAGGCTTTTTTTGAAGGTGGACAATCTTTAGTTTAGTTTTTTTTCTTCTGATGGACAGAGACATATCTTTCAGAAGTAATCATCTTGGTCTTTCTGCTGAAGGAATATGAAAATCAGCATTTTGTTTTGTTTTTCATTCTTAATTTAATCTGTTTGTTTATTGTTTGTTGGGAAGAGAGAAAGGAGACCCACCTACTTCTCTATAAGCAACCTTCATTCCTCCTTCTTCTCCATTGAGTTTCCAAGTAAGAGGCTACGTGAATTCATTTCAAGATTCCTCCCTCTGCCCCATACTGCTCTCAGGAAAGGTATTATAATTTCATACTGTGAAGGAATTTTCACGCATCCATATTTTTTAAGTTACTATTAAGAATCATGGGCAGCTAGGTGCTGAAGCAGATAGATTGATGGTCCTGGAGTCAGAAAGATTCATCGTCCTAAGTTCAAATCTGGCCTCAGATATTTACAAGCTCTGTAACCTTGGGAAAGTCACTTCACCCTGTTTGCCTCAGTTTCATCATCTGTAAAATGAGCTGGAGAAATTAATGGCAAACTACGCCACTGTCTTTGTCAATAAAGCTACAATAAGGTAATGAAAATTCAGACATGACTGAGAAATGACTAAACTACAGTTAAGAACCATTACATATGTATGTAATGTATACATATATACATATACACACACATACATAAAACCTCCTACTCCACTAACCACAGTTCATTTTGTGGTGTCAAAGAACTAGAAACAAAGTGATTCTTTCTCAATTAGGGATATCCGAACAAATTATGACATCTGGCTATATTAGAGCACTATTGAGATCTTTGCTTCCACTTTACTTCTTTCTGTTGTCTCATTGAGTCATTCACTTCCATCTGCCTAATTCTGACTTTTATGGAATTCTTTTCCCCAGTCAGCTTATGCACCTCCTTTAGTATTTGTCCAATTTTATGTATAATGCATTATTTTCTTTTTCTAAGCTATTCACTTTCTCTTGCATAACTCTGTTTTCCAATTTTTTCTTCTACCTCTATTATTTGGTTTATAAATTCCTTTTTGACCTCTTCCAGGAGGACATTTTGTACTTGAGATCAATTCTTCTTCCCCTTTAAGGTTTCCTGTGTAAGTATTTGGACATTGTTGTCCTCATCTCAGTTTATGTTTTGATCCTCCATGTCTCCATAGTAATTTCTATGGTAAGGGTTCTTTTCTATTTCTTATTCACATTTTAGCCTGTATCATCTTAGCCACAGCACATATCAGCAGCTGAGGACCCATGGCCCTACTTCAGCAAGATAGTGGCCTGCTATAAAGACCACAGCCCCAATCCAGAAGGCAATTTGCCAACTGGTGTGTCTACTACCCAACAGGCCCAACTAGGTGGGGCCACTCCAATGCAGTAAGCAAGCTGCAAACAGTTGAGGTCTTTATTTATTCACCCATCCATTTATTTGTTTGCTTGCTTATTTATTTATTTATATATTCATTTATTTATTTGTTTGTTTCTATCTATTTATTAATTTATTTGTTTATTTCTATGCCTCATTTATTATATAAGATTAATCAATGAATGGTTGCTGCCTTAGGCAAACTGAGACGTGTGAAAGTCCTGAGCATAAAAAGCCTAGGTCTCCCACTGAATCTGAACCATGTCCAGTTGTTCTGATGTATATCTTGACACAAGACCCAAATGACTTCCAAAAAAAGTGTGGTTTTATTTTATATCCTGCAACTTTACTAAAGTTGTTAAATGTTTCAAATAATTTTAATTGATTCTCTAAGTATACCATAATATCATCTGTAAAGAGTGATAGTTTTGTTTCCTCCTTGCCTATACTATTTCCTTTAATTCCTTTTTCTTTTCTGATTGCTAAAGTGAGCATTTCTAGTACAATATTAAATAATAGGGGTGATAATGGACATCACTGATCTTATTTGGAAGGCCTCTAACTTATCTCCATTGCATATAATGCTTGGTGATGGTTTTAGGTAGATACTGCTTATTATTTTAAGGAAAGCACTGCCTATTCCTAAGCTCTCTAATGTTTTTATTAGGAATAAGTGCTGTATTTTGTCATAAGCTTTCCCTGCATCTATTGAGATAATCATATGATTTTGGTTAGTTTTCTTGTTGATGTGGTTGATTATGTTAATAGTTTTCCTAATGTCGAACCAGCCTTGAATTCCTGGTATATATCCCATTTGGTCATAGTGTATTATCCTGGTTATCACTTGGTTTAATTTCCTTGCTAAAAAAGCTTATTTAAGATTTTAGCATCAATATTCATTAGGGAAATTAGTGTATAATTTTCTTTCTCTGTTTTGGCTCTGCCTGGTTTTGGTATCAACACCATATTTGTGTCATAAGATGAATTTGGTATAATTCTTTCTTAACCTATTTTTTTTGTCTTTTTTTGTTTTGTGAGGCAATTGGGGTTAAGTGACTTGCCCAGAGTCACACAGCTAGTAAGTGTTAAGTGTCTGAGATTGGATTTCAACTCAGGTCCTCCTGAACCCAGTGCCAGAGCTCTATCCACTGCACCACCTAGCTGCCCCTTTCCAAATAATTTGTATAATATCAGAAATAATTGTTCTTTATATGTTTGGTAGAATTCACTTGTAAACCCATGTATCCCTTGAGATTTTTTTCTTAGGGAGTTTATTTTTCATTTTATTATTTTTTAAATTTAATTTTGGGGGGGTGGGGCAATGAGGGTTAAGTGACTTGCCCAGGGTCACACAGCTAGTAAGTGTCAAGTGTCTGAGGCAAGATCGGAACTCAGGTCCTCCTGAATCCAGGGCTGGTGCTTTATCCACTGCACCACCTAGGTGCCCCCTCTTAGGGAGTATATTAATGGCTTGTTCAATTTCTTTTTCTAGTATGTGTTCATTTAAGGATTTTATTTCCTCTTCAGTTAACCTGGGCAGTTTGTGTTTTTGTAAATATTTATCCATTTCATGTAGAATGTCAAATTTATTAGCATACATTTGGGCAAAATAGTTCTTATTTATTGCTTTAATTTCCATTTCATTGGTGGTAAAATCACCCCTTTCATTTTTCCTACTTTTAATTTGGTTTCTACTTTCTTTTTTTTAAATCAAATTAACCAATGATTTATCTATTTTATTGGTTTTTTAATAAAAGCAGGTCTTACTTTTATTGATTAATTCTACATTTATCTTATTTTCAATTTTTAAAATTTCTACTTTGGTTTTCAGGATTTCTCATTTAGCATATAATCAGGGATTTTTAATTTGTTCTTTTTCTATCTTTCTTAGTTGCATGCCCAATTCATTTATCTCCTCTTTCTCCTTTTTATTCATGTGAGCATGTAGAGATATAAAATTTCCCTAAGCACTGCTTTGGCTGCATCCCATAGATTTTGATATGTTGTCTCATTATTGTCATTCTCTTGGATGAAGTTATTGATTGCTTCTATGCTTTGTTGTTTGACCAACTCATTTTTTAGAATGAAATTATTTAGTTTCCACTTAATTTTCAATCCATCTTTCCATGGCTCTTTATTACATATAATTTTTATTTCATCATGATCTGAGAAGAATGCATGTACTATTTATGTCTTTCTACATTTGACTATGAGGTTTTGTACCCTATTACACGGTTAATTTTTGAATATAATGCCATGTACCACTGAGAAAAAAGGTATATTTCTTTCTGTCCCCATTCAGTTTTCTCCAGACATCTATCTTATCTAACTTTTCTAACATTCTATTCTCCTCTTTAACTTCTTTCTTATTTATTTTATTGCTAGATTTATCTAATTATGAGAAGATTCATATCCCCCACTAGTATAATTTTGCTGTCTATTTCCTCTTGTATCTCATTTAACTTCTCCTTTAAGAATTTGCATGATATACTGCTTGGTGCATACATGTTTACTTGTTGGGTTTTTTGTTTTGTTTTGTTTTTTCAGGGCAATGGTAGTTAAGTGACTTGCCCAAGGTCACACAGCTAATAAGTGTCAAGCATCTGAGGCCAGATTTGGACTCAAGTCCTACTGAATCCAGGCCCGGGGCTTTATCCACTGCACCAACTAGCTACCACCTACATGTTTAGTCTTGATATTACTTTGTTTTCTAACATACCTTTTAGCAAGATGTAGTTTCCTTCCTTATCTCTTTTCATTAAATCTAATTTTACTTTTGCCTTGTCTGAAATAAGAATTGCTACCCCAGCTTTTTTATGTAGGCTGAAGTATTATATTTTCTGCTGTGTGTATCTCTCTACTTCAAATGTGTTTCTTGTAAATAGCATATTGTAGAATTCGGATTTTTAATCCATTCTGTTATTTGCTTCCGTCTTATTGCAGAGTTCATCCCATTCACATTCACAGTTATTATTACTATTTCCCTCCATTCTATTTGCCCCTTTTGTACTCCCCTCCTTCTTTCACCCTATTCCCCTTCACCAATATTTTTCCTCTTACCCCTGCCTCCCCAAATCTACTCTCCCTTTTATCTGGCCCCCTCCCTTTTCTTTATCCTTTTCTTCCCTGCTTCTGCCCTCCCTTCTCTCATTGCCCCCCCCCTTTCCCCTTACCCTTTTACTTCCCTAAAGAATAAGCTAGGAAGGCAGCTAGGTGGCACAGTGGATAAAGCACTGGCCCTGGATTCAGGAGTTCCTGAGTTCAAACCTGGCCTCAGACACTTGACACTTACTGGCTGTGTGACCCTGGGCAAGTCACTTAACCCCCCTTTGCCCCCCCCCACACAAAAAGAATAAACTAAATCTCTTTATCCAAACGAATGTATGTGTCATTCCCTCTTTGAACAAAATCTGAAGAGAGTAAGGTTGAAGCAATGCTCACTCACTCCTCCCTTCTTTCCGTCTATTGTTTTAGGTTTTTTGCACCTCTTCATATGATGTAATTAACCCCATTCCACCGCCCCTTTCCTCTTCTCCCCATAAACTCCTTTTTTACCCCTTTTCTTTATATAATCACATCAAAGATAATTTGCATTTATACCTTCTGTGTATATTCCTTCTGTCTGCCCAAATAAATATATAGTTCTCAAGAATTATAAGTATTATCTTCCCATATAGGGATGTAAACAGTTTATCATTTTTGAATATAGGTATATAGGTATATAAAATAAGTATATATAATCTTTTACTGTTGCCAAATTTTTCACAAACCCCATTTTCAGTTATAACACTTCACATGGGGTTGGAACCCACAATTTAAGAAGCTAGGATTTATACAATAACAGTAAAGATGATATTGTAAATACAATATTGAAAGACTTCAGAATTTTAATAAGAAAATGAACATCCCAATATCCAGAATAATCATGATGAAACATATTACCCTCTTACTGACCTAAGTAATTGGGTCTGTGTGAGTATTGAGAAATATATTTTTGGATATAGCCAGTGTGGGGATTTGTTTTGTTTGACTATGCAGATTTGCCATGAGGGTTTTATATTTATTTTTAATTTAGCCGGGGATATATAAAGGAGAAGGACTATTTGTTTAAATTAAAAAAAATAAATTTCATTTAAAAAATATTTTTAAATGATCATACCCTCAATTTATAGGTTATTTCAGAAAGATGTACATGTTTGTTAAAAATTAAAATTTTCGCTAAAATTCCTTCTGATTATAATTCCTCACTAAATGTCAGAGTTACTTTCTTACACTAAAATAGTCTCTTTTGTCATTAGAAATCAGTTTATGGCCCTCCACCTTATTCAAAACATTATTACATTTGATTTTAGATTAGATGGGGATCAGTGGCACTATCATAGAGATTCTTTCCATATTAATAGAAAAGACATGAGTGAGAAAAGTTTTTTTTTTAATTAGCAGTATTGTTATTGTTCTGTTTCAATTGTAGAAACATTATTTTTAATTTTAAGTACAAGTAATTAATGCAGTCTTGGAGGACTAAGAATACTGTAACACCACAACAAATTATCTTTTATCCATTAATTATGAATACCTAAAACTTTACCTTTTAAACTTAATCCCTTTAGATACTAATTATCTGAATGGTTAAATATTTTAAAGTTATCAGCCACTTAATTTCTAGCAAGAATGAAGTATCAATATGGTTTTGATATGAGGATGGAGAAAAGGCATGACTTTACTAGGGTTCGAGTTTCCAGGAAAAAGATACAGAAGTCAAAATCAGAATTGTAGGACCCTGTAGATAAACATTGCCTAGTTCACAATTTTACCTAAGGTTTGATGAACTTCTTATACAGAATTAGAACAACTCCCACCAAAAATACAAAGCCATCTGCTAGTTTGTAGGAGGGAAGAAGCAATTATTTTTTATGCTTAAAACTATGCTACCAGTATTTGTGTGATTGCTTTACTCATCAATAGGAGTATGGATAGCTTCACAAACACCTTCACAGAGAAGTGGAAACTAAGACTAATAGGAGATTTTAGTACATCAGACAACAAGCCCTTAATCAGGTAATTGAATAATCCTACAACATCTAATAAACTACAAGAGAACAAGGAAAACCAGACAAACAAATTACCTTCAGGTACAGTCATTTATCAAGGAGTCAGATTTTTCCCAAGGCCTAAGTCAATTTTAAATCATTCCCTAAGAGTAACTTATGTACATAAAAGGGTACATGACTTAGCCCTCATGTCTAACATTCACACTTTTATATTACCATAGAAATATTGTCAATTTTCTTTCATGGATATACAGTATTTCTTCAATTAGATGGAATGGTTCTTAAAGGCAGTGGACATGACTTTAGCTTCTATGGCCATGGCCTTTGCATACCTTACTGCCAGTATTTTGAGGGAACTACAGGAAAGCTTAGGCAATTTGCTGGCTTCTCTCTGCCATCTTGGCTCCACCCTCACTACCAGTATTAACACGTGTACCAAAATAAGCGTTTTATTAATGACATTAACTTGATTTATTTATTTGTTCCTTTAAAAAAATCTTTATATCACCCTTATTTTCCAATATAACTCCCCTCCCACTCACAGAAAACCATTCATTAAATCAAATAATTAAAAAAGAAGGAAAAGAACATAGTAATAATAAACAAAGCATTAAACAAGTCTAACATTTTATGCAATGTTTCACAATGACAATCCTGTATCTCTATGAAAAAGAAAAAAAGACCATATCTCTTCTATGGAGGCCAGATTTAATCATTTTACTTTGACAGGCTTAATTTTCAGTTTTGCAGTTATTCTTTCTAATTATTTTTATTTATTAGGTACGTTTGTTTTCTCCTACCTACTTCATTTTGTATTATCTCATCTTATTTCTATACATATTCTTTTTTTTGGGGGGGGGATTTTGACACCCATTTGAGAATGTAACCCTCTTGAGGGCAGTAACTGTATTTGCCTCTGTTTGGATTTTGAGCTCTTAACTTTTTGATTATTTTTCCTATTCATCATTGCATAAAAAGAAATAATTTTTCCATTACATTCATGAACCATAGTTTGTTGAGCCATTCCCTAATTGTTTAATGAACTTGACTTTGATTTTAATGACACTAAGCTTCTATCTGGTTTTCCTGAATAAGATTATACTGTACTAAAGGAGTTTAGATGATTTCTTAAGCAATTAATTTACAACCAGAGATAAACCTATTAACATATTATGTGACACTGACTTAGGTAAAGTAGGGGAAAAAAATCTGGTGCATTTCCTTTGGGTACTTGAAGGAATATTATGTAAGAAATATAGCTTTACTGCCATATATATATGGCAGTAAAGCTGTATTTCTTTGTTTCTTTCTTTCTTTCTTTCTTTCTTTCTTTCTTTCTTTCTTTCTTTCTTTCTTTCTTTCTTTCTTTCTTTCTTTCTTTCTTTCTTTTGCACAGGGCAATGAATGTTAAGTGACTTGCCCACGGTCACACAGCTAGTATGTGTCAAGTATCTGAGGTCGAATTTGAACTCAAGTCTTCCTGAATCCAGGACCAGTACTTTATCCACTGCACCACCTAGCTGCCCCTGTATTTCTTACATAATAATTCTACCATAGTAAATATTTTCTTGATAGCCAATACAATGTAATCTCCTTTGAGTTAGGGACTGTATTGTTTGCCCTTTTACCCCACTATGGCTAGTGTAGTGACTTTTCTGTGGTAGGCTAAACCAATAAATTTTATTTGAATTAATTTTTTAAAAAATAAATAATAATAAATGCTGAATTAAATAAAATTGCATGGCCTGGAAGTGTCTTTTTTTGTGAGGCAATGAGGCTTAAGCGATTTGCCCAGGATTACACACCTAGTAAGTGTCAAGTGTCTAAGGCTGGGTTTGAATTTAGGTTCTCCTGAATCTAGGCCACTTCAACATCTAGCTGTCCCCACTGAAAGTGTCTTATGATCACATACTGATCATAGTTAATTAAAGGAAAATTATTGTATATTTTTTAAAATTCAGGTAAGTACTGAATATTTTATTAATATATCAAAATCTATTAGAATATTGCTTTCTTTTCCTCTCCACATATGGTCCTGTAATAAATGGGCATGAATTCCCTTTTAAAACCTGAACTGTTGGGTGAATCCCCTCAATACAATTTCACTTAGTGTGATCCAAAGATTCATTCCAAGTCTTTTCAATATTTCAAACTCTGATGTTTAGGTATAATTGTCTTCAACCAGGTTTGCCTATTGGCTAGTCATCAAAGGCTACTATCAGTAACTTGAAATAATAAACATTCTACTTCTTTCCTTATTATGACAATAAATATTTTTAGTTCTTTTGCCTGGAAGATAAGGGAGGACCTACAATAACTCCCTCCACAACCCCCCCCACACACACACACACACAATCTGTAAACTAAGGGCACCTACTCAGAGACCTACCAAAATGAGTGTTTATGGGTGAGCTGCACTCTATTTACCTCAGTCGAGCAGCTGATAGTTTTCCTTCTACTTCTCTATTAAGAGTACTAATGAACGTTGAAAGATTTGCATTTCTTCACAGAATTATTCAGCCTCATTTTCTTAATGCTCTCCTTCTGGGTTTTATGAACCTCCCCTTTTATCTATTCCTGCATCCTAAATTAAATTCAAACAAGAGAATGCAGTGCTCTGTGAATATTATCAAACCTACAATGAGAACTCCTCAGTGACAGTAATAAATAGCATTTGGTGGGGTTTTGAGGTGGGAGGGAAGAGTCAGTTTTTAAGCAATGTCATCTCACTTTGTAATGGAACTAGATAATGAAACAAAATAAAGCATGCTAAGGTCACATTAAACTGCAGGAAAATGCTCCAAAGCAAGAAAACTGAGCTAAGGATTTTATTCCCTTCATTAGTTCCGGTGGTGCTCCTAGGTATGATGTGTTGAGATTGTTTCTCTAACTCTTGCCTAAGAAGATGCTTAGCAAATTGTGTCCCTGGGCAAAAAAACTGGAATATAGTAGAAAATACATCCTCTACGTCCAAGTAAATTCTTATTCTACACAACCCAAAGTCCTATGTTCCTCCCACTTTAAGGAGTATGAGCTCATGTGAGTTTCTTGAGAGCCACGGCTATTTTGTTATTGTTGCCCCTGTTGTTTTTAATGTAATTTCCAGTACTGGATAGTACTTGGGGAAAGCAAGCACTTATTAAAAGTTTTGTTTTATTTCATTTTGTTTTTTTCAGATTTAGAGGAAGGCTAATAGTAGTGGGAAGCTTTAGGTTTCCTATAAGATGTTCATACTATCTTTCTCAAGTATAAGAAAGCAACAAGCTTTAAACAGGCCTTCAACTTTGCTGTGCTAAATTGCAGAGATTATTCCAGGAAAAATTCTATTCAAGAAGAGAAAGAAATAAACACTTAGAAATGCCACACTGGTCATCAGAACATCTCATCACATCATTTGTGATTTGGCATATAATAACTACCCTCCTCTTTTAGCTGACATTGTTTTGTTTTATGGGTTTTTTTGTGGGGGGAGGTTTTTGTGGTTTTTTTTTTTTTTATAAGCCTGTCTGTTTTAAACTAGTAAATGCAGAAATGTCAGGTTCCTCATGGCCAGAATTACTGTGTCCTTCCCTATGTGACTTTTGTGAGTCTCCCAAAACATAGTCAAATGGGTATATTACCTGGGATTCTTAACTGGAGACATTTGAAACAATGTGTATTTTGATTTATGAATTAAAAAAAAAACTTTTTATAGAATTCTGTAGATATCACTGGTCTGCTAAAGAGTTTATGGAATAAAAAAGGCAAGGATCCTTTGCTCTAAGTAATGTATCTGATGATATTCTTCTGGGATAGATGCTTCTGTAATGGAAAACATAATTATTGAATCTTAGAGTTAGAAGGAACCTCAGAGGATATTATGTCCAAAATGAAGCTAAAGAACGTTCTCCACACTGAGCATATCATACAAATAGCCCATCAGTCTTTACTTAGAAATTTCAAAATAAAGGAGAACCTTCTCTATTTCTCAAAGCATCCTTTTGGATAGTCATTGACTTTTGTATAGTTGTAATCACAATTAAGTGTTTATTTTTTTCTTTAAACAGAACCTACATTTTTCTCTGCTCATCTCTTACCCATTGTGTCTCTTTGCATGATATTACCAGACAATACTATCTGTGATGAACACATGTCTTATCATCTTAATTACAGAGGCACTCACTAATCTTCTTCCAGTAAGAATTAACTTTTGATAAAACAGGGTGAAAAGAAAGTGTCAACAAGTTAACATTCATAATATATTCTTGTTAGTTTTGCAAATCATCAGCTCACTCTGAGTTAACAAATATACTTTGAGTTCTTTGGTTTAGTTATAATGGGACTGAATCTCTATTAGAAAGGCAAGACCATTACATCATAAAGAGATATTTTGGTGCAGCTAGGTGGCAAAGTGGATAGAGCACCAGCCCTGGATTCAGGAGCACCTGAGTTCAAATCCGACCTCAGACACTTAACACTTACTAGCTGTGTGACCCTGGGAAAGTCACTTAACCCCAATTGCCTCACCAAAAATAATAATAATAATAATAATAATAATAATAATTTTTAAATTAAAAAGAGAGATATTTTAAATATAAATTGGACCATAAGAAAGATTTTTTTCCTATTTTTTAGATATTGAGACCACAAACAATGTTATCATAGTGAAGTCCCCTTTCTATAATCCTTTGTATATATACATATGAATAAATTTACTCAGGAACACTTAGAGGTGTTGGGGAACACTAGGACCAATAGAAGTTCTATCAATGAGCTACTTTTTTTTTTTGGCAAGGCAATGGGGGTTAAGTGACTTGCCCAGGGTCACATAGCTAGTAAGTGTCAAGTGTCTGAGACCGAATTTGAACTCAGGTACTCCTGAATCCAGGGCCGGTGTTTTATCCACTGTGCCACCTAGCTGCCCCGAGCTACCTATTTTTGACACTAAAAAGTATGATAACTGGGACTTATCATTAGAAAACTTACATCTTGTACTCTATCCAAATCTTTTAAAATCACTAAATGTAAGATTTGGAAGGTATCATCTTATTCAATACTGTCATTTACAGGTGTAAAAACTGAGGGTCACAGATGTAAAATGATTGACCCATCATCACTTAACTGAGCACAATGTGATCTCCGTAAGGACAGGGCCTTTCTTCTTTTTATCTTTGTACTACCAGTGTTAAACATAATTCCTTACCCAGGAAGTATTTAATAATTAATGAATATTAAGTGAATGACTGGTAGAAGACAGAGCTGAGATCTGAACCCAGATTTCCTGATTCAAACTAGAGTGCTTCTTCCCCCACCCCCTGAACCTTTATAATGGACCCATTAGAATTAAAATTATAAGAAAAAATTAATTGATTTTCAGAGTCTTAAAAAAAGCTCTTACAGAAACTCTATTTCACCAGATTCTTTTTTTTAAATATCTTCCTACTACTTTCAGTATAGAATTTAACAGTTTTATTGAGGCAAGTGTATTCTCCTAAGAGCTATCATCAGAATGTAACAATAGCAGTTTAGTCAAGATGGGACTGGAACCATATTAGGGCTATATCCTGCTCCATTAAGCAAGGCAAGACTGTAACATCATAATGAACCATTCATATGTATAAATTATCCTGTGAGAAGAATATCATGATTTAGTTTTTCCATTGTGACCACGTCACAATTAAGCTATACTAGCCTCATTCCTCACAGGTGTACCTATGGGACAAAATAATTTGCCTTTTGTAACAGTGTATGTCTTACCAGGTCCATCTCTCATGGCCCTTGCTATTTAAATGCCTACTCTGTTTTGAATATCTAATAAACCACACATTGAAATTATTCCTTTAGTTTTAAAAACAGACTGTCAATTATTTTAGGAAGCCAAATCTTCAAAGCCACTCTTCTAACACTACACTCAAAATGCAAAAATGTTTCTTCTTAAAAGTTCATCAAGCTTAAGGAAAGACAGAGACAGCCACATTTCTCAGCCTGAGCCATCCTTTCTTTAGTACAAATTGTGAGCTAGAGTTCTGATCCCATCTCTTTTTCTTTAATGACATTTTTTAAATCGTCTGAAAATACTGCCTGACAAAAGAGCATTGGCTAATACTGTAATTTAGAAGAGCATTGGAATGTATCCTCAGTGAGAAAACGTCACAGGTCTTTGGCTCTCCTGTTAACTCAGGCAATAGGGAGTTTGTAATGGAAATGACAACAGACCATTAACTATAGCACTGCTTGCAGGCATTGATATAAATATCATTACGGATTAAAGACCTTTGCAAGAATTTAGTCAAGTAGGATTAGCAAATAAACTATTAGAAATGGAGATTAAATTGTGATAAACCAAATAAACTTCACTTCCTGCTATCTCTGTTGTTCTTTCCTAGAGTGGGGTCTAGATCTTTGGGGGCTTACAAAGCAGCTCATATTTAGCCCTGGGGAAGAAAAAATTGTGCTCAGAGGTTTGGAGAAAAATCTAATGCTAAAGTCAACAATGAGAGGATTTCAGGAGGTATTCTGGGAATACTATTATTATTATTATTTAATTTGTAAATTAGGACCCAAAAGAGTCTTGTAGAAAATAAAATTCCCAAGCTGCTCTCTTGCTGATAGCCACATACCATAAACGATATTAAAATATATCTTAGCCTTTTCTACTTTCTAAGGTCGGTTCCTCTCTCATGATTCCCTTCTGGCCATAGATGCATTGAGAAAAACAAACATATTGACTATATAGATATAGATATAGTATTTATATATTTGTATATATACTATATATAGTATTTTCTTTACAGATACATATGTGTATATATATTTACATGTCTACATATATGTGTGCATGTGCATATGGCTCACACACATGTATAGAGGTTGCTTGGGCCAGAAAATATAACGCCAAATTCTAGCATATTCAATCAAGTTGGAAGCAGTCATGTGAGGAGAAGGCTCAGTTAATCTTCTAGAGAGTTTAGCTTCTGGCTGTCAGGCATGGTCCAGGATTCATGATTTCTTACATCCCTACCATAAACTAAATGCAGGATGAAGTAGGAGCAGAGATGTTTAGATTGAGTGGGGCAGGAAGCATAGGAATGTTCAAGATGAATCCAGAGCTGTCCAAAAAATCAGGACCCTAAGGGTGGCAGGTCACATATGCTTGACTGGCTGGTAGGTATGATTGTCTCTTGTGGTCAAGGGCTGGTATAAAGAACAGAGTGATGGCCAACAAGAAAAAGCATGAGCCCTAGTTTTGAATTACCTGATGCATCATGTGGTTATGTCCTGGTGGATCCTGCCCTAATTATTCTCTGACTCTTTAAATGGAATGGAATAGCCATTTCCTTATGTCCTTTCTAAATGCTGAGGCTCGGGAAACAATGATGCTACCCTAAGTTTTGTTCTTCTGTATATGCATACTTTTATGTAAACAATATATATGCAATATATGTAAAATCCGTGCATATAGATACATTTGTAGTGTGTGTGTGTGTGTGTGTGTGTGTGTGAGTGGGCATGTATGTATCAAAGCAAAGCAGTGTGAAATAATGGAGAGTTGGCTAGAAAGGAAGAAGTACAAATTCTGCAATTTTTCCTCTGATATATATTGAACTTTACCTCTTTATGTTCTAGGCAACTCTATAAGATTATAAGATTCAGATAAACTGATGATCTAAAATAGATTAAAGGTTTTTTTCATCTGTATATTCTTTCCTTATACCTGAATAGTCACAAATGCAGTCCTTATCCCTTATTGTTATCTGAGATACACTTCCTGTGTATATTAACCACTCCCAAAAAGATTTTTATAGAGATGAAAACAAGAAGAAGAAGAAGAAGCATTTATTAATAGCTATCATGTGCCAGGCATTGTGCTAGGTGCAGGAATATACTAGGATAGTTCTCTGTCAGGTGGCCATTCCTAGATAATATTGTAGCAAAATGAATTGTAAGGTTTTCAGTTGTTAAGGCAAATGAGATTTACTTAGCCATAGAAGGAAACGGTTTTTCAACACAGGAATTTAGGACAACAGGGATTGATTCATATCAGGGAAACTCCTTTGCATAAGTGGTCAATAGTAGTCATTCATCAGTGAGAGTGCCAGAAGATAAAGCATTAATATCTAGAACCTAACCTTTTAGTTCTCTGAGTCAACCTAGGCTCAATAATAATTTTGCTATCTTTTAAGGAAAAAAACAAAAGAAAACAGAAAAACTTCCTTAACTTGCATAGGGGCTAAGATTAGGTTTTGCTTTGATCTTACCACTTGGAAACAAAAGGCAACAATTGAATAGTCCTTGCCCTCAAATAACTGATATGGAGTCATAGAGAACAAAGACATATAAATTGGTGATTACCAGGCCATTTTAATTTGATATTAATGTATCCATGCCTTCTTATTTTTTTTGCAACTTCCCTTCCTTGAGATATATCTATAGATATCTGTATATCTATCTATCTATCTATCTATCTATCTATCTATCTATCTATCTATCTATCTATATCTATATCTATATCTATCTATCTATATATATATTTTGGTTTTTTTGTTTTAGTGAGGCAAATGGGGTTAAGTGACTTGCCCAGGGTCACACAGCTAGTAAGTGTTAAGTGTCTGAGACTGGATTTGAACTCAGGTACTCCTGACTCCAGGGCAGGTGCTCTATCCACTGTGCCACCCAGCTGCCCCTTCTTTGAGATATATTAAAGAATCTTAGAAGATGGAGGAGTTAAGCCAGGATTTTGCCTAAGATCTCCTGAGTTGCTCTCAGAAACATTAAATCAGTACAAATATAACCTATATCAGATTTCTTTCTGCCTTGGGGAGGGGGAAGGGAAGGAATGGGGGGTGAAAAATTTGGAAATAAAATCATAAAAAAAAGTATTTAAATAAAATAAACAACATTAAATAAAGCCTCTAAACTGATTCTGGAGCTATAGGAACTACAAAAAGAGAGAGAAAAACAATATTTCACCTTGAGATAATTGATAAGACTTCAGGAAAGGTCTGTCTCACATGGGCAAAAGGGGAGTGCAGCATGGAGGATGTCTGGGCAAGGAAGTGGGAGGCTTTGGACCACAGCACAGATCAGTAGCTAATGCCCCTTGATCCTGACTAAGCAGTCTGGTGACATAGCAGGCTTGTTTTGAGCCTTCCTGAGCCCCAGTTGAGAGGGCAAACTGCTAGCTAGAGAACCACCCACAAGACAGACACAACTAAGGTGAGCCACCACAGCCCTCAGAGCAAACTCAGAGCACAAAGCCATTGATCAAGCCATTGGACTCAGCATAATAAGCTTGGATCAGTGCCCTAAGCCCTCGAGCAGAACTCAAATTTGAAATTCACAAAATGAGCTAAATTATGAGTAAGAAACTGAAAAGAACTCTTATCATAGGAGCTTCTATGGTGAAAGGGAAGGACAAATAACAAACTCAGATGAGGACAACACTGTCAAAAATTCTTACATGTGAAGCATCAAAGGGGAAGATGAATTGTCTCAAGAACAAAAATCCTTGTTGGAAGAGCTCAAAAAGAATATTAAAAACAAATGGGGAGGGGGGAGACAGAGTCAAAATGACAGAGGAGAGGCAGTGACTTGCCTGATCTCATCCCAAGATCTCTCCATATACCTTCAAATCATGCCAAAAGACAATTTCTGGATCAGCAGAAACCCAAAAAAGACATGGATGAAATAATTTTCCAGCAAAGACAACTTAGAAGATTGGCAGAAAGTCTGTTTTACTATGGTCAGAGTGGAGCACAGTCCAAACCAGGCCTTCTCCAGCACAGACCCAACCCCAGCCCAGACCCAAAACCCAACCAGAGCATACCAGGAGCAGGTCTTGGGAACCTCTGCATCAGCAATGGCAGCAATGGCTTCTGAAATTAGCCTACACATGTTAAGGGGGTTGAACAATTGACCAGAAGGAGATTAACAGGGATCTCTTTGCTAGCATTGAGGCAGGACTCTGTGTTTTTGCCCATACTCAAGTCCAGGTGGCAGTCCCATTTGGGGGAGGGAGCACAAGCATATCAGCTTGCTGTCACAGTGGAGCAGGACTCTGTCATAGTTCCAGGGCAGAAAAGCAGGCCTGTGCTTGAGTGCAGACCAAAGCACAGACCGGGGAGTAGTAAACATATCTCTCCTTAAATCATACCACCTTGGAAGAACTAAAAACTTGCAAATTCCTAGAAGTATCTCTGAAAACAGCTGCACAACCCCCCTGAAGCTTGGAACAGTGAGCCCTCCACCCTGGAAGCAGTGCCCCACTTTAACAAAGAGTCAAAAGTTAGGGATGAGTACTGTTTTGACTTAACTCTCATCTGATTTGGCTCAAAGAGGGAATAGCATATGCACTCAATTAGGTATAGAATTCTATCTTACCTTGTAGGGAAAGAAAAGAAGAAAGGGGAAAGAAAAGGGTGGGGTCCTTATAGAAGGGAGAGTAAAACGTTGAGGGGAAAGTACAAAAAGGAGCTAAGGGTTCTAGAAGGGAGGACAAAACTAGGATTTGAAAGAGGAAAGAACAAAAGGGATGTGGGACTGGTAGGTGGGAGGGTAGACTGAGTGAGGCAGACAGAAACAAAACACTAGTGAGAAGAAACTGTGGAAAAAGAAAGAAAAAAATACAAACAAGAGAAAATATAGGATGCAGGGAAGTACAGAGTTAGTAATCCTGAGAATGTGAATGGAAGGAACTCTCCTATAAAACAGATGCAGATAGCAGAGTGGATTAAAAACCAGAATCACGCAATATGTTGTTTACAAGAAACACATTTGAAGCAGAGGATACAATACAGAGTAAAGGTAAAAGGCTGGAGCAGTTGAAGTAAAAAAAAAAAGCAGCATATGCAATCCTTAGCTCAGACAAAGCAAAAGCAAAAACAGATCTTATTAAGAGATAAGGGGGGCAGCTAGGTGAGCAGTTGATAAAATACTGGCCCTGGGAGTCCGGAGTGACTGAGTTCAAATCCTGCCTCAGAACACTTGACACTTACAAGCTGTGTGACCCTGGGCAGGTCATTTAATCCTCATTGCCCTGCTAGGGAAGAGAGAGAGAGAGAGAGAAGAGGAGAGAGAGAGAGAGAGAGAGAGAGAGAGAGAGAGAGATAAAGAAGGGAACTACAACTTGCTAAAAGGGTGCCATAGACAATGAAGTAGCATCAATACTAAACATGTTTGCCCAAGTGGTACAGCATCCAGATCCTTAAAGAAAAGTTAAGTGAGTTATGGGAAAGAATAGATAGCAAAACAATAGTATGTGGGTGACCTCACTTTCCCCTCTCAGAATTAGATAAATCTATAACCACAAAATAAATAAGAAAGAATTTAAGGAGGTCAACAGAATATTAAAAAAGTTAGATATGATAGACACAGTAGTGAATGACCAGAGTAATCTGCTTGTTTGATAAACTCAAAGATGGCAGCTTCTGGTTAAGAACTGGGAAAACTAGAAAATAGTATGGCAGAAACTAGGAATAGACCAAAATCTTACACTGTAAAACCAAAATAAAGCCAAAATGGGTACATGATTTAGACATAAAGGGTGACACCATAGACAAATTAGGAGATGAGGAAAAGGGTTACCTCTTTGGAAAGGAGAACAGTTTATGACCAAACAAAAGATAGAGAATATTATGAAATGCAAGATGGATGACTTTGATTACATTAAAAAGTGTTTGCTGAAAGCTGCGAAACAATTTTTATATCCAGGGTTTCTGATAAAGGACTCATATCTAAAATACATAGAGAACTAAATCAAATATGTAAGAATAAATGTCACCCCCCCCCATTTGAGAAATGGTCAAAGGATATGAACAGGCAGTTTTAAGATGAAATCAAAGCTATCTATTGAATATGAAAAAAAGTTCTAAATTACTACTAATTAGAAAAAATAAGAATTAAATCTCTTCTGAGTTATCACCTCACACCTATTAGACTGGCTAATATGACAAGAGAAGGAAAATAATAAATATAGGAGAAGGTGTGGAAAAAACAGAAGACTAATGCATTTGTTATTTAATCCAACATTATGGAGATCATTTTGGAACTATCCCAAAAGGGCTATAATACTGTGCATACCGTTTGACACAGTAATACCACTACTAGGTCTGTAACCCAAAGAGATCATAAAAAAGGAAAAAAGTATTCATATGTATAAAAATATATATAGCAGCTCTCCTTGTAGTGGCAAAGAATTTCTAATTGAGGGGATGCATATCAATTGGGGCAATGGCTGAACAAGTGGTATATGTATCTAATGAAATACTAATTCTGCTATAAGAAATGATGAGCAGATAAATTTAATAAAAATCTGGACTAATGATGAGTTAAGTGAGCAGAACCAGAGAACATTGTAGCAACATAATACAACGTGTGTGATGATCAATTGTGGTCAAACTTAGCTCTTCTAAGCAAAATAAAGATCCAAGAAAATTCTTAAGGATTCATGATGGAAAATGCTCTGCACATCCAGAAAAAAGGACTGTGGAATATGAATGCAGATTGAACCATACTATTTTTACTTTTGTTGTTGTTGTGGTGGTGGTGGTTTTTTGTGGTTTTCTGAGATTTTTCCTTTTTGTTCTGATTCTTCTTTCACAACATGACTAATGTGGAAATATGTTTAATATTATTGTACATATGTAACCTATATCAGATTGCTTTCTGTCTTGGGGAGGGGAGAGGGAAGGCAGGGAGGGAGACAAATTTGCAACTCAAAATCTTATAAAACAAATTCTGAAAACTATTTTTACATGTTACTAGAAAAAATATACTATTAAAATCGTGTTGGGAAAGGATCTTAGTGTGACAAAAGTTGAAATCTGAAGGAGAAATATACGTTTCCTTCATTGTTCCTTCCACCTGAAATGGTCATGAGGACTTTGTAAGTAAAGAGGCACTATAACATGGAATTTGATACAGGTGGCTCTATGGACCTCTCAGAAACAGGGGCATGAAAGTTATGGAAATATGTCATGGCAGTAGGTCAAGAATTATGAGGAACTGATCAGCGTTCTTAAACAAAATCTCTCAAGTCCTTGAACATGCACAGATATTTTCCCCCTTATCTTGATGAAAATGGAAGATATATTTTTCTTGCCTCTTTGCCTGGGGAATCTATTATCTTCCAATTAAAAGAGGAATTGAGTTTCTTAGTAATGTTTTAAGTGACCAGTTTGGGAAGCTAAATAATCTTAAGACCTCATCTCCTAAGTCAACCATGTAAGCACCCATTACAACAAAGGCAAGACAAACTATCCTTTCAAGTCAAATATTCTCTCTGTAATGTTAAATGAATTCTGAGAACATTGGGAACAAGCTCGAACATAAATTGTCCTCATACATTTATAATTATATCTGAAAATCAGCTATTATATATTTCACATTTTCCTTCTTTAATAAAAGTTTTTCATTAAATGTATAATATTTCTGGATGCTAAATTTTTGAAAATGAATTGCAGAGATTCATTTGACACTAAACTAAATTGAGAATCTTTAGTAATAATATAATAATAATACATCCTCAAAGGAGTTTGTCAAAACCCATTCAATTATGCTGTGAAATACACTAATACACAGCTAAATCTATAGCATCTAACTTGCCCCCTTATTCGTATTAGAAATTCATCCATGTCACAGCAAATTAATAAAATAAGACAATTTACTGTTTTAAATAAAAACAGCATGACCAACTTTGAATATGAATTGATTCATTTTCTAACAGAATACCTTTTCTCATTATTCTAAATGTGATATTACATAATTATGACCAACATGAAAACAAAAGAAAATGCTTAGAGCAATTCCCTAGATTCTCTTGTAACTATATTTTCTGAATAATGAGTTGGGAACACCAGCCTGTAAATGGGAAAGGTCGGTCAACGTTTTACACATGACTATATCCCATGGAAAGTCTAACTTAAGGGCATTTATAGTTTACCTTGGCATTTCAGAACAATTGATTAGGAGACCTGCTTGAGAATTTGTTCCAGGTTGTGCATCTGCATATGGGAGGCTGCAAGTGATTTAGATGTGTTATAGGGTACCCACTTTCAATGATAAGGGATTACTGTTGGTATTCATGTGTGACACCGTGAATTGGTGAATTATAAGAGAGTTGTTTAGAGAGTACTCTGTTATTTCCCTCCCTGTTTAGAACTCCCTAGGGTTAACTTGGAGCCTCCATTACTTCAAGTATTTTTTAACCTAGAGTCAAAGGGCCCCCCAAGGGTTCCAAGGATAAATTTCAGGGGCTCTATGAACTTCTATGAGGAAAAACATTTGCAATAACCTTTGGTAGATTTTGTAACATATGGATTTATTTTATGGATTTAAAAACAATTTGAGAAAAGGTCCGTAAACTTCGCCAGACTCCCAAAGGGGCTTATGACACACACACACCAAAAGGTTAAGAATCTTTGATTTAATTCTACTCCCTACCCCCCAACACCATTAAAAAGTATTTAGAAGTGTCACAAGATGGAAGCCTCCATGGCCTGCATTGCCCTCATGCCTGCAGGATGGGCAATAGCTGTGGTCTGCAGTTGAGCCTGCGGCTTCAGTTTGGCCTCATACCCTCACCCAGGTCAAAGTTGTCCAGGAAGATGATTCTGCTGCTAGTTCCAGGACAGAGCCATATAGCGAGGTACTTTGCCCATACATCACAAACTGCTGTAACAGAAAGCAACAGATCCCCAGCTATACCAAGAAGTGGTGATTGGAGTGGCAGTGGTCTTCCAGGCTAGGGGGACCATGAGCATAATGTATGTCTTTGAACATAGCTCTGTGGATAAGAACTGCATGAAGATTCCAGATGAGTTTGACAGTGATCCTTTGTTGGTTCAGCAGTTCTGCAAACAATACAAAGATTTTAAGGATTACTGGCTGTGGATGATTTAGTTTTATCTCCTCCCTCTGAGAGACATATGATGAACGTTGTTATACATATGCTTGTCCTGGTGTTGATGGCATCCTGGTGCACTTGAATGTCAGAGGCCACAGGCTGGTGGTTCAAGAAGCATCCAAGCATCAAGACCCTCTTTCATCATCTGCCCCACTCTACAATTTGGAACCTCACTTCCTGAGACTGGCATGGTAGCATTTCCCTGCATTGACAGTATAGACCCTCCCATGGCTTTATCTCATATAGCTTCTTCCACAATTCTACACGCTTCATGGAGGGCACCATATCAAGACATCTGTTCCTTTACAGAGACCCATCAACTGTAGTGGTGGGCAACTGTAATGATGTCTTCTGGCTTCAGCCAAACAACCGCAAGGCCCTATGACGTTGGGATAGGAACTCTGATGAAGAAACCCTACTCGACCTATCTTTCATCCTCAAAACCATGACCCTGAATGGGTTGGAAAACATGCATCTGTACAGACCTAGGGAATTATGCCTTAGAGGACGACCCTCTGGAGGGCTTCAAACAGTAACAGTTTCAATGAGAGCAGGGGGTGCAGCTGGGTGACCTTGCCAAGGCCACCACACAGAGCATTTTCTTTAGTTCTCTGACCAGCTGCCTCTAGCTCCTATCCAAACAGCTCTGACCACCTCTGTCCTTGGCCTTCCTGGCCGCTGGGGGAACCACTCTGCCCCAGCCTCTGGGTCAGAGTCATCCTGAAAATAAAGTTCTTCTCTCCTGGGAAAAGAAAAGGAATCTCTTAACAAATGTTTGTTTCTTCCCCCTTTCTCCTTATCAAAGAGGAAATTGTGACCCAGAATAATTAAATGATGTTTTTCAAAGTGAAGGAGCTTATTTAGTGAAGAGTATGTTGATAATCTATATACCTTGACTAATGTTACTTTAGCTCAAAAAAGTCTAGTCTCAGGCATTTCTGCCAATCTATAGAGACACGAAAGATTTCTCAGCTAAGGAGGTGGAAATCAGAGACCTGACACTGAAGCGTAGGATCACAGCATGGCATACGAAGGTGAAGGCCATGAAATAGAAAACAAAAAATATGACCACATACTTTCTTTTATAACTCCAAACTTTATTTACCTCCATGACAGTTTCTTCTACTACCACAGTAATGGTGTGGAAGTCAGGGGTTGATTGCTCAACTTGAGCATTTTCAGAGGGCGTGAATGCAAAGGGGCCTGCACTCCAAGCTGTAAAGATAGGATATGTGCCCCCAAATCTTTGCTATTCAAAAAGAAAAGACAAAAGATGGGTAAAGTGAGTTCATATATTAAATGTCTAGCTAGCTGGTTTTATATCTACATGCATATATATGTATGTAAATATGTGTATACATAATACACAATATCAGAATAAATATATTATATATATATATCAGAATTCTAAAAGTATTTCTTTAAATTTAATTGTCTTAATACTCTGAAAATATCTAGCAAATATCTTCCTTTTTTATGTAGAAGTACTAATCTTGGAAATATTAATGGGTCAAATAATTCTGGAAAGCAATTGGGAATTATATACAATAAGTAACTGAATTGTCCATTTCTTTCAACCAAGATGTAGCACTGCTAGGCCTATAACCACAAAGAAAATGGAAACATATCATATGTGTACAAAAATAGTTATATCTTTTTTTGTGATATCAAAAATGAGAGCAAAGTGGATACTCATAAATTAGTAGAACAAAGTATATTATATGAATGTAATGAAATTATCATGTTATATGATATGCTGATTAAAGAAAAAGGGCCTGCAGATCCCCAGGATCTCTGAGGGGCTTGAAGAAGAATAAAGTCACCTAGCACTCACTTCACTGTTAACATGACATAGTTCTAGTACAATTCTATGGAAAGGTGGTTCCCATGGTTGTGGAAAAAATTATTTTCATTTTTGGCCATTTTGAAAAGTTCCATGAATGGATAAGGCGTCTGGACAGGAATTAAGGTGGAGGAAAACAGATAAACTTCAGCTCAACTTAGTTAAGAAAAAAAAAGAATGGAGTGTTTTTCCTGGGAAAATCTCAGATGTCCCTGCTGTTGCAACCATAGGAACCAATCCACACAACATAATAGCATGGGTAGTAATCAAAAGGACTATTCTCAAGATCCTTTTTTGATAACTACAACAGTAGTCCCTCCCAAGGGAGAAGAATTTGGAACTAGAAATCTTATAAAAAGAAATGTTTAATAATATTTTACATATAAATGTGACTGAATGTGTATTGGTAATTTTAGGGACCATAGTAAGGTAGACCATCATTTAGTAAGATGGCATCACCAGATCTGACCCTGACTTGTTAAGAGCATTTTTCCAGATGTGTTTTTTATTGATGAGATTTTTCTTTTCCCTGTCTGGCCATTTCTAGAACAACTCCATATATTTAAAGGAGTGAGTAGTATTGCTGATTTTACCAGCCACCTAATACAAAAATTATCAGTTCTTCCAAAATAAATAAATAAATAAATGTGCCTCAGCACACAGGGATAGATAATAAGGGACTTCTGCAATGAAACAAATGGCTTTTGACATTTTATTCTTATAAAGATTCTAAAAACTGAGTATAGGACAAAAAATAAAATCTTAACTCTGCCATAGATTTGATCATGTAACATCTTTTTTCTTTCCCCTACTGAATAAAGTTGACTGGATCATATATTTTCACAGTTTGGAGGGACCTCAGAGACTATCTTGTCTAAATTGGACAAGACCAAAAATTTCTCTACATTATAATTGCTGGTTTGGTGGTGGTGATTGTGAAGACTCATTAACATCTGAGGCAACACATTCAAATTTTGGACAGCATTATTGGTTAGGAAGTTTGTCCTTATAATGAACTGAAGAAATTTGCTTTTCTGCAACTTTTACCTAATTTGTCTAATTCTTTGTGGATCTAAGCATAGCAATGCCAATACCACTACAATTTGATAGTCCTTAAAGTATTTGAAGATATTAATCATATTCCTCTTAAGGTTTCTCATGCTGATTAAGATGCCATTTGAGACGCTTTAGAAGCCATCAGTGCTCTATCTTGTCAGGCTTATCTCATAGTATTTCCCTCCAAGTGTGTTCAGGTCCAGCCAAAGAGGAACATAGTTCATCCTCCCAACATACTTGTTTGTCCCTATCTTTATGCTTCTATCCTCTGAATGTAATATTTTCCCAATTCCATCCAACTATTGAATTCCTATTCATCTTTTGAAGTCTGATTTGAATCCTAGCTCTTCCACAATTTTTTCCCAAATATTAGACCACAAAATCCAAAAGTATTAACTTGGCCTCCTTACACATAAAGTAGAGCTTATTTTGAATTTATTGTATGGATTTTTCATACAATACTTCAAACTTAAGGTGATTTGTGTATGGGGCCTATCTCCTTACTAATCTGTAAGCTCCATAAGAAAAAAGACCATGTCTTAAGTTAAACTTTCTATTTCTCCAGGACATAACATATAGTCTACATCCTAGCTTCTTAAACTGAATTTCATGGTCCCATATGGGGTCACGTAACTAAATGTGGCAGTCACAAAAAATTTGGCAACAGTAAAAGGTTATCTATGCCTATTTTATATACCTATATTCTGTGGGTCATGTAAAAATTTCTCTGATTGCAAGTGGAAAAATTGGTATACATATACTAGAAACTAAAACTTAATAAAAATTAGATTGAATATAAGTTCCACAAGAAATAGACTAGGTTCTCTTTTATTCTTTCTTTTTTGCCTTAGCATCTATTGCAGTGAGTAGCCCATAGTAGGCATTAAATAAATGTTTGCTTGCTTGATTTATAAATGCTGAATTTCTAGAATTATCTTAGTTCAGATGTAACATATTGCTATAATTCATAGGAAAGGATGTCAGAAACCATCTCTTCCAACCTCATTTGTGAAAGGAAGAAAATGAAACCCATTATGAAATGTACTGTTATGTTATGTAATATTCCTAACCTCAGTCAAGTAGGGTGATGAATATAATAATGCAAAGCATAACTTGGATTAGATTATCAAAATCCTGATTATGTAGTGTGTGCTCAATTAATAATTACAGATTTTGTCGTTACCTTATTTTGTCTGAAATTGTATATCCAATTTCCTATATTCTGTAATAAATGTAAATGTAGTATGTCTTTGGAAAACTCTGTCTCTCCCTCTCTCTGTCTCTCTGTGTCTGTGTCTGTCTCTCTGTCTGTCTGTCTGTCTCTCTGTTTGTCTCCATCTCTCTCTGTCTCTCTCTGTCTCTGTCTCTCTGTCTCTGTCTCTCTCTCTCCCTCCATACTGAGCTTTACAAAGATGTACTTTATGTTTCTTCAAGAAAATAAATGATTCCAAAGTGGGGTCAGTAGCTGATGCTGACCAATGTGCTTCCACATCATTGGACTTTTCCATAATGATATATTTGTTTTTCCAATTCACCTGTCCATTGCCATGGAAATGAACTCTTATGAAATAAACAAGAAAAATGCTTTCATTAAATTAAAATTATCCAGATCCTCAAGTTAGCCACTTTTCTCATCTTGGATAAGGAGAAAACACAGGGAAAACTTTGCTAATATTATTCATATGATAATAAAACCTCAACAAGATCAACTACTGTCTCTTGTTTGGTTGCTCCCTTCCCTACAGCAATTCAAGAAGATAAAATTATCTCATCTAAAAATGCAAGGATGTATCCCCAAACCCTTCACTTCAAGCTATTGAAATTATGTAAATGAGTTTATTCCAAACTTTCAAAAAAAAAAAAAGATATGCCAGAAAAGGCTATTTACTCAGAGATGCAAATAGTTGTTATGCATAACAATAATACAAAGTTTGATCCTAACATATACACTATTTCTAGTATAAATTTTGCTCAACAGAACAAACTCTCAGATAACATGACCTGCTCCTTCTTCCCTGGACACATCCTGGTCATTCCTACCACTTTTTCTTTATTCCTTTTCCTCACATCTCATCCCTTTCCTCAAGTGCCAGTTCAAATCTTATTTCTTCTTTCAAGCCTTCCATCATCCCTTCTGCTAGAAATGGAGCCATTGTACTATACCATGGTACTTATTTTCTATATTCTGGCTTTTACACTGTGGGTTGTGACACCATATAAGATCACATAATTGAATGTAGAGGTTGTGAAAAATTTGGCTACAGTAAAAGTTTATGTATACTTCTTTTATATACCTAAGTATCCAGGGTTGTGAGTGGAAAAAGTTTAAGAAGCCTTGCTCTATATCATTTCAATGGTGCTTTCTAGGGGTTGATTTGAATTAGTTTTCTGTACATTTGCTTTATCACTATGTCTAAAGGACTCCTTGAGGATAGTGCATTGTCTCTTTTATATTATCCCCTCTTGGAATTTTTACTACACCAACTTGCACTTCTACTCTAAGGTGGCTCCTATTCAGAATTCAAGGAAATTCTGTCAATCTATACTCATACAATTACATATCATTTGTTTCAACCAATAAACTCTCCTTTAATAGCATACACAGTTACATTAAAGGAAAGATATTTACTTAATGGATATCATGAGAAAAGTGTCTATAAGACATCACCCCTATTAAACTAAAATGTACTTTTCCACAAGTAAATGGAGTATTCATGAAAGGGTGAGGACAAACTAGTGAGTACACTGGAAGTGAGGAATGTATATAGGAAATATGTATGGCCATGCAACCCCCACCTCTGGTACTATGGGGTTTTGATAATTCATCTCTTCTTGTGGTATCTTTATATTATCCTCCCTTCTTAGAGTATTTCAGATGGGGATATTGTTTAACTGTGTTCTCTGAGCCTACTTAACCTAGCTTAATTGTTGACTTTTGGTGCTAATTCTCTCTTGAATAAATGGCTGGATTTCTTCTCTGTTGCCAGGGTTTATGCTCTTATGCTCCTTGAAATTGTTTCTTACAATTAGCTTTCAGTCCCTGGTTTTCCTACTAGTGGAGTAGTAGCACTACAAGATACTATAGGCAATGGGGGTCAGGAGACAAAAGAAAATAGCTGGATATGTTGGGGCAGCATAAGCATCACACTCCAAAAGCTGCTTCTTGCCCCAAATGACTTTATTTTTCCCATGGTTCATAGGCACAGCTTTTAAATGTCATCAAAATTGTGGCCATTAGTTTGTTAGACAATAGTCAACTGCTTTACTACTTCTAGCAGATAATTCTATAATACTCCTTGAAGGGTTAATAGTATGTAGGCAAATATTTGAATCTTACTTTTAACATACTATCCCCTTGTTATCAGTGTTATCTGTTTATGACTTTCTATAATTACATCAGTTACACAAAGAAAGAGATCAAATTCCTCTATACCGTAAATAATTATTTATACTTATTTTAAATTCTCCAAAGCCCAAACTTCACTGTTCTTATCTGAAATTACCAATATTCTAAGATGTCCAGTTCTCCCTTGTGAATTCAGCAATAAATTTCAATTAACTATATATAATCAATGACAGTCTATCTATCTATCTATCTATTATCTATGAATAGTCACAATAAACATATACGTTTAGTTTCTAGAATATATATTTGCTCAATTATAAATTTGCAAACAAGTTCTTCTCTGGAAATCTGTAGTCCAGAGGTTGCAAATGAATAGTATATTAAATTTAAAATGATAAAAAATATGCTAAAGCAAAGTATGGTTAATGCCCATATGCCATAATTCAGGTAAATATGTGAAACCTAGTGTTAGGGCTGTCAAATATTTTTTTTTAATTCCTTTTAAATGTGTTCTCTCAATTCCTTCCTAATTAAACCCCAGTTTATATCAAGCCCTTTTCTGCATTATGTAAATGTATGTATGTTTATGGGTTTTGATCAGATTCCCTGTTTTACTAAATGGGCCCTTAATATATTGCTAAGTATCATAGTATTTTGAGCCATGACTACATGGTTTGAAATATATGTGTATGATGTACATATCCATTCATACATGTATGACACATGCCAATATGTGCACATATAATTATCCCCATATGTCTGTATGCATATATTCAGAACATGAAGGCATGGGACAAAACAATAAGACATTAAACAGTGCATTGAGGGACCCAGTTAGTATAAGAGGGACAATCCGATGAAGATTATATATGCATGTATGCATATATGTGTATATATGTTTACATACACATACACATTCTTCTCTGCATACATGCCTGTGTGTATATATATGCACATATGTATGCATATGGTTGTCTATAACATGCACATGCATGTTTATAAACATATACATGTGTATATATGTATGTGTCTCTATTTCTCTCTCTCTCTTTCTCTCCTTTCTCTCTTTCTCTGTACTGTCAACTGTATGTCCTGACATAACTTCACTGATTCTACTATGGGAGATAACTAGAGCCAGAAGGGATGACCCCAAATGGCATCAAGTGCCTGCAAGACAGGCAAATTGACTATGACTAC
This sequence comes from Dromiciops gliroides, assembly GCF_019393635.1. NCBI lineage: Eukaryota > Metazoa > Chordata > Mammalia > Microbiotheria > Microbiotheriidae > Dromiciops > Dromiciops gliroides. Next base: position 320,713,725 of record NC_057864.1, on the reverse strand, counting down.
TTTAAAATCTCTCTCAGCAATGCTTGTTTCTCAAAAAACTAACATGTTTTTTTCTAACTTCAAACATAATTTATACACAAGCATTTAACCATTAATACGCTTGGAAAATGCCTTGCTATCATATATTCATGAACTCTCAAAGCACTTCTGTGTACAAAGAAGATGGCAAACACTGTTCTTTCCATTTTTACAAAGTGCTGAAATGATTTGCTCCAAGCTTTCAAGTACAGACAGAGCCAAATGGAGTGTCCATCAGTTTCTGCTTCCCAGGTCTTTTTGCAACCACATTGCATCTTGAATGACCCATTGCATACTACCTCAAATGTTGTTGTTTTGTTGGAGTTTTTTGTGAACATTCCTTTTTTTTAATTTCCTAGCAATAAACATTTATTTTCCAGTTACATGTAAGGGTAGTTTTCAACATTCATTTTCATAAGATATAGAGTTCCAAATTTTTCTCCTGTGGTAAAAAATGAAAGTTTTTAAGTAAAATTTAAAAGAGTTGGTTAACAATAACTGAAGGACGCCAGTTTTTGAAGGACCACCCTTTTGGGGAGGAGACTGTGAGGAACAGCCATGCGCCTGCTGATACCGAGCACTCCACTTCTGGGGTGCGAGCTTAAAAGGAAGGAGAGAATGGAAGTGGTCTCTCTCGCTTTCTCGCTCTCTCTCTGCACACACACGCTGACTCAGGTTTGACGGCGTGCTCTGGTGATTGGCCTGGTCCTCAGTAGCAGCACGTGCTTGACATGGTTCTCAGCCTCAGAGGTGGCCTTAGGATTTGGTGAGTTTTATAAGGAATATAATCTAAGATTAGATCTAAGACTATTTATTTGTATTTCTACTTTCCTATTTCTCTAATCAGCATCACCTTGTTTGTTGGCTAATTAGTTCCCAAACAATAAAAGCTAAGTAATCCATCTCTAACTAAAGCTCAGAGGCTTCTTTCTCTTACTAGTCTGGGAGATATATAAGGGAAATTTTAAAGGGGAGTTTAATGCTCTTATATCCAATTTTAAATCTCACACTCCCTTCTTCCCTCCCTTTCCTCCCTCCTCCACAAGATTGCAACTAGGTTATATATGTACAATCCACAAGTGTTCTTTTTACCAGTTCTTTCTGTAGGGGTCTATAGTAAGCTTCCTCATTAGTTCCTTGGTATTGTCTTGGATGATTGCACTGCTGAGAGTAATTATGTCATTCACAATTGCTCATTGAACAATACTGCTGTCACTATGCACAATGTCCTCCCAGCTCTGCTCACTTCACTATACATTGATGTTCATTAGTCTTCAAAGGTTTTTCGGGGATCATTCTGTTTGTCATTTCCTGTAGCACAAGACCATTCCACTAAAATAATATAGAACAGCTTTTTCCATCATTCCTTAATTGAGGGACATTCCCTTGATTCTCAATTTTTAGCCTCCACCAAGAGTTGCTATAAATATTTTTTGTACAATATTTCCCCCTGTTCTCTTTTTCATGATTACTATTGTTAACTGTTTCCCTTCTAACCTATTCCCTTCCCCATGATATTTATTCTATTATCCATCTTCTTTCATCCTATCACTCTTCAAACGGGATTTGCTTCTGTCTGTCCTCTTCCCCCACTCTGCCCTTCCTTCTTTTGTCCCTCTCTCTTTATCCTCTTCCCTTCCTATTTTCCTGCAGGGTTAGAGAGATTACTCCACCCAATTGAGTGTATACATAATTCCCTCCTTGAGCCAATTCTAATGAGATTGAGGTTTTTGAGCCAATTCTGATGAGCTTTAGGCTCATTTACTGCCCTGATTAAATAGATTACTCCACCCAGTTGGGTGTGTCTGTTAGTACCTCTTTGAGGCAGCTCTGATGAGTTTAAGTTCTTTGAGCCTTTTCTGATGAGTGCAAAATTCATTTACTGCCCTGATCCTCTCCCATCTCTTCCCCCACTCCATAAGCCTTTTCCTGTTTCTTTCATGTAGGATTTCACCTCTGCCATTCCACCTCCCCCAGTGAATTCCCTTCACCCCTCAATTTAACCCTAAAGATGTCAACACCTAGCTAACTGACACAGTAGACAAAGCATCACCCCTCTACCCAGGGGGATCCCAGCCAAAACCTGGCCTCAAACAGAAGACAGTCGTCCACTGTATGACCCCAGGTATGTCCCCCAGCTCCAATTTTTTATGGTTCTCTAGGGTCTTGTATTTGAAAGTCAAATTTGCCATTCAGTTCAGGTCTTTTCATCACAAATATCTGAAAGTCTTCTTTTTCATTAAAGTCCCATTTTTTTCCCCGCTGAAAGATAATGCTGAGTTTTGCTGGGTAGGTGATTCTTGGTTGTAATCCCATTTACTTTGCCCTCTGGAATATCATATTCCATGCCCTCTGGTCCTTTAATGTAGAAGCTGCTAGATCTTGTGCTATCCTGACTGGGGCTCCACAGTACTTGAATTCTTTCTTTTTGGCAGCTTGCAATATTTTCTCCTTGAACTTACAGGTCTGGAATTTGGCTATAATATTCCTAGGAGTTTTCCTTTTTGGATCTCTTTCTAGAGGTGATCAGTGGTTTCTTTCAATTTCTATTTTAGCTTCTTCTAGAATTTCAGGGCAATTTTCCCTGAAAATATCTTGGAAAATGGTGTCTAAGCTCTTTCCTTGATCATGGTTTTCAGGTAGATGAATAATTTTCAAATTATCTCTCCTGGAACTATTTTCCAGGTCAGCAGTTTTCTCCATAAGGTATTTCACATTGCCCTCTATGTCTTTATTCATTTGGATTTGCTTTATTGTGTCTTGGTTTCTCATAAAGTCACTGGCTTCCATTTGTTCAATCCTAATTCTTAGGCAATTATTTTCATCTGAGAACTTTTGTACCTCCTTTTCCATTTGGCCAACTTGACTTTGCAAGCTGTTAAATTTTTTCTCATGTCTTTCCTGCATCACCCTCATTTCTCTTTCCATTTTTTCTTCTACCTCTCTAATTTTATCTTCAAAGTCCTTTTTGGGCACCTCTATAGACTGAGACAAATTCGTATTTTTCTTGGAAGCTTTAGATATAGCAGCCCTGATGTTGACATCTTCCTCTGAGAGTCCACCATGATCTTCCTTGTCACTAAAGAAACTTTCTATGGTCCTCACCTTTCTCTGTCAGGGAATCTTGCCTTTCATATACTTGACTGTTAGCTCCTTAAAGTGGGGCACTGTTTCCAGGCTGCACTATCCCAAGCTTAAGAACTCCCAGGTGGTATGATTTAAGGAGGAGCAGGTTCTTCACTCACCTGTCCTGTTCCCTGGTCCTTAGATGACCCCAGACCAACTTGCTAATCAACCAGTTTTGTGTGTTGTCATTGTTAGCTCCAAGGAGCTTGTGCCCCTCCCCCACCTGGGCTACTGCTACTCAAGCCTACCTCTTGGTTCTCAGGAGGGGTATAAAATCCAAGGTCTGCCTTAGCACCAGCATAGACCCCTGTAGACTCTCCCCTGCCCAGGGCTCAGCCCACTCACCAGACTGTGAGCTTAGTTCCAGAAGACCCTGGTGCTTCAGCTGATTCAGAGGCTCTGGGAGTCTGCTTCTCTGGTGAGGCCTTCCTGGGACTGGATCTGTGTCAGGGTGACTGTGGCGTTGGGCTTGACTCCTATATTAGCACAGTAGCTCCCTCCTTCTGATCTTCCAAGCCGTTCTTGGTTAGATGATTTCAGCACATTCTTCTATGAGTTTGGCTGTTCCGGGCATTTTCCTATGGCATTATTTGGATGTTTTGGGGAGCGATCATGTCATGAGTTCGGGCTGAACATTCCTAAAGATGAGTAGTTATTGCTTTGTCATTATTATTTTAGATAGCCTATACAATTTAAGATCTGTGTTTATGGTGTTATGGGAAACTGAATGCCAAAAGACATATGCAAAATGTATTATAATCATTTTTACTTTGATCTTTCCAAAAACCTATATTTGAATTTGTGTAAGCACCATTTCCAATAATGCAAAGTGTAGCCCTTCTTAGCCATACCTTCTATAGCCAAAAATATACATCAACCAAGAACTAACCTTCTGGAGATTAGTGTCTCTGACCTTCTCTGCCATAGTCCTTTGATAATACACAGTCTGGTGACAGGTCTATACTTGGAAATGTCCTACTTCTAGTACCTACCAACAATAGCAATTTGTAAGCAGGCTTTGAGGGTTCATAGTCATTTTCACTACAGATTTACATTTTAGAGGCCATTAATTGTTAATCACAACCCTAAATAAATGTTCAATTATGTTCAGATGGGGAATGCAGATGACTGTTGGTGCTTTGATTCTGTGCCAACAAAGTACCAACTCTGGAGGATTCTACAGCTGGAAGAGACAATCCTCCCATCAATAGACTCTGTGCTATGCTGTCATAGCACCATCCTACCTAATTCAGAAAGCCTTATTTTGACTTATCGATAGAAAAAATGGTCATCAGATAATGACTTGATTGCTTTTTTTTTTTTAACTGTGGTGATCTGTGGATCAAATTAAAAACACAAAATAGATATCAATACTGTGCACCTCTCTTTACTCAACTGAAAAAGTAGTTACCAGCATTGCTAAGGTCCCCACAATTTTAGGCCTCCATAAACAATCTAAATATTGATACTTCTAATGTACAATGATTGTTTTATAAGCAATGAGGTGATTTAGTGAGGAGAGTACTGGGTCTGAGTTCAAATCCATCTTCAGACACTAATTACATGATTTTAAGCAAATAGCTTAGCCTATTTCTATCTTTTTTTCTTTATTTGTAAAATGGCCTTAATAGTACTTGCCTCTTGGTGTATTTTGGAGAATCGAGTAATCCTTGTTAATATTTTTTGTAAATCTTAAAGTGCTAAATTAAAAGGGCTTATTAATTTCATTTTTATTTTTAATGTATTTCCTAGTTGTAGGGCTTGCCAACACTATAATTTTTATAAGCAATATTTGAAAAACCAAAGTTGATTCCACTACAGATTAAAGGATGAGAGAAGTCATTGTGAAGTGAGAAGGCCTAACTTAAAGGGCTGAAGTTGATATTAATGTAATGGATGGAATTCATGGATTCAATACCTGATTATAACAGTATCAGATATATCCATATGAACATTTTGCATATAAATGAAATCATAACAAATAAAGACACCACAGGCTGGTTTACATATATTACTTATGGAAGTATAAAAAGCAATTGGAGTAAGTTTCATATTACACAGATAGCCTGCTTATTTCCACTTGTAGGGTTCACAGTGAGCACAAAGAAGCAGACCACCATGAAGATAATCGTAGCTTACACACACTCAGGTAGAGAAATTATGGAAAGAACTTAAAGAGTATTTGCCAAGCTGTTATGCTTTGCATTGGTATTTGATTTACTGAAAAATAACATTAAAAAGCAAACTTTTAGAAAATGTCCCTTTTTTGGAATAAAACATTTCTTGATTAATTAAAACTAAAGATTTTTAACAAGAATTTTTTTGAGGGAGCAGCTCTAGGGTGGTGAGGAATCTACAACTTACAGAGGCCTCAGAGCAGAAATCCAGTGACCTGGACCCTACCTGTCAGCACAAGAACCTTGCAACAGTGGCCTCTGTGGCCCAGGAGCAGATCTCAACTTTAAAAGTGAAAAAAAAAAAGCCACAACATGAGTAAGAAACAGAAAAGGGCCCTTACCATTGAGAGCTTCTTTGTTGAAAGAGAAGACCAAAACACAAATTCAGATGAGGACAATACTCTCAAAATGCTTACATGGGAAACCTTAAGTGGGAAAATGAATTAGCCTGAAGAAAAAAAGTTTTCTTGGAATTGCTCAAAAAATATTTTAAAAATCAAATGGGGGCAGCTAGATGGCGCAGTGGATAGAGCACCGGCCCTGGAATCAGGAGTACCTGAGTTCAAATCCAGCCTCAGACACTTAACACTTATTAGCTGTGTGACCCTGGGCAAGTCACTTAACCCCAATTGCCTCACTAAAAAAAAAAATCAAATGAGAGACATAGAAGATGGAAAAATAAATGAGAGTTATGCAAGAAAACTATAAAAAAATAGTCAATAACTTGGAGAAGGAAGCACAAAAATTAACTGAAGAAAACAATTCCCTAAAACATACAATTTGCCACATGGGAGAAAAATTGGCCACATGGAAAAATAGATGCAAAAGCTTATTGAAGAAAATAATGCCTTAAAAAGTAGAATTGGGCAGATGGAAACCAATGACTCCATGAGACACCAGGAATCAGTCAAACAATCAAAAGAATGAAAAAATAGAAGAAACTGTGAAATACCTCATCAGAAAAACAACTGACCTAGAAAATAGATCAATGAGAGATAATTTGAAAATTATTGGATTACCTGAAAGCCATTATCAGAAAAAGAGCCTTGACATTATATTCAAGGAAATTATCAAGGAGAACTGCCATGGAATTGTAGAATCAAAGGATAATAAATAATAAATATTTAATAATAAATAATGTTAATAATAAAAATAAATAATAAATAATCATTGAGAGATTCCAATGATCATCTCCAAAAGAGACCCCAAAAGGTCAACTCCAAGGAATATCATAGCTAAATTGCAAAATTATCAAGTAAAGGATAAAATACTGAAAGCAGCCAGAAAGAAACAATTTAAATATCATGGAGGATTACAGAGGACCTGGCAGCTTCAACATTAAAGGAGCAGAGCAATTGGAATATTATATTCCAGAAGGCCAAGTTATTGGGATTACAATCAAGAATGTACTACCCCAAAAAATTAATCATAATCTTTTGGGGGAAAAGATGGACATTAAATGAAATAGGAGACTTTAAAGGTTACCTAATAAAAAGTCCAGAACTGAAGAGAAAATTCAGTATACAAATTCAAGAGTCAAGTGACACATGAAAAGCAGTGCAATGATCCAAGACAATTCACAAGAACATATCCAGATCCACATCCACATCCAGAAAAAAGAACTGGATTCTGAATGCAGATTAAACCATTCGGTTTCTACTTTTTTGTTTGTTTATTTTTCTTTTTGAGGTTTTTCCTTTTTGTTCTGATTCTTTTTTACAAGATAACTAATGCAGAAATATGTTTAATGTGATTATACATATACATTTATGTATATAAACCTATATCAGGTTGCTTTTTGTCTTGGGGAGGGGGAAGGGAATCTAGGAATGGAGAAAATTTTGGAACTAAAAATCTTATGAAAACAAATGTTAAAACTATTTTTACATGTAGCTGGAAAATAATAAAATACTTTTATGATTAAAAATATTTTTTAAACAATAAGTATATTGATATACTGAGGGAAGGAGATATCAAAAACATCTTATAAAATTGATTATACCTTATTGGAAAAACATGCTTTTTGTAAAAGTCATTTTAGAATTAATTATCTTTACATTCATTAAAATCACCAACCATTTAAATGAAATGTCAAAAACAATGAAACCCAAAGAAATATTCATAATCGTGGTAGTGATAGTAGTCATAGGTTTAGAAAGGTAGGAGAAAGAGGAGGAGAAAGAGTAACTTTCTCTAGTATATTATTCTGCTAAAGAAACACAATAAAATTCCCAATGTAGTCTACACCTACAAAAATAAGAAAATATATGTAATTATAGCGACTCCAACTCAAAGGTTAAAACAAGATGTCAACTCCTAAAATTAGGAAATATTCAAGACATTGACTTTGACAAAATTTATTTGATTCAAAGTACTCATCATAGTTACAATAACTTAAAAATCACCTCGACTAGATCTTTACACTTGATCTTTTTATGTCAAAGAAATGTGGTAGCACAGGGCAATATAATTTGACCATTTATCTACCATGATTAGCTCTTGTTCTCATAAATTTAAAATCAATTCCTTATATTGCACATAAGACCTTCATAAGACACACTTGGTATAATTCCCCTCCCCTAATTTCCTCCCCCTTCTTATTTGACCCTGAATTGGTTCTGCTTGTGGAAAAATACTTATACATAATCAATAATTCCGCGTTATGTTTTTCATTTGTTACTGTCACTTCTGTGGTCATGCCTCTTCCCTTTTCTATAGCTGCTGTGACAAGTAAAATGTAATGTGTAGTCACCTTATACTTGTCCCAAGTGTAGGGGAAACTAGCTAGGGTTTACTTACAAATTGAAGCTCTAGCACCAAGGTTTAACATTAAGCATTTATTACTGAAAAAGAGAACACTGTGTCAGGAGAGCCAAGGAAAGACCTATCTAACTTAGCTCCCTCAACTTACACAAAGCAACAGCCTGACCACGGTTCTCTCTAATCTCTAGCCACAAAGAGGAAGTTCCTATGTCCTGTGAGAGTGCGAAGCTCCCTGTAGTCTGGAAGAGAGGAGGTTCTCCCCACACTGCCTCAAGCTAATTGGCTGGTAGCATTCAAGTCCAATTGATTGACCTGACTTAAAGGTGATCTTGTGTTGACATTCAAATTCCTTAGCTTCTGAGACCTATCCTTCTTGAGGGTGGCCAGGTGTGGTTTCAATTTAATTAACTTTACGTGGGTTTAATCATCAAAGTCAATCACCTCCACTGAATTCAATCACTAATCATCAATTCTCCTGGAGGTGGGGCCTTTGGGCATTGGCAATTCCCATTATTTTCTCACACAGCTCAAAGTTATATCTTCACTGGCCTACTCCATTACTTTCTTTATAGTGTGATTATCTTGGCATACATATGAATTCATGGCCTATACCCTAATTTATCCCATACTGTTACCAGTTTTCTGGGTAGAATTCAACAGTGACTGATTTTTATTTTTTTTTTTGTGAGGCAATTGGGGTTAAGTGACTTGCCCAGAGTCACACAGCACTAGTAAGTGTTTAAGTGTCTGAGGCCAGATTTGAACTCAGGTCCTCGCTGAATCCTAGGGCCGGTGCACTACCCACCCCGCCACCTAACTGCCCAGTGACTGAATTCTTAATCAGTTTTTGGGTTGAGACTGAACCAGTAACTAGAATTCACATGCAAGAAGTTTGAGTTAAAACTCAGGAAAAAATCTGGGTTCCCTGAACACTAGGTTTTATACCCAATGTGTTCGATAAATGAAGCTCTCTGTTTTTTTTTTTTTTTAACCAGTACTATTTATTAAAAACAATTACCAGCTTGTGGCAATTTGTGAGATGTAATATAACTATGCCCACACTTTTTCATTTTTTCATTATGTCCCTTGAGATTCTGATGGTTTGTTTATCCAGATGAATTTTATTATAATTTTTAAACTCCATGAAATAAACATTTTTTAGTTTGACATTAAATAAGTAAATTAATTTATGTAGTATTATCAAGTATATTATGTTGTTATGATCTGACTAATATAAAAAATTTCTGCAAATTTTTAGTTATGCATATTCTATAATGATGCTTGTAATTTGCCTTTAATAGGTCCATGTGTGTTCTGGTAGGTAAATTCTAAATTATTTTATGTGTTCTGTAAGGTTTGATAGTTTGGTTTCTTTTAATGGAATTTTTTTTCTTTGTCTTTTCCTGTTGGGTTTTGTGATAATATAAAATTCTGATGATTTATGTGGCTGATAAGAAGACTGAATTCATTAATTACTTAAAATTAGTTAAATTGACTTTTTAAAATCTCTATAATAGGTATCATATCAAAACTTAACAAGCTTCTTTTCTTTTTTCAATATATATTACTAGCTGCCTTTCTTCCAATATGGTAAATAATAAGCATGATCATGGAAAAAATCTCCTTTGGCCCTTAATCTTATGTAAAAAAAAAAATATATTTTCTCTTGTACATAAAAGTTAACTCTTGATATTATATTAATACTTATCGTCGTAGAGTCATCTGTTCCTATGCATTATAATGTTTTCTTTTCTTAATGCAATCAAATGTTGATTTTTGTAAAAAAATACTTTTCAGCTTTTCTCTATATATTATGTATTATTTTCATTATCAATATGCTATATTTTTATTTTTCCTTTTATTGAAGCAATACTACCTTTTGTGTATAAAACCCAAACCTGATTGTAGTATAGCAACTTTTAAATATGTATTATATGACATTCATTAATATTTATTTGATATATTTTTTCTATGTTCATTAGTTGGTCCACAGTTTTCCTTCTCTGTTTACTCTCTGACTAGATCAGGTATATTGCCATATTTTCATCATAGGATAGTTTGGAAGGGTCACATTATCCTTCTTTTGCAAGTAGTCCGATGTAATTTTAGAACTAATTCCTAAAATGCTTCAAAAATACTTTGTAAAGTCCATCTGTCTTATTTTATTTTTGAGAATTCATTAATGTCTTATCTAATTTATTTTCCTTTTTCATATTGGGTTATTTAAAATAATCTTTTTCTATTAATATAGGTATTTTACAAATTCTTAAGCATTCATCGATTTCATGTTATCAGTTTTTGGCTTATAATGAGAACATAATTTCTGATGATTCATTTCTTTTCAATTATTGTGAAATCTCCTTGTTAATTTTGATGTGGACAATTTTGCTTTCAACACTTCAAAAAGTCAGAATAACAGTTTATTTTATTCATTTTATTTAAAATTAATTCCATTTTTAAATTTATATTTTTCAATTTGATTAATCTCTAGGTTTTTGAAATTTCTTCTTTGATTTTTAATGCTCTTTGTTCTCTATTATCTTCCAGCTGCTTGATCCATTTATTTATTTCTTTGTTCTTTCATTTATTTTCATTCCATTTATTTATCTATCTATTGATTTATCTGTTTGTTAATTCATTCATCCATTCATTTTCCTACTTCTTTATTCATTTCTTTATTGATTGATTTTTCTTCTTTTATTAATAAAAATGCTGTATTTTTTCCAAAGAGGGAAAAACCCCCTTTTCTTCCAGAATGGCTTAGTTTTATTTAGTGAGTGTTTGGTTTTTTTTTAATTTTTACAAAGGAATATTTACTTCAACATTATAGCCAGAACAAATATGCAAATGTTTACAAAAGCTCTAAGGACATAACTCCCTCCAACATACCACATTAATTTCAGAGGAATGAAGGGAGATTTTGTTTACAGCTTTACTCATTTACTACATAGCTTTTTTCCCCACCCAGTTTTAAGTACAAAGCCCTCTGGGAAAGCCTCCTAGGACTTTGGCTTCTTAGGGTTTTATTGATTGCATGGCAGCAACATTGGAGATGGAATCCTTGTTCCAAGGTTACCATGGCTCCCAATCCTTAGTTGGGGACTCTACTACCTGTACCTAGAATTGAAAGTTACAAATGAAAACAAAACAAAATTCCATGGTCATTCCTTGGGGCCATAGGTCCCAAGAGAAAGTGAAGTAACTCTCCAGTCTTCACTCAATTTATTTCACCATTTCCCTAGCATAAGTGGAATCCTTCATCCTATATGTTACTTAAAAGAGAAGTCCCATACATTTGTTTATGTTGTCCCATTGTTGTCATTTTATTGATAATTTTTAGTTGTTTTTATGATTTTTTAATTTTAATCATCAATTCTATAGGCTTGTATTTAGTCATCAATTAACTTACTTTTTTTTCTTCTACTGCCCTTTAAAGAATGTCCATTATATTACATAACTTTCCATAAAGTAAATATTTAATATTTCTTTTCCGAATTTGTAACCCTGCAAGCTGAGGTTCTTTTTCATGGAATTTTTTAGATCCAAAAGAGGTACACTTAATTTCCCCACTATTATACTTTTACTTTGTATTTTTACACAATTTAAATAATTTTTTCCTTCAAATATTTACCAGTAATGCAATTTTGTGCCTATAGCTTAAGTAATGTTATTGGTAATGGTCTATGATGCCTTTTAAGAATGATGTAGTTAATCTATTTATCTCCATTTATCATGTTTTTTTTACTGTATCTGCCTGAAATTATGATTTCTGTCTCTATCCTTTGAGTTTATTTTAAGTATAATAGATTCTGATCTAGCATTTCATTTTAACTCTTAAAATCCTTATGCTTCAAGGGTTTTCTTTTTGCTGTGTTTGTTTTGTTTTTGTAAATAACATATTATTGGATTCTGATTTTTCCTTGTTTTGTTTTTGTTGCAGGGCAATGAGGATTTAGGACTTGCCCAGAGTCACACAGCTAGTAAGTGTCAAGTGTCTGAGGCTGGATTTGAACTCAGGTACTCCTGAATCCAGGTCTGGTACTTTATCCACTGTGCCACCCAGCTGTCACTGAATTCTAATTTCTTATCCATTTGGTTTTTATTTTCAATTTATAGGAGAGTTCATGTCCTTCAGAATCATAACTGTTCATTGTATGCATCATGTCCTATGTGTTTTTTCAACCTTTTCTTTATCGTCATAAAGAGAAAATAGGTGGTAAATAGTAGTTTCAATATCATTTTTGATCTGCAAATGAAATTACATGTTTCTGCTTCATTTTCCCTTTTTTCCTATTGCCTTGCTGCATCACAAGTTTTTTTTTTCTTTAAAAAGTCCTCCCTATAATATGTTCTTCCTCTAATCAGAATGGTTTTTATTACAGCTAATCCTTCATCTACCCTGCCTTCCATCTAATATCCCATCCCACTTTGAATTGTAATGTTATTTCTATATCATTTTCTTTCTGTGTAGAAATGTGCTTGTACATAGGTCACCTTTATTTATTTTGTTCAGATGAAAGTGAAGTACATAAAATCCCCATTAACATTCTTCCATTTTTGTTTCCTAATCATCTTATTAACCCCTGTTATGTTGGCTAGCAACTGCCGCTCTTTCTTTTGCTGTTTTCTCCAGAAGAAATTCCTCTATCCATTACATTTTCTTCTTCCCCCTAGATCATAAAGAGAGAAAAATTACCCCATGCAATCTTCCTATTTTATATAACTTTGTCTAGACTAATGAAGACATGGTTGTGAAAGGAATACATGTATTTCTTCTTTTCTCTGACTATCTTATGTATGCATAATCTTAGTGCCTTCATTTGCTCAGGTGTTTCTACCTTTTTCTTTCTCTTGACTACTGTATTGCTACTTCAGAATGTCTATTCAATTCATTTCAGTCCTTTGATGATAAATGCTTCACATCCTCTATTTCATAATAGATCATTTTTTTTTCCCTGAAAGATTATACTCATTTATTTTTCTGGTTATTCTTGGATAATGCATTTATAGGTTTTTTGTGGAATATTACATTACATATTATCCTTTTGATATATGGCAGCCTCCAAGTATTTTAGGATAAGGCTGTATTTTTATGGTATTTAGGACACTTTCTTCTTAGTGGTATAATTATTTCTTCTTTTTACTGCATATTTGGATTTTGCCTATAAAATTCCTAGTAGTTTGATTTGTAGGTTTCTGTTCTTTTTTATTATAAAAGTATTTTGTTATTTTCTAGTTATATATAAGGATAGTTTTCAATTTTGTTTTCAAAGGATTTTACTTCTACCCTCACTTCCTTCCCTCCTACCAAAGCTAGAAAGCAATCTGATATAGGTTATATATGTGCCATCACAATTAAACATATTTCTGCATTAGTCATATTCTGAAAGAAGAATCAGAGCACAAGGAAAAAAAATCAAAAAAGAAGGAAAAAAACAGTCCAAAAGTAGATACAGTATGGGTCAATTTGCATTCAGAATCCACAATCCCTTTTTTCTGGATGCTGAGAACATTTTCTATCATGAAGTTCTTTGAAATTGTTTTGGATAGGTGCACTGCTAAAAAGAGCCAAGTCTATCACCATTGTTCATCACACAATGTGATGTTACTGTATACAATGTTCTCCTGGTTCTGCTTCATCTCAGTCAGCTTTCAGTTCATGTAAGTCCTTCAAGGTTTCTCCAAACTCCTCCTACTCATCATTCTTTTCACATAAATATTTTAAAACTTTGTGTTCTAAAATTGACTTCCTCCCTCCCTCCTCAACTCTCCCTATGCAATCAAGCAATTCATTATAAGTCGTACATGTGCAGTTATGCAAAGACATCTCACATTAGTCAGGTTGTGATCTAAAATAGATAAAATAACTTTAGAAAGAGAACCTGACAGATAAAAAAATATATACTTCAATCTGTATTCAGATACCATCAATTCTTCCTCTCTTGATGGTTTCCATTTTTCATATGTCCTTCTGATATCTTCCTGCTCATCATTTCTTTCAGTTACTATTGTTAACTGGATTTACCCTCCATTTTATTTCCTCCCCTTGATATGTACTCTATTTTATATTTTCATTTACTCTATCCTTTTGAAAGGTTTTGCTTTTACTGACCCTCCCCCAATCTGCCCTTCCTTCCTTTGCCTCTTCTCTCTGTCCCCCGATCTCCTTCCCCTCTCACTTGCCTCAGGGCAAGATATATTACTATAACCACTTGAGTGTGTATGTTTATTCCCTTTTTGAGCCAATTCTGATGAGTGAAGGTGCACTCACTCCCCCCCCCCCCCCCTGCTTCCCCATCTTCCCTCCACTCCATAACCTTTTTTGTTTCTTGTATGTGAGCTACTTTCCCCTTCCACAACTCCCTATTGCTTTCATCCAGTGCATTCGCTGATCCCTTAACTTTATTTTAAAGATGTCATTATGGGTCAGCTAGGTGACACAGTGACAAAGGTCCAGTCCTGGACCCAGGAATCCCCAAGCCCAAATCTGGTCCCAGACATAAATCAGCACACCCTGTCTGCCCCACAAAAAACAACAATAAAAAATATGCTTTTACAGATATCATCCCTCATATTGAATTCATAACTGTGCCCTTTGTCTTAGTAAATTCCTTTCAGCTGTCTTAATACTTAGAAAGTTATTATGAGTTAGAAGTATTATCTTCCCATGTAGGAATGTAAACGGTTTAATCTTTAATATCCCTCATGAATTATTTTTCCTGTTTACCTTTTCTATTCTTCTATAGGGTCTTGTATTTGAAAGTCAAATTTTCTATTCTATTCAGATCTTTTCATCACAAAGGCCTGAAAGTCCCCTTTTACATTGAAGTCTCATTTTTTCTCCTGAAAGATTATACTCAGTTTTGCTGGGTAGGTGATTTTTGGCTGTAGTCCCACTTCCTTTGCCCTCTAGAATATCATATTCAAAGCCCTCCATTCCTTTAATGTAGATGCTGCTAGATCTGGTTCTATCTTTACTGTAGCTCCACAGTATTTGAATTGATTTTTTTAGCTGCTTGCAATATTTTCTCCTTGATCCAGGAGCTCTGGAATTTGACAATAATATTCCTGGAAGTATTCCTTTTAGAATCTCTTTCAAGAGGTGATTGGTGGATTCTTTCAATTTCTATTTTACCTTCTTCTTCTAGAATTTCATGGAAATTTCCCCTGACAATTTCTTTGAAGATAATGTCTAAGCTCTTTCTTGATCATGTTTTTCAGGTAGTCAAATCATTTTCAAATTATCTCTCCTGGATCTATTTTCCAAGTCAGATGCTTTTCCAAAGAGTATTTCATATTGCTCTCAATTTTTTTCTTCATTTGGATTTGCTTTACTGTGTCTTGGTTTCTCAAAAGTCATTAACTTCCATTTGTTCAATTCTAATTCTTAGGCAACAATTTTCTTTAGAGAGCTTTTGTACCTCCTTTTCAATTTGGCTTTTAAAGCTGTTGAATTTTTTTCTCATGTTTTCTCCTGCATTGCTCTCATTTCCTTTTCCATTCTTTTCTCCATATGTCTAAATCTTCCTTCTATCTCTCCTACTTTTGCTTCAAAGTACCTTTTGATTGCTTCCATGACCTGAGACCAATGCACAATTTTCTTGAAAGTTTTGGATGTTGGAGCTTTGACTTTTTTATTATCTTATTCTGAGTGTCTATTCTGGGTATTTTGCTCCCAAAGTATCTATCTATGTCCCACTATATTCTTTGCCTACTCTTCTCAAGCTGGAAGCACACGTCTGAATCAAATCTGATTCTCTATGGTCGAAAAGCTTAGAGTGCCTGTGCCCTCTCCCTACTGGGCCACCACCACTCGATTTGGCCCACTGGTTCAGAACCAGGGCACTTTGACCCTGCTCCAGCAGAGACCACAGCCTCTTCACCCTGGCTAATTGCCCAAACCCTTCACTGGTCCATAAGCCGAGACTCAGAAGAAGCCACTGGTACTATGACTCTGGGCAGCTGGAGCAGCAGTATGTTCCAGGATGGGTCCAAACAGCTCACCGAGCTCCTCTCTCATCCTAAATATCAGGTGATCCAAGTTGACGGCTTGGTTGGGGAAAATAGTCTCACTCTGTTATTATGTGATTTAGGCTGCTCAGGTAGTTGTCTCATGATATTATTTATGAGTATTTAGATTTATTTATTGGGAGCTTGGGGAAGTCACAGACTCCCACCTACATCTTGGTTCTGCCTGTAGGTTTCTTTCTGGAAAAAAACCAGTTAATTCTTTATTTTTAATTTTTTTGGCAGGGCATATGTTGGTTAAGTGATTTGCCCAGGGTCACAGTAGTTAATTCTTTATATTTGAACTGTGCCCCTTGGTTTTTAATGCATGTAGATAGTTTTATTTATGAGTTTTTTGAATATGAATGCATTTTTTTGTTTGGTCATGGTTTACTAAAAACCTAGCCTTCCTAGATTATCTCTCCTTGACCTACTTTTTAATCTTTTGATATGGTTTTAATATTTCTTGTTCTTTCATGGAGTACTATATTCTGTTCGGCTTATTCTAATTTCACTTGAATTCAATTCAATTTTGTCCATTTTAAGCTATTAATTCTCTTTGGCATACTTTCCCCTAGAGGTACTTCTCGGCACTCTTATAATCCTTGTTGTATGTTCGTCTTTCAAGCCCCTTATCGTAACAGAGAGGAATGAGGACAAAAGGGTCAACTGATGTGATGCTACCTTAAATTCAATGTCAGATATCTAGCCAGATATTAAGACTCCCAGTGCCAATATAAGTCCTTAGCCTATGCTTACATTCCTCCATCAGACACTAGCTTTTTTTTCTTTTATAGGACGTTTTCCTTCACACACACACACACACAGGCACACACACACATTGAGAAACAATCATATCCTATTGTTTATGTTTATTCATAATCATGCTCTGTACTATACACAATTCCTACAATGTCTCTTGACTAGTTGTATTTAAAGCTTCCAATTTGCACAAGCTTATGAAAATCAAGCATAAGTCATTTCTGGTGAACAAAGTCTAAAGATTTGGTTTGCATTGTCACTAGTCTAAGAATAAATTAACATGTAAAACTGAACTTGGGAAACATGTAAATGATCAAACTCTGACATTAACTCAGGATAAACCTAATCTCAAGCTTACAGGATGGGGCATAGCAGCAAGTCTTTTTCAAGAATCAATAAGTGGGACAGAACAATGCAATAGGAAGGCGCTTAATAGCTGACCTTTAACTTATTTAACCTGGCTTTTCAATAGAAAAGGCTTGGCCACCTGGCATGGAAGTGAAGTAATATATTAACATGGAAATTTAATGCTCTTGCTAAGGGCTTTATTCTTAAAACTACATAATCCATTACCATCAAGCCTGATTTTTTTTTCTAAATTAGAAGAACAAATTATTCCTTTGAATACAATATGATTTAAATACAAAAACATGAATATCTATGACATCCAAAAAGAACATCAAGGCTTAAATAATATCCTCAGAATAACATTTGTTGATAAAAATCCGTATGGGAATTAGTTATTTTATGCTTTTTTAGTGCAGTCAGGTGAACAGATAGAGAGGCTGCTTCTGTGACTATGCTTTCTCCATTCACTATAGAGAAGGAGGCTCATTCATAAGGACAGAACTTCTGTGTTTCATACAATTCTCTAACATTGAAATTGGAAGGAAAAAATTATGGGGAAGTCTAAGAAGTTATGAGTGACCTGGATTTGTTGTATAAAAGAAAGACAATGGACTTCAGAGAGGACTGAGCCTTTTCTTATTCATGTTGATTTTATAAAGAAAGTATTGATTCTCCAAGCATGCCAATTACCCTTGAAAATTCTTGGTTGTTTACATATTATAGCTTTGCATTAATTGTAGATTTCTCTTGCATTTCCTAACTTCTAAAATTCATAGTTTTTGAGAGATATGAGGGGCATTAGGAAATACTGTGCCTCTCTATTTTAGGGAAGTGAAAATGACTGAGTTATGGAAAGAAGAAAGTTTCCTTGCCCAAGATATGAAAAGGAAATAGACAGGAGAACTAGAACCCAGGCTTTCCCCACTCTTGTACTACCACTCTATCTAGTATGCACACTGATAATCTCAGAGATTTTCAGTTTTTTTCAGTTTTTATTCTGTCTTTACTCTCAGTTCTTTTAGGCTAATCATTTTATTATTAATAATTATATTCTAGTGGTAATATATTGTTTTAAATGTCTATAAGGCCAATGAAATAACAAAAAGCTATACAAGAATTCCCTAAGTAGTATAATAATATAAGAATCATTTTCATTAATATAGCAATTTTAAAGGTGATTATGAATGTGTATGTATCTATGTATGCAGTGGGGTTTATTGATATATTTATGTATATATAACAAGCAAATATACACAGAAATACATACATATATACACATATATTTATAAATAGAATTAATTTTCATGAAATTTTCAGTAGAGAGATCTTCACTCTCATATTAGAATGAGATAAGTGAGAAAAGGACATATAACTAAGATAAGATAATGATGAATGAATGGGATATTATACTTTAGGTATAGACTATCATGGCAAATTTGTACCAATCATTAGGAAAGTCAAGGAGATCAAGTATTCTATGGTATAATTCCTCTGGTCTGAACTTACACAATGACTTTTCTGGTTTTAAATTGCAGATGGTTAATTATGTTGCAAAGACTATATATCAGAACCTGCCTACCTCTTGCCTGTTATTTTACTTAGATAGAGATTTGGTGGAAGAATAGGAAGAGACATTCAACCATCAGGGATGGAATATTTTGTGAGATGAAAAAATTGTTTTGGGGGAATTTTCCTAGAAAGATAGTTTTTACACTCAAATACAAAGACATATTCATGTGCCTGTTTTCCATTGCCAAAATCAAAGCCTACCTTTCATTCTATAGTAATGAGAATTTGCGTATTCTCATAAAGTTTGCTCCTAGTGCAAACTATTTGAAAATTCTTTTGAAAAGAAAAAAGTCAGGAATCCTCAGGATGGTCTTGAGGTAAAATTGCTGGTTAACGAGGTGTGTTGAATAGTTTCTTCAGCCACAGCTATAAACTGTTTCAGACATGCTGGCTGTTTCAAATGAGCCGGGCAATGGGGAAATGAATATGGGAGAAGACACTATAGAACACGATTTTGAAGACCCTGTTAATTCATTCAATGACATTATGCACATTGTCTTGATGAGACCATTTCAACATTTGCTAATTTCGACCACAATTTAACAGTTACAGCAGACCTAGTTTCTGAGGAAGTTGTTGTGAGGTTAAGGTTGATTGAATTCTACCTGCACTACTGAGGGTGAAAAAGGACCTCTATTGACTTCAAATAGCAAGTCCAATAGTTTCCAATTATGAGCATATTCCCATTTGCCCAAGATAGCTTTGCCATCTCACTTTTCAGGAGCTCTACAAAAGCTTGGGGTATATATGTACATGTGTATGTGGGGAGGTGATGTCAAAAATCAACTTTAAGAGTTAGCAAAAATTACCTCTAATCTTCTGGGGATGCAGAAAGCAGCCACAGTAAAATATTTAATATCTTGTAATAGTGGCTTTGAAAGAAAAATCAGCAGCCTCTCTAGTGGATCCTTGATATTTGATGCAACACTCCTGAGTAACATACTACACTTTCTACAATCATATTAATATTGTGATTTACTCCCTACAGCATTGCACTATAAGAATTATAACTATATATGCTACTGTGATCGCAAATGCTCGGCAATTTTAAAGGTCATACTTGACAAAAAAAATATATTAAAAACAAAGTTCAGTATGTCTAACAAAACTTTAACGTCTTTGAGGTTCTATTCACTCTTATCTTTGTAAAGCAACTACTAGAGAACACACTCTGACCCTACAGAACGTGAAACCTTTGCCTTTACCAAAGAAAATTGACTGTAACACCATGAAATGGAACATCAAGGTACGTACAGGATCTTGACATTTGCTGTAAATTTGCTGCCCAGGGAAAGAGTCTATTTAAGTTCTTCTAATGTGATGTCATACCTTGTACAGATGTTATTTTTTGCAGTGGTAAATAATGCATTTATCCCCAAAAGCATTGTGAAACTGAAGAGTGACAAATTGGATCCCAAGAGAAAGCTCACAAGCTGCCTTTCTTTGTTTGTTGACTTAATATAAAACAATCAGTATAAAACTACATTAGGAATCATTTGTGTGTGCAAAATACTATCATCAATGATACACTTTACTCCACATGAAACTTCAGAGTTTTTAGAAAACTAATGACTTTCCCACTCCAGCAGGACAGGTGGTTTAAGAAAAGAATGAATTCACAGTTGTACAGTACTGGTTCAGCTGGGTTTGCTGTCTGGAATAATGCTTTTGAATTTTCTTGGTGATTCCCAGTCTCTCTTTAGAAACCCTGGGTAACCTATTTCAGATAAAGACACTCAGGATTTTAAAAAAATATGAACAGGGACAGCATACCATTAGCTCTTCCTGGCAGAAATAGCTTTCAGAAGTATTGAGTCATCTTGGAGCTTCTAAGGAGTGATGTATTCTTTGTGATGATGGCTGGGATAATTCAGAAAAAACCCTCAAAACATTAGCTTGAGGGTACCATTATGTTGTTAGCACCCACTGCCAACAGTAAATTTATTGTTCTAACCTTCATCCTAATGACCATCCAGTTCTTTTAAGATCAACATTTTGTTTGTTTGTTTGTTTGTTTGTTTTTGGTGAGTCAATTGGGGTTAAGTGACTTGCCCAAGTCACACAGCTAAGTATGTGTCAAGCCTCCTAGGCTGCATTTGAACTCAGGTCCTCCTGAATCCAGGGCCAGTGCTCTCTCCACTGTGCCACCTAGCTACTCCTAAGATCAACATTTTAACACAGTAATGAACAAATCAATTATTGAAACATTTAAAAATTGACTTCTATGTGCAAGGCACCATGGTAAGCACGGAGGATACAAAAAGAGACAATATGACATTCACTGACAGCAAGGTTTTACAGTCTATGGGGGACAGGTAAACTTGTAACAGGTAAGCAAATATAAACAGAGCAAACTATATACAGATAAATAGGAAATAATTAGAAGAAAGGAATTGGAATTAAGAAGAGGTTAGAGAAGGTTTCCTTAGTAGAGGTAGAATTCAGTATAAGCTAAGTATTTGAATAAAGTACACATACTCTATTGGTACATTCCCAGCAATCAGAAATAGGCTCCACACTCGGGGTCAATACTGAGCTTGGAATGCATGAAATAGCTGAGATAACAACTGCACTCATTGAGCAGTCATGGATGATAGTGTGTTTCAGTAGTGGTGATTGATATTTGTTGAGATTATAGATCCATTGGATGACTGAAGCCTTCTTTAAAATGTAGACTTTGATTTTTTTAAAAATTGGTTTGACAGAATCCCACACAATCACATTGAAGCATGCCAGGAAATGCTGAGGGGCAGAAACTGGAGTGAAGGCAGGTCATGAATCCTTAGAAGTATCAGGTTTTGGAGAGTCATAATCTATACTATACTCTGACGTGAACCAGAGTAAAAGAGAATAAAATAATTTAGAGTTTTAGGGCTTTATTGAATGCCATATTCTAGAATGTGTGGTCAGAGACATCTTGATAGGATTGTCTGGGTGATCACTTTTCCTAAAGGTAGAGACACTGAATATCATAGAGTGGACAATGTGGGTCATTAAGAATAATCCTTCTAGTGTGTTTGACTTGTCCAGGCTCTCTTTGAATTAGGACTACTGTGGTTTAATGTTATTTATGCCCTGTTCTGATGCCAGTGGTGATAGTCTTCTCTAGGAAGAAGGAATAAAAAATTAATTCAAATTGGTATAGCTTAGATAAATAATGTTCTCTTATTTTCCCTCTAATTCTGGCTCACCCTATATATGAATATGAAAAATCAGTTTTATATGTCACTGAATGTTTTTGTTTGTTTTGTTTGTTTTTGTTTATTTTTATTTGTTTTTCAGGGCAATGAAGGTTAAGTGACTTACCCAAGATCACATAGCTAGTAAGTAAGTGTCTGAGGCCAGATTTGAAATCAGGTTCTTCTGAATCCAGGGTCAGTGCTTTATCCACGGTGCCACCTAGCTTCCCCTACTGCATTGCTTCTGAAACTCTGCACAATTCCTCTTTTTCAGAATAGTCTACCTCCTCAAGTCCACCTCCTAAAACTGCTAGAATGAGTACTTCCTAAGCTCACATACCATTTCCTACTCTCTTACATTAATGTTTACTGACTCCCTCTTTCCTATCATTCTGTTCTCCCATACAAAATATGGACTTATTTCCATTGATAATGAACAACTATATACCAATAGTATATACAATTCTCAGGAAACTTAAAATTCCCTTATGGAAAGGAAAGTGGAATAAGGTGTTCCAGATGCTTCTGGCCATGACAGAAATATTTCTTCAATGTATCTGGTATCCTTTGCATCTCCTCCTACTTTCCAGGCGCACAGTCCACCATATTCTGACATTGGGCACAAATCACATTAGCAGATAACATCTATCTTGGGATCTCTCTTAGAACTGCTGAGTTTTTGTAACATGAAAGAGTTAATCTGTACTCTCTGCCATGTTATTCAATCCTGACCTTTACAGGTAAAATCCTGAGGAAGAGCATAGCTAGCAGGGAATCATGACAGTGAATTCTTGATAGTCCTTTGTGGATTACAACACCTGAAATCACATTGGCTGATAGTCTGGGGTATTTTCTGAATGTAATTCTCACAGCATCACCTGATTCAATAACAAGTAGAATGTGCATGCTATGGGGAAATGGGGCTTTCTTTTAGGTAAAAATTTTGAGGAGACTGGTCTCTCCATCCCAAGTCCGAAACCCAATTCCTCTTCTCCCTTCTCCTCCTCACATTTCAGTAAATTCAAGGATTTGGTACTAGCTGCTTCTCTTATCCTAAAAGACAAATTCATTCTTTGTCATATTTCATTTCTAAATTACAAAAGAAAGGACAACTCTCTTTTAACTTTTTCAAAAGTCTAAGGTTGTTTTAATTAACATGATTCAATTCTCCATGATTTTCCAGTTCTCTGTCTGTACAGTCCATTCAAAATTAAATCAAATGTAGATAGCTCAAATTTTCTTCTTCTGGGCAGCAAATCTACTTTTTTGGGGATGGGAAGGGGCAATGAGGGTTAAGTACATCCCAGGGTTACAACAGCTATTAAGTGTCAAGTGTCTAAGGCCAGGTTTGAGCTCAGGTCTTCCTGAATCCAAGGCCAGTGCTTTATCTACTGTGCCACCAAGATGCCACCATTTTCTATTACTTTCAAGGGCTTGTTCTTATGACTTTAAGATTTCTATAGGAATGCCAATTCTACAAAATCCCTTCTCCCAGGAAACACCTTTCAATTTAGTGGAGGAGATAGGGTGGAGAATAATTTTAAAATATGATTCAATAATTTCACTGTTTCAATAATCCCAATTAAAGTGATTTGGTATCCTGGGGTCAAGAAAATATATCTCCATACTACCATTGAACATCTATGGCAGTTTAGTTGTCTGCCATTCAAAATTTCAGACATTGGTTCTTTTTCCTGTCTCTGATACCTCCTCAGTTCCTCTCTCCTACTTTGAGTTCTTAACCTTGAGGTTCTCCACAGTGTACAACCTCCTGGCTAAGAGGCCTCTCATTTATTCAGGAGTCAGATCCCCACCCCCCTTGGTAGCACTTAACATCAAGGCCAATTCTTTAGAAAACCAGGCTGGGGTGTGCTGCAAATTCAGGGTTATAATGGTATCTGCAAGAAATTAACACTCCTGCCCAATGTTTCTTCTTTTTCCCCTCACAATCTTTTAGGCAAACAGCCTTATACGGAATGAAAGTTAAGGTGCCCTAGATTTATCAGCAAAAATCAGTCCCACTCTCAAGGTAGATGGAAAACCATTGGTACCTTCATAGACAGTCTACATAAAGTGTGCAGAAGAAAGAAAGAAAGAAAGAAAGAAAGAAAGAAAGAAAGAAAGAAAGAAAGAAAGAAAGAAAGAAAGGAAGAAAGACAGGGAGGGAGGAGAATGTGAGAGAGAGGGAGGAGAGAGGAGTGAGGAGGGATGAAAGGAAGGAATAAAGGAAGGAAAGAAGGAAGGAAGGAAAGAAAAAAAATTAAAGAGGAAAGAAAGGTAAAAATCATCACTTGAGTGTCCAACATTGTGGACATGAGCACACAGCTATACCATATTGTGTAGCAGTTTTATTTCTCATATTCAGAATTTCAGGATTTGCTCCTTTTAGCTAACCTCTGGCAGCTCTTTTGCTCCTTTCATGTTGTAAGGTCTTTTCTTACCAAGGTTCTCTACAGTACACAGCCTCCAAGCTTACATGTCTGTCATATACAGCGAGGCAGTCTGTTCGTCTGATAGACAGTCACATACATAACCTATGCTATTATATGCCCAGGATTCTTTTTTTTCCATTTGGAATAATATGTTAAAACTTCATTGAGTTCAACAAACATTAATTAGGTGTGCCATCAATAATGTGTCCCATTATACCACTCTCATCTCCCCAATGTCCCCTTCTCCTCCTA
Organism: Dromiciops gliroides; assembly: GCF_019393635.1. NCBI lineage: Eukaryota > Metazoa > Chordata > Mammalia > Microbiotheria > Microbiotheriidae > Dromiciops > Dromiciops gliroides. The sequence goes on along the minus strand of NC_057864.1, from coordinate 320,689,092 downwards.
TTTTTTTTTTTAGTGAGGCAATTCGGGTTAAGTGACTTGCCCATGGTCACACAGCTAGTAAGTGTTAGTGTCTGAGGCCATATTGAACTCAGGTACTCCTGACTCCAGCGCCAGTGATCTATCCACTGCGCCACCTAGCTGCCCCTTCTCCTCCTATTCTTAAGATACCTCAGCTTCCCAGAGAGGATACAAAAGAAATTGTTTCAAGGGTATTAAGATGGGTTTGGACAAATGGAACTGATACTAAAAGACCTAAGGTGCGATTATGTATATAATAAATACTCATCTTGAAAAAAATAAAACTCCCACCTTTTAACCCTACCCTGTGCTAAAATAATCTTTCAGAATTTTATTTATGACAAAAGCTCAGTATTATATATCAAGAAAACAGTAAAAATAATTATAAATAATTATAAAGCATCCTTTTGCATGTCTCCCCAAATTAGCATTCATAGGTATTCTAACAATCGGAGTGATGCCACCAGCTGCATAGTTACTGTAGGAAAAGCTCTGCCATAAGGAGAAGGTGTCGTGAGGGCAAGCCATGTGGTCTTTACTTGGCATCAGGAAGTGATGTTTGCTCGTGGTACTATCAAAGCTACCCCGCAATTAGCTTGGAGCTATGTGTGGGGAGGGTTTTGTTTATCTCCTAGAGGTAAGAACAACAACAATAAAAATGGCAATGGCTGGTTTAAAAGGAAATCAAGACATCTGAGTCTAATACCTAGCTCTGATACTTAATGAGTTACATAACTTTAACCAAATCACTTCTCTGCACTTCAGTTTCTTCATCTATTAAAGAGGGATAGTTGTCTTTGTACTATATGCATCATGGAGTTGTAAGTAGTAACCCCCAAACTTTAAAGACATATGTATAAATATGCCAACATATGTGTACACACACACACACACACATATATATACATGCACAAATATTTATATATGAGTTGTCATTATGCTTTTCATGAACTCCTGTGAGCAAATATATAAACAAACAAAATAAATAAATAAATAAATGTTTGGGTTGGTGAATAAACAAATAAATACATAAACAAACATAAGAGAGGAATGGATGGGCGGATAGATGGATGGATTGATGGATTGATAGATGAATGAATGAATGACTTATTTAAGGAGTAAGCCTGGGATGTTGAGCTTTTCCTAATTTAGTTTGGTCAAATGTGAGGCAAGGAGACAATACACTAATTTCTGGGTCCAGAATCAATGCCTTAATAACTGAATAGGCCCTGCCAGTATGTATGTTCTTCTGGCATAATTTTGAGAATCTGAAGGGAACATTAGTCTATAACTTTAGTGGAAGTAATAGAAAATAAAATGTGAATAGAGGAGTAGAAAGGTTATCTTAGAATTTTGATTTTAATTTTTAAATACTTTGATGAATAAAGAAAAGAAATAATGGGATTAAAATGAAAAGAAAAAATACCAATGCAGCCAAATGGAGAAAACAGAACTCTGTGATAAAAGATTATAATTATCAGAGTCAACTTTAAAAATCTGCTTTTTGAAAGTTAACATCTGGAGTGATGAATTATTGTTTAAAATTTCAGTAGGGAGCATATGTAAAAATTACAGCAAACAATTAGTCACTTAATCATGTCATTTTTTCTGTACTTGTGCCAACCAATAAAGTAAGTCATTCATCATAAGTTGAAGGATGTTTATGTGTTGACTAAATAACAAGCAGTTTATCTTACCTATAATAAAGTCCTATTTTCTGAAAATGGAAACTCCAGGTCGTGAGGGCATTGAGTCCCTCTTGTGAGGTTACCTTGATTTAAACTCTGTGTCAAGCTTAACTTTTTGATATCAACGTTAACTTGGATGAGACAGTTCTGGATTAATGATGCTTCTGTGATGAGGTAAGGGTAGTGCACTCTTCTTGCCCTGGGTATCCTGCTAGACCCTTTAAACATTGTAAGGAGTATTGATTGATTCATGGCCAATTCATGAATCTGAGCTATACTGTATTAACTTGTCTTTTTTCACTAAACCTGATATATCATGGGTATAGGAAACTCCTTATGACACCCTTCAATTACAAAAGCAGATCAATATTTTCTGCATAATTTTGAATATTACCAGTAACTATGGGAGTACTTAAATATTGTTTATTGAAGAAGTGTCACATAGGCAATGTGTGTAAAAAGCTGGGTATTGAACTCTAAATATGGGTCAAGTTCTCTTTCCACTAGCATAACATGCTGCCTCTGGACATAGAGATCATAGGATCATAAACACAGAGCTCCAAGGAACTTTTGACATCATCTATTCAAACCCCCTTTAGAGGAATAAAATTCCAAAGAGAGGAAGTTACTTGACCAACGTCATCCAGGAACTAGATAGCTGTGCTACAAATCAGGCCTGCTTCTTCTAATTGCAAATTTAGCCTTCTTCCCACTTCTTCTGAAATAAGTAATGAGGATATGGAGTGACACATGTAAGCTTTGGTCCTTTTATGCTCATTGATCCATAACCACCACAGAGAACCAGTAACTATCAAGAACCACAGGAACCCAGAAAAGGAGGGAACTGCATGGATCCATAAATAGCCATATTTGAGGCACTGGTACAGGTATAATTGTTTGCTGGGCCATGGCAGAATCTATAGCAATGTGAACTTGTAGCTCTCATATATCAGTGTCAGGTGAATTGAGTTCCTGAAAAATTAAATTTCTGAACTAAACAGACAGGGTACAGAGAAGAAATTCCTAGAGAACCTTGAAATCCTGGAATTAGAGAGAGACACAAACAAGGAATAATAATGGAGACATGAAGTAGTAAAACAAACCAAGATTTTATCATTTTCTAGTACTAGGAGTTTTGTAAACCATACTTTTGTAGTGGAAATGATTAAACAGTATACAAACCTGTATACTTTCTTCTTTATGGAGCTCTCAAATAATACTATATGCCAGGAGGATCATCTAGGTCCCAAAAGGAACCTGGCTTTATCTGAAGAGGAAAATGCATTTCTAAAAATCCCAAATCATTTCCCCATTTATGAAGAAGGGCATCTAGTATTAATATAATATATATTAACATTACTATGTATCTGGAGGAATATGACAAATGTAGTAAAGTGTACCAGAGAGACAGGAAGGGGTTCTTTTTATATTTATGATCTTGAATAAAATATCTTTGTCTTGAGTGAAATAAATCCTGTCCTGTATTTATTGTATTATTAATATGTCCATTGTTGAGAGCTGAAATATAATTTTCCATTTGTTATGGGAGAAATAGATATAAGCCAAATTCGATATCTCTAGGGAAGAATCCTGATAGGGACATGACCAAAAAAGAGATGGGTAAGAAGATTTCCTAGGACTTAAACCTGTCCTTGTAAACCCAGAAGGGTTTAAAAAAAAAAAAGGCAAAAATATGTAAATAACTAACATAACACACATACTTCTCTCGCTGAACCCAAATGTGTGTCATCTGGGTTGCTTGATCTACTTTCTTTCCAGTTGTCCATATGAGAGAAACTGCATCCTCTTTAATTCTAATCTAAATTGCGTCTTAATCCTGGTTTTTCTTCTACTGGAGACAGAGCATTGAGAATTATAAGGATTTTTCAATGACTGTAGAGATAGAAGTAGATAGAAGGCTTTTCTTCTTGTGGGCAGAGAAACAACTTGCATATTTTAAACTGCTTTTCTGTATTCCTTTTCCCCTTTTATTAATTAGGAAAAAATAGGATGAGAGATCACAGACAGAAAGCAAGAAGGAAATATAGTCAATTAGTTAGTCGAAAGCTCGCCTTTCCTGGAGGAGAAAATAAGATTCAAATAGGTTAACTACATTACTCAAACTCACTCACGTAGCAGTGACAGAATTAGAACTCAGGTAATTTAGCTATAAAGTCTTCGTTTGGGCAGGTAGGTGGCACAATGGATAGAGCACTGGCCCTGTATTCAGGAGGACCCGAGTTCAAATCCAGCCTCAGAGACCCTTGAGACTTACTAGCTGTGTGACCCTGGGCAAGTAACTTAACCCCAATTACCTCACCAAAATAAATCAATAAATCAATCAATAAATGAATGAATGAAGAGATGGATAATAGATAATTGATAAATAAATAAATAAATGAGGTGTTCTTTCCATCATACCATATTGCTTCCACTTATCTTTGTGCACAAGCAAGACTCCTGGCTTTGATTGGTAATCATACTCTTTTTAGTTTAAAAAATCTAATTTTAGCACTATGGTTAAGGGATCTGTTCTCCTTACACAGGAAACTTTTTTTTTTTTACATTTTGCATGTGGTATTGAGCTAAATATTTTGCTTGGTATTTTGGTTGCTTGCTAATTGTCAATAATCTGTCACTGCCTCTCTGTGTCTGTCTGTCAGTATGTCTATCAAGCACCTTTGTGCACCATTAGGTGTTCAATTTCTATGCACTTTAAAGTATACACCTGATCCTGAGAATGCTGACCAAAAACAGATTTCAGGTACCAATAAACTGCATTGGAAAGACAAAAGGGAAGCAGGGGAATATATCTTACAAAATTTCCTCCTTGTTTATTAGCAATCAGTAACCCGCAATATACATTGTTAGTTGTTGTTTGTCCTTCATTTCTGAAGAAGACCATGACATTGAGGTAATGTCATGACTGTGAATTTAAGGGAGGGAGGGGTGTACAAGGTCACCAACCTCACTGTCTCCTCCAGAGCCATATGGGTCCACTGGCAAGATATATATCAGACACTGGAGATGATAAAATTACATGTTATACAAGGAAGTGAAGGAACAAAAATACAGTAACAATATAAAGTTTAGAAGAGTAGCTAGACAAGATAAAGTATGCAGAAGAAACAGAATAAATTTTGAAAGGAGAAAGGTGGCATTGCTTTAGAGGATGGGGAGTACACATTATACCAAAAAGACTGAAGTTCATGTCTGACACATACCAGCTGTTGAGACCATGGGAATGCCATTTGATCAGTTCTCTAAAACTATAAGTTGCAAATAAGTTGAGATCTTTATTTGTAAAGAATCTCCTCAAATGAGAATCTTTTTTTTTTTTTACTAATGAAACATTGTCTAGTCCGTATGCCTAATTTCGAAACACTGATACTGCAAGACATTTCATAAGGCAGAAGAAAACAAATGATTAGAGAAATATATAGATTGTAATTTTAGGCAAAACAGTTTATTGAAAAGGCCATAAGCAATATTTAACCTATAATCATATTTTGTCATTCCCACAAAATCTTTAGGACAACAATTTATTCAGGTACTGAAGGTATAATTCTTGAAACTATTAGAAAAAATGAGACAGGCTAGCTTTTAGAGTTTATTTTCTACATCAGAACCTATCTCCAATCACAATTGACTAAAATTAGCAGCAGCAGCAGGAAGAGGAGGAGGAAGAAGAAGAGGAGAAGGAGGAGGAGATAAAGAAGGAGAAGATGAAGAACAATATGATTTAATAAAGCAAAATGAGTTCATAGTGCCAACACTCAAGATGTCTCCAATACATATATTAAATAAATTATAAAAAGGTTAGATAATAGTTATGATCAAAAATGGTGCTTTGTTCAGTAAAGATCTGATTAGGATTAACAAACAAGGCTTGAAGGAAATAAATATTAAGTGTTTCCATATGCTCCTGTTTGTATATGATGCTGGACTTGAATATAACAAATCCTCAATAGTAGAGACCCTCCTTAATGAAGTCTGTGATAAAACAGATATAATGACATATAACCCATACAGAGAGGGAAAGTCTAGAAATGCATATTTCTGATATTACAATGTAAAATAGGATTAAAATTCCTTTGAGGAATTTATCTTAACATACATCTTCCTAAAGCAAAAGGTTGGACATACCCCCCCACACACACTTTGGTTAAGCGTAGTAATCATTTTAGCCAAACTGACTAACTTTCTGCCACTGACAAGTCAATTCTTGAGAAGGAAAAGTCACATGATCTCAGGAGCTGGCATATTGAGTTCAGCAGTTGGTGAAAGCAGAGTGTGTGATAGGGAATCTTAAATAAGTTTAGAAAAGTAGGATGGAGCTACATTGTGAAGAAATTAAATTCTAAGCTTTGGAGTTTAGCTTAATGCTTAAAGCTATTCAAAATCTGGCTTTATCTTATTTTTATAAAGCTCAATTTTCTTGACTTCCCTTTACCCTCCCTATATTCCAAGTATGTAATTGACCTATTTGTTGCTGCTGAGTCCAATATCCAAACTTCTACCCATAGCCATTTACCCAAAATGTTGCTCATGCCTAAACTACACTCCCATCTTACTGATCAATCTTAGAATCCTAATAATCTTTGAAGTCTCTGTTCTGGTGGTACCTTCACTTGGAGGTCTTTCTTCATTATTTCAGGTGTTAGTGTTCTCCTCCTCCTACAACTGTTATTATTATTATTATTATTATTATTATTATTATTATTATTATTAGCCTTTATTTGTTTGAAGTTAAAATCTTTGAAGTGAGAACATGTTTCATTTTTGTCCTTGTTGGCCTTTGGCCCCTTCACTTCTCTCTGTCTTGCAAACAGTACGTACCTAATAAATATTTGTTGAATTGAAATAGATTTTAGTTAACATCTTATACAGGTAGTACAAATAGACAATAAAGTGGATACAAAATTGAATAGAAGAAGGACAATGTTCAAGATTGCATTTGGAAAATTTTGCTATGATTTTAATGATTCCAGAGCGTTTCTCAGAGACACAGAGAAGCTATCTTTTCATCCCATTATTCCCTGTAATGAATTTATATAAAAGCCAATCTTGGAACATTGCAATTGCTAAAGAATAAGATTTGGGCTCACCTAATAGCAAATGGAGAGATGCAATAGCAGTTGGAATAGACTGCAGCATGTTATCAATGGCTGTTTTTGCAGATATCATAAAGCAAAGAAAAACTGCAGGGCTTTTTTCCACTAAGGACAGTAAATACGTTGTTTTTGATAGAGTTCTATGAATGTTAGCCAAATAATACTACGTAAGGAAACATCAGAAAAAAGGAATAAAAATTATCTCTATTTTCAGAAGTTAGGGTGTTGTACTCTAACAACCAGAGAGTGCAAGAAATGAAATGATTTGAGGCGATTAATAGCTTCAGCAAAGTACCACAATACAAAATAATTCCATGAAAATCATCATCATTTCTATAAAATATTTAAAAAGTAGGAAATTTTCAAAAATATTCATTTCAAAATAAGTAACAAATGCTTTAGCTATGTCAATAAAATAAGGGACCACTTTTTTTTTTTTGAGAGAGAGGAGTTCTACATCTGGAATTTCATTGGTGTAATGAACTCCCAGTGAAAAGATGCCCTTCCAGCAATACAGATCAGCAAACATTTTCAAAGTTATAATCTTATATAGTTACTGAGAGCACTGAGAACTTAGATGATTAATTTATAGTTACATATCCAGCATTTGTCAGAGTTTATCTAGGGTCACTCCGAAAATAAGACTATCCATTAAATCACTAAATCATGGGCTTCTTCAGTCAATAAATGGAAAGACTCCAGACACAGATATCATCAATTTCATCCATTCATTTTACAAATGAGGAACTAAGGCTCCTTGAGATAAGGTAATTCATCACTGTTAGTATTTGGTAATGCCAAGATTTGTAACCAGGTTCTCTGAATCGAAATATAGGTTTCTTTCCTTGCTTCCTTCATCTAAAATGATATTATTTAGTTTACAGATATAGTGCTATTCCAATCAAAGTATCATGTTATCAAGCTAAATATCAAAAATCATAGATTCAGAGATTAAAGGAAACTTGGAAGCCATTGAGTCAAATGTCCTCATTTTACAGAAAAAAATGAGCTGCAAATATTTTTACAATCACACCTGAAACTCTACAGCTGAGGCTTCTTAGTTGATCATCAGCATCCACACCTGAAAGACTTCCTTTCCACAACTACAACTAGAGGAAATCCCAAGAATCATCTGAGAAAAGACTTTCGAAGACTTAAATGGACATTTTCTTATTTTCCTTTTCCCCATTGTATACACTGTTTATAATGTCTGCTTACTAAAGGGGAGTGCCCCCTTTAGTTTTTTCTGTTTGTAATGTCCACCTCCTAAAAGGGGAGTGCCCCCTTTTAGGCTTTGTTAATGTGTCCCTCCACTCAATTTCTTTTCTTTCTTTTCATTGCCTTTACTTTGTTAGTCATAAGTATCTGTAATGTTATTGTTTCATTAAGGAAACCATTGATTCTTAATGAAGCACAGAGGAGAATGAGGGAGATGTGGTAAAATAATGGGATTTGGTAGAGGTCCAGGGGCCCCCACCTGAAGATTGATTTGGAATTGATTGAATTGGGTGACTGAGAGACTGACTGAGAACCTACTTAAGGATGATTAAATTAAGACCACACCAGGCTGGCCCTGAGTGGGGTGTTATTCTCAGAGGCTAGGGACTATGACATTAACAGGAGACCACACTCAACCAATCAGCTTGAAGTACCTCTCATTTTGGGGAGGAAGACAGGAAGTAGAAAGGTGAGGCTGTCTCCATGGATAGGCCCCCTTTTTTGTCTGGGACTTTGGTTTGGTGTCAGACAGAGAAAAAGAGAGAAAAGTAGATCGACTTTTCTGGTGTTACAGGACTACATGTGTTGGCTTTACTCATTAATAAATACTTAAAGCCTAAACTCTTGCTGAATTTATTAGTAAATCTTAGCTAGTTTCTCCCCCAAAATTGGGGGGGGGGGCGGCAGGTAAGGACCCACATTGGATTTTAAACATCACAGTTTTTAAGTTACATTCATAGAATTAGCAAAAGTATATGAGGGGGAATTTGAAGCCATGTATTCTTTTTTTAAAAGTTATTTTATTTATTTATGTATTCCTTCCTTCCTCCATCCATCCATCCATCCATCCATCCATCCATCCATCTATATCTATCTATCTATCTATCTATCTATCTATCTATCTATCTATCTATCTATCTATCTATCTATCTAGAGTTTTGAGTTCCAAATTCTATCCCTCTCTAATTTCCTCTCTCCCTACCCTACCCTCTCCCCAAGTTTGCAAGCAATCAGTATAGGTTATACATGTGGAGTTATGTAAAACATTACCATATTAGTCATTTTTACATAAAAAGCCTCAAGTTTAAAAAGAAAGAGAGAGAGAGTCCAAAATAGCATGCTTCACTCTGTGTTCAGTCAGTTGCCGTTCTTTCTCTGGAGGTGGATAGTATGTGAAGTCATATAGTCTTGACTCTAAGTCCAGTACTATTGCCAATGACTGCATGGATTCTTGAAAGTAGTCAAAATCACTGAGAGATTAAGTAACTCTAGGATCAAACAGCAAACATCCATCAGAAGTAGTACTTGAGTTATCAGACTATGAAATTAGATATATCACACACACACACTCACAGAGAAACACTCAGGGAGAGAGAGAGAGAGAGAGAGAGAGAGAGAGAGAGAGAGAGAGAGAGAGAGAGAGAGAGAGAGAGAAAGAGAAAGAGAGAGAGATAGAGAGATAGAGATATGTGTATATATACATAAATATCAATATATATGCATATATATGTCATATGAATGAACCAAATTTTAGAACCTTAGGGGTCAATAAAAATAAGAATAAAGAGCACCTAAAATTTCTAGTTATCATGCTATATTTTAAAGCAGTAATCAACAAATCTTTTACCATTCAAAAATAGATTAGTGGATCAGTGCAGTAAACTACATAAAGAAGATTTTTTTAAAATATTGAACATATGAGATCAGTGACAAGACAATCCTAAGACTACAAATCATGGAGCAGATGATTCCCAATTCAACAAGAACTGATGGAAAAAGGTGGAAAATGTATGAAGGAAAATAGATTTGAAACAGTTTTTTACAATGTTGGTGACAATCAACTCTTAAATCTTGGATAAAAAAATCACATCATAAAACAAGTAGAGGAAAATGAAAAGAAGTCCCTTTAAAATATACAGTTGGGGAAGAAATCATCAAATAAGAGGTGTTAGTTATCAAAAAGCTAAAATAAATAATTTGAATATATAATATTTTTTAAATGTCCTATAATAAAAAAATTCACCTAATTATCATATGAAATGAAACTCTACAGTGTGGGGGGAAAATCATTTTCATACAATATCTGGGTAAAAACATCTTTTATCCAATATAAATAAAGAATTAATGTAAATATGTAAGACCAAAATAATGGCACAGTGAAGAGATTGCTAAACCTGGAGTCAGGAATACTTTAATAAAATCATTTCTTAGACACTAATTATTTGTATGCTTTTAAACACTGAAGAAAGAAAAACCTCTCTCACCCTCATTTTACCCAACTTTAAAATGGGGATAATAATAGCACCTTCCTTACATGGTTTTTATAAAGGTCAATGGAAACAATTTGCGTATAATTTTTTTTCAAACTTTAAATCAATTTAATGAATACTAGCTATCATAATCATTACCATTAAATATTCAGTGTCCATTTAAGAGTCAATAGCACTTAAAAAACAAACAAACAAAACCCAACTGCTCTTAAGCCTTTAGGGACACCATGCATGTAATAGGGAAGTGGTCAAATTATTTTAACAGTTTCCAAGAAAATTTCAAACTATTAACCACAACATGAAAAAAATGGTGAAAATTACCAGTAGTAAGTAGGATTCTTCTCATAACCATCTAATTGACAAACATGATATGAGATAGTTTTGTCCCCCTCTCCTACCATGATCAACAATCATTGATTGAAAAGTAATAGGGTCATTCAGTATGGGAAACACTGAAATTACTTTTGAATAGACATTACACTGTTCCATTATTTAAATTTTTCACAGAATCTCAGATCATAAAGGTAGAAGGGATATCAAGTATCATCTAGTTGCATCCATTTCTTAACATACCTTCCTTCTTTAACATTTAAAAAAAATGTCATTCATGCATTATTGCAGAAATCCAGGGTAATTTGTAACAGTAAAAAAAAAAAATTTGCAGATATTTAGAATGAAGATGCCTTGGTATAAAAAGAAAATGAAAGCAAACTACAAGTATTTAAAGAGCTGACAAGTTAGAGAAAATTTAAATTTCTGTATTTCTCTACAGATCATAAGTTAGAGGCATGAGAGAATGTTCCAAAGAGACAAATGTAGGTTGAATGTCATGGGAAAATAAGCATCCCTAAGATTTAGAGCAATTTTTGTTTAATCTTATAAGTATTTTATTTTTCCCTGTTTCATGTAAAGATAATTTTCAACAATTTTTAAAATAAGATTTTGAGTTCCCAATTTTCTTCCTCACTTTCTCCTTCTCCCTTCCCAAAGACAGGAAGCGATCTGATATATATATATGTATGTATATATGTATGTATATATGTATATATGTATGTATGTATATATGTATGTATATATGTATATATATCACTAATGCATATATATATATATATATATATATATGCATTAGTCATGTTGTGAAAGAAGAATCAGACCAAAAGGAAAAACCTCTAAAAAGAAGGAAAAAAAGGAAAAGTACAAACAGTATGGTTCAATATGCATTCAGATTCCACAGTTCTATGTTCTGGATGTGGAGAGCATTTTCCATCATGTGTACCTGAGAAGTGTCTTAGATCACTGTATTGCTGGGAAGAGCTAAGTCTATCACAGTTGATCATCATATAATGTTGCTGTTACTGTGTACAGTGTTCTCTTGGTTCTCCTTAAATCACTCAGCATCAGTCCATTTAAGTCATTCCAGGTTTTTTTCTGAAATATGCCTGCTCATCCTTTCTTATAACACAATAGTATTCCATTATATTCATATAACACAACTTGTTCAGTCATACCCCAATTGTTGAGCATCCCCTTGATTTCCAATTCTTTGCCACCTCAAAGAGAGCTGCTATAAATATTTTTTGTACATATGGGTCCTTTTCCCTTTTTTTTTGTGATGTCTTTGGAATACAGAAGAATTAGAGTAATTTAAAGGCCAAAATGGCTGACTGAGGAGTTCATGGTATTACTTCCCTCCATTGCACTGGATTTCTTCAACAAAATATGAATCTCAACTGTTGAAAATGTTGAAGAGGTTCAGAACTCTGTCACTTAGTGCTTGTTCTCTTAGGGGAAAATTATAGACAACTATGTCCCTCAAGCAGTAAAATCACATGTCCTGATTCACCAAGCTACAGGGAATAGCCTATATTAGAAAAAAAAAAAACAAACCAACAGACAAAAAAACAAAAAAACCCTCTAAACAGCAAGAAAACAACTCCTGGAGCAGCATAACCCACAAAAAGATAGCTGAGATTATTTTCCAGCCAAAAACACCATAGAAGTTCTGGAGATGGGAGAACAGGGCTGGGAGTGGAGTCCAGCCCTGGACCCAGAACCAGCCCCAGGAAGACTGCTCCTGAGAAACTTACTCCCAAGCCTCAAAATCAGCTGCAATGTCAGCATTATCTGGAACTAAGATCACAGTCTGGTGATAGGGCTGAATGGCTGGCTTGGGAGGAGTAGAGGGGGAAAGTCTACCAGGGTGTGTGCATGAGCTAAGAAGGCATTTGGATGTCCTACCCCAGCAGGGAACCAGGAAGAAATCTTGAACAGTAGTGGCCCAGTTGGGGGAAGTTTGCATGCTCATAAGAGCTAGTAACCACAGCACACAAAGTTTTGCTGCCTTGTTGATTGGCAAGTTGGCCTAGAGTTATCTACATATCAGAGAAAGGGCCAGGTCAGTGAAGAAACTTCCCCTCATTAAATCATAATACCTGGGACCCTGTGAATCTTATGACAGTATATCCTGAAAGCAGGACCCCATACTAAGAAGGAGTGAAAAGTCAAGTGAAAGATGGGTAGGATGAGCAGGCAGAGAAAGTTTCGAACTAAAGAAAGCTTCTTTAGTGACAAAGAAGATCGAGGTGCACCCTCAGAAGAGGAAAGCAACATCAGGGCCCCTACATCTAAGGTTTCCCAGAAAAATATCAATTGGTCTCAGGTGATGGTGGTCCTCAAAAAGGACTTTGAAGATAAAGTTAGAGAGGTAGAGGAAAATATGGAAAGAGAAATGAGGGTGATGCAGGAAATACATGAAAAAAAGTCAACAGCTTAAAAAGCCAAATGGAAAGGAAAATACAAAAAACTCTCTGTCAAAAATAATTGTCTAAGAATTGGGATTGAACAAATGGAAGCTAGTTATTTTATGATCAATCAAGACAAAATAAAGCAAATCCAAATGAATAAAAAAATAGAGGGCAATGTGAAATATCTTCTTGGAAAAACTGCTGACCTGGAAAATAGATCCAGGAGAAATAATTTGAAAATTATTGCTCTACCTGAATACCATGATCAAGCAAAGAACTTAGACATTATCTTCCAAGAAATTGTAAGGTAAAATTGCCCTTATGTTCTAGAAGCAGAATGTAAAATAGAAATTGAAAGAATCCACCAATCAGCTCCTGAACAAGATCCCAAGAGGAAAACTTCTAGGATTATTATAGCCCAATTCCAGAGCCCCCAGATCAAGGAGAAAATACTACAAGCAGCCAGAAAAAAGCAATTCAAATACTGTGGAGGCACAGTAAGGATAGCACAGGATTTTGCAGCTTCTACATTAAAGGATCAGAAGGCATAGTATATGATATTTTGGAGGGCAAAAGAATTGGATTTACAGCCAAATATCACCTACCCAGCACAACTGAGTATAAATGGGGAAAAATGGGACTTTAATGAAAAACAGAACTTTCAGGTATTTTTGATGAAAATACCTAAACTGAATAGAAAAATTGACATTCAAATGCAAGACTCTAGAGAAGAATAAAACGATAAACAGGAAAAAGAAATCATGACACATGTCAAATGGTTAAACTGTTTACATTCCTACATGGGAAGATGGTATGTCTAAATCATAAGAACATTCTGAGTATTAGGTCAGATGATAGGAATACATTTAGACTGAGGGCACAGGTGGGAATTAATTATGAAGTCATGATGCTTATAAACCATTTTCTTTGTTTCTCTTTATTTTTTAGTGGGGGGGGGGGGGGTTGTGGGGAAGGGGCAGGCAGGTTTGATGAGTGTCTTCCTTCCCGAGTCCAGAATTGGCCTTGGGTCCTCCTGGTTCCAGGGTAGATGTTTTGTCTACTGTGTCACCTAGCTGATCCATGATGATATTTCTGGGGTAAAATTGATGGGGGGGAGGAATAGACTGAGGGAGGAGATAGGGGAGTGGCAGAATGGAGTGAAATCTCACATGAAAGAAACAGGAAAGGGAGTATGGAATGGGGAGAGAGATGGCGGAGGTGTGGGGAAGTGAAGCAGCCTTACACACATCATAATTAGTTCAAAGACCTTTATCTCATCAGAATTGGCTCAAGGAAAGAAGAACATACACACCCAATAGGGTGGAGTAATATATCTAATCCTGCAGGAAATCTGGAGGTAAAGGGGATAAGAAGAGAAGGGTGAAAGAAGGAAGAGCAGAGCAGTCAGAAGCAAAACACTTTTGATGAGGAATGGGGTAAAAGAAGATCAAAAATAGAGTAAATATCATGTGAAGGGAATAGGATGGAGGGAAACAGTTATGATGATTGATTATAATGACAAAATGTATGGTATTTACTTTGCTGGGCTATTGTGAAGAAAATTCTTTATCAAGTTATAAGGTACTATATAAAAGTTATGATGAACTGGATGCTATCAGAAGAAAACCAGGGAAGACCTACATGAATTGAAGCAGAGTGAAATGTACTTTATACAACATAACAGCAATAGTGTAAGATGATAAGCTGTGAAGGACATAGTTTCAGCAACACAATGATCCAGTATAACTGAAGGAATTATGAAAATTGCAATCCATCTACAGAGAAAGAACTGATGGTATCTGAAAACAGATTGAAGCATAATTTTTTGATAGTTCCTTAATCTGAAGTTTTGTTTTGTCTCTTTCTTTCACAACCTATTTAATGTGGAGATGTTTTGCATGACTACTCATGTATAACTTATATTGAATTGCTTGAGTTCTTGGGGGTGGGGCTGTGGAGAGAGGGAGGAAGGGAAGTTGGAATACAAAGTTATTAAAAATTGATGTCAAAATTTGTTTTTACATATACTTTGGAAAATAAATTCTAAACAGATAAAAAAGAATATGTTGAGGAAGGAATTCACATTAAGAAAGGGATTCAACTACAAGATACTTGATATCTGTTCTAACTTTCTGATCTGTGAAATTCTATGAAAAATAGAAATAATGGAACTGGAACAATAATCCAAATGAATTGGATCAATATGTTGTTTTCTAGCTTTAAAATAAACATATCCTTGCTGTCTTTCATTGTGATACTTTATTCTACCCACAAATATCTTGTAAATAATTATCCAGATTAAAACACTGTTGAGGTATGCTATATACCTGCATAATGTGCCAGAAGAATAGTCTTCAGTAGAACCAGGAGGTTTCTGTGTGATTTCAAAAAAGGGATCATAAAAAGGGTTTTATTCATTAGGATATTGGTACCTAGTGGTTCAACTTGCCTTCTAGGCATTTATGTATGAGAGGGAACTAAATCAAATGAGCACTTTCAAAGTTATTCCCAACTCTATAGGAGGATGATAAAAAGATCTATTGGAAGTCCTATTTCAGCTGTGCATGTTTTCCTAATAGAAAAACTAGCATCCTTGAAATTTGCAAGGATCATAAGTTCCTACTTGCTTTAATCCTACACAACGCTGAGAATTAAAACTTTGTTTATGACTCAGCAGTTTTATTCATTAACGTTCCCGTTTTGTAAAAGAAAAGTGTGGAAGGGGTTGTGATGGTGGTGGTGGTGATGATGGTGGTGTCCTGATTTTGGCTATCTGTTGTGCCTGTTCTGCTCTTCTGCAGCTTGGATAATGGAGAGTAAGACTGTCAGTCTCAGGAGGGACTGTGAGATCTTGCCATTTGCCTCCTTAGATAACCTGTATTCCCACTTCTTATAAATGACTAGTTGTTTTTCATGTGGCTACAAGCCTAAATGAGTCACATCCCAGGACAGTGAAAAAATTTGTAAGTGTGAAGTAGTAAGGAGCCAGAGTGGTGCTTTGAGGCTTATCCCTGGAAAGTTCCTAGAATTAGTTATCAAAGAGATGACATATGAGCACTTGGAAAAGGTATCATTGATCCTTAGGAGGCTTCACAGGATCACTTAAAAGTATATCATCAAGAAGATTATAGATAGATAGAAATAGATTATAGAGCTGTATAGACATCTATAACTTCATTTCTTTTTAAAAATATGTATCCTAGACTTGCAGATTAGGACAATGGTATAGATATACATCATAATTTCAAGAAGTCATTAAACAGAGTCTTTTATGATATGACTTTTGTCAGTGTGTATAAATGTGTTATGTTATAATTTCATGATCACTTTAAAACCAAAGATCATCAATTGTTTGCTCTGGTAAATTTCCACTGATAGTTCTAGTGATATAACACAAAGTTTCCTTCGCTCTCGTCTCTTTCTATATACATACATATGTGTGTTTCATATATGTGTGTCTATGTACATATATATGTATTTTGTGTATATATAGCTTGTTTTTGTGAATCTGTAGCATAGAGGTTTACATAAATGAGACATTTCAAACTTGCTACAAACAAACTTAGACAAGGTAGCTTATAAAATTGCTTAACACAAATACCTTTCATGAATTGGAAAGATGTGCATACACCACCGCTGATATATAAAAGGCATAAATATAATATAATCTACTTATGTTTCGTGTGTCAGAGGAAAACAATAAGAAACCACTGAATTTATGCTTTTCTTAGTATGAGTAATCTCATTTTAGTATATGTGGGCATCCACATCTAATCCTTTGTTTTTTTTTTCCTTCCTTGCCCTAGTTTTTTAAATCAAAGTACAAGAAAAGTCCACATTTTCTTGGACCCCAAGGACAACATCAGGTGACAGAGTAGAAAGGCCTGCAACCTTTCATATGAAATACAATAAACTTCCTCCAAGATCAGGGACTGACTGACCAGTTGCAAAATTAGCCAATGATATATTTTCTGATATTATAAGTACTTTGTATAATGGCTCATTTTAACATTTAAGTTGTCCTATAAAGACATTTCTCTGGGTCAAACTGTGGTATCTTCCTGCCTAGGATTATAATTTAATGCATTGAATACACTTTTTAACTGACTTATATTTCAATTAAAAATTAATTTTCTTACCACAAATGTTCAAATATTTGAACATATAACTACAGGATGGGGAAAAAAGAGAAAACAGCAGAAGTACTCAAAGAAAAAGACATGACATTGGTTTCACAGTTCCAAAAGTTTGAAATCAGGGAAGTGAAATACTGCTAATTTAAACCATAGCGTAAGCAAGCACAATAGCAAAGGAGGCAGTATGACCAATGGATGGATAAAGAACCATCCAAAGATTAAGTAAGATCTAGATTCAAGTCCTGCCTCAAACAGATAATACTTGTGAGACTTCCTTTCACTTACCCTAGGAAATCCACCATTATAAAGAAAGTGCAAATATGCAATTCTAGAGGAATTTTCTCCCAAGGACTTCCCTTCATTGATGAAATTCAGGTCCTTTCAAAAACTATAATAATAATGGCATGTCACTTAAATATTTAAAGAAGTGTTTTGCATGCACTAGAATTAAGAGAGATTTGTAATTGAGGTTTTCTTTCAATTATTAAGGTAGTTAACACAATATTATTCTGATAAAGGATTCATAGGATGCACCAGCCTGCCAAAGAGGTCAATACATGTTGCAAAACAAAACAAAAAATGTTAAGAACACATGCTCTGAAGGGATACCAAACTTATAAATGTTTCCTTCTTCCCACCATTAATGGTATTGTATACACTTCTTTTTGCTATTAGCTAATGCATTATTTCTTTCCAAAGATTTGTATTTCTCTCTAAAATTATACGGATATAATAGCTTTCCTAGAATTTGATCCATATTTGAGAATGAAAATAGATGTCCTAAAAGATAAAGCTACCAACATTTTCATTAAAAAGTATAATGTAGGGGGCAGCTAGATGGCGCAGTGGTTAAAGCGCTGGCCCTGGATTCAGGAGTACCCGAGTTCAAATCCAGCCTCAGACACTTAACACTTACTAGCTGTGTGACCCTGGGCAAGTCACTTAACCCCCATTGCCCCGCAAAAAAACAAACAAACAAAAAACAAAACAAAACAAAACAAAAAGTATAATGTAGAGAAGCTTCTTCCTACCTGAATTGACTTATATCTTGCATACATTTTATTCATCTTTTCCTTCACTTATTCATTCAACACACATTAAGTGATAGCTCTAATACAAATCACTGGCTTTGCTATATTTCATTCATTAGTTTCCTTTCAATGAAAATGCAGATGTCCTCAAAATCTGGATGATAATCATCATGTTGATAAAACATAGTCTACACTTATTTTCTCACAACCCTAAGTATAAGCATTAAAGAGAATAGATTGTCCCTGTGAGGCACCAAGCCCAAGTGGAAGTTTTCCAGAGGGAACAATAGTGCAGAAGTACAATGTAAGTTTAACTGTACTTGACTTTTCTCCAGGGAGAGAAGTTGAAATGAGTCAGGAAGAAAGTTTTCCGAAGTGCATCAGTTGAAGTGGTGCCCACAGTTCAAGGCCAACAAATGGCTTTAATTTTCTAGTGAAGAGTATGCCTTTTTTAGTTTTGGAAGATAGTTTTCCAATTCTTAATGCTGTTAATATTATGCCAAGTTATTGGGGAAAGGTGGTTATTTTGTATTATTAAAAGATTTTATGATTACACAATATCTATACTAGCAGATATACCTAGATCTGTATATATCACCATATTCATTGTTTAATAAGTTTTTTGGGCATGATTTATTAATTCAGTCACATCTCAACATTTCCTGATATTATTTTTGCTATGAAGAATATATATGATTAATGTAACCCACTTTTATTAACTAATTCCTTCAAAATAGTTCAAAATTCTATTTTTACTTTTTATAAAAAATAGAATTGACTCCATTATTTTATGTAACTACTTAAAACAACTATATCTTAATATCTTGATGGATAACACACACTGCATTGTGAATTCCTGTAATATATCTTTCTCACAAAATACCCGTCCTCTATTTTTAAATGGACAGTATTTCCGCTTTCTTGCACATTTCCCAACATTTTGGAATGCATGATTATCTTATGTTCAACATTTAATTAAATTCAAATACATTCCAATGTTCCATTAACATTCAAATCTTAATTACATGTAAGTTCAACATACATTATTTTTAATACTTCAATGTTCCCTGAGAAATACAGAAAGTAGCTAGATAATACTTTAAAAACAATGCATAATCTATATCAGAGATACCCCTTTACTTTGTTTTTCATTATACTCAAGGCACCTTGATCATCAGGCTCAGACTAGCAAATTTGGAACCATGTTGAAGTCTTTTTCTTCTTTTGTTTCCTAAACCCAACACATAACCAGATCTGTTTTGGTTTTATCTTCTTGAAAACCCATTTAAAAATATCAATTTCCATAAATCACACTGCATGTGATCCCTGCCCAAGCTGATGTATTTATGATTATGTGTTTGGACAAGGCATGAGCTAATATGACCCTGAGAAATCAACAGTGTCTCAAAGTTAGAGTCCTGTGAGACCTCACCTTAATCAGATGTAGTCTTCCTTTGATTGAATCTACCTGGACTTTTCCAGTTTCATTCTCACTAAAATGGCTCTTTTGGCCTTTCACTTGTAAGCATGCTTTGGGGTGACTGATTTTAAAGTTGTGGACTTCCAATGTTGGTGTTAACAATCTGATTTGTTTAAGTACCTTATACCTTTAAGATTATCCCCATTGGGTGAAGATAACTTGTTCATTCTACTTGCACACACTCTCTTTCTTCCCGGCCTCATAATTGGAAAGGAGAGTATATAATAAAATTCTACTGATTTCAGAAAATGTTCAGAACAATAGTCTTGTGAGTATAGGAAAAGGATCACAATAAAGATTCATGAATTTTAACTGTTTGAAGGGATTTCATTAGCCATGTAGTTCAACCCATACCTGAGAAATCCCAATTTCATTACTTCTGAGAAATGGTTATCCATCCTGTTCAAAGACCTCCAAAGGCAACCCATTCTTCTTTTTTGCTACCTCTAAATATTAGTAAAAAAATTGTTACTACATTTAAACTCATTTCATTGAAATTTCCACCCACTTCTCCTTGATCTATCCATGCCTGGATAAATAAAACTAGTCTAAATCCATTATTAATAGTGGGGGTCCAAACTATCCTCACCTAATTTTTAGCTTTTGTGAGATTAAAATTGGATAATAGATCATAAATCTCCCTACTTACCTTTCCCTTAATTTATCTCCCAGACTAGTAAAATGGAAGAAGCTTCTGGTTTTCTAGATTAGAAGCCTTTATTGTATGGTAGTCACACGGTGATGTAGATTAGAAGGATAGGAAAGTAGAAACACAATACAAATCATCTAAGTCTAGGCTTAGTCTATATTCTGTATAAAACTCACCAAAACCCAAGGCCACTTTTGGGGAGAGAGACCAAGTCAAAGCGCGTGCTGTTAACCGAGAGCCGGGCCGAGTCAACTCCAGTCCGCATCTGTCTGTGCAGCGCAGCCAGGAGACCAGCGGAGCAGGAAAAAGCTCCCACTTCCGTTTCTCTCCTTGCTTTTTAAGCTTTCAACCCCGGAAGTCAGAAGTCGAGTGCTCAGCAGGCAATGCCTGTAGGTCTCCTCCCCCAAAAGGGTGGTCCTAAAAAAAAACCCAAAAACTGGTGTCTCTCATTATCTGACTGTTAAAACTTTTTACCACACTTTAACATAGTAAACTGCATATGAACATATCTCACATCAATCCAAAAACCTTAGACTTGGTGCAAAAAAGTATTTCAAACTAATTTAATATTGCACAAGATACTTAAACACATCCAGGGATCATTTTAAATAATCATTTAAATTGAGAAAGATATATTTTTTCCAGAAGTTGGAACATGTGGCTTTCTAGAACATTACTAAGATGAACCACTGGTTGAGGGAAAATGGGTGCAGGGGGCTCTGCTTTCATCTTAAACAGTAACCTTTCCACTCCCCTTCTCCCATATTGCCCTTTCCAGAGCAGTAATACTTTATATTATTAAGGATTCTAAAAGATGTAGTCAGGCTTTCTTTTTTGCTCATTGGTATGCTAAATGGCATCCTCAGATCACCATGTTCAACATCATTGGGAGCCAAGGACAGCCTGGTTCATAAACTTTATGCATTTCCCAGTAAAAAGCTACACTTACATCCTAAAGAAGTCTTTTAGTACCCCACAAATGGGACAAAAAGGACTACTAGAAACCATAAGCTGTGAGTGAACCCTTGGCCATGTTCTTTAAGTTTAAGCCATTTTTCTTTGGAACTATTCATGTAATTGGAGGAGAATATGCTACAGAATTTTGGGGAGATGTTTTATACCCACTGTTCTTAAGTACTGCCTTAGTAAATACTCTTCTAAAAGCTATTTAATGTTAGCTGTCTAAATTCATCTTCAAACTGATAAATCTGGGAAGAAGCAACATCACTTAGAAAGTAAGTCAATAACATAAGAGAATCACTCTTGACCCCTGAGGGGTATGTCTAGAATCTTAAAGAGAGGCAGCCCAAATTTTGGGGACCTGATTTATCAGCAATAATGAGAATTGCAAAAGGACACTCAGTGCTTACATTGGCTTCACATAGTAGCCCTTAGCATTTTTGATTACACCTATTAAATTCCAATCAAACCCCAATAGCTGTTCCTCCAACTCTCTCATCAATACATACATATGAATGTGAGTACACACATACACACACACACAGATACATAACTGAGACTTCTCCTTTGTAACTTCATAATCCAGTACCTCTTCAGCAGATCCCACCTTAAGTAGAAAATTTCTTAGATCGAAAGCAGGGAACAAGTCAGTGTGTTAAACTCACTGTATATGCAGTATTTGGACGAAGCTTTTCTTACTTTCACACATCTCATAGGACTATACTAGCAAACAAATGATACTTCGCCCTCCTGATTGCATTGACTTTGACAATTACTCTCATACTGACCATCTCTGAATAAAAATTACCTGTTCAAATCATAGGCATAGTCAGTATATTTCACAGGATATGCACTCAATGAATTATATTTTCAAAGGAAACAAAGTGTTGGATATTCAAAAACAAATATCATTATATTTATTCATTGAACTAAAACCAAATTAAAAAAGAAAACTAAGAAAACTTATTTTATAAAGATAAATTCTGCAAAGGGAATATTTGTAATCAAATCCTACATTTTACTTGATATTCAATGAAAACAAATGAATATGAAAAATGATCTAGTAGCAGGTAAAAAGACAGAGGTAATTATTGCAGTCAGGTTGCAGTGAGGCTTGACCCTAAGCTGCAGCAATATATAGAACAACCTTTTTCATTTTCATCTCTTTGGCTAAAACAAAAATATTTCCAACTTGGTCTCGCTCTCTTAAGCTTGCAACCATGTCATGAAAGGTAAGCAATGGGACTTAGGAATTGATGTTCAATGGAATATATTTTTTAAATTAATTTTTTTTAATTTTGCCTTCTTTTCCTATTAGCAAACAAAGCCTAAATTACAATGGTATGATCCAGAGAAGGCACTGGAGGTTAGAGGAGTCAAGAGATAAATATTTATTTGGTCTTTTCTCTCACCTTACTGATGCTTGGTGGAGGGGGAAAGTGGGAAGTCCTCCTAGGGAAATAAGGGAGGAGAGTAAACAGTCCTGCCTGATTCCAAAAGGTGCTGCCCTGTTCTCACATAACCATCACCACAATAGAAAAAGCAAGACTTTACAAAGTTGACAAAAGACTATTAAATCCATTTCCACTATTAAAGGCATAAGAATTCATAGATGACAATTCACTAAACCAGACTCCCTAAACCAGACCCTTCTGAAGTGTCAGAAGCAAAACATAAAGGAAATAGAAGAAGGAAGCAGGAGTAGGAAACCTAATGGCTACATCAATTTGGTATCTCCAGATAAATAAGAAAGGTCACTTGAACCCCATTTGGGATCCAGAGTCTCAGGCAGGTCCAATGTAATTAGAATTCACACATTGGGGTATCACATGTAGCGAACATGTCTACACATTAGAAAATTCCTGAAGTCCACTGGCCTACATCATGAGCATGAAATTCTACAGTAAATAAGAATAAGAAATTTTTATTACAGTTTATGAACACAGATTATTATAAAAAAGACTTTTCCTCTTCCAGAAAAGACACCAAGAACAATTTATCAAAGGAATGTTAAGGGCTAAAATTCTAGCTAAACTGTCTAAAATATCTAATGAGTGGTCTCCAATAAATTATAAGCTTTAGCAAGAGTTAGACTTTTTAAGCATTTATTAAGGAGAATAAGAATTTGGTAAAGGAGAGAGAAAAAGCTAGATTTCTATCTATTAAAGGGAGAGCACATTTCTAGCTCCCTTCTCCCCAGAGTCCAGAGGAAAAGAGAGCGCGAGACTGAGCGCCAGTCTCTTCCTTCCTCCTCCCACTAGCCTGCGTCACTTCGGACTCCTCGTCTTGCCCTCAAAGACCTTCGCTTCATGGGCAGAACTCTTCTACAGTAAGTCTCCAGCAGGTGGCGTCATTCCAATCGTACAGTCCCCCCTGTTGTTACCTCAAGAAACAAAATGTTTCCTTACCGGAACAGTAAAAACAATATGATAACTATTGCTAACTAATAATATATGAACACAATATAGAAAAGGAAGAGAGGAAAGTTTTGTCCAGGTGGCGATTTTTTTTTTTGGTCCTCATGAACCGACGCTTTGACATTAGTCCTTGCAAGGGAGGGCCTCTGCAGAGAATACATGTTACAGATGGTGTATATTATAACAGAAAGAGAAAAAAAACAACAAATCAAAACCTGTTCATTTAAAGTCTCTGAAAGTCTTTTCTCAGATGTCCTCTAGGTGTAGTCGTGGAATGGAGTCTTTTCAGGGGTTGATGTGTGGAATGCTGGTAATCAGCCAGGAAAATTTCCTACAAATTGAGCTTAACACAACTTTAAAAATAGCTTTGTCAATAATCAAATCAAACAATGAAAGTTCTCAAAAACATGTCTAAGGGGAAATACCAGAATCTTAGTTGTTACACATGAAACATATAATAAAACAAAAATTGAAAACATTCTTTAAAATTATAATATTACTATAGTCCCCCCCCTTATGGAGGGTAATTGAGAAGACAATTGCTGCAATATTAATTATTAAAAACTAATTTATATCTGTTTCATCACTTTTTGCATCATCTGCCTAATTATCCTCATGCCATTATGAGAAATTAGAAAAATCTAATATAATTGGTAACAGGTGTCAAGGCCAAAATTCAACACAGTATTTATCATGACACCTGAGATAATTATGGGGGTTACCACAAAAGAACAGAGAAATGATGGGATATGAGCATTCCCACACTTGAGCAATATGTACTGCCCATACAGTATGCCAGGCTTAAAATAGATGGATGGAATATATGTCCATGCCACCGAACATATTGGAGGAAACTGAGTCAGACTTAATCAGATGCATGCGATTGAGATGGTCCATGGCATCAGGCATATAGGAGGGAGCATAGAAGCCAGGTGTAGAAGTGAGATGGGTGGGATCAATACTTCCAGCCATCTGTACAATATTGTGGGGAAAAATAAAATAAAATATTAAACCAAGAGAATCCAACCTCAACATTTGTCAAAAGCCGTTCCCTTGGCCATACCTTGACTTCATGCATGTCTCCCCTCATGTGACAGTTCAGTGTCTGCTTTTGCATGTATTCCTCTTGTGATTGGATGGCATCTTGGCCAACTGGCATCTGATAACTCAGAATAAAGGCAATTAATGTCTTAAATGATAAGTTCCCATAATCCAAGTCTCATATGGATTTAAAAATTGAGGATAATAAATGATTGCAAAAAATGTGAATACATCTTGACTCAGAACACAATATATAATTATGCAACAATTTCAAATAATACCCCTTTTTTGTACTTAGTATACAATTACTTTTGTGAAAAATCAGAACATATTTAAATACAAGTTAAAGCACAACAGAATCTCAAAGAAAACTTTTTTTAAAAAAAGAAAACTTTTACAAATGTTCCCCTCTTTTTTTTTTTTTTTTGGAATATGCTTATCAAAAATAATACTTCTAGAATCAATTTACACTTGCCAGGGCAACCAATTTGCCAGGGAAATGCTTTAAAGAGTTTGATCAAATAATCAGTTGAGAAAAAATAACAAAAACAAATAACTCAGAATATGGGAGCACAATACTCCTAGAATTAACATTGTATTATGAAATCAAAACCATGTTTCAAAATTAGATAGATGAATGAATAGAAGAAAATACATGTGGAATAATAAAAGACAATGAAATTCAAACTAGGGAAATCTAAATGAATATGAACTTAATATTAATAAGAGTATTACAAAATATAAACTTGATTGCATGACTATAAAAAGCTTTTACAAATATTCTCCTTGTTTTAGAAACTAAGTATAAGACAATCTCAAAAACATTAAAATCTCTATGAAAATAAATCTATACCATTAATTCCAAAATGTATATGTAATAGCATAGAAATCCTATGTAACCTCTGAACTGACATTAATAATCTGAGTGAATTCAGAACACTCTTGATTCCGATATCTAAAATCCCCAATACTCATATCAATACCTTGCTGCTTACTTCTACATTTCTGTACAATATATACCCTTCCATGGCAAAAGAAGCAGAGTCTTGAACTATGTTGATAATTGTCATTCTTATTCAGCTTAAGTTTTTCTTCTTTAACCCCTCTATATTGTCTGTCAGTCTTTTCACCATACAAATGCTTTATAATATTACTAATTAAAGACAAAAGCAGGTTAGCAAAATCACGAACAAAATGGGCATATGTGGAACTTAAAGGGCTTTCTAAGGTTGTCTCAGAAGCACAGCCAGGCTGGGGAAGGGCTGAGCCTGAAGCTGCAAATGTAGTTAGAGAAAGTTGAGCATGTGCATCAGTTCTCTGGACTTCCCAGGCAGGGGAAGCAATGGGCTTGGCCATGGGAGGAGTAGAGGGTGGGGTCTGGAGAGGAGGGGAGGGACCAGCGCAATTTGAATCAGACTTGATTTTGAACTCAGGCCTGGAATCCTCTTCCCCCACTTTGCCTCCAGGTGCTAGGGGATTAAAAGCTTCTAGAGGGTGGGTCATTGCCTCCAGGCATGCAAAATTAGAGCAACAATTAGTGTTAGAACTGGGAAAAGCTACAGGAATCTCTTCAGGTTTCTCTGAAAAAGCATGGTTGGGAGAGGGAGAGATATTTCCTTGTGTGAGTAAGTTGCTGGCTCTTCTAACAAAAATAAAAAGAAAAATAGAAAATCCACAAAAACAAAGCATTAACATGATCTTATCTCCCATTTGTCTGGTTAAACAGACTAAAATCAAAAATAGGATAATTAGGGAGTTTAAAAGGTCTGTTCGAAAAAATTTAAAGGAAAACACAGCCAGTACACCAGTACTTAGCAGTTAAAGGGAGAGGGAGGGGAAATTTCTTACCCAACCAGAAGATCAGAAGAAGACTGAGGTTTAGCTTTCCTCTTCGTGGTCAGCCATCTGTTAAGGGCTAAAATTCTAGCTAAACTGTCTAAAATATCTAATGAGTGGTCTCCAATAAATTATAAGCTTTAGCAAGAGTTAGACTTTTAAGCATTTATTAAGGAGAATAAGAATTTGGTAAAGAGAGAGAAAAAGGCCTAGATTTCTATCTATTAAAGGGAGAGCACATTTCTAGCTCCCTTCTCCACCAGAGTCCAGAGGAAAAGAGAGCGCGAGACTGAGCGCCAGTCTCTTCCTTCCTCCTCCCACTAGCCTGTGTCACTTCCTGACTCCTCGTCTTGCCCTCAAAGACCTTCGCTTCATGGGCAGAACTCTTCTACAGTAAGTCTCCAGCAGGTTGCGTCATTCCAATCGTTACAGTAAGTATAGGCAATGGGAAGATTGTTTCCAGAGTACAATGCTCTAGACCAGAGGTGTCAAATTCAAATAGAAATTAGATCACTGTGGGCTACATAATGATTTGAACAAATATATTTTTATATTATCTATATTTAAGTCTCTTTAGTTATCATGTTAAACATTTCTCAATTATATTTTAAACTAGTTGGTTGCATTTGTTTCCTGCAGGGCAAGAGATGAACACCTCTGCTCTTAATTACCTCTCTCATAAGGAAGCTGGCTACATCTCTCCTTCAGTGTTCTGGGGTACCTGTGAGACAATGTGAGGTTCTTCTTTGATGCTATCATCTTAAGCTCCATATTCTGGTATGTTAACTCATAGTGATTAGTATCCCAATTCCATTTAACTAATTAAGAAAAATTAACTTTTTCAAAGGCAATTTTCTATTTACATATAACATGAAGAGGTCTATACATGTTTCTATTCCAGACATAGGGTATATGCACTTATCTATACATCCTCAGTTTGGGGGGAAAGTGGAACAGAAGTAAATTAAGTTTCTACTTAATGTTTTCTCCACCTAGTTCATTTCCTAATTTGGCATAACCAAGGGATGAATGAGTCTATACTTTGTACAACTTGGCTAGACAAGGCAAGTTGCTGAAGAAATTGCTGTTGCTTGTTTGACTTCTGGTAAATCAAGGCATGAGCTACCATTCCTAGATTTCTGTTTGCTCACTAGTCTAGCTTTTCCAAGCTCATAAATCATAGCCATTTCTAATACTAAACTAAAATACTTAACTAAAATCAGGGACAATAAATGGAGAGAACAGAGATGGAAGCAACAACAAAACCATTCACACTCAGTTCAATGTTGGCACCATATGATAGAGAGCCTGATATCCTTTCTGCTTGAGTCCCATAGCAATCCTTCCTGAACCAGATCAGAAAAAGGCCTACTGACACAGGCTATTACTTGTCCATTAATACTTAATGAAGTCATACCATTTTTGTAGATTCACAGAAAAATTTAAAAATTATTTTGTTGGAACTAAGATAGAACCATTACCAAATATCTGAACATGTACCAAGTCTACATGGAGCTGGTATCAGTTGAGCATGCTGCTCATAAAAAATAAGAATTGGGCTCATTGACCAGTAACATTCCTTGCTA
Organism: Dromiciops gliroides; assembly: GCF_019393635.1. NCBI lineage: Eukaryota > Metazoa > Chordata > Mammalia > Microbiotheria > Microbiotheriidae > Dromiciops > Dromiciops gliroides. The sequence goes on along the minus strand of NC_057864.1, from coordinate 320,660,904 downwards.
ATATGTAAGCTTTTTGCATGAATATATGTTAGGGTCTATATTTTTTTCTCTGTTTTGACTCTCCCTGATTTAGGTATCAAAACCATATTTGTGTCATAAAATTAATTTGGTAGAACTACCTCTTCACCTATTTTTCCAAATAAGTTGCATAGTATTGGAATTAACTCTTCTTTAAATTTTTGGTAGAATTCACTTGTAAACCCATCTGGCCCTGGAGATTTTTTCTTAGGGAGTTCATTGATGACTTGTTCAATTTATTTTTCCTAAGATGAACTTGTTTAAGGATTTTATTTCCTCTTTGCTTAATCTGGACAGTTTATATGTTTGTAAATATTTATCTGTTTCATTTAGATTGTTAAATTTATTGACATAAAGTTGAGTAAAATAGCTCCTAATTATGCCTTTAATTTCTACTTCATTACTGTTGAATTCACCCTTTTCATTATTGATTCTAGTAATTTGGTGGTCTACTTTCTTTTTTTTAATCGAACTTTTTATTGATTTTTTCATAAAACCAGCTCATAGTTTTATTGATTAAATGTATAGTTTTTGTACTTTCAATTTTTTTAATCTCTCCTTTGATTTTCAGGATTTCTAATTTAATATTTAATTGGGGATTTTTGAGTTGTTCTTTTCCTATTTTTTTAGTTGCATACCCAACTCATTCATCTCCTCTTTCTCTATTTTATTCATTTATGTATTTAGAGATATACAATTTCCCCTAAGAATTGCTTTGGATGCATCGCATAGATTTTGGTATGTTGTCTTGTTACTGGCATTCTCTTGAGTGAAGTTATTTATTGTTTCTATGATTTGTTCTTTGAACCACTCATTCTTTAGGATAAGATTGTTTAATTTCCAATTAATTTTCAGTCTACCTTTCCATGGGTCTTTATTACATATAATTTTTATTGTATCATTATCTGAGAAGCATGCATTTACTATTTCTGCCTTTGTAAAGATTGTTACCCCTGCTTTTTTTTTTACTTCAGCTGAAGCATAATGTATTTTGCCACCCTTCCTTTTCTTTCCCCATTATTCCGCTGCTTCTGCCCTCCTTTCTATCAGTACCACCCTTTCCCCTTTTACTTCCTTAATGAGTAAGCTAAATTTATTTTCCAAATGGGTGTATATGTTATTCCCTCTTTAAACCAACTCTGATGAGAATAAGTGTGATACAATGCTCATCCCTCCCTTCTTTCCCTCTATGGTAATTGGGTTGCTTTGTGCTTCTTTATATGATATAATTAACCCCATTGTACCTCCCCTTCCTTCTCCTCCCCCTATATTCCTTTCATTCTGCTCTTTAAGTTTCTTTATATAATTACATCAAAATCCATTTAGTAACTATAACCTAATAGAGATACAACTCTCAAGAGTTAAAAGTATTATTTTCCTTTCCTTTATAGGGAAGTTAACAGATTAACCTTATTTAATAACTTTTTTTCCTCTTTCCCTTTTTATACTTCTTTTGAGTCTTGGATTTGAAGATCAATTTTCTGTTCAGTTTTAGTCTTTTCTTCAGGAAACCTTGGAAGTTCCCTATTTCATTGAATGACCATCTTTTCCCTCTGAAAGATAATGTTCAGGTGCCAGGTCCTGTGAAATCTTGACTGTGGCTCCATGATATTTTCATTCCTTTCTGGCTCCTTGTAGTATTTTCTCCTTCACCTGATAATTCTGGAATTTGTCTACAATATTCCTTGGAATTTTCCTTTTTGGGTCTCTTTCAGGAGGTGATTGTTCGATTCCTTCAGGTATAATTTTATTATCTGATTCTACAATATCAAGGCAGTTCTACTTGATAATTTCCTGGAATATGGTATCTAGACTCGTTTTTGATCAGGGCTTTAAGGTAGACCAAGAATTCTTAGATTACCTCTCTCTCTATTTTCCAGGTCGGTTGTCACTCCAATGAGGTATTTCACATTTTATTCTATTTATTCGGGCTTTTGATTCTGTTTGATAGAGTCTTGGTGTCCCATGAAGTCACTAGCTTCCATCTGCCCAATTTTAATTTTCAAGACTTTATTTTCTTCATTAAGCTTTTGCATGTCCATTTGACCTTTTTCCCACCATTTGGCCAATTGTATTTTTTAAGCAATTGTTTCTTCAGTCAATTTTTGTGCTTCTTTTTCAAGTATAACTCTCATTTCTCTTATTTCTTTACCCACTTTTTCTTCTACATCTCTCATTTGATTTTTTTTACAGGGCAATGAGGGTTAAGTAACTTGCCCAGGGTCACACAGCTAGTAAGTGTCAAGTGTCTGAGGCCAGATTTGAACTCAGATACTCCTGAATCCAGGGCCAGTGCTTTACCACTGGTGCCATCTAACTGCCCCTATCATTTGATTTTTAAAAGCCTTTTTTACTCCCTCCAAGGTTTTATGGTCTTGAGGGCAGATTATCTTCCCTCTTGTGGTCTCACATGTAAGCATTTTGAGAGTATTGTCCTCATCTGAGTTTGTGTTTTGTTCTTCCCTTTCACCATAGAAGCTGTCAATGGTAAGGGTCTTTTTCTGTTTCTTACTCATAATGTAGCCTATTTTTAAACTTTTTTTTTTGGTGGGGCAATTAGGGTTAAGTGACTTTCCCAGGGTCACACAGGTAGTAAGTGCTAAATATCTGGGGCTGGATTTGAACTCAGGTCTTCCTGAATCCAGGGCCATTGCTTTATCCACTGCACCATATAGCTGCCCCTATTTTTAAACTTATAAAATTGAGGTCTGCTCCTGGGAAACAGGGGCCACTATTGCAAGCTTCTTGTGATGGGTGATAGGGGCCTGGTCACTGGTTTTCTGCTCTGAGTCTCTATGGCTTTTGAATTCTTTACCACACCCTGGCTTGATCCTGTGTTGGGATGGCTTGGCCAAGTTGCACCTGTCCAATGGTTGGTTCTCTAGCCAGCACTTTGTCCTCTTAGCTAGGGCTGGCAGGTCTCACAAATGGACTGTTGTGCCACCAGCCTTCTGAAGCCAGGACCAAGGGGCATCAGTGACTAATTTATGCTGTGTCCAGGAGCCTCCTGCTGACTTGTCCAGCTCACTCTATGGTGGTGCTGCCACCGAGCTGTGCCTAGCATAGCTGTGCTGTGGCTTGCCCTCCTCTTTTGCCCAAGTGAGACAGACATTTCCTGAAGTCTTATAAATTATCTCAAGTTAGAAGATTGTGTCTCTCTGTCTTTTTGTAAGTTCTGTAGCACCAGAATTTGTTTAGGAGGCTTGATTTAGTGTTGTTTTGAGGGAAATTCAGGAGAGCTCAGGCAACTTCCTGGCTTCTCTCTGCATCTTGGCTCTGCCTCCAGGATATCCATTCAGTTACATTCCCAACTCCTTGTTACAAGTTGTAACAGCACCTGTTCATTGACTAAGGTGTACCCTGTTAATTTATGACCGAAAGAGGAGGGGTATTTATCTGTTTTCTTTTACAACCCAACTAATGTGGACATGTTTTCATGACTGTATATGTATAATTTATGATGAAGTCCTTGACTTCTTAGGAAGGATTGGGGGAGGGCAGAAGGAATAAAATTTGGAGTTCAAAGTTTAAAAAAATCAATGCAAGGGGGCAGCTAGGGTGGCAGTGGATAAAGCACTGGCCCTGGATTCAGGAGTAGCTGAGTTCAAATTCGGGCCTCAAACACTTGACACTTACTAGCTGTGTGACCCCGGGCAAGTCCACTGAACCCCCCCTGCCCCACAAAAAAAAAATTAAAATCAATGCAAAAAAAAATTTTACATGTAACTAGGGGAAAATACTAAATAATTTTTTTTAAAGAAAGGCTCATGTAAAAACTGATGCTTTACCTCACTCTTAAAGGGAACTAAGAAATTCACTGAGGGTGTGTATTACAGGCATAGGGGGCCATCCAGAGCATTATTGGGATGAGGGGTGGAGTTTTAATGTCTGAGGTACAATACTAAGGAAAGTAGAACCTTATAGAATTGGAAGAGGAATAAAGAAGGGTGTTTTGGTAACCAGAATGATAGAGAAAAGGCAGGAACTCCCCTGAGTCCTTTCAAAGGCCATTCTAAACAATTTGAAATAATGCCTCAAAACAAAATCTAGATTAGAAGAATTCACAAAAAGATGGGGTGAAATATTACTAGCCCAAGTCAACTTAGAAGATCATTAGGAAAAGTTTATCACACTTAGGTGAGAGTTGAACACAGTCCAGCACATGCTGCAGCCATCGCCACCACAGAAAACCACATCATGTCTTGGGGACAAATTAATTAGCAAGGGCAGTAGCCACTTCTGAAGCTCTCAGACCACAGATGGTAAGGGCGAGGAGGCCAGTCAACTTGTCCAGAAAATATTATAAGAGGCCTGGTACTGGCACTGGCTGCAGGATTCTGTTGTATTACCCATACTCAGATCTGGGTCACAGTCCTGTTTTGTAGTACTATTTTGAGAAGGACACTAACACACCAGAATTTGTAGCCACAGGAGAATAGGGACCCTGATTCTAATTTCAGGGCAGAAAGAATGCTTGTAAATGATGAGCAGGCAGATTTCAGAGAAACCTGGGAGGGAGTTTACATGAACTGATGCTGAGCGAGATGAGCAGAGCCAGAAGAACATTGTACACAATATCAATAATATTGTGTATTGACTCTTCTCAGAAATTCAATGGTCCCAGAAAGTTCCAAAGGACTCATGATGGAAAATGTTCTCCACATCCAGAAAAAAAAAGGACTATAGAATCTAGATGCAGAATGACCCATACAATCTCTATTTTTTGTTTTTTCTTGTTTGAGGTTTTTCCTCTTGATCTGATTCTTTCATAGCATGACTAATGAAGAAATATGTTTAATATTATTGTACATATATACCCTATATCAGATTGCTTGCTCTCTTGGGAGGGTGAAGGGAGGAGAAAAAATGAAAGTAGAAATATTATAAAAACAAATATTGCAACTAACAAAAATAGGAAAGAGTGCTTGTGGTTGCTCACAAAAAGAAAAAAAAAACACACAGGCCAGACAATAGTAAACTCACCTCTATTAGATCATAGCTCCTTGGAAGAACTAAAAGTTTCCTGCTCCCCAAAACAGCTGCACAAAAAGTTGAAGCTTGGGACAGTTTCTATTCACTTCTGGAGCAGAGATCAACTTTATACAAAACTAAATGTAAAAAAAAAATTAGTTGGATAAATAAGCATATAACTAAAATGATTCTAACTTTAAAAAGTTACTCTGGTAAAAGGAAAGATCAAAACCCCAACCAAGATGAAGAAAGAAAAGTCAAAACTATTATAAAATTCCTTGAAGAGCTCAAAAAAGATTGTAAAATAACATACAGAGGTAAAAGATAAATTTGGGGGAAATGACAGTGATACAAGAAAAAATATGGTAAAAGGAGTTAAAAGTTCAGTAAAGGAGGCACAAAAATACTGAAAAATATGACACCTTAAAAACAAAATATGCCAAGTGAGGTACATGAGTACAATGAAGGGAAGAATGACTTGAAAAGCAGAATTAACAAATACAAAAAGATATACCAAAATTTACCAAAGGGAAGAACTCCTTAAAAAGCAGAATTGACAGACATGGAAAAAAAGACAAACAAAAATTCACTGAGGTTCAGCTAGGTGGCACTGTGGGTAGAGCACTGGCCCTGGATTCAGGAGGACCTGAGTTCAAATCCGGCCTCAGACACTTAACACTTACTAGCTGTGTGACCCTGGGCAAGTCACTTAACCCCAATTGCCTCACCAAAAAAAAAAATCACTGAAGGGGGCACAGCTAGGTAGTGAAGTAGATAAATCACTGGCTCTGGATTCAGAAGGACCTGAGTTCAAATATGGCCTCAGATACTTGACACTTACTAGCTGTGTAACACTGGCAAGTCACTTAACCTTCATTGTCCCACAAATATAAATGAATAAATAAATAAATTTTTTGAAAATCAATTAAGAAAATAAATTCTTGAAATGTAGAATTGACCAAATGGAAAGGTGATACAAAATCCTCAATGAAGAAAATAATTCCTTAAAAAGTAGAATTGGCCAAGTGGAAGCTAGGCTCCATGAGATGAAGCTATAAAATAAAAAATAATGTAAATTCAAAGAAAATATGAAATATCTCATTGAAAAAAAACTATTCTGGAAATATATCCAGGAGAGGTTAATTTAAGAGTATTAGACAGCATGAACAGTCATGATCAAAAATAGTCTAGATCCCAACTTCAAGAAATTATCAAGAAAAACTTCCAAGATGTTCTAGAAGCAAAAAATAAAATAGAAATAGAAAGAATCTACAAATCACCTCCTGAAAAAGATCTCCAAATTTAAACTCTCATGAATAATATAGACAATTCCCAGAAATCCTTGTTCAAGGAGAGAATATTACAAGAAGCCAGAAGGAAACAATTTAAATATTGTGGATACACAGTCAGGATAAATAAGATTAAGAAATTTCTACATGAAAGGGTTGAAGGCTTTGGAATATAATAATCCAGAGGGCAAAGGACTAAATATTGCAGAAAGAATCACCTACTCAGGGCAGCAAGGTGGCACAGTAGATAGAGCACTGGGCCTGTAGTCAGGAGGACCTGAATTCAAATCCAGCCTCAGACACTTCACACTTATTAGCTGTGTGACCCTGGGCAAGTCACTTAACCCCAATTGCCTCTCACACACACACAAGAATCACCTACTCAACAAAACGGAGCATACTCCTTTATGAAAAAAAAAAGAATAGATATTCAGTGAAATAAATAACTTTTCTCCATTTCCTGGTGAAAAGACCAGAAGTGAATTGGAAAAAAAAAAAAAAAAGACTTTCAAGTACTATAGTTGAGAGAAGCATAAAGAGTAACAGGAAAAGAAAAAGTAAATAAGGGAATTCAATATAGTTACATTCCTAAATGAAAATACATTATTTAACAATTTCTAAGAACTTTCTCTTTGTTAGGTCAATTAGAAGGAGTACATATGGCACAAAGGCATGGGTGTGAGTTGAATATGATAAATAGTATAAAAATAAACTTAAGTGGTGAGAAAGAGGAATGTTCAGGGAGGAAGATGAAGGGAAATGAAGAATGGGGTGAAATATATGAAATAAGAGAGGCACAGAAAGATTTTTTATGATGAAGGGTAAAATGGAGAAGTTGGGGCAGGAATACTTGAACTTTACCCTCATCAGAATTGGCTCAGGGAGGCAGAACCAAGATAGTGAAGAGAGGCCAGCAAGTTAACTGAGCTCTCCCTCAGTCCCTCAAAAAGAACATTAAATCAAGCCTCTAAACAGACTCTGATGCTATGGAATCTATAAAAAGACAGAAAGACACAATCTTTCAACCTGAGATAATTAGAAGACTTCAGGAAAGATAGGTCTCACTAGGGCAAAAAAGGAGCACAGCACAGCACAGTGTGGAGGGGGTCGGGGCAAGTCATCAGTAAGCACTATGCCACAGCTGAGCAACTGAGGCACCTTGATCCTTGCTCAGCAATCTGGTGTTGCAGTAGGCAAGTGGTCAGATATAACAGAACCAGCTGAGAGGGCAAGCTGCCAGCTAGAAGTCCACCCACAGGGCAGGTGTGACCATGCCTGGCCATCCAAGGGTGCCAGGAGCAAGCACGGGGAGCAAGCCCAGGGAGGGGAGAAATCAACAAGCCATAGAGGCATCAGAATAGAAAGCCAGTGACACAGCCCCTATAACCCAGCACAAGAAGCTTGAACAGGACACTGGGGCCCCAGGAGCAGACCTCAACTTTAATAAAAAATAAGCTAGAAATATGAGTAAGAAAGAAAAAAAAAGAGCTCTAACCATTGAGACCTTCTGTCTTGAGAGGGAAGAGCTAAAAACAATCTCAGATGAGGACAATAATCTCAAATTACCTACATGTTGAAGCATCAAGAGGGAAGATGAAATTGGTCTCAAGAAGAAAAACCTTCTTGGAAGAGCTCAAAAAGGATTTTAAAAATCAATTGAGAACCGAATATCTTTACCTTCCTCTAAAGTGTTTTTCTTTTTAGATCTCCCTCCTCCAAACTTCCCTTCCCTCCTTCCCCTCTTCTCCCCACGTCCTCCTACCATCTCCTTCTTCTCCCACTTTTCCTCAGGGCAAAAACATATTACTATACCTGCTTGAGTATGTATGTTATTCCCTCTTTGAGCCAATTCTGATGATAGTGAAGTTCACTCACTCGCCCTCTTCCCCTACCCTTCAAAGGCTTTTTCTTGTTTCCTTCCTATGAGCTACTTCTCCCCATTCCACCTCTCCCCTCCCCACTCCCCACTCCCACTCCCCCCCCTCCCCCAGTCTATTCCTCCTACCACTCACCCTTATTTTAATGATGTCATCATGGGGGGCAGCTAGGTGGCACAGTGGATAGAGCACCGGCCCTGCAGTGAGGAGTACCTGAGTTCAAATCTGGCCTCAGACATTTAACACTTACTAACTGTGTGACCTTGGCAAGTCACTTAACTCCAATTGCCTCACTAAAAAAACAAAACAAAAAAAAAAAAAAAAAAAAAAAAAAAACGTTGTCATCATGGGTTATCTAGATGGTACAGTGGACAAAGCACCAGCCCTGAGCCCAGGAGACAGAGAGTTCAAATTCGGTCCCAGACACAAGACAACCCACCTTGTTTGCTCCACAAAGAACAAGGATATACAAAAAATAAATGCTTTATAAACACCATCCCTTCATATTCATTTCACGACTGAGTCCTCTGTGCATTCCTTGATGAAAAAGTTCTTATAAGTTGGAAGCATTATTTTCTCATGTATGACTTTAAACAGTTTAATCTTTTAATGTCCCTAGTGATTCTTTTTCCTGTTTACCATTTTATTATTCTCCAGGGTTTTGTTTTTAAAAGTCAAATTTTCTATTCAGTTTGGGTCTTTCATCACAAATGCCTGAACATCCTGTTTTCATTGAAATTCCATTTTTCCCCTGAAAATTATGATAAGTTTTGCTGGGGTACATGATTTTTGGCTGTAGTCCCAGTTCCTTTGCCCTCTGTAATATCATATTCTATGCCCTCCGTCCTTTAATGTAGAAGCTGCTAGATCTTGCTTTATCCTTATTGGAGCTCCATGGTATTTGAATTTCGTTTTTCTACCTGCTTGCAATATTTCATCCTTGACCAGGGAGCTCTGGAATTTGGGCTATAATATTGCTGGAGGTTTTCCTTTTGGGATCTCTTTCAGCAGGTGATCAGTGGATTCTTTCAATTTCTATTTTAGCTTCTGCTTCTAGAATATCAGGATATATCCCAGACTAATAAGAAAAAGGAACCCCTGAGCTTTAATCAGTGAGGGATTAGTTTTATTGCTTGGGAATTATTAGGCAACAAAAATTGAAAGCAATTAGTGAAATAGTGAAGTAGAAATACAGATGAACATTCTTGGATCTAAGCTTAGTCTATTTTCCTTTATAAAACTCACTGAATCCCAAACTGCCCTCCAGGCTGTGAACCAGCACATCCAAGCTTGAACACCAACCACATGTTTTCGAACTCCTCTCACCAGCACACCGCCATGGATAAGTCTCACAGTCAGAGGGGCAGGAACGGAAGTTCACTTTTCAGTTCGTGTCCCGGAAGTTCCTTGCGTTCTTGCATTTTCCTCCAAAAAGGGGAGGTCCTTCAAAAGCTACTTCAGTAGCATGCACAATCTCTCAAATGATTCAGCTAAAACTTCCAATATTAATCTTTACCACAAATAACTTTTGCCACATTTTCTGGGTCAGTTGTTTTTCTAGGGAAATATTTCACATTGCCCTCTATTTTTTCATTCAATTGGAATCTCTCCTATTTTCTCTTCAAAATCCCTTTTGAGAGCTTCCATGGCCTGAGACCAGTTCATATTATCTTGTAAGCTTTGGATGTAGGGACCCTGTGATTGATTTCCCTCATCTGAGGCTGCACCTTGATCTCCCTTGTTGCTACAAAAGCTTTCTATAGTTTTGAACTTTCTTTGCTCATCTTTAATTGATTTTAAAACTTTCCACTGGGGGGGGGGGGGGGGCCTGTTTCTTGGCTTTTTTTCCCCCACCCCTCCTGTTCCCAGGTTCAAGGGTCCAGGTGTTTGTGTTTGAGGGAGGGCTGGTTTTGTGTTTGCCTGCCTGTTCTCTGGTCCGAAGATATCCTCAAGCCTACTGACTAACAACCAACCACAAAGTTTTCTGTGTGTGGTTCTTAGCTTCAACAAGCCTGTGCACCTCCCCCACCTGAGCCTCCCACTACTCAAAATTTCTTCCTAGTTCCCTCCTGGGGTGGAACAGCTAAATTCTTCCCCCAATGCACTGTACCCCCTGAGTTTCTGTCTGCCCCTTGTCCACCAATCAGCCTTCATATCAGACCGCACACTCAGCTCCTGAAAATGCCAGCACTGTAGCAAATTCAGAGGCTGCAGGGTAAAATCCTCCAGCGGCAATGTTTTGGTGTGTCTGTGTGCATGATCGCCTGGTTCAACTTTACTCATGGTCCGGCATGGCCCCCTGAAATCTACCTATAGCTCGAGAATCATCTCAGCCCATATTTTTGTGTGTTTATCTGCTCCAGGGGTTGTTTTATTGCTATTTTGGGCATGATTGTATCAGGGGCTCTGTGCATTTAATGTCTTTCTTCCACCATCTTGGCTCTGCCCCCTATGCTTTCATTTCTTAACATGTTTCAATCCTATGCAGATTTTAATGTTAAATATAAGCCTACTTGCATAAAGATTATAAAACATTGTCAGCACTTTAGAGAAGGTGAAGATGTTCGGCATAATACCACATGTATGACATATATTGAATTGCTTAGTTTCATAGGGAGAGTTGCAGAGGGAGAGAGGCAGAAAAATTTTAAAAACAGAATTAGCTCAAAGGCCTAACCTCATCAGAGTACGCTAAAGGAGGGAATAACATACACACACATCCCATAGGGAAAAATAATCTATTTAAAACTTCAGGAAAGTAGGAAGGGAAGAGGATAAGGAGGGAAGGGAGAGTGAAGGGAGGGTAGAGGGGGTAGGGGGCTGTCAGGAGCAAGATACTTACGAGGAAGATTAGGGCAAAATAAGGTAGACAATGGAATAAATGTTATTGGAAGGGAATGGGATGGAGGGAAAAAATTTACATTTACTACAAGGTCAAGATATATGTATCTACTCTGCTGGGCCATTGTGAAGAAATTCTCTGTCAAGTTCAAGGTACTATATAGAAATCATGATGAACAGGATGCTATCACAAAAAACCTGGAAAGAAATACTTGAACTTCAGCAAAGAGAAATGTACTGTATACAAAATAACAGCAGTAGTGAAAGATGATCTGCTGGGAAGCACGTGGTTAGCTTTAGCAAGGCAATGATCCAATATAACTCTCAAGAACCGTAGAAAAATTGCAGTACATCTGTAGAGAAAGAACTGAGGGTATCTGAAAATAGACTGAAACACATTTTTTTTAACAATTCTTTAATCTGAAGCTTTGCTTTTATCTCTTTCCACTCACAACCTAGATAAGGTAGAACTGTTTCCCATGACTACTCATGTATAATTTTACGTTCAATTGTTTGAGTTCTTGGGGTGGATGTGGGAGGAGAGGGAGGAGGAGAAGTTGGAGCACAAGGTTTTCAAAAAAATTGATGTCAAAAATTGCTTTTACATGTAATTTGGAAAATAAAAGTCTAAAATAAAAAAAATAAAAATACAAAATAAATTGAGAAAGGTAGAGGAAAAATGGGAAGATAAATAAATGAAAGCACACAAGAGAAATTATGAACAAAAAATAAGCAGCTTGGAAAATCAAACACATAGGATCAGTACCTTGGAAAAGGAAGCACAAAGATTGACTGAAGAAAACAATTCCTTAAAAAATTCATTGGGCCAAATGGAAAAAAAAGCTGCATAATCTCACTGAAGAAAACAATGTCTTAAAAATTAAAATTGGACTGTTGGAAGCTAATGACTTCATGAAACACCAGGAATCAGTCAAACAAAATCAAAAGAATGATAAAATGGAAGAAAATATGAAATACCTCATTGGAAAAATATCTCACCTGGAAAATAGATCCAGGAGAGAAAATTTGAGAATTATTGGACTGCCTGAAAGCAATGATCAGGAAAAAGAGTCTAGATACCATATTCCAGGAATTACCAAGGAGAACTGCCCGATATTATAGAATCAGAAGATAAAAATGTCATTGAAAGAATCCCCGATCACCTCCTGAAAGAGACCCCAAAAGAAAAATCCAGGAGATATTGTAGACAAATTACAGAATTATCAGGGTGAAGGAGAAAATACTCAAGTACCCAAAGAGAAACAATTTAAATATAATGGAGCCACAGTCAGGATTGCTCAGTACCTGGCAGATTGAGCATTCAAGATCCCAAAGTTTGGAATAGGATATTCCAGAAGGGCAAAGGACTTTGGATTGCAGCCAAGAATCTATTACCCCTGTAACTGAGTATTTTCTTTTGGGCAAAAAGATAGACATTCAATGAAATAGGGGGACTTCAAGGTTCCTGATGAAAAGATCAGAACTGAATGGAAAATTTGATCTCAACATGCAAGACTCAAGAGACATTTAAAAAGGGAAAGAGGGTAAAAAATTTATTCAATAAGGCTAAACTATTTTGTATAGGTACATGGGAAAATAATACTTATACCTCTTGAGGACTGTATATCTATTTGGGTAGACAGAAGGATTACACACAGAGGGTACAAATATAAATTATCTTTGATGTGATGTTATAAAGAAAATTAAGGGGTTAAAAAGGAGTTTATGGGGAGAGAAATAAAGGGGAGGTGGAATGGAGTGATTTACATCATACGAAGAGGTGCAAAAAGCCTATTACAATAGAGGGAAAGAAAGGAGGGGTGAATATTGTTTCAACCTTACTCTCACTAGATTTGATTCAAAGAGGGAAGAACATATATGTTCATCTTGATAAAGAAACAATTTATTCTTTAAGGAGGTAAGAAGGTTAGGTGAAAAGGGGGTGCTGATAGAAGGGAGGGGCAGAAGCAGGGGAGAAAAAAGTTTAAAGAAAGGGGAGGGGGCTGATTAAAAGGAAGCAGATTAGGGGATGCAGGGGTAAGAAGCAAAATGTTCGTGAGGAGGAATAGGGTGAAAGAAGGGGGAAAAGTAAAAAGGAGGTAAATAGAATTGAGGGAAATAAGCAGTTAGTAATAATAACCGTGAATGTAAATGGGGTGAACTCTGACATAAAACACAAATGAATAGCAGAGTGGATTAAAAAGTAGAATGCTACAACATGCTGTTTACAAGAAACATTTGAAGCAGAGAGACACACAGAGCAGAATATATTATGCTTCGGCTGAGTTAAAAAAAAAAAACAGAGGTAGCAATCCTTATCTTAGACAAAGCAAAGGCAAAAATAGATCTAATTAAAAGAGATAAGGAAGCAAACTACATCTTGCTAAAAGGTACTATAGATAATAAAGTAATATCATTACTAAACTTGTATGCACAAAGTTTTATAGCATGCAAATACTTAGAGGAGAAGTTAAATGAGTTCCAAGGGAAAATAAATTAAAAATCCTTAAAATTAAAGGAGAAATTAATGAAATTGAAAGCAAGAATATTATATAATTAATCAATAAAACTAAGAGCTGGTTACATGAACAAAACGCTAAAATAGATAAACCATTGGCTAATTTGATTAAAAGAAAGAAGAAAACAAAGTTACCATTTTCAAAAATGAAAGGGGTGATTTTATCACCAATGAAGTGGAAATTAAAGCAATAATTAGGAAGTATTTTGCCCAACTGCCTGCCAATAAATTTGACAATCTAAATGAAATGAATAAATATTTACAAAAAATACAAACTGCCCAGGTTAACTGAAGAGGAAATAAAATCCTTATATAAGCCCATATCAGAAAAACTAAGTGAACAAGCCATTAATGAACTCCCTAAGGAAAAAATCCCCAGGGCCAGATGGGTTTACAGGTGAATTCTACCAAACATTTAAAGAGCAATTAATTATAATAGTATGCAAATTATTTAGAAAAATACATGTACAATAAGTTCTACCAAATTCCTTTTATGACACAAATATGGTGTTGATACCAAAACCAGGCAGAGCCAAAACAGAGAAAGAAAATTATAGACCAATTTCCCTAACAAATATTGATGCAAAAATCTTAAATAAGATATTAGCAAGAAAATTACAGCAAGTGATCACCAGGATAGCACACTATGACAAGGTGGGATTTATACCAGGAATGCAAGGCTACTTCAACATTAGGAAAACTATTAACATATTCAAGCACATCAATAAGAACAGTAACCAAAATGTTATGATTATCTCAATAGATGTAGAGAAATCTTTTGACAAATTATAGCTCCCATTCCTAATAAAAACACTAGAGAACTGGGGAATAGGTAGATCTTTCCATAAAATAATAAGTAGTATCTACCTAAAACCATCAGCAAGCATTATATGTAATATAGATCAACTAGAGTCCTTCCCAGTAGCATCAGGGGAGAAACAGGGATGTCCTTTATCACCTCTATTATTCAATATTGTACTAGAAATGTTGACTTTAGCAATCGTAAAAGAAAAAGGAATTGAAAGAATTAGAGTAGGCAAGGATGACACAAAACTATCACTCTTTGCAGATAATATGATGGCATAGTTACAGAATCCTAGAGAATCAACTAAATAATTACTTGAATCAATGAACAATTTTAGCAAAATAGCAAGATATAAAATAAATCCACATAAATCATCTGCATTTTTATACATGACCAGCAAACTAAAGCAGCAAGAGATAGAAAGAGAAATTCCATTTAAAGTAATGGTTGACAATATAAAATACTTGGGAGTCTACTTGCTGAGACAAACCCAGGAACTCTATAAACACAGTTACAAAACACTTTTCACACAAATCAAATCAGATCTAAGTAATTGGAAAATATCAATTGCTCATGGACAGGCAGAGCTAATATAATAGAAATGATAATTCTACCTAAATTAATTTACATATTCAGTGCAATACCAATGAGACTACCTAAAATTATTTTATAGAGCTAGGACAAATAATAAAATTCATCTGGAAAAACAAAAGGTCAAGAATATCCAGGGAAATAATGAAAAAAAATGAACAGGAATGTGGGCTAGCTGTACCAAATCTGAAGCTTTACTATGAAGTAGCAGTTATCAAACCTATTTGGTACTGGCTAAGAAAGAGAGTGGAGGATCAATGGAATAGCTTAGGCACAGGAAATAGGTACAGTAGTAAATGACTTCAGTAATGTACTGTTTGATAAATCCAAAAACTCCAGCTCCTGGGATAGGAATTCAGTATTTGACAAAAACTTCTGGGAAAAGAGTATGATAGAAACTAGGCATAGACAAACATCTTACATCTTATTCTAATTTAGGTCAAAGTGGGTACATGATTTAGACATAAAAGGTGATACCATAGGTAAATTGGGAGAGGAAGGAATAGTTTACCTTTCAGATCTTTGTAAAGGAGAACTGTTTATGACCAAACAAGAGATCTAGAATATTATGATTACATTAAATTTAAAAGTTTTTGTACAAACAGAAGCAATGCATCCAAAATTAGAAGGGAGGCAGAAAGATAGAAAAAAATTTTAAAGCCAGTATTTCTGATAAAGGACTAATTTCTAAAATATATCAGGACCTGAATCAAATTTGTAAGAATTCAAGTCATTCCCCAATTGGGAAATGTTCAAAGGATATGAACGGGCAGATTTTTGATGAAGAAATCAAAGCTATTTATTGTCATATGAAAAAAAAATGTTCTAAATCACTATTGCTTAGAGAAATGCAAATTAAAACAACTCTGCAGTGCCACCTGACACCTATCAGATTGGCTAATATGACAAAAAAGGTAAATAATAAATGTTGGAGAAGCTGTGGGGAAATTGGAACACTAATGCATTGTTGGTGGAACTGTGAATGGATTCATTCATTCTGGAGAGCAATTTGGAACAATGCCCAAAGGGCTATAAAGCTATGTATGCCCTTTGACCCAGCAATACCATTATTGGGTCTTTTTTCCCAAAGAGATCATAAAAAAGAGAAAAGGGTCCACATGTACAAAAATATTTATACCTCCTCTTTTTCTGGTGGCAAGGAATTGGAATTTGAGGGGATGCCCATCAAATGGGGAATGGCTGAACAAGTTGTGGTTTAGGAATATAATGGAATACTATTGTGCTGTAAGAAATGATCAGCAGGGCAGATTTCAGAAAAACCTGGAAGGACTTACATGAACTGATGCTTTGTGAGATGAACAGAAACAGGAGAACATTGTACATAGTATCGACAACATTGTGTGTTGATCAACTGTAATAGATTTGATTCTTCTCAGCAATACAATGGTCCAAGATAGATTCAAAATATTCATGATGGAAAATGTTCTCCAAATCCAGAAAAAAGAACTATGGAATCTAGACACAGATTGAACCATACTATTTCTATTTTTTTGTTGTTGTTGTTCTTCTTCTTTTTTGAGGTTTTTCCTTTTTGGACTTATCCTTCTTTCAGAGCATAACTAATGCATTGATATTAATGTGACTGTATGTATATAAACCATATCAGATTGTTTGCTGTCTTGGGTAGGGAAGAAGGAGGGAGAAAAAATGAAACTAGAAATACTATAAAAAACAAATGCTGAAAATTATCTCTACATGTAACTGGAAAATAATAAAATACTTTTATGGAAAGTCATAATTTAAGAATAGCTTTTACATTACAGTTCACAAATTGTAAAGGAAAACTGAGTTGGTACCCTAGAACTAGAGAATGAGATAGAAATTTAAATAATTCACCAATCATCTACTGAAAGGGATCCCAAAATGAAAATCCTCAGGATTTTCATTCCAGAATGAAATTCCAGAATTCCCAGTTCAAGGAGAAAATAGTGCAAGCAGTCAGAAAGAAACAATACAAATATTATAGAGCCACAGTAAGGATGACAAGATTTAACAGCTTATACATTGATGGATTGGAGCCTTGGAATATGATATCCTGGAGTGGAAAGAATTTTTGTGAGAATCACCTATCCAACAGGACTGAGTATAACATTTGAGGGGGAAAATGGATGTTCAATAAAAGAGTCAAAAAATAGCTTGTATGGAGGAAGATAAGACAAATGTGTAGTCAATGTTTGAACCTTACTCATCATCATTAGCTCAGAGAGGGAATAACAGACACTAAGTTGGATATAGAAATCTATCTTACCCTAAAGGGAAGTAGAAGTGGAGTGGTATGAGGAGGGAGCAACTGATAGAACGAAGGAGAAAAATTGTTTTTGTAGAAACAAAACCAATGCCCCT
The DNA here is from genome assembly GCF_019393635.1 of Dromiciops gliroides. Lineage (NCBI taxonomy): Eukaryota > Metazoa > Chordata > Mammalia > Microbiotheria > Microbiotheriidae > Dromiciops > Dromiciops gliroides. Next base: position 320,643,630 of record NC_057864.1, on the reverse strand, counting down.
AAGATTAAAAGAAAAGCAGAAAACTGAAGGAAAAATATTACAGCAAGTTCCTCTGATAAAGGCCTCATTTGAACAAACATGTTTTATGAAGTCAAAGCTATGTATAATCTTTTGAAAAAATGCTTTAAATCACCATTGATTAGAGAAATGCAAACTAAGACAACTCTAAGTTACCACCCCAAACCTATCAGATTGCCTGAGAGGAAAAAAATTATTATGGATAATGAAATTTAACATATGTACAAAAGAATTAGCTGAATTTCAAATGAGACTGTAGGTCTGTAGATTATCATATTGTTAAGAATAACAATAGTGATGATAACTTAATTATCATTCCATGAGCAAGAGTTCAGAAACATGAGTTAGGGGGTTAGTATGTGGCAAGAGGGAGAATATGGATGGATTCCTTGATTACGTCTGATGTTACCAGTGCAATAGTATAAAGCTGCTAATTATAAAGGGGTAGGAAATCCTGAGCAGGTCCATCTGTTCTGATATTCCCTCCAATGATGAATTGATTATCTGCCCCCAGGGTCTAGATGTAAAGCCAAGGAGGATCTTTGGTCTTGAACTGTTGACTTCTCAAAATTAGAAGACAAATGGTAAGTCCTTGATGAATCAACTAATCAACAAACCTTATTAAGTGCCTAATATTTGCTAAGTAATGTACTCAGAGCAAGCAATTTCCCACTTACTCCAATCCCATGTGCCCAACTCCCTATCCAAACTGAACTTCTTCCTCATATTCTAAACATATACCATAAATGTCAAAGTCCGTGCCTTTGATAAGATCATGTCTTTTCTTTTGGTGACTTTTGTTCATCTCTCTTACATTGATGAAATCTTTTTAACCATTTAAGACACTGTTAAAATGTCAGTGTTACAACAAAGGCTTTCCTGGTCTCTAGATAGATGTCACAGAGTGTTTTGTATCTCTTTTAGATGCCTAGATTCCAATTTGAATTACATATACTTACATATGTGTCAACATTAATCTAAATGAAGCCATGGGCCTCATAATATTCATATTTGTATCATTTCCCAGTCCAATGTTCTGTACAGTGAATACTAAATTCATAGTTTTTATATTGAAACACAAGTTTCCTAGTTGTTCCCTTTATATAGAATCTCTCCTCTACTCTAACCGTTATTGTTCACAGCTGCTAGAATGATCTTTTTGTGGAACTGTTTTTATCATATCATCCCCTTATTCCTTGAGATACTTTAGTTATTAACTAATTATTCAAATCTCTTCATCAACTACATAGCCTCTTCAACATCATCTTACTGACTTCTTATTGTTTTTTATTAGTTTCTGAATGAACTTCTGCACCAACATATTTAATCTATTTTTTGGACTTTTGCAAAACCGATTCTATCTGGCTTTGTGCTTGCTCTGAACTCCTATAACATGAAGTTAATGTTGATTTTATACAACACATTATTCTGCCTCTATTTCTAGGTGTTTTGCATGTCTTTTCTTCCCTGATACAGTCTATCATCCATAAGGTCAACAGCCATGTTTTACTATAATTGATTTCTTTTTTAAACATTTTTATTTAAAATTTTAAGTTCCAAATTCTATCCCTACCTCCCTCCCCACCTAAGACGGAAGTAATCACATATAGATTATACATGTATAATTAGGTAAAACATTTCCATATTCGTCACTTTGTATAAGACAAGAAAAATAATGAAAGAACGGAAGTGGAAAATGGCATGCTTTAGTTTGTGTTCAAACAATAACAGTTCTTTCCCTAGAGCCAGATAATATTCTTTATCAGCATTCCTTTGGGATTGTATTGCTAAGAATAGCTAAGTAATTCACAATCCTTCATCCAACATTATTGTTGTTATTGTTTACAACATTCTTCTGGTTTTGTTTACTTCATCATGCATTATTACATGTATGTTTTTCCAGTTTAAAAAAAATAATTCAGCTTGTCATTTCTTATAGCATAATAATATTCCAATAAAACCATTTACCACAGGTTGTTTAGCCATTTCCCAAATTATGGGCATACCTTGAATTTCCAATTCTTAGCCACTAAAAAAAGAGCTTCTTTTATAAAAGTATGTGCAAACAGGTCCTATTCTTTTCTTCCTTTCTTTCTTTCTTTCTTTTTCTTTCTTTCTTTCTTTCTTTCTTTCTTTCTTTCTTTCTTTCTTTCTTTCTTTCTTTCTTTCTTTCTTTCTTTCTTTCTTTCTTTCTTTCTTTCTTTCTTTCTTTCCTTTTTTGGATGTCTTTGGGATATAGACCCAGCAGTTTTATAGCCCTTTGGTCTTAGTTCCAAATTGATCCCCAGAATAGTTCCTCCAATAATGAAATAACTTCCCATATTTCTCACATCCCCTCCAAAATCCAAAAATTTCTAAGAAAAGAACTAAAAAGGCAGGCTAATAGGTCATATTAACCAATATAATATGTGTGACATGGTAGCTCAGAGTTGTTTTAATATGCATTTCTCCAATCAAGAGTGATTTAGAGCATTTTATATGAGTAAAGATAGCTTTTATTTCTTTGTCTGAAAACTGCCTGTTCATATCATTTGATCATTTATCAATTGGGGAGTAAACTCATATTTTTATAAATTTTTCAGATTTCTCTACATGTTTGAGACATGAGACATCTATAAAAGATACTCACTCATGAATTTTCCCCAAGTTTTCTGCTTTCCTTATAATTCCAGTTCCATTGGTTTTGTTTGTGCAAAAACATTTTAATTTCATATAATCAAAATTCTGTCTTTTCCTTTTTATACTGATTTTGATAACATTATTTGGTCTTAAATCCTTCACTTATCCATACATCTTACAGATAAAGTATTCCTGGGTCTGTTAATTTCCTTATGGTATCACCCTTTATGTGTAAATCATATATGCATTTCAACCTTATCTTGGTATATGGTGTGAAATGTTGGTCTATGCCTAGTTTCTGCTATACTGTTTTCCAGTTCTCCCAGCAGTTTCTGTAAAATAATAAAGTTTTTTTCCCCCAAAGCTCAGATATCTTGGTTTATCATATTCTAGATAACTCTGTTCATTTGCTATAACATAATTTGTACCTAATCTATCTATTCAATTGATCCACCACTCTGTCTCTTAGCCCGTACCAGATTGTTTGGATAATTTACCACTTTATAATATAGATTCAAATCTGGTATAGCTAGACCACCTTCTTTCCCATTTTTTCATTGATTCCTCTGATATCCTTTAGCTTTTGCTCTTCCACATGAAATTTATTCTTTTTTCTAGATTTATAAAATATTTTTGATAGTTTGATTTTTATGATACTGAATAGATTAATTTAAGTATTGTCATTTTTATTACATTAGCTCAGCCAACCTATGAACACTTAACATTTGTTTCCTATTATTTAGAACTGACTTTATTTGTGTGAAAAAGTGTTTTGTAGTTGTGTTCATATAGTTCCTGTGAAAATATAGTTGCTTGGCAGGGAGATTGCCAAGTATTTTATAGTTTCTACAATTATTTTATATGAAATTCCTCTATCACCTGATGCTGGACTTTATAGGTAATATATAGAAAAACTAATAACATGTGGTTTTATATTTTGCAACTTTCCTAAAGTTGTTAATAACTTCAAGGAGGTTTTTTTTATTTGATTTTCTAAGATTTCCTACATATAACATATCATCTGCAAAGTGCTTTTTTCCCTCTTAGCTAAAATTACTAATACAATATTAACTAATAGAGTTGATAAAGGATGTCCTTGCTTCACCACTGATTGTATTGGGAAGGCTTCTAACTTATCGCTATTACAGGTAATGTTTGCTGATGGTTTTAGATATATATTACTTACTATTTTAAGGTAATCTCCATTTATTCCTATGCCCTCTAGTGTTTTTAATAGGAATGGATACTGTAGTTTATCAAAAGCTTTTTCTTTATCTATTGAGATAATCATGAGAGTAACATTGAAACAGTGCTCATCCCTTCCTTTTTTCCCTCTATTATAATAGGGTTTTTGTGCCTCTTCATGTGATATGATTAACCCCATTCTGCCTTTTTTTCCTTTTCTTCCAGAATAATCCTTTTTATCACCCCTTGTGTTTCTTTTTTAATATCATCATGTAAGAATCAACTGATACCAACACACTCTCTCTATGTGTACTCCTCATTTCTGTCCCAATAAAGATATAGTTCTCAAGGGACATAAATATCTTCTTCCCATGTAGGTATGCAAACATTTAAATCTTATTGAATAACATGCTCCCCCCCACACACACACACACCATTCTTTTCTTTTTATGCTTTCCTTGTGTCTTCTATTTATGCATTGAATTTTCTATTCAGTTCTCAGCTGTTCATTAGGGATGTTGTAAAGTCTCCTATTTTATTGAATGCTCATCTTTTCCCTTGCAAAATTATATTTAATTTTTCTGGGAAGTATATTCTTGTTTGTGATCCCAGTTCCTTTTGCCTTCCAGAATATTATATTCCAAGCCCTTCAATCTTTTTTTTTTTTTTTTTAGTGAGGCAATTGGGGTTAAGTGACTTGCCCAAGGTCACACAGCTAGTAAGTGTTAAGTGTCTGAGCCCGGATTTGAAATCAGGTACTCCTGACTTCAGGGCCGGTGCTTTATCCACTGCGCCACCTAGCTGCCCCGCCCTTCAATCTTTTAATGTCGAAGCTGCCAGGTCCTGTGTGATCCTGATTGTTGCTCCTTGATATTTCTTTCTTTTTGATTGCAGTATTTTCTCCTTTATGTGATAATTCTAGATTTTGGCTATGATGTTCATTGGGGTTTTGCATTTTGGTGTCTCTGTCAGAAGGTGATCAGCAGATTCTTTCAATGACTAATTTTTATCTCTGGTTCTAAGATATTGGGAGCAGTTCTCCTTTATGATGCTATTAAATATGCTGTCCAGGCTCTTTTTTCTTTTACCATGGTCCTCAGGTAGTCAGATTATTCTTATATTGTCCCTCCTGGATCTATTTTCCAGGTCTATGGTTTTTCTGTAGAGGTATTTTAAGTTTTAATTTATATTTATATGTGTGTGTGTGTATGTATGCATATATGTATTGTGGTAAAATATGAAAGTTTTTAACAGTCGGTTAGGATAACTGAAAGACGCCAGTTTTTCAAGGACCACCCTTTTGGGGAGGAGATGAACAGTCCGCCTGCTGCGCATGTCAGACTGCCTGCCGGGTACAGTCCGCCTGCTGCGCATGTCAGACTGCCTGCCGGGTTTTTGACTTCCGGGGTGGAGAGAACGAGAGTAGCCCTTTTTGCCTGCTTGGCGGGACTCCTGGCGGCGCGGCACAGACGGTCTCCCTCTCTCCAAAGGTGGCCTTTTCGGTTTGGTGAGTTTTTATAAGGAATATAGACTAAGCCTAGATTTAAGACGATTTGTACTGTATTTCTATTTTCCTATCCTTCTAATCAACAACACCTTATATACAATAAAGGCTCTATCTAGAAAACCAGAAGTTTCTTCCATTTACTAGTCTGGGAGATAAATTAAGGGAAAAGTTAAGTAGGGGAGATTTATGATCTAATATCCAATTTTAAATCTCACAGTATATAATAATAATAATAATATTATTATTATTTTGCTTTATTTCTTCCTGTTGTCTCATTGAGTCATTAATTTCCTTCTACCCAATTTTGATTCTTGAGGAATTGTTTTCCAGACCAGCTTTTCTATTTGTTCAACTGCATTTTTTGGTTTGTTTGTTTTGCAGGGCATTGAGGGTTAAGTGACTTGCTCAGGGTCACACAGCTAGTAAGTGTCAAGTGTCTGAGGTCGGATTTGAACTCAGGTCCTCCTGACTCCATGGTTGGTGCTTTATCCACTGTGCTACCTAGCTGCCCCCACTCTCATTTATTTTCTCAATTTTTTCTACCTCTCTCATTTGGTTTATAAAGTCCATTTTTAGCTCTTCCAAGAGGGCTTTCTGCTCTTGAAACCAATCTTCCCCTTTAAGGCTTCATGTGTCGACATTTTGATATTGTTTTTCTCCTCTGAGTTCATGTTTTGATCCTACCTGTTGCCTTAGTAATTATTTATGGTAAGGTTTCTTTTCTGTTTCTTATTCACATTTTAGCCTCTTTTGTGCCTTGAAAAGTTGAGTTCCACTCCTGCGGTACAGCTTGCACTATCTCAAGCTTCTTTTGCTTGGGGCCAGGGACCCAGTCCCTGCCTTTCTGCTCTGTGGCCTCAGATGCTTACAGCTTGCTCACTGCACTAGAGTGACCCAGCATAGTTGGATCTGCTGGGTAGCAGATATCCCAGCTGACAGATTGCTTTCTGTAGTGGTGTCCTACTGTACCACTAGTTTGCTGAGCTAGGAGCAAGGGTCCTCAACTTTGGATCTATGTGTTGACCTAGAGCCTTTTGCTGGCTTGCCCAGATACCCCATGCACTGAGCAGTGTTTCCCTTTTACCCAGGTGATAAAGACCTTTCTTGAAGACATTCTAGGTTTTCTTAAACCAGAAGATTGTTTCACTCCATATTTTTGTAGGTATTGAAGCTCCAGAAAACATTGAGAGGATTAATTTAACAATGTTCCTGAGGGAAATATGGGAGAGTTCAGGCAACTTCCGGGCCTGACTCTGTGGATGTATTTTCTAGATTTGTTCTTTTTCCAATGAGAAATATCTCTACTTCTCCTTCTCCTTCTCCTTCTCCTTCTCCTTCTCCTTCTCCTTCTCCTTCTCCTTCTCCTTCTCCTTCTCCTTCTCCTTCTCCTCCTCCTCCTCTTCCTCCTCTTCCTCCTCCTCCTCCTCCTCCTCTTCCTCCTCCTCCTCCTCCTCCTCCTCCTCCTCCTCCTTCTTCTTCTTCTTCTTCTTCTTCTTCCTCCACCTCCTCCTCCTCCTCCTCTTCTTTTTCTAATTCTTCTATTTTTTTCATTTTGTTTTATCATAACTTGATGTCTCATAAAGTCATTAGTTTCCATGTGCTTAAGTCTAATTTTTATGGAATTATCTTTGGCAATAGACTTTTTTGTTTCCCTTTCCATTTAGTGAATTCCATTTTTAGGGAGTCATTTTTCTCAGTAAATCTTTGTATGTCCTTTACCATGTTATTGATTCTGTTTTCATGATTCTTTCATTGCTCTCATTTATTTTTCAAACTTTTCTTATACTTCTCTAATTCATTTTAAAAATCATTTTAAAGCTCTTCCAGTAATTCTTTTTTGGGCCAGAGACCAAGTTACATTTTTTGACACTTCACATGTAGTCATTTTGACACTATTGTCCTCTTCTAAATTTATTCTTTTATGCTCCCTTTCACCATAATCAATGCCAATAGTCAAGTTCCTTTTTATATGTTTTTGCTCATTTTTTTTCTGCCTTTTTTGTGACTTGGTGCTTTTATGTGAGAGTAGGACTCTGATCCTGTACTCTGCCAAGCTTTTTGTGCTGGAGTACAGGGCCTGACTTCTGGTTTTTGTTGGGCTTGAGGTTTCAGATGCTTGCTTTCACTGGTGAGTAGGCTACCCTTATGACTTTTATTCTGGTATGGCTCCTCCCTGTTGGGCTCCCCTGGGTGTGGGCTTGGTCTAATATCCTACACTAGGGTTGGGGCCTGCTGCTGGATTGCTATGGAAATATAGTCTCTCTGCTGGCAGGTCCTAGGGGCAGGGTTTCACTGTTGGCCAGCCCCCCATGGATTCAATAGTGGTCAGCAGTGGCTTCAATGCCTTCCTATGTGATTTGTGCTGGGGATGTGATTTTGGGGAAAAGCCTTGCTGCACTACAAAGACAGCTCACTTGCCTAGGGGGCTGCTGGTTTGCAGGAGGGTAGGACCTAGTGGATGGATTGCCATAGACTTAAGCTTTGCTGCAGGCCTCCTGCTGTGAGGTTGGCTGCTGCTCTTGGACCTCTTTTTTTCCACTCCCACCCCAGTGAGACCAACCTTTCCTGACATGCTGATAAGTTGCTTCCCTGATGCTATATCAATTCTGAGATGGTTTTCTAGTTATTTAGAGGGGAATTTGTAAGGGTTTCAGAGGGTTCCTTTTTACTCTGCCATCTTGGCACCAGTAGAACTTTATTACACTTTATATACCAAACACTGTTAGGGCCAAAATAAGTGGTAAATAGTAAATGAAAAAGAAAGAAAGAAAGAAAGATTTTGTCCATTTTTTCCTTTGCAAAGCCTTAAACTTTTTGTCAGTTCCACAGGCCTCACCTCATTCATACTCAAACTAAGAACTCCAATTTTTCTTCTTTGAAGAAATGTTTCTTATGCATTTTTGCATGAGATTATGTTAGCTGCTTTATAAATACTTATGCGATTCCTTGACATTTTTTTTTTCAGTTTGACCTGCATCCATTTATTCTGCTTGATGGATTTCTCTATAAATTTATTTTTACCTGTTTCATAGGCATATTTGTTCTCTCTATTTCCCTTGTAAGCCCCTTGAGGAGAATCTGTTTTCTGTTATTTACCCATTAAACACTATTGAATGGCTAAAATTAATTTTAGAATATAAAAAATGACCCAGTATTGGTACAAAAATGACAAATATCCTTGTATTTTGATCATGTTATGAAAAAAGCCCATTAATTAATCCTGTCATTAAATAATTATTAAATTTCTAAGATCACGTCAGAATGCCAGTGTTTTTATCACACCCACCCCCCACCCCCAATGCTTTAAGGCTCATATCAAACAAAAGTCTAGATAGAAAAATATCTTTTTTTAAGTGAGGCAATTGGAGTTAAGTGACTTGCCCAGGGTCACACAGCTAGTAAGTGTCAAGTGTCTGAGGTCGGATTTGAAGTCAGGTACTCCTGACTCCAGGGCCGGTGCTCTATCCACTGCGCCACCTAGTTGCCCAAGAAATATCATTTTAAGGCAAACACAGCATATATTTAAGAACATATATTTAAATACCATTTTAATCATGTTTATTTTTCTCTAAAAGTGTTCTCATTTGAATCCATATCAATTTATTGGCACTGAAACAGAAATTACTAAATATACACTTAACAAACCATTGTATTTTAGAAAGAAAAGCTCTGAAGTGCTAGAGTAGGATTTCACTGTTGGCAGTGAATACTGATTGGTCTTCCTTTTGTTTGTAGCTTTCCTAGAGTTGATTTTAGAAGCGGTTATAAGATGTTGTTCACAAAGCAATGGCTTAGGGGATTCTCATACCCTGGCAACTGTTATTATATATAATGTATTTAAGCAGCCAAACTATATATATTCACTATGACAAAAATGATAAAGTAGTTATAAGAAGTCATCACATTTATAGCAGGTTAAATTTATAGATTAAAAACTACTATTAAATCAAACATTACTTTGCAAGTACATTGATAGAAACAAGTTTTCCAAAAAGGTCTATAAGTCAAATATGCATGTATGTGTGCATGCATGTATCATTGTGTGCATGTGCATATGCAATTATGTACAATTATATGTGTATGTATGCATATGTGTATATGTATACCTATACTTATGGGTGTGGGTGTATGTGCATGTATATGCATATATATGTCTATGTCTATATGTCCATGTAATTAGTAACACAAATCTCAGGGCATACTTACCCAATTTATACCTACAATGGCATTTTGTATCCCCAAAGAGGCTATCTTCGCGGAGTCTGCTGGAGCCCTCTTGAACAAGCTTGATAGAGATGACTTAAATTTTCTTTTCTTTTTTTTCTTTTTCTTTTTTTTAGTGAGGCTATTGGAGTTAAGTGACTTGCCCAGGGTCACACAGCTAGTAAGTGTTAAGTGTCTCAGGCCAGATTTGAACTCAGGTACTCCTGACTCCAGGGCGGGTGCTTTATCCACTGCACCAACTGTTAAATGTTCAGTGTGAATATTTACACCTCTGCAATCATCATGCTCTACCAATTAGGGCTTGATTTGTTATTTTATTGATGATCAAGAGATAAGGTAGTAAGGAGAAAAGGATAATAATTAATATTAAACATAAAATTAAGTCATATATTGATATGGTATAGAAATAGATAATATAGACATAGAAATAAGTATAGATAAAGATAAAACTATAGATATATTTCAGCTAGATGCTTGCTTAATGGTTATTAACACATCCTTCTTGCTTTGATTCTCAGATTCTGGTCTATTCTTCTGCATACTAACTCACAAGGCCTGACTTGCATGTTTTTTTTTTCCTTAATAATGAGTCAATAGACTTAATTCTATAGCAAAATGATAAAAAAAGAAAAACAATGGGAAAATTAGTGTCTTCTAGACATGAATGACTAAACAGAAATATTTAGTCCCCTGTATTTTTAGTACCAAGTGTAGGTGAAAAAACCCAAGGGAAACATGAAGAAGAAACTTAAAACATTTCTCAGAGAGGTAATCAAGGCAAAGAAAATATTCATAAATGGTTTTCCCAGAAAGGATAGACTAAGTTGGAAGGGAATATGCAGTGTGTATGTATATATCTGGGCATATATGTGTGTGTTATGGGTGGCAATTTCTCAGGTCTACAACATCCAGAATTCTGAGTATTTCACAGAACCCATCACTAATATACTTGACTATATCTTTTGTATGTAGGTGTTTAATTTTCCTTAAAAAAAGGAGAATTACAATAATGGTTTTTATAATGTATTCTCTTCTTCAACAAAAGGGCATACTCTCCTATAAGAACATCCAGGAAAACATACATACACAAACACACAAATGCGTGTGTATGGATATATAACTGTATATATGTATGTGTTTAAACACCAATATGTACACACATATGCATATATACACCTATATTTACATATATACACATATATATGTGTATAAGTAGGAAAACATGTTATTCAATAAGGATACACTGATTATATCTCTACATGGGAAAATTATACTTCTAACTTCTGAAAGCTGCATCTCTATGAGGGAAGATAGGAGTATACATGGACAGAGGGTGTGAGTATGAGTTTGAATTTAACTTGAAAAAAAAAATAAGAGGTTAAAAAGGATTGTATTGGGTCAACTAAATGGTGCAGTGGATAGAGCACTGGCCCTGGAGTCAGGAGTACCTGAGTTCAAATCCGGCCTCAGAAACTTAACACTTATGAGCTGTGTGACCCTGGAAAAGTCACTTAACCCCAATTGCCTCACTAAAAAAAACACAAAAAAACCACAAAAACCAAAAAGGATTGTATTGGGGGGTCGGGGCAAGTCAGCAGGAAGCTATGGGCCACAGCCGAACAACTGAGGCCCCTGGAACCTGGATCAAAAATTTGGTGGCCTAGTAGAAAAGAGGTAAAACCTACCTGCACTAGCCGAGAGCACAAGTTGCCAGCTGAAGGGCTACAAAGAGGACAGGTGTGACTAGGACATCTGATCTAGCATGCTCAGACAGGAAGTGCAGGACAGGGGATCTCCACACACCATAAAGGCCTCAGAGTAAAAAGCTGGTCACACAGCACCTATACCCCTGCACAAGAAGCCCAAAACAGGGACCCTGGTGCCCCCAGAGCAGACCTCAACTTAAAAAATAAATAAATAAGATGCAATAATGAGTAAGAAGCAAAAAAGAGCCTTCTCCATGGAGAGTTTCTGTATCAATAGGAAAGAAGCAAGCACAAACTCAGATGAGGACAATACCCTCAAATTGCCTACATGTGAGGCCTCACGAGGGAAGGTGAATTGGTCTCAAGAACAAAAAGCCATCGTGGAAGAGCTCATAAAGGACTTTAAAAATCAATTGAGATAGGTAGAAGAAAAAATGAGAAGAGAAATGAAAGCAAAACAAGAAAACTATGAAAAAAGAATCAGCAGTTTGGAAAAGGAAGCACAAAGATTGATTGCACAAAACAATTCCTTAAAAAACTGATCTGGCCAAATGGAAAAAAAGGTACATAATCTCATTGAAGAAAACAATGCCTTAAAAATTAAAATTGGACAGTTGGAAGATAAGGAATCCATGAAACACTGGGAATCAGTCAAGCAGAATCAAAAGAATGAAAAAATAAAAGGAAAAATAGAAGGAAATGTGAAATACCTTATTGGAAAGACAACTGATCTAGTAAACAGATCCAGGAGAGATAATGTGAGAATCATTAGACTGCCTGAAATTCATGAACAGAAAATATTCCAGGAAATTATTAAGGAGAACTGCCCTGATATCATAGAATCAGAGGATAAAATCATCATTGAAAGAATCCACCAATCACCTCCTGAAAGAGACCCCAAAAGGAAAACTCCGAGTAATATTGTAGCCAAATTCCAGAATTATCAGATGAAGAAGAAAATACTCCCAGCAGCCAGAAAGAAACAATTTAAATATCATGGAGCCACAGTCAGGATTGCTCATGACCTGGCAGATTGAACATTAAAGGACCACAAGGCTTGGAATATGATATTCTGGAAGGCAAAGGAGCTTGAATTGCAGCCAAGAATCTATTACCTAGAAAAACTGATCATTCTCTTTCAGGGGAAAAGAAGGACATTTAAAGACATTGGGGACTTTCAATCTTTCCTGATGAAAAGATCAGAACTGAATAGAAAAATTCGATCTTAACATACAAGACTCAAGAGAAGTTTAAAAAGGTAAACAGAGGGAAAAAAAAGGTTACTCAATTAGGTTAAACTGTTTATATCCCTACACAGGAAGACAATACTCATAACTCTTAAGAATTGTAAATGTATTTGGTCAGAGAGAAGGCCTTTACACAGAGGGTATAAATATAAATTGTCTTTTTTTTCTTTTTCAACTATTTATTTCTTTTTATTTTTAATCATAAAAGTATTTTATTATTTTCGAGTTACATGTAGAATAACATATACATTCATTGGGATAAAGAAATTTAACTCACTCTCTCCCTCTTTAGGGAAGCAAAAGGGGGAGGGAAAGGGGGAACTGATAGAAGGGAAGACAAAAGCAAGGGAGTAAAGGGTAAAGAAAAGAGAGGGGGGTGATAAAAAGGGAGGGCAGATCGGGGAGGCAGGGTTAAGAAGTAAAATGTCGGTGAGGAGGAATAGCATGAAAGAAGGGGGGAAAGGAACAAAGGGGGTAAATGGAATGGAGAGGAATAGACATTCAGTAATAATAACTGTTAATGTGAATGGGATTAACTCTGTTATAAAATGGAAGCAAATTGCAGAGTGGATTAAAAAGCAGAATTCTACAATATGCTGTTTACAATAAACACATTTGAAGCAGAGAGATACACACAGAGTAAAGGTAAAAGGCTGGAGCAGAATATATTATGCTTCAGCTAAACTAAAAAAAAAGCAAGGGTAGCAATCCTTATCTCAGACAAAGCACAGGCAAAAATATATTTCATTAAAAGACATAAGAAAGGAAACTACATCTTGGTAAAAGGTACTATAGATAATGAAGTAATATCAATATTAAATATGCATGCACCAAGTGGTATAGCATCCAAATTCTTAGAGGAGAAGTTAAATGAGTTACAAGAGGAATTAGACAATAATACTATACTAGTGGGTGATCTGAATCTCCCCCTCTCAGAATTAGATAAATATAGCCAAAAAATAAATAAGAAAGATGCAAAAGAGGTGAATAGATTACTAGAAAAGTTAGACATGATAGATGTCAGGAGAAAATTGAATGGGGATAGAAAGGAATATACATTTTTTCAGCAGTACATGGCACATTTTCAAAAATTGACCATGTATTAGGGCACAAAAACATCATAGTCAAATGTAGAAAGGCAGAAATAGTAAATGCATCCTTCTCAGATCATGATGCAATAAAAATTACATGTAAGAAAGAGCCAGGGAAAGTAGAATGAAAATCAATTGGAAACTCAATAATTTCATTCTAAAGAATGAATGGGTCAAACAACAAATCATAGAAACAATCAATAATTATATCCAAGATAATGACAATAATGAGACAACATACCAAAATCTATGGGATGCAGCCAAAGCAGTGCTTAGGGGAAAATTTATAGCTCTAAATGCTTACATGAATAAAAATGAGAAAGAGGAGATTAATGAATTGGGCATGCAATTTAAAAAGCTAGAAAAAGAAAAAATTAGGAATCCCCAATTAGATACTAAACTAGAGATCCTGAAAATTAAAGGAGTAATTAATAAGATTGAAAGCAAAAAGCTATAGAATTAATGAATAAAACTAAGAGCTGGTTTTATGAAAAAAACAATAAAATAGATAAAATATTGGTTAATTTCATTAAAAAAAGAGAGAAGAAAACCAAATTACCAGTATCAAAAATGAAAAGGATGATGATACCACCAATGAAGTGGAAATTAAATCAATAATTAGGAATTATTTTGCCCAACTGTATGCCAATAAATTTGACAATCTAAATGAAATGGATGAATATTTATAAAAATACAAACTGCCTAGGTTAACTGAAGAGGAAATAAAATCCTTAAATAAGTTCATCTTAGGAAAACTGAATTGAAGAATCCATCAATGAGCTCCCTAAGAAAAAATCAAGAATATCCAGGGAAATCTGTCCCCAGTTGATAAGTGTTCAAAGGGTATGAACAGACAATTTTCAGATGAAGAAATTAAAGCTATTTATTATAGTCATGTGAAAATATGGTCTAAATCACCATTGATTGGAGCACCTATCTGATTGGTTAATATGATCAAAAATAGAAAATTATAAATTTTGGAGATGTGGGAAAATTGAAACACTTTCTATCTTGCATTACTGAGATCACAACCTTCATGTCCAGAGAACCGTAAGATATAGTTTTTAAAGCCTCCTCTAGATGTCAAGATATAACAACTTCCAGAGATAATAGTGAATAATTTAGAAATGTGAAATGGTCTCAGATCTTGGCTGCAAATTTTTGGTCTCAGGATTCAAATGTCTGTGTTGATTGAGTCATCTCTTAGTACTTCCAAATAACATATATTTCTGCATCAATTTTATAGATATATCTCTTCAGAATATATGGCCTATTCAAGATTCCTTTGCATATCCTACATCATCATTGTATTTCAGCTAAATAAATAAATGTCTGTAAAAAAGTGAATATTTTCGTGTGTCCTGAAGCAAATAGATACAGTGGAAGTAAGTCTTCTTTTTCCAAGTATTCTAAAATATGCTGCTACCAAGTTTAAATCTCATCATAATATTCCTGGATGAGATCCACAGAGTTAACACAATCAAATGACTAATATCCCAGGAAAAGTGTGTGTCTGCCTATGAACTGTGCTACAGGCCACAACACCTGCCCTCCCCACCCAAAAAAAAGTAGGGATGGTTGATTCTGTACTATGGCAATAAGCCTGATCTCTTTTAATTTTTGGACAGAGATGGATAATTATTTCCCTTTTGTCACCTGAGGACATAGTGACAGAGTAATGTGTATCAATGGATATGTAATGGAGAAATTAAATGATCAATTTTTGTAGATGATTTGACAGTATACTTAGCTAACTATAGTCAACTAAATATAATATAAACAATTTTAATAGAAAACTTATAGGTTATAAAATAAATCCACACAAATTGTCAGTATTACTATATAATTCAAATATAATTCATTAGATATAACAAGCAAAAGAAAATTTCATCTGAAATAACTACAGAATGTATACAAATATTGGGTTTTTGCTGTTATATATAAAATAAGAATCATATGAGTACAACTACAAAACACTCTTTAAGGGAATTGAGACAGAACAAATTTGAGAAATATTAATAGCTCATAGATAAGTCAAGTCAGTGTAATAAGAATGACAAATCTACCTAAACTAATTTATCTGTTCAATTTCATAATAGTCAATCTAATAAGTTTATTTTGTTTAATTAGAAAAAATAACTATATTACTCTGTAGGAAAAAAAAAGGCCAAGAAACAAAGAGAAATAATAGGGGAAAAGAGGGTAGAAAGGAGATTTGGCTATATCAGATTGAAACTATACTACAAATCAATAATCACCAAAATGACATATTGATTTCCTTTATATTAGAAATGTTTATCAGTGGAAGATATTAGATATACAATATATAGAAAAAATAATTTAGTAGTCTCATTTTTGCAAAATCTAAAGACACTGTTGTAGTAAGGAGTTTTTCTTTGACAAAAAATTCTAGTTAAAATTGAAAGCTGAGCAGCAGGGGCAACTAGGTTACACAGTGGATAAAGCACTGGCCCTGGCTTCAGGAAGATCTGAGTTCAAATCTAGCCTCACACACTTGACACTTACTAGCTGTGTGACCCTACAGGGGGAGAGGACAAAATAGAGCAGCAGAAATTGGGTTTAGGCCAGTACTTTGTAGTACATACCAATATAACCTCCAAATGGATATATGGCATATATAAAAGATCACATCATAAATACATTAGAGTAACTTAGAAGAAATTATCTAAGATGTAAGAATAGGGCAAGAGTTCATGACCAAACAAGGAATAGATATAATCAAAGATAAAATGGAAAATTTTGATTCCATGAAACAAATAAGAAAAAAAAACTGAGAGGAAAAGGAAAGACATCATGTGAGACATGGTTGAGTACTTGAATGATATTTAGGAATGCATCATAAGTGTGCTGGGATGTGCACTGACTCTGGAGTTTAAGACCTGGTTTTGGGTAGGGAAAGGGAAAGGTTATAAATGGTTTCACCTTAGGATGTGGTACTTGAGTTGAGACTTAAGAGATACTAGGGATTCTAATGAATAGAATTGTTCATTGAACTTTCTTCTTCATAATTCCCATATTATTTGTCTTCATTTATTAAGGAAATGAATGAATATTACCATTGGAATAATATCAATTGGGAATATTTTGCCAGATTTTTAAGCAAACTTAGTGGTAGATACCATATCTTGAATTTAAAAAATGATCCAGGAATGTCTATTTTGCTTCCATTCCCTTGACCTAGTTTAATATTCCTTATAGCAAGCCTTGGAATTAGTGATCAAGCTATTAATTGTTCTACTGTTTTTGAAACAGAAAGTCTTTCTGCTTCCTTGAGCTGCTTTTTCATCATCATTGGCAGCTTACTTTGAACTGTGATATTATGCGAGTTATACCTGCCTTGAAAATGCATGCTGAACATCACTTGTATTTAAGGTTTCATCTCTTTTGGTCCTTTGCCCCACTGTTGCTTCCCAGCATTCTGAGATCTCTAAGATTTGGCCTGAATAGTTTCCAAAATTCAAATGTATACATGGCTAAGTTTGATTCTCAGACTGTAAAATTAAAAGTCTCCTTAGCTCTTCCACAAATTATGCAATTTGCATCATAAAAGTGGCATACAAATATCCCTGGCACTTAGTTTTTTTTTTTCTTTTGTCACATATTTTGATTAAATAGCTATAAAGTTATACTATGAAGTAAAGAGGTTTCTCTTTTTATTAAAAAAAAAATCAAATAAATGTACAAGAAAGAATGCCCCCATGAGTATTGTCCTGCAAGAAAGTCTTCTTAAGAAGCTGTACACTTAAAAAAAAAAAGTAGAACAAACTGTACACTTTCCTCCATTATGCCACCTTCCAAAACATTCTTGGACTCCTTTTTGGGGAATTGTATGCAGATCTTTCAGGGTTTTTTTGTCTATTTATTTCCTTGAAATAAAAGAAAATCTAAAGAAGGATCTCAGAAGTGTATATTAATGAAGACTTTTTTAAAAAGCAACATTAGCAGCAGCAGTGTTACGTTTAAGTATTTCCCAGAAGGTTGAGGCATAAACATCTAAGCATTAAAGAAGTTTTTAGCACTGTGTTTTTCATATGCATTGCACTATACAAAATTTTCTTCTAAGTCCTTATCTTCTGGAAAGTCAGGACAAGGGCTGATTTTATCCTCTGAGTAGTGTTCATTCTTCTGTAGCTAATATAGGGAGGGAAGCTCCTGCAACGCCAGGGGAATCAAGAGGTCAGGACTTCTGGAACTCCCCAGAGAGGCTACAAGGCTCCACAATTCCATGTTTGAATCATTGTTCATTCACCAATATTTGGGAAATAAAAATAAAGCAGAAGAAAATCTAGGTCTCTGAAATCCTTTTGTATGCATGTAAATATAATATTGAATTTGCAATATGTTTTATGTCACATATAGATATATTTTCCTTAAAGGGTTTCATATCTATATTCCCTTATTTTTATACTGCTCAGTTGCCGCTCAGTTACTTTAGTTCTAAGTGCAGGATTTCACATTAATGCCTATTAATTTTATTTTATGAGACATGACCCATTGTTATATAATGCTAAAAAATTGGGGGACAATAATACATTATTTCAATTATAATATCAATCCCTTTCAAATTTCTTTTTGTTTGAAAATATGATAAATATGCTATGTCTTTATCCAAGTCATAGATTAAAGTATTAAATGGAACATATTTAGTATTAAGGACCTTCTTCCAGGTTCCTATAATTTCATTAACCAGGACTTTCTGACTTTGGGAATTCAATTTTACATTTGTATGGAATGCATCTAACCATCTAGTCCATATATCTTCAATTTGTCCATAAAAATTGAATATTCAGCCTTGTTGAATAGCTTGATAAAATTCAGGGATTTAATGTATAGTATATTATATTTTCTTAATATATTCATCTACTTTTTTGTGGAAAAGAAAGATAATGACAATTTCTTAAATCATGTTTTAGGGGTCAATACTTCCAGTCTGTGTTCACAAATTTGTCTATCCAGATTTCTCTCCCTTCTATATAAATCTCTTGAAATCATATGTATCAGTTAAATATCACTGCCATTACTCACTCTGTTTTTTGGACATCAGTTTTTATATCTTTCAGAAATACTATCCAAAAATGGGACAAATAAGTTTCCATACTTTATAGCAACAGGTCACTGACTCAGTCTCACACTTCTATGCCTACTTTCCTCCTCCTTCATTTCTCTTTTTTGAACAAATTACCTCTTTCTCTCCTCCTTTCCTATTAATACTGAAAAGAGACCATCAGGATGGACTATGCAGAAGAGGGGATGTAGGGATAGAGAAAAGACTGAGGCTGAGAATTAAAGGAAGTTTATGCCACATCTACCAAATTATCGCTAAATTCATATATCTGTCATGCCTGGTGTAAGCATTGCTTAGAGGATAACATGGGTGTAATTGGCTGAGTACATGCCAATCATTGGAAGTTGACATGCCTCTAGTTGAAGACTGCCTTTTTTGATTTTTAAATTTTCAATCTCCCAGCCCCCCCCCCCAAATACAGCAAGTACATTACTCTTTCCTCAAACCCAAAATGAAATATTTGCATCAAGTTGTTTGCTATGAATTAATGCTAAGCATTCAATCTGAAAAGGAGTGTGACATTCATTTTTAAATTTCATGCTTCATATCACTTCACCTCTCTCCTTGTTAAATTACATTTTGTCACACTTTAACCACATGAGATGATGCCAGTGGTGTTATATCTGGAAGAGGGCAAATAGGTGGAAAAATGCAGGTGCATGGAGTAAAAAAAAATAAATTTTGTTCACAACAATCTAGTATAAATAATTTCTACTTTTAAAAAAGTTAGCATATGAAATGCTGCATATTTTACTCAGTAAGTCAAAATATTATTTATAATGGGTATGTTCCTTTATTCCTGAGAAATATGTGCCAGTGTTTATATTTGTGTTAGTGTTTACATACATGTTTTAGGAGTGTCATGATAATTGCCCTGAAATATTTAAAAGGTTACCAAGTAGGGTAAAATTTTGTTAATTTCCATTTGGTTCCAAAGGTTAGAACCAGGAATGGTGGAAGATGGAATTTTATTTCAAGATATCAATAAGATATTCCTAACAATTGAAAATGTAAAAATGTGGAAAGACATGACTAGAGAAGTTGCATTTCTTATACTTGTAGCTATTCTGGTAAATTCTGGTTGACTACTTGTCAGGTATATTCTAGCTCTGGTTCCTTTCATTTATGAGTTGAAGTAGATGACCACTGAGGCAACTATCTTTCAAATTCTGTGATTGTATCTAGCTCAAAAGGATCCAATAGCAATGAATTAAAATTACCTGAGTGGAAAATAATTATTGGTTGGGCAAGTTCCTATGGGAGAAAGGATGCATTATAAACAGAGGAATAAATAAAATTGATGAAAAAGTAAAGGGGCTAGTCTGAAATATGAGGGATACTTCTTTTTTTGTAGAGTAAAGCAAAGTATAGTTGACAAATTCTGAGATATAAAAAAGGAAATTAGTGGGTTCTTGATTTTCTCGTTAATTAGGAGGCACAATGATCACATCATTGTACAGGTTCCTCTTTCTTAAACTTAGTTAAATAACTAGATGACCTATAAGGTACCTTGCAACTCTATTATTTTATTATATCTTGAGAAATAAAGGAAGAGACAGGAGGAAACAAGGAGACAGGAACTAGCAGTAAGAGGATAACGTTTGGAAGAATCATTGGTAGAACTGGCAAAATACACCCCAAAACTATATGAACACATTACAAAACACTTTTCACACAAATTAGGACAGATCTAAATATTGGAGAAATATTAACTGTGTGTATGCTAAGCCAATTTATTTAAAAATGAAAAGACAATAAATTAATGTACATCCTCATTTCCATACCAATAAAACTAACAAAAATTATTTTATAGAACTAGAAAAAATAACAATCAAAAAGAATATGAAGCAAGAATATAAAAGGAATCAATTAAAATGAAGGGAAAGAAGGGGAGCTCACATTAGCAGATGGTGAACTATATTATAAAGTAGTAATCATCAAAACAATCTGGTAATTAATAAGAAGTGGATTGATTGATTGCTAGAATATATTAGCTAAGATATAGAAGTAAATGATGATAGTAATCTCATGTTTGAGAAACTTAGTATCCACATTTTGGGGTCAAAAACTCAAAAATCAACAAAAATGTCTGTGAAAACTGGAAAGATGTTTGGCAGAAACTGGGTATAGACTATCATCTCATAACATATACTAATATTAGGTCAAAATTTGTAGATGATTTATACATAGTGATTTCATAAGCCAAAAATAGGAGAGAATTTTTTTAAAACCTGCCAGATCTCTGGATAAGGGAAAATTTTATTACCAAACAAGATATAGAGAGGATCATAGGAGATAAATATGGGTAAATGTTATTATGATAAATGAAAAGAAAAGATTTTATACAGACAAAACTAATGAAGGTAAAATCATAATAAAGCAGGAAACTAGAGAATCTTTACAGCATGTTTATCTTATAAAATGCTCATTTCTCAAATATATAGAGAACCAAGCAAAATTCATAAAAATAAAAACCATATCCCTTTTTTAGGTGATGAAAGTTTATTGACAGACAGGTTTCAGAAGAAAAAAACAAAACTCTCATAAGTCATATGAAAAAGGTTCTTAATCATTAGAGAATACAAATTAAAGCAATTCTGAGGTATCACTTTTTACCAACAAGATTAGCTAACATCATAGAAAAGGAAAAGGTCAAATTTGAATGAGAAAGTAAAAAAAATAGTTATAATAATGCAGTCTTTGTGGAGTTCTGAAATGATTCAAACCATGATATAGAACAATTTGGAATTATACCCAAAAAGTTATAAAACTGTACAAACTCTTTGAACACAGTGATATCTCTACTAGGTTTGCATCCCAAAAAGAGCAAATAAAAACAAAACCAACCCATAAGTAATAAATATTTGAGCAATTCTTTTAGTGGAATCAAAGTATTGGGAATTAAAGGCATGTTCCTCAACTGTGAAATAGCTGAAAAGTTGCTGCATACGACTTTGATGGTATACTATTTATTATAAAAATGATGAAGATGGTTTCAGAAAAATCTAGGAAGACTTAGATGAAGTTCTATAAAGTGAAGTGCGACCTTCCAGAAAATATTTTTCTCACTTTCTTAATTATCCAATCTATTTCCATTTAGCCTAAATGATATTTCTCTGGTTGCAGAGGCAGGGCCAAGATGGTGGAGAGAAACCAGGAAGCTGTCTGAGCTCTCCCAAATTTCCCTCAGCAACAACATTAAATTAAGCCTCTCCACAGATTTGGGAATTATGGTGACAGTTTCTTATCCGGGAGGCTGCTGGAACAGGTTCAGGCACTGCTACAGGTAAGATATTAAGGAAAAAAAGACACAGAGATATAGGATGGGATTGGAAGGACCCCATGCACTTAGGTGGAGGCAAAAGGCAAAGTTTATTCAGACAGTATGACATATTTATACTTGAGGTGAGCAAAAGGAATGTCTTTGTGTGAAGTTCGCACCAAAAGAGCAGGATGAGGGGATTGGTTCGTAGACCTTGGGCCATGTAGACCTTATCTATGATAAGGAGCATTTTTCTGTCCTTTGAAGTTTTCTTGGCGCCTATGCCAGTGCATCATCCTTGGTGGCCAGCAAATGCATCCGCATCCAGGAAGGATCATTGTTGTTTACAACCCTCTTATCAAGGGCTAACTAAGAATAAGCACATATTTTCTGGGAGGGAGGTTTCTGTGAGCTTTGCTCAAACAGTAAAAGGGGGACTTGTGTTAGCCCCTAACATTATAAAACCAGGGGGGAAAAGTGTGACAATCTCCTGACGTAAGGTAACCTAGATCTTCAGGAAAGGTCTGTTTCATCTGGGTAAAAGGGGAACACAGCTCAGCACAGAGGGTGTGTGGCCAAGCCAGCAAAAGGTTCTTAGTAAGAGCATAGATCAGCAGCTGAAGACCCTTGGTCCTAGCTCAGTAAGTTAGTGGCATAACAAGTTAGTTGTGAGGCCTCCTGCGCCAAGACTGCTGACTCCTCAGAGCAAAAAGCTGGTGACTCAACCCCCAGACCCCAACAAAAGAAGCTGTGGATGGTGTGTGGCATACCCCAGGAGCAGAAATCCACCTTAAAAGGAACAAAAGTGGCTAAAATAAAAATAAAAATATGAATAAGAAACAAAAAAGAACCCATAGGGGGCAGCTAGGTGGCACAATGGATAGAGCACTGAGCCTAGAGTCAGGAGGACCTGAGTTCAAATCTGGCCTCAGACACTTGACATTTACTAGTTGTGTGACCTTGGGCAAGTCACTTAACCCCCATTGCCCAACCAAAAAACAAAACAAAACAAAGAAAAAAAAAAGAACCCACACCATAGACAGCTACTATGGTGTCAGGGAGGCTCAAAATATAAACTCAATTGAAAATAACAATGATAAAACTCCTACCTGTGAAGCCTTAAAGGGGAAGAAGAATTGGTCTCTTAACAAAAAAGGCCTCCTAGAAGAGCTCAGAAAGGTTTTTTTTAACCAAATAAGAGAGGTAAAAAAATTGGGAAAAGAAATAAGAGTTATAAAAGAGAAAGTCAACAGTTTTGAAAAAAGAAAATAATACCTTAAAAAAAAATTAGTGAATTTGGACCAGACTCCCACATGGGTTTGGTGACAGTCCCACACTATTCTCTTAAATTTTGCAGCAGGATTTGGCCTCCATTAGTTTTAAAAGTTCTGCCTCAGTTTAATATGTAGATGACTTACTCCTGACTGCACCTGATGCTGAGATTTTCCAGGAAGACAGTTGCCATTTTTTGCTAGAGTTGCACCAGGCCACCAGGTCTCTAAGTCAAAGGTACAATGGCTCCTACCTCAGGTAGAATATTTGGTTTTTGTTTTGGCTGCTGGCACATGAACCATCTCTCCTGAGCTTGTCCAAACTATTGAACAGCTTTATGCTCCCTCTACGGAGAAGCAGGTAAGGGCTATTCTGGGAGTAGCTGGGTACCCTCTTTTGGTGAAATTACTAAGACTCTTTTATCTCTAACCAAAAATTCTGTCCCAGAACCTTTAGAGCTGGATTCCCCAGCATCTTTCAGTTATATCAGAATTAAAATGGATTTTGTTATCAGCACCTGCACTAGGATTCCCAGACTACAGTAAGTCTTTTACTCTTTTACTACATGAACAGAAAAGAGTGGCTTCTGCAGTACTGGCTCCAAAATTAGGACCTGCCCACGACCCAATAGCCCATTATTCCACTCAACTGGACTCTGTAGCTGCTGGAGCACCATCCTGCCTGCAAGTGGTGGCTGCCAGTGCTCTCCTGGTATAAAAAAGCCTCTGACATGGTCTTAGGTAACCCTCTAATTGTACAATGCCCTCATGGAGGTGAGGCTCTCTTACTGCATCACAGGATACAGGCTTCTTTAGGTCAACGGCTCACTAGGTATGAAGTAACCCTGGTAGGAAATGAGAGAATCACGTGAAAGCATTGTACAGTCCTTGACCCAGCAACACTGCTCCCTGACTTGCCACTCTCAGGGGAGCCTTTGCATGACTGCACATAGTTGACATAGCTGTTTTTCATTGCCCTATATGGGGAAGAATGACGCTGTCTTCAAAAGGGCTGCTGCTGCTGCTAAGCTTGTTGCTTTGGAAGCTCCTGAACATGTATTTAGCCTTTAATCTTCTGATGATGTTTCCATTTCTATTACTTATGATAAATCTGAAGTAGAGAAGTAGAAAAAGAAATTCAAGGCTAAAGAGGTCAGTGGGGTCTGAATGACTTTAGAGGGAAAGCCGCTTCTCCCCCAGAGTTTCTATCACCAGTTATGCCTATCTATTCACATGAATGGCCCCTTTGGCACCCAAGGAATTCTGGACTCAGTAAAAAAGGATTGGATTGTCCCTGGGGATACTTATGTAGACTCTAGGGTTTTTGCCTCTTACCCCACCTGTCAGACTTATAATCAACATGCCTTCTGGGCTAAAGATTATGGAGAGTGTCCTTTAGCATATATGCCTTTTGAACATCTACCAATTAATTATGTTACAATGCATAAGGCAAGAAATGATAAGTTTTGTCTTGTTATTGATCAACTTGTTGATCAACTTACTCAGTGGGTGGAGGCTTTCCAAAGCCGCAGGACCATTGTTGTATTTGTTGCCAAAATTCTCCTTAAAGAGATTGTCCCTCTCTTTGGTCTGCCGACCCACATTGCTTCTGACCAAGGCACACATTTCACTGATTATGTTCTATCCCAAATCTATACTTTCCTGGGATTAACTCCACAGTTCCATATAACCTACCACCCACAAAGCTCAGGCCAGGAGCAATGTATGAATAAAGAGCTTAAGAGCATGATTGACAAATTGTGCACTGAAACTCATCTGAAGTAGCCTGATGTTCTACCCTTGTTACTGTTCTATCTGAGCAGCAGGCTAAGAGGTGAACTACACATATCGCCTTTTGAGATTCTTTTTAGCCACTCCTCTATCCAAGAAAAAACTTTTTCCCTATTATATACATCATTAATGGCATTGGGGGATACCTCTGTTGCTTCCTATATACAGGAGTTACAAGCCAGGCTATATGAAATCCACAAGGCAGGAATAGCAGTACAGGCTGGCCCCTTGGACTTCTCCTTACATGATTTGAAACCAGAAGACAGTGTATATATCAAAAATGTTCATCTGACTAGTGACACCCAGCCAGCTTGGGAAGGTCCTTTCCAGGTATTGCTGACAACTGCAATTGCCATCAAAAGCAGAGAGAAGGACTCTTGGATCCATTGCTCCCACGTAAAACTAGTACCAACACTTGACACATATTATGACAGACATTATGTAATAATGAATAATGTCAGTCATTTACATTTATCATCTACTATATGTGATAGTGATTATACATTTGTAGTTCTTATTTGGAATTATTGTACATTGTAAATTATATCTGGAGTCATAAAACTAATTCACATTTTTTTTTTGCTGTCATCAGTGTCCTCAGTTGTTAAATCCATATATGTCTTGGATTATAGGAACATAACATTTGAGACATTAATTGACTTCATTTTGAGTGATCAGATCCTGAGCAGCCAAGATGTCAGCCATCCATGAGAGGAAAACATACAAGGGTGGTTACTGAACTGTCACAGGAAGGATGACATACACAAAGTCCAGGTACTACACTGCCTTGGGAAAGGCCAAGAGAACAGACATTGGTAAGAGCTGATATATACTCTTGTTTTAATTTTCCCCCCACATAGCACTGGACAAACAGGCTATGCCATCTTATTCTACACCTGACTTCGAATCCCCCTCCTATATGTCTGATTTTATGGACATCTCACTGCCATGCATCTGATTAAGTATGACTCAGTTTACCCTCAAAATACTTCATTGGCTATCTGCAGAGCCACAAACCTTCAAAACATTCATTTCCTTTGCTTCTCTGTTCTTTTATGGGAACCCCATAATTATATTTGGTGTCATGATAAATACAATGTTGGATTTGTCCTTGACATCTCTTACCAGTTATATTAGATTCTTTAATTTCTCATAATGGCATGAGGATAATTAGGCAGATGATGCAAAAAATGTTGAAACAAAGATAAAATTTTTTTCGTAATTAATATCACAATTTTCTTAGCCCTGTACTAAAGAAAGTTATACCAGCTGTGATAAAATAATGGGATTTGGCACATGCCCATGAGCCTCACTTGAAAATTGATTTGGAATTGATTGAATTGGGTGATAGTAAGAACCTAGTAAAGGTGGATTAAATTGAGACCACACATGGCCAACCCTGAGTAGAGTGTGTTCTCAGAGGCTGTGGACTGCAACATCAAAAGGAGACCCCTCTCAACCAATCAACTTGAAGCAGCATGTAAGGATTGCCTCTAATCCGTACCTATAAAAAGATTCCTCACCCAGTTTGAGGGGAGTTCATGGTTGAAATAGGCTCATGGTGGAGGACTTGAGGAAGAACCGGACAATGCTGGAAATCAAGGCTAGATAGTCCTTTTCTTAATTCCACGTGTTCTCTTCTTTCTTTTTTTTTAAAAGTTACTTAATTAATTTATTTTAGTTTTCAACATTTGTTTAGACAAGATTTCCAATTTCAAACCTCTCTCTCTCCCTCCCCTCCTCCCCCTCCCCCAGACAGCAGGCAATCCGAAATAGGACACACATACACACACACACACACACACATATGTGTATATATATATATATATATATATATAAAACATTAAACATATTTCTGCACTAGCCATGCTATAAGAGAAGAACCAGAGCAAAAAGGAAAAACCTCAAAAAAGAAAAACAACACCACCAAAAACAAAAGAAATAATATGGCCTTCTTCAGCTTCTGACTTACAAGATGACCAAGAAGAGGAGGAACAATGGGCGCACCAAGAAGCACCATGGCCACGTGCAGCCCATCTGCTGCACCAACTGCACCCGCTGCGTGCCCAAGTACAATGCCATCAAGAAGTTCATCATACTCAACATCGTGGAAGCCGGGCGTCAGGGACATCTCCGAGGCCAGTGTTTTTGACTCTTATGTGCTCCCCAAACCATATGTGAAACTGCATTACTGTATGAGCTGCGCAGTCCACAGCAAGGTAGTAAGGAATCAGTCTTGTGAGGCACGAAAGGATTGGACACCCCCACCATGCTTCAGACTTGCTGGTGCTGCCCCCAGACCCCTTCCAAAGCCAATGTAAAGATCTATCTGCCTATCAAAATTCCTGAACTAATCAGAGGAAAATAAAATGGTTGGTTTACCTTAAAAAAAAAAAAAGAAATAATATGGTCCAATCAGCATCCATATTACACAGTTCCTTTTTTTTTTTTCCTGGATATGGAGAGCCTCCTCCACCATGGGTCCCCTGGAACTCTCTTGTACCATTGGATTGGTGAGAAGAATCTAGTCTTTCACTGTAGATCAACACACAATGTTGATGACACTGTGTACAATGTTCTTCTGGTTCTGCTCATCTCACTCATCATCAGTTCTTCCAAGTCCCTCCAGCCTCTCTGAACTCCTCCTGCTCATCATTTCCCACAGCACAACAGAATTCCACCACATTGATACACCATAACCCATTTAGCCATTCCCCAATTGATGGGCATCCTCTCAACATCTAATTCCACACCACCACAAAAAAAGCAGCTGTAAATATTTTTGTACATGTGGGTCCTTTTCTCTTTTTTATGATCTCTTTGAGAAAGACCCCAAAGTGGTAGTTCTGGGTCAAAGGGTGTGCACAGCTTTATAGCCCTATGGCCATAATTCCCAGCTGTTCTCCAGAATGGTTGGATCAGTTCATAGCTCCACCAACAATGCATTAATGTTCCAATTTTCCCACAGCTTCTCCAACATTTATAATTTTCCTTTTTTGTCATATTAGCCAATTTGATAGGTGTCAGATGGTATCTCAGAGTTGTTTTAATTTGTATTTTTCTAATCAACAGTTATGTAGAGCATTTTTTAATATGGTAATACATAGATTTGATTTCTTCATCAGAAAACTGCCTGTTCATATCCTTTGAGCATTTTTGAATTGAGGATGACTTGGATCCTTATACATTTGATTTAGTTCCCTCTATATTTTTGAAATGAGGCCTTGATCAGAAGTACTGGCCATAAAAATTGTTTCCCAGCTTTCTGCATCCCTTCTAATTTTGGATGCACTGCTTCTGTTTGTACAAAACCTTTTTAATTTAATGTAATCAAAATCATCCATTTTGCATTTCATAATATACTCTATCTCTTGTTTGGTCATAAACTGCTCTCCTTTCTAGAGATCTGAAAGGTAGACTATTCCTTCCTGTCCTAATTTACCTATGGTATCACCTCTTATGTCTAAATCATCTACCTATTTTGACCTTATTTTAGTATAAGGTGTAAGATCTATGCCTAATTTCCACCATACTAGCTTCCAGTTTTCTTTTTTTTCCTTTTTTTTGGGGGGGTAGTGAGGGTTAAGTGACTTGCCCAGGGCCACACAGCTAGTAAGTGTCAAGTGTCTGAGACTGGCTTTGAACTCAGGTCCTCCTGAATCCAGGGCCTGTGCTTATCCACTGTGCCACCTAGCTGCCCCCTATCTTCCAGTTTTCCAAACTGGAAATACTGGAATTTCTATCCCAGAAGCTAGAGTCTTTGGGTTTATCAAACAGCCCATTACTATTGTCATTTACTACTGTGTCTCCTGTGTCTATCCTATTCCATTGATCCTCCACTCTATTTCTTAGCCAATACCAGATAGTTTTGATGACTGCTGCTTTATAGTAAAGCTCCAGATTTATTACAGCTAACCCACCTTGCCATGCTTTCTTTTCATTATTTTCCTTGATATTCTTGACTTTTTGTTTTTCCAGATGAATTTTGTTATTATTTTTTCTAACTCCGTAAAATAATTTTTAGGTAGTCTGATTGGTATCCCACTGAATAAGTAAATTAATTTAGGTAGAATTGTCATTTTTATTATATTAGCTCAGCCTATCTATGAGCAATTGATATCTTTCCAATTTTTTAGATCTAATTTGATTTGTGTGAAAAATGTTTGGTAGTTGTGTTCATTGAGTTCATGGGTTTGTCTTGGCAAGCAGACTCCCTAGTATTTTATATTACCTACCATTACTTTAAATGGAATTACTCTTTTATCTCTTGCTGCTGGCCTTTGTTGGTCA
This sequence comes from Dromiciops gliroides, assembly GCF_019393635.1. NCBI lineage: Eukaryota > Metazoa > Chordata > Mammalia > Microbiotheria > Microbiotheriidae > Dromiciops > Dromiciops gliroides. The sequence continues at coordinate 320,614,333 of NC_057864.1, read as the reverse complement.
AGTATTTTATTTTATATCCTGCTACTTTGCTCAAGTTGTTAATTGTTTCAAGTAATTTTTGAGTTGATACTCTAGGATTTTCTAAGTATACCATCATATCATCTGCAAACAGTGATAGTTTTGTTTCCTCCTTGCCTATTCTAATTCCTTTAATTCCTTTTTCTTCTCTGATTGCTAAAGCTAACATTCTTGTACAATATTAAATAATAGGGGTGATAATGGATATCCCTGTTTTCCTCCTGATCTTATTGGGAAGGCCTCTAACTTATCTCCATTACATATAATGCTTGCTGATGGTTTTAGGTAGCTAGTGCTTATTATTTTAAGGAAATTATTATTAGGAATGGGTGCTGTATTTTGTCAAAAGCTTTGTCTGCATCTATCGAGGTAATCATTTGATTTTGGTTAGTTTTCTTATTGGTGTAGTTCATTACGTTAATAGTTTTCCTAATGTTGAACCAGCCCTGCATTCCTGGTATGAATCCCACCTGGTCATAGAGGATTATCCTGGTGATCACTTGCTATAATCTCTTTCCTAATATCTTATTTAAGATTTTAGCATCAATATTCATTAGGGAAATTGGCCTATAATTTTCTATCTCTGTTTTTGCTTTGCCTGGTTTTGATATCACCACCATATTTGTGTCATAAAACAAATTTGGTAGAATTCCTTCTTCACCTGTTTTCCAAATTATTTGTATAATATTGGAATTAACTGCTATTTAAATGTTTGGTAGACTTCATCTGTAAACCCATTAAGCCTGGGGATTTTTTCCCTAGGGAGTTGATTAATGGCTTGTTCAATTCTTTTTCTTTTTTTCTAATATGTGCTTATTTAAGGATTTTATTTTCTCTTCAGTTAAGTTTGTGTTTTGGTAAATATTTATCCATTTCATTTTGATTGTCAAATTTATTGGCATACAGTTGGGCAAAATATTTCCTAATTATTACTTTAATTTCTACTTCATTGGTGGTGAGGTCACCCCTTCCATTTTTGATAGTGCTAATTTGGTTTTCTTCCTTATTTTTTAAATCAAATTAACCAATGGTTTATCTATTTTATCATTTTTTTCATAAACCAGCTCTTAGTTTTATTGATTAATTCTATAGTTTTCTTGCTTTCAATTTTATTAATTTCTCCTTTAATTTTCAGTCTCTCTAGTTTAATATCTAATTGGGGGTTTCTAATTTGTTCTCTTTCTAGCTTTTTACGTTGTATGCCCAATTCATTGAGCTCCTATTTCTTTTTTTTTATTCATATAAGCAGTTACAGCTATAAAATGTCCCCTAAGCATTGCTTTGGCTGCATCCCATAGATTGTGGCATGTTGTCTCATGATTGTCATTGTCTTGTGTAAAGTTCTTGATTGTTTCTATGATTTGTTGTTTGACCCACTCATTCTTTAGAATGAAATTATTTAGTTTCCAATTGATTTTCAGTCTATCTTTCCATGGCTCTTTATTAAATGTAATTTTAATTGCATTATGATCTGAGAAGAATACATTTACTATTTCTGGCTTTTTAAAATTTGACTATGATGTTTTTGTGCCCTATAACATGGTCAATTTTTTGAAAATGTGCCATGTACCACTGAGAAAAGGCATATTCCTTTCTATCCCAATTCAAATTTTTCCAGACATCTATCATGTCTAACTTTTCTAGTATTCTTTTCACCTCTTTCACTTCTTTCTTATTTATTTTTTTGGCTAGATTTATCTAATTCTGAGAGGGGAAGATTCAGATCCCCCACTAGTATAGTATTATTGTCTATTTCCTCTTGTAACTCATTTAACTTCTCCTCTAAGAATTTGGATTCTATACCACTTGGCACATGCATGTTTAATATTGATATTACTTCATTATCTACAATACCTTTTAGCAAGATGTAGTTTCCTTCCTTATATCTCTTTTAATTAGATCTATTTTTGCCTTTGCTTTGTCTGAGATAAGGATTGCTACCCCTGCTTTTTTTTACTTTAGCTGAAGCATACATAATATATTCTGCTCCAGCCTTTTACCTTTAGTCTGTGTGTATCTCTCTGCTTCAAATGTGTTTCCTGTGAATAGCATATTGTAGCATTCTGGTTTTTTATCCACTCTGCAATTCACTTCTGTTTTATGACAGAGTTCATCCCATTCACATTCACAGTTACAATTACTAAGTGTCTATTCCTCTCCATTCTATTTACCCCCTTTGTACTTTCCCCTCTTCTTTCACCCTATACCTCCTTACCAACATCTTGCTTCTTACCGCTACCTTCCCCAGTCTGCCCTCCCTCTTCTTTCTAATACCTAGTATGCTTTAATAAATGCTTAATGCCCAAAGACTGGTGCTAAAGCTTCTAATTTAAGGTGACAACACATTTAGCTTTTACACATCACACAGCATATCCTATGGGCTCTCTTACAATTAACTTAAGGAGACATACACTTTTGTTAGGAGTTATTATAATTGAAATTAATCTGACAACTTTTACATTACATCTCAATTTATTCTCTGCAGTGGAGTTTACTTTAATATTAATTTCAAAACAGTTTCAATTGTTGTGTTTATTACATCTGTTTTACATGTAACAACTGGATAATACATAATTTTTAAATCTCTAAAAAAGATTCTGAATCACCCTAGATGTTTTTGAGAACTCTTATTGTTTGATTTGGTTATTGGCAAAGCTATTTAAAGTTGTGTTAAGATCAATCTGGTAGGAAATTTTCCAGCTGATGAGGCTTTCTAGTCTCATCATCAGATCATCATAAACAGCTGAAAGACTTTAACTCTACAACTACACCCAGATGACATCCCAAGAATCATCTGAGAAAAGACCTCCAAAGATGTAACTGAACATTTTCCTATTTTCCTTTTCCCATTGCATACACTATTTGTAATATTAACCTCTTAAAGGAGACCGCCCCCTTTAGTTTTCTTTATTTGTAATATTAACCCACTAAAGGGAAGTGCCCCCTTTAGTTTACTGTCAATGTGCTACTCAATTTCTTTTCTCTGTTTTCCTTCCCTTTACATTGTCAGTCATAAGTATCCATAATGTTATTGCTTCACTTAAACTATGCTTCTTAACAAAGCACAGGGTGGTCTGTCAGAAAATTATGGGCTTTGCCAATGCCCAAAGGCCCTAGCTAGAGGGGATTGATTTGGAATGATTGGATTGACTGAGATTGACTAACTTTTCTGATTAACTCACATAAAGTTAATTCAATTGAAGCCACACCTGCCTGGCCTTCAGGAGGGTGTGTTCTCAAAAATTGTGGACTCTGAACTCAACACAGGACCACCCTCAAGTCCAATGAATCAATGGATTTCTGTGATGCTAGTCAATTACCTTGAAGCAGTGTGGAAGGACTGCCTTTCCTTCAAATTCAGAGGGAGCTTCCACACTCAGTTCATCTCGGGAATAGGCTTATGGAGAAATTGAGTAAGAACCAGGTGAAGCTGGAGTGCTAGGCCAGATAGGCCTTTTCTTAACTTTATGACCCAGTTGTTATCTTTTTTTCTAATAAATGCTTAATGCCCCCAAACTGGTGATAAATCTTGTAATTTATAAGTAAACCCTAACTAGCTTTCCCTACACTTGGGACAGGAATAAGGCAACCACAGATTTAATTTTTTTTTTTGGCGGGGCAATGGGGGTTAAGTGACTTGCCCAGGGTCACACAGCTAGTAAGTGTCATGTCTGAGGCCGGATTTGAACTCAGGTACTCCTGAATCCAGGGCCAGTGCTTTATCCACTGCGCCACCTAGCCGCCCCCCACGGATTTAATTTTAAACTTCACAATTGGAAAATTGGAAAAGGAGAAAAATTCCCCCCAAATCATAACTGAGCAGATGGAAGCTAATGACTCAATGAGATAACATGAAAATGTAAAGCAGAATATATATATATATATATATATATATATGTAAAAGGAAAATCAAAATACCTGATCAAGCAAAAACAAAACAAAACAAAGCAAAACAAAAAACCTACCTGGAAAATAGATCCAGGAGGGACAGTATAAGAATGATCTGAGTACCTGAGGACTGTGAACAAAAAAATAGCCTAGAAAGCATATTTCAGGGCATCATTAAGGAGAACTGGCCCAATGTCTTACAATCAGAGGAAAAATTAGTCTTTAAACTGTGAGATTCAAAATTGGATATACAGAGCATTAACCCCCCCCTTTAAATTTTCCCATATATATATATATATATATATATATATATATATATATATCCCAGATCAATAAGAAAAGGGAGCCTCTAAGCTTTAATCTGTGAGGGATTAGTTTTTATTGCTTCGGAATTAGTTAGACAACAAAAAGGTGAAACCAATTAGGGAAATAGGGAAGTAGAAATACAGATGAATGGTCTTAGATCTAAGCTTAATCTATTCACTCCAAGAGATTAAGCTGGTTTAAAGGAATTTAGGATTTTCCTTTATAAAACCCACTGAATCCCAAACTTCCTGCCCAGCCACAAACCATCACACCCAAGGCCGAACACCAACTACGTGTTTCCAAACTCCTCTCACCAGAGCGCCACCATTGCTAAGTTTAACAGCCAGAGAGTGCGAACTTTCATTCCTGCCATCACTTTTAGGTTTTCATCCCGGAAGTTCTTCACATTCTCACATTTTCCTCCCAAAAGGGGAGGTCCTTCAAAAGCTGCTTCAGTAGCATGCACAATCTCTCAAATGATTCAGCTAAAACTTCCAATATTAATCTTTACCACAAATAATTTTTACCACAGAAAGAATGATGTCAAAATTTGTTTTTATAGGTAATTTGGAAAATTTTAACCATAATACAACAATCACCTCCTAAAAGAGACTCCCAAAAGAAAATACCAAGGAATATTGTAGCTAAATTCCAAAACTATCAAATAAAGGAGAAAATACTGCAAGCAGTCAGAAAGAAACAACTTAAATATCAAGGAACAACAATCAGGATCCCACAGTTCTGGAAGCTTCAACATTAAAGGATCAGAGTTTGTAATATGATATTCACGAACACAAAGGAACTGGGATTACAATCAAGAATGTACTACCCAGCAAAGTTAATCATAACCTTTCAGGGGAAAAATGGACATTCAATGAAATAGGAGAATAAAACTTTTCTAGTGAAAAGTCCAGAACAACAGAAAATTCAATATATAAATATGAGACTCAAGAGACACATGAAAATGTAAAAAGGGGTGGGGGGGAATGCATGTTATTCAATAATTTCAAAATGTTTGCATCCCTACATGGAAAGAAGATATTTGTGACTCTTGAGAACTCTATGTTTATTAAGGCAGATAGGAGGAGTACACATAGAAAGTGTTTATATAAGTGGATTCTGATGATATTAAAATAAAAACACAGGGATAAAAGGATTTTATTGGTAGAAGAGTGAAGAGAAGCAGAATCGGGCAAATCATATCACACAAAGAAGCACAAATGACCTATTACAATAAAAAGAAAGGAGAGGTGAGCATTACTTTTACCTTAACTCTCATCTGATTAGGCTCAAAGAGGAAGGACATACACACTAAATTGGGTATAGAATTATCCCCTACTGTATAGCAAAGTAAAAAGGGAAAGGGGAAAGAAAAGCGGGGTGTGGGGGGGTAGTCCTGATAGACAGGAGAGTAAAAGTAAGAAGGGAAAGGGGAAAAGACAAAAAGGAGGTGGGATTGATATAAGGGAAGACAAAGCTAGGCATTGGAAGGGGAAAGGGCAAAAGGGAGGTGGGGCTGATAGAAGGGAGGGTAGACTGATGTGGCCAGAAAGAAAATGGTAATGAGAAGGGACAGGGGGAAAAGGAAAGAGAAAAATACAAACAAGGGAAAAAGTAGGATGCAGCGAAATATACATTTAGCAAATAGTAGAGTGGATTAAAAAACAGAATCTTACAATATTTTGTTTATAAAAAAAAAGAAAAAAAATATTTTATTTATAAGAAACACATTTGAAGCATAGACATACACACAGAGTGAAGGGAAAAGGCTGGAGGTGAATATATTACGATTTAGCTAAAGTAAAAAAAAAAAAAGCAGGGGTAGCAATTCTTATCTCAGACAAAGCAAAAGCAAATGGTGACCTAATTAAAAGAGATAAGGAAGGAAACTACATCTTGTGAAAAGATACAATAGACAGTGAAGTAATATCAACACTACACATGCATGCACCAAGTGGCACAAAATCCAAAGTTTTAGAGGGAAAGTTAAATGAATTATGGGAAGAAATAGATAGCAAAAATATAATAGTGAGGGGATGTCAAACTCCTCCTCTCATAACTAGATAAATCTACCTATAAAATTAATAAGAAGGAAACTAAGAAAGTGAATAGAATTTTAGAAAAATTAAATATGATAGACTTCTGGAGAAAACTGAATGGGGGTAGAAAATAATATGCCTTTTTTCAGCAGTATATGGAACATACACAAAAATTAATCATGTATTAGGGTATAAAAACCTCATAGTCAGATGCAGAAAGGCAGAAATAGTAAAACCATATTTTTCCAGATCATGATACAATACAAAAATATGTGCAATAAAGGTCTAAGTAAAGATAAAACAAAAATTAATTGGAAATGAAATAATCTCATCCAAAAGTATGAGTGGGTCAAACAACAAATCATAAAAACCATGAATAATTTCATCAAAGGGAATTACAATAATGTGACAATATACCAAAACATATATGATGCAGCCAAAGCAGTTCTTAGGGGACATTTTATATCTCTAAATGCCTACATGAATAAAAGAGAGAAAGAGGAGATCAATGAATTGGGCGTGCAACTAAAAAAGCTAGAAAAAAATTTAAATCCCCAATAAAATGCCAAATTATAGATACTGAAAATTAAAGGAGAGATGAATAAAATTGAAAGTAAGAAAACTATACAATTAATGAATAAAAGTAAGAGGTGGTTCTATGGAAAAAAAAACACAATAAAATAGAAAAACTTCTGGTTAATTTGATTTAAAAAAAAGAAAGAAAACCAAATTACCAGCATAAAAAATTAAAAGGGTGAACTTACCAACAATCAAGAGGAAATTAACTAAATAATTAGGAGCTATTTTGTCCACCATTTGCCAATAAATCTAACAATATAAACGAAATGATGAATATTTTCAAAAATATAAACTGCCCAGATCAAGAGAAAAGAAATAATAAAATATGCCTATCTTAGAAAAAGAAATTGAACAAGTCATCAATAAACTCCCTAAGAAAAAATCTCCAGGGCCAGATGAGTTTACAAGTGAAGTCTACCAAACATTTAAAGACAAATAATTCAAATACTATACAAACTATTTGGAAAAAATACATGAAGAAGGGATCCTACCAACTTCCTTCTATGAGACAAATTTGGTGCAGATACCTAAACCAGGAAGAACAAAAACAGAGAAAGAAAATTATAGACTAATCCACTCAATGAATATTGTTGCAAAAATTCTATATAGAATATTAGCAAAGTGATTACAGCAATTTATAATTGCTGTATATATAATACACTGTGACCAGGTGGGATTTTAAAATTCTGACAATTATATTTTTCTGGTCAAGCCATACATTCCTTTCTAATAATACTCTTGTAAACCATTAAGGAATAGTATATTCTGTGTTCTCTTCCAACATGGTTCCATATTTTTCTCAATTCCAGAGACCTGTTTGTGATTAAGTGTTGAAATTTTTTGTGGTAATTATTCCTAGACACCTGAAGTCTATTAGATCCAGAAGCTATATTTGCTTCTGCTGTTAATATTTTCCCTGTTGAATTATTTTATTATGTTCAAGTCTTTTTCTTTTTGATTTCCTGAGATCTTTAGTAATTTGTCTTCTGCCTCTTCATTTTCCCCTATTGCTCACTTTTTGACTCTCTCTCCTCTGATACAGTTTTCCTTGATACTGCAACTAAAAGCATCTCAGCTTCTTCCAATACTAAAAAATTAATGATTCACTGGTCTAGGTATTTTCCACAAGTGACTTTTTTTTCAGGGACAAGCTATGCTAGGTTTTTCTTATCTTTTTCTCTCAGATTTTGTTGAATAGCCTCCCACTATCCACATATACATGGTATCCTATATTCATGTCCTATGCTGCTCCCTCTGTACCTCAGGTCTTAACTCCATCACTAACAAACAATTCAGAAAGATCTCACACTTGTGCTATGGGGATGATTTATATAGTTTGGATTTACAAGGGCCTTGGAGAAATAGGAGTAAAATGTACGGTTGAGCTCTATTTCAAACACAGTTACATATCTTGTCTCTTCTACTCTGTTCCTCTGCTCTCTTACAGAGATCTTTTTGCAGAATAGAAAACTTCCATGGCTTTCTTTAATTGCCCCAGAAACCTTCCTCATCCTGAAGTTGGGTTCTTTATTGAAATGGAAAGAGGGAAGTATGTGTCACAGTGTAGTGTTGGACATTCCTGCAAGGCCATGTGTCAAGGCTTCGCATTAGTTAGCACCTGGGTGGTGTGGTGAGTGGTGCTTCAGGAACTCAGTATAGATATCAGTTCATTTGTTTTTTTAATTTCTTTTGGAGGATTGGTGTCCTAGACCATAGAGATAAGTTAAATTGTGTTCTTTTTTTAAATTTTATTTTATTTTATTTTTGCAGGGCAGTAAGACTTAAGTGACTTGCCCAGGATCACACACATATCCAGGATCAAGTGTCTGAGGCCGGCTTTGAACTCAGATCCTTCTGACTTTATCCAATGTGTCACCTGGCAGTCCCCTGAAATAGTTTTATATTTGGCATATAATTCTGTTTTGAAGAATTTTGAGAATTTGGGGGCCAGGGATAATAACTCATCATTTTCTTTCTGATTATGGGACCCAGAATTCAAGTTCTGATATCTTTCAATATTCTATTGGTTTACATGATTATGATAATAATATGTTGTGTTATTTATTTCATTCTGTATCATTTCATGCAATTTCCTCCTGCTATTTTTGAATTATAATCATATAGTCTTAACTTCTTAAAATAAAATTATACTATTATATTGGCATTGCCAAATTGTTGAGTCATTATATTCAATTGAACATTACAAAATCTTTGTGAAAGAAGGAAACAGGTATTGTTATCTATCTGTTATACATGAAGAAACTCACATCAATTCGGAGAGATTATGGCTTACTGACAACCATAGCTATTTAGTTAAAGAAACTGAACCAAAGTCCAGAATTATATTCTAGTACATTTTGCAATGAAATTGAATTAATGGAGAGGCAACATTTTTGTGTATAAATGATACTCCTCAGTTATGGTGAGCAGCTTCAAAATTTGAATCAATCTATTCAATGTTTAATACAAAGAAACCTGGACATCATCTGATGAACTCAGTGAAATGGGATAGATCTACATATAAATCCTGACTCTGGCCCTTACTGTCTGTGTAATCATGGTCAAGTCCTTTAAATGCTTTAGGAAAGATCCTCATTTATAAAATGAAAATTAGGACAAGAAAAAATTTTAAATGTTTATCTAATTCTAAATTTGTGATCTTTTGAAATAAGCCAACAAACGTATGAAATTGTTGTTATTTTTCAGTTGTTTCAATCCTGTCTGACTCTCCATGACTCTATTTGGGGTTCTCTTGACAATGATACTGAAGTGGTTTGTAATTACATTTTCTAGCTCATTTTGCAGATGAGGAAACTGGAGCAAAATGAGGTGACTCATCCAGGGTCCACATCTAGTACATGTCTGAGACCAAATTGGAAATAAGAATTTAAGTCTTCCTGACTCCAGGATTGGCATTCAATTTATTATGCCACCAAGCTGCCCTGCATGAAACTGTAGTGCTTTCTAAAAAATGTCAAATAATAAGTAAATACATAGACTGAAGGGATATTTCAAAATAGGTTAGCTGACAGTATCTATTTATTCCTTATATTTTTCAGAACCCAAGAGAATTGTCAGGTGGCAATATTCAGTGACCTGAAGTAGCCTAATCAGATGCACCTAATTCACTCATTCACCAGGTAAACAGTGACCAATGCTAAAGTGGTTTGCCATTTCCTTCTCTAGTAGATTAAGGCAAAACAGAAATTAAGGAAGTGGCCCAGAGTCACATAGCTAGTAAGTGTCTGAGGCCAGATATTTAACTCATTGCTTTCTGACTCTAGGCCCACACAACCCAGGGTGGATCATACACATTTGGTTTGTACCTCTCACCTAACACTTACCTGTTGCTCCAAGAAACTAAAACATGGAGAGCAGCCATACACCTTAGTAAAACCGTCTCAAAACACAGGTTAACCCAGGCATTATACCTTATTTGTGAGTTAAAAGGATGTCCACCCCAAGCATATGAAAATTTCTCTCTGTTGGAACAGACAGGTGAGAAAACATTGTTCCAATAGCCATGAAGATAGGTGAATCAACTGATGGAGAAAGCTTAGAGATTGGTAAGATACAAGAAACACTATTTACTGGGTCATGACCAGTTGTCCTGATTTTTGTCTTGCCACTGGAATTTAATGACTCTGGAAAAGAGAGTAAGGCTCATGATTTTGTACAATTCTGCCTCACTTAAATCAAATTGGCCTTCAAGTCAAGACAATATCCTGTGATGTCATTGGAACTCTCCAAACCAAAACATGAATAATAATGACCAATAACTATACTTGGTTCTCTAAAATAAGACTATGCAATTTGTCTTACCTAATGATGATGGAAAGAAAAAAATAGAATTTTACTACTATAGTGTTTGTATAGTAATGAGAGGAAAATGAAAATGAAGTTTTAATAATCATAACATCCATAATATGCTATGTTGAAAGAAAGATTGTAGGATATATTTTCCTCTTTTTTAAAAATAAGTTTTAGAATTTTATTTTCCCAATTACATATAAAAAACAATTTTAACATCCAGTTTTAAAACTTTTGTGTTCCAAATTCTCTTCCTTTCTCCCTCCTCACCCCTTCCTTTAAGAAGGCAAGCTATTCAATATAATTTATACATATGTAGTTAAGCAAAACATTTGCAAATTAATCAGGTTGTTAAAGAAAACAGATGAAAAACTAAAGAAAAATAAACTTAAAAAACATGCTTCAATCTGTATTCAGACACCATCAATTCATTCTCTGGAGATGGATTTCATTTTTCATCATACGTCCTTCAGAGTTACTCTTAGATCTTTATATTTCTGAGAATAGCCAAGTCATAAACAGCTGAACATCATACAATACTACTGTTATTTTGTACAAAGTGCATTTCACTTTGCATCAGCTCGTGTAAGTTTTTCCATGGTTTTTTTGAGCATCGTGCTCATCATTTCTCATAGTACAATAACATTACATCACAATCACATATTATAATTTCTTTAGTCATTTCCAAATTAATGGGAATCTTCTCAATTTCAAATTATTTGCCACCAAAGAAGATATGCCATAAATATTTTTTGGATAAATAAGTTTTTTATCTCTTTTTGTATAACAACCTAGTAGTGGTACTACTGGGCAAAAGAGCAGATATGGTTTTATAGCCCTTTGACCATAGTTCCAAACTGCTCTACAGAATGTTTAAATCAGTTTACAACTCTATCAACAGTATATTAATGTCTCATTTTCCCCATATCCCCTACAACATTTGTCATTTTTCTCTGCTGTCCTATTGTGCAATGAAAGAGGTATGAGATAGTAGCACAGAATTGTTTTGACTTGCATCTTTCTAATCAATATTGAGTTAGAGAATTTTTTTCCATATGGCTATAGATAGATTTGATTATTTCATCTGAAAATTGTTCATATCTTTTTTTATCATTTATCAATTGGGGAATGGCTATTATTTTAATAAATTTGGATTAGTTCTCTATGTTTGAGAAATGAAGCATTTATCAGACAAACTTGCTTCAAAATTTTATTTCAGTGTTACTATTTCTAACTGTATTTCTCTCCTCCTATTCCCTCCCCACACCATTTACTTTGTTCTCTATCTCCTTTAACCCTGTCCCTCCTCAAAAGTGTTTTGCTTCTGACTACCCCTCTCCCAATCTGCCTTTCCTTCTTTCACTCCCCCTATCCCTTTCCCCACCTACTTTCCTGCAGAGAAAGATAGATTTCTATACCCAACTAAGTGTGTGTTATTCCCTCTTTGATCCAATTCTCATGAGTTAAGGTTTACTCACTTCCCAGCACCTCCCCAATCTTTCCCTCAACTGTATAATCTTTTTCTTGCTTCTAATATGTGAGATACTATATACCATTCCACCTCTCCCTTTCCTTTTGTCCCAGTGCATTATCTTCTCATAACTTTTAAAAAAAAGATATCATCCCTTCATATTCAACTCACGCCAGTGCCCTCTGTCTAAATATACTCCATCCAGCTGCCAAAATAATCGGAAAGTTCTTACGAGTTGCAAGTATCCTCTTTCCACCTACAAATATAAACAGTTTAACCTTTTAATATCCCTTAGGCTTTCTTATTCATGTTTACATTTTTATGCTTCTTTTGAGTCTTATATTTGGAAGTCAAATTTTCTATTCAGTTCAGGTCTTTTCATCAAGAATGCCTACAAATCCTCACTTTCATTAACTGCCCATTTTTTCCTCTGAAGAAATATACCCAGTTTTTCTTTGTAGGTGATTCTTAGTTGTAATCCCAGTTCCTTTGACCTCTGTAATATCATATTCAAAGGCTTATGATCCTTCAATATAGAAGCTGATAAATCTTGTCTTATCATGACTGTGGCTCCAGATCAATAACAAAACTATATATAACAATAACAAAATCATATGATTATCACAATGGATAAAGAGAAAGCTTTTGAAAAAATACAGCACTCATTCCTATTTCAAACATTAGAGAGCATAGAAATGGAGCTTTCCTTAAAATAATAAGCAGTATTTCCCTAAAACCATCAGCAAATATTATATGTAATCTGGATAAGTCAGTGGCATTTCCAATATGATCATGGTTGAAACAGTGATGTCCATTATCACCTCTATAATTTAATATTGTACTAGAAAAGTTAGTTTTGGCAGTAAGAGAACAAAAAGAAATAAAAGGAATTAGAATGGGCAAGGAAGAAAAAAAACTATCTTTGCAGATGATATGATGGTATACTTCAAGAATTCTAGACTATTAACTAAAAATCTGTGTGAAACAATGAACAAATTTAGCAAAGTTGCAGGATATAAAATAAATCCACATAAATCATCAACCTTTCTATAAATTACCAACAAAGCTCAGCAGCAAGAGATTGAAAGAGAAATTCCATTTAAACTAACTGTAGACGATATAGTACTTGGGAGTCTTCAGGCCAAGACAAACCCAGGAACTCTATGAACACAAATTACAAAACACTTTTCACACAAATCATATCATATCTAAATAATTAGAAAAATGTCAATTATTAATGGATAGCCCAAGCTAATATAATAAAAATGACAATTCTACCAAAATTAATTTACTTATTCAGTGCCATACCAATTAGACTACCTAAATTATTTTATAGAGATAGAAAAACTAATAACAAAATTCATCTGGAAAAACAAAAGGTCAAGAATTTCAAGGGAATTAATGAAAAAAATGCACAGGAAGTTGGGCTAGCCATACCAAATATGAAGTTATACTATAAATCAACAGTCATTAAAACTATTTGTTACTGACTAATAAATAAAGTGAAGGATCAATGGAATTGGTTAGGTACAGCAATCACAGTAGTAAATTACTTTAGAAATGCACTGTTCGATAAACCCAAAGACTCCATCTTTTGTGATAGGAACTCAGTATTTGACAAAAACTGTTATGAAAACTGGAAGATATTATGGCAGAAACTAGGCATAAACCAACATCTTACACCATATATCAAAATAAGGCCAAAATGGGTACATGATTTAGACATAAAGGGTGATACCATAGATAAAATTGGAGACAAAGGAATTGTTTACTTCTCAGATCTAGGGGGAGGAGAACAATTTATGACCAAACAAGTGAAACAGGATATTATGAATTTAAAATGGAAGATTTTTATTATATTAAATTTAAAAGGTTTTGTACAAAAAAATGTAATACAGCCACAATCAACAGGGAGGCAGAAATCTGGGAAACAATTTTACACCCAACATTTCTGATGAAGGCCTCATTTCTAAAATATATAGGTAATTCAATCACATTTATAAGAGTGCAAGTCATGGAAGCTGTAGGCCACAGACAAGCAGCTGAGGCCCCTGAAACCTGGCTCAACAAGCTGGTGGCACAGCAGGCCAGTGGCAAACCCCACCAGCACCAGCCTAGAGAGCAGGCTGCCAGGTAAAGGGTCACCCACAAGGCAAGCTCGAACAGGCCTGGCCATCCCAGCACCCAGGGAGCAAGCCCAGGGCAGTGAGAAATCCACAAGCCATAGAGGCCTCAGTGTAGAAAGCCAATATAGGGAACCCTTATACCCCCAGAGCACACCTCAACTTTAAAAAAATAAGCTTCAAGATGAGTAAGAAACAACAAAGGGCTCTCACCTTTGAGAGCTTCTGTTTCAAAAGGGAAGAGGAAACACAAACTCAGCTGAGGACAACACTCTCAAATTGCCTATGTGTGAAGCCTCAAGAGTAAAGATGAATTGGTATCAAGAAGAAAAAGCCTTCTTGGAAGAGATAAAAAAAAGTTATCAAAAATCAATTAAGAGAGGTAGAAGAAAAAATGGGGAGACTAATTAAAGCAACACAAGAAAATTTTGAAAAAAAAGAATCAGCAGCTTGGAGAAGGAAGCACAAAGATTGATTGAAGAAAACAATTCCTTAAAAAATTCATTTGGCAAAATGAAAAAAAATAGGTGTATAATCTCACTGAAGAAAAGAATGCTTTAAAATTAAAATTGGACAGTTGGAAGGTAATGAATACATGAGACACCAGGAATCAGTCAAGCAGAATCAAAAGAATGAAAAAATAGAAGAAAATGTGAAATACCTCATTGGAGAAAACTGACCTGGAAAACAGATCCAGGAGTGACAATTTGAGAATTATTGGACTGCCTGAAAGCCACAATCAAAAAAACAGTCTAGACACCATATCCCAGGAAATTATCAAGGGGAACTACCCTGATATTGTAGAATCAAAGGAGAAAATCATCATTGAAAGAATACACCGATCACCTCCTGAAAGAGACCCCAAAAGGAAAACCCCAAGGAATATTGTAGACAAATTTCAGAATTATCAGGTGAAAGAGAAAATACTCCATGCAGCCAGAGAGAAGCAAGTTAAATATCATGGAGCCACAGCCAGGAATGCTCAGGACCTAGCAGCTTCAACATTAAATGATCGCAAGGATTGGAATATGATATTCTGGAAGGTAAAGGAGCTTGGATTGCAGCCTAGAATCTATTACCCAGCAAAACTGTTCAATCTCTTTCAGGAGAAAAGATGGATATTCAATGAAATTGGGGAGTTTTCTGATGGAAAGACCAGAACTGAATCAAAAATTTGATTTTAACATACAAAATTCAAGAGAAGTTTAAAAAGGTACACAGAGGGAAAAAAAAAGTTACTCAATAAGGTTAAACTGTTTACATCCCTACATGGGAAAATAGTACTTATAACTCTTGAGAATTGTAAATGTATTTGGGCAGACAGAAGGATCATAAACAGAGGATATAAATATAAATTGTCTTTGATGTGATGATATAAATAAATTTAAGGGGTTAAAAGGGAGTTGATGGGGAGAAGAGGAAAGGGGAGTTGGAATGCCTGAATTACATTATATGAAGAGGTGCAAAAAATCTATTACAATAGAGGGAAAGAAGGGAGGCGTGTACATTATTTCAACCTTATTGTCACTAGATTTGATTCAAAGAGGGAAAAAAAATATATGTTCATTTGTATAAAGAAAGTTAGCTTACTCATTAGGGAAGTAAAAGGGTAAAGGAGAAAGAAGGGGCTGATAGAAGGGAAGGCAGATTGGGGTAGGGAGTGGTAAAAAGCAAAGTATTGGGGAGAAGGAATAGGGTGAAAGAAGTAAGGAAAAGTACATAAAATGGAGGGGAGTACAGCTAGTAATAATAACCATGAATGTGAATGGGATGAACTCTGCCATAAAACAGAAGCAAATAGCCATGGATTAAAAACCAGAATCCTACTATATGCTGTTTAAAAGATACACATTTGAAGCAGAGAGATACACACAGAGTAAAGGTAAAAGGTTAGAGCAGAATATATTATGCTTCAGCTAAAGTAAAAAAAAAGCAGGTGTAGCAATCCTTATTTCAGACAAAGTAAAGGCAAAAATAGATGTAAGTAAAAGAGATAAGGAAGGAAACTTCATCTTACTAAAAGTTACTATAGATAATGAAGTAATATCAATACTAAACATGTATGCACCAAGCAGTATAGCATACAAATTCTTAGAAGAGAAGTTAAATGAGTTACAAGAGGAAATAGACAGTAATACTATACTAGTTGGGGATCTGAATCTTCCCCTCTCAGAATTAGATAAATCTAGCCACAGTATAAATAAGAAAGAAGTTAAATAGGTGAATAGAATGTTAGAATTCTTAGATATGATAGATATCTGGAGAAAATTGAATGGGAATAGAAAGGAATATACCTTTTTTTCTCAGCATTATATGGCACATTTTCAAAAACTAACCATGTACTATGGCACAAAAACTTCATAGTCAAATGTAGAAAGGTAGAACTAGCAAATACATCTTTCTATAATCATCCTGCAAGAAAAATTACATGTAATAAAGAGTCATGGAAAGACAGACTGAAAATCAATTGGAAACTAAATAATTTCATTCCAAAGAATGAGTGTCAAACAACAAATCAGAGAAACAATCAAAAATTTCATCTAAGAGAATGACAATAATAAGACACATACCAAAATCAATGGGATACAGCCAAAGCAGTGCTTAGGAGAAATTTTATAGCTCTAACTGCCTACATGAATAAAAAAGAGAAAG
The DNA here is from genome assembly GCF_019393635.1 of Dromiciops gliroides. Classification (NCBI taxonomy): domain Eukaryota; kingdom Metazoa; phylum Chordata; class Mammalia; order Microbiotheria; family Microbiotheriidae; genus Dromiciops; species Dromiciops gliroides. The sequence continues at coordinate 320,597,447 of NC_057864.1, read as the reverse complement.
AGGAGATCAACGAAGTGGGCATGCAACTTAAAAAGCAAGAAAAAGAACAAATTAAAAATCACCAATAAAATATTAAATTAGAATCAAAGGATAAATTAATAAAATTGGAAACAGAGAACTCTAGAATTAATCAATAAAACTAAGATCTGGTATTATGAAAAAATATATATAAAATTGATAAACATCTGGTTAATTTGACTAAAAAAAAAGAAAACCAAATTACCAGTATCAAAAATGGAAGGGTTGATGTTACCACCAATGAAGTGGAAATTAAACCAATAATTAGGAACTATTTTACCCAGCTGTATGCCAATAAATTTGATGATCTAAATGAAATGGATACATATTTACAAAAACACATACTGCCCACCCTAACTGAAGAGCAAATAAAAACCTTAAATAAGGATATATTAGGGAAAAAAAAGCAAAAGAATTAAACAAACCATTAATCAACTCCCTAGGGAAAAATCCCCAGGTCTAAATGAGTTTAGAAATTAATTCTACCATGCATTTAAAGAACAATTTAATAAAATACAAATAACTTGGAAAATAGGTGAAGAAGGAATTCTATCAAATTTGTTTTATGACACAAATATGGTGGTGATACCAAAACAAGGCAGAGCCAAAACAGAGAAAGAAAATTATAGACCAATTCCCCTAATGAATATTGATGCTAAAACCTTAAATAAGATATTAGGGGGGCAGCTAGGTGGCGCAGTGGATAAAGCACTGGCCCTGGATTCAGGAGTACCTGAGTTCAAATCCGGCCTCAGACACTTGATACTTACTAGATGTGTGACCCTGGGCAAGTCACTTAACCCCCATTGCCCCACAAAAAAAAAAAAGATATTAGGAAAGATTATAGCAAGTGATCACCAGGATAATCCTCTATGACCAGGTGGGGTTCATACCAGGAATGCAGGGCTGGTTCAACTTTAGAAAAACTATTAACATAATCAACCACATAAATAAGAAAACTAACCAAAAGCATGTGCTTATCTCAATAAATGCAGAGAATGCTTATGAAAAAATACAGCACCCATTCATAATAAAAACACTAGAAAGCTTAGGAATAAGTGGAGCTTTCCTTAAAATAATAAGCAGTTTCTACCTAAAACCATCAGCAAGAATTATATGAAATGGTGATGATAGAGGTGAAACAGGGATTCCATTATCACCTCTATAATTTAATATTGTATTATAAATGTGAACTTTAACCATCAGAGAAGAAAAAGGAATTAAATGAATTAGAATAGGTAAGGAAGAAACAAAACTATCACTCTTTACAGATGATATGATGGTTTACTTAGAGAATCAACTAAAATTTTGCTTGAAACAATTAACAACTTGAGCAAAGTAGCAGGATATAAAATAAAATACTTGACCAACAAAGGCCAGCAGCAAGAGATAGAAAGAGAAATTTCATTTAAAGTAACAGTAGACAATATAAAATACTTAGGAGTCTACTTGCCAACACTAATGCAGGAACTCTGTGAACACAATTACAAAACACTTTTCACACAAATAAAATCAGATCTAAATAATTGGTAAAATATCAATTGCTCGTGGTTAGGCTGAGCTAATATAATAAAGATGACAATTCTACCTAAATTAATTTTCCTGATTCAGTGCCATACCAATCAGACTACATAAAATTATTTTATAGAGCTAGAAAATCAATAACAAAATTCATCTGTAAATACAAAAGGTCAAGAATATCAAGGGAACTAATGAAAAAAATGCATAGGAAGGTAGGTTAGCTGTACACAATCTGAAGCTCTACTATAATAAAGTGGAGGATCAATGGAATAGAATAGGCACAGGAGACAAAGTAGGAAATGACTGTAGTAATGTACTGTTTGATAAACCCAACAACTCCAGCTTCTGGGATAGGAACTCAGTATTTGGCAAAATCTGTTAGGAAAACAAGGAGATAGTATGGCAGAAATTAGACATAGACCAACATCTTACACCTTATACTAAAATAAGGTCAAACTGGGTACATGATTTGGACATAAAATTTTATACAGTGGCATCAAGGTGGCACAGTGGATAGAGCACCAACCCTGGATTCAGGAGTACCTGAGTTCATATTCAGCCTCATACATTTCACAGTTACTAGCTGTGTGACCCTGGGCAAGTCACTTGACCCCAATTGCCTCACAAAAAAGGTGATTCCATAAGTAAATTAGGAGAGGAAAGAATAGTTACCTTGCAGATCTTTGGAAAGGAGAACAGTTCATGGCCAAACAAGAGATAGAGTATGAAATAAAATTCAAAATGGATGATTTTTGATTACATTAAATTAAAAAGGTTTTGTACAAACAGAAGCAATGCATCCAAAATTAGAAGGGAGGCAGAATGCTGGGAAACAATTTTTATGGCCAGTACTTCTGATAAAGTCCTCATTTCAAAAATATAGAGGGAACTAAATCAAATGTATAAGGTTCCAAGTCATCCTCAATTGAAAAATGCTCAAAGGATATGAACAGGTAGTTTTCTGATGAAGAAATCAAATCTATCTATTGCCATATTAAAAAATGCTCTACATCACTGTTGATTAGAAAAATGCAAATTAAAACAACTCTGAGGTACCACCTGACACCTATCAGATTGGCTAAGATGACAAAATGGTAATAATAAATGTTGGAGAAGCTGTAGAAAAATTGTAACACTAATGCATTGTTGGTGGAGCTGTGAACTGATCCAACCATTCTGGAGAGCAATTTGGAATTATGCCCAAAGGGCTATAAAGATGTGCATACCATTTGACCCTGCAATACCACTACTGGGTCTTTTCCCCAAAGAGATCATAAAAAAATGGGAAAGGACTCACATGTACAGAAATGTTTATAGCTCCTCTTTTTGTGGTGGCAAGGAATTAGACACGGAGGGGCTGCTTATCAGTTGGGGAATGGCTGAAGATATTGTGGTATATAAATGTAATGGAATTCTATTGTGCTGTAAGAAATGATGAGCACGTGGATTTCAGAGAAACCTGGAAGGACTTGCATGAACTGATAATGAGTGAGATGAGCAGAACCAGGAGAACAATGTACACAGTATCATCAGCATTATGTGTTGATCAACTGTGACAGACCTGATCCTTCTCAGCAATACAATGATACATAGTAGTTCCAAAGGACTCATGATGGAAAAGGCTCTCCAAATCCAGAAAAAAAAAAACAAAAACGAAAAACTGGGGAATATGGCTACAGATTGAACCATCCTTTTGCTTATGGTTTTGGTAGTGTTTTTTTTTTTTTGGTTTTTCCCTTTTCCTCTGATTCTTTGCTCATAACATGAATAATATAAAATATGCTTAATGATATTGTACATCTATAACATATATCAGATTATCTGCTGTCTTGAGGATGGGGAGGGAGGGCAGGGAGGGAGAAAAATTTGAAATTGGAAATCTTATATAAACAAATGTTGAAAACTATCTCTACATGTAACTGGCAAATAATATAATACATTTATAATTTAAAAAGAAAAAGAGTGCAAGTTATTCCCCAACTGAGAAATGGTCAAAGGATATGAACTGCATTTTTTAGATAAAGAAATAAAAACTATGTATTGCTACATGAACAAATGCTCTAATTCACTATTTTTTATGTATAAGGTATTTTATTTTTTCTGTTACATGTAAAGATAGTTCTCAACTTTTGTTTATACAAGCTTTAAAATTTCAGATTTTTCTCCCTTCCTCCCCTCCCTCCCCCCTCCCCTAGACAGCAGGTAATCTGATACAGGTTATATCTATATATCTCTATACATATACATATAGATATAGATATATACACACACACACATATATATACACATAATAACATTAATCCTATTTGTGCATTAATCCTCTTACAAGAGAAAAAATCAGAGCAGTGATGCAAAACCTCAAAATAGAAAAAAAAAAAAACAACAGCACCCAAAACAAAAGAAATAATATGGTTCAATCAGCATCTATACTCCACAGTTCTTTTTTTTTTTTCTTGGATTTGGAGATCCTCTTCTATCATGAGTTCCCTGGAACTCTTCTGTACCATTGCATTGGTGAGAAGAATATAGTCCATCACAGTAGGTCAACACTCATTGTTGATGATACTGTGTACAATGTTCTTCTGGTTCTGCTCATCTCACTCATCATCAGCTCATGTAAGACCCTCCAGGTTTCTCTGAACTCTTCTGCTCATCGTTCGTACAGCACAATAGTATTCCATTGTATTTCATATACCACAACTTGTCCAGCCATTTCCCCAATTGATGGGCACCCCCTCAACTTCCAATCTCCTTGCTACCACGTAAAGAGCAGCTATAAAGTATTTTGTACATGTGGTCCTTTCCCCCTCCATGATTTCTTTGGGCAAAAGACCTAAAAGTGGAATTGCTAGGTCAAAGGGTATGCACAGCTTATCTGCCCTTTGGGATAATTCCAAATTGCTCTCCAGAATGGTTGGATCAGCTCACAGCTCCACCAACAATGCATTAGTGTTCCAATTTTCCCACAGCCTCTCCAATATTTATTATCTTCCTTTTTTGTCATTTTAGCCAATCTGATAGGTGTCAGGTGGTACCTCAGAGTTGTTTTAATTTGCATCTCTCTAATCATTAAAGATTTAGAGCATTTTTTCATATGGGAAGAGATAGCTTTGGTTTCTTCATCAGAAAACTGCCTGTTCATATCCTTTGACCATTTCTCAATTGGGGAATGAATTGGATTCTTATAAATTTGATTTAATTCCCTATATATTTTAGAGATGAGGCCTTTATCAGAAGCACTGGCCTCAAAAATTGTTTCCCAGCTTACTGCCTCCCTTCCAATTTTGGATGCATTGCTTCTGTTTGTACAAAAATTTTTTAATCTAATGTAATCAAAATCATCCATTTTGCATTTTATAATATACTCTACCTCTTGTTTGGTCAAAAACTGTTTTCCTTTCCAAAGATCTGATAGGTAGACTATTCCTTTCTGTCCTAATTTACCTATGGTATCACCTCTTATGTCTAAATAATGTATCCATTTTGACCTTATTTTAGTATAAGGTGTAAGATGTTGGTCTATGCCTAATTTCTGCCATACTATCTTCAGTTTCCCAGCAGTTTTTGTCAAATATTGCGTTCCTATCCCAGAAGCTGGAGTCTTTGGGTTTATCAAACACTACATTACTAGTGTCATTTACTACTGCATTTCCTGAGCCTAGCCTATTCCATTGATCTACCACTCTATTTTTTAGCCAGTACCAGATAGTTTTGATGACTGCCGCTTTATAGTAAAGCTCCAGGTTTGGTACCGCTAACCCACCTTCCTGTGAATTTTTTTCATGATTTCCCTGGATATTCTTGATTTTTTATTTTTTCTGATGAATTTTGTTATTATTTTTTCTAGCTGTATAAAATAATTTTTAGGTAGTCTGATTGGTATGGCACTGAATAAGTAAATTAATTTAGGCAGTATTGTCATTTTTATTATATTAGCTCTGCCTATCCATGAGCAATTGATATCTTTCCAATTATTTAGATCTGATTTGATTTGTGTGAAGAGTATTTGGTAGTTGTGTTCATAGAGTTCCTGGGTTTTTCTTGGCAAGTAGACTCCCAAGTAGTTTATATTATCTGCCGTTACTTTAAATGGAATTTCTCTTTCTATCTCTTGCTGCTGGACTTTGTTGGTCATGTATAGAAATGCTGATGATTTTATGTGGATTTATTTTATATCCTGCTACTTTGCTAAAGTTGTTAATTGTTTCAATTAATTTTTGACTTGATTCTCGAGGATTCCTTAAGTATACCATCATATCATCTGCAAAGAGTGATAGTTTTGTTTCCTCCTTGCCTATTCTAATTCCTTTAATTCCTTTCTCTTCTCTGATTGATGAAGCTAACATTTCTAGAAAAATATTAAATAATAGAGGTGATAATGGACATCCCTGTTTCACCCCTGATCTTATGGGAAGGCCTCTAATTATCTCCATTGCATATAATACTTGCTGATGGCTTTAGGTAGATACTGTTTATTATTCCTAAGGAAAGCTCCCCCGATTCCTAAACTCTCTAGTGTTTTTATTAGGAATGGGTGCTGTACTTTGTCAAAAGCTTTCTCTGCATCTATGAGATAATCATATGATTTTGGTTGGTTTTCTTATTGATTGGTTGATTATGTTAATAGTTTTTCTAATGTTGAACCAGCCCTGCATTCCTGGTCTAAATCCCACCTGCGTCATAGTGTATTATCCTGGTGATCACTTGCAGTGATCTCCTATGTTTAAGATTTTAGCATCAATATTCCTTTAGGGACATTGGTCTATATATTTTCTTTTCTCTGTTTTTGCTTTGCCTGGTTTTGGTAGCACCACCATATTCTGTGTCATAAAACGAATATGGCAAGAACTCCTTCTTCACCTATTTTTCCAAATAATTTGTATAATATTGGAATTAATTGTTCTTTAAATGTTTGGTAAAATTCACTTGTAAAACCCATCTAGGCCCCTGGGGATCTTTTCTTAGGGAGTTCATTAATAGCTTGTTCCAATTTCTTTTTCTAATATGGTTTATTTAGGATTTTATTTCTCTTCAGTTAACCTGGGCAGTTTGTATTTTTGTAAATATTCATCCATTTCATTTAGATTGTCAAATTTATTGGCATACAGTTGGGCAAAATATTTCCTAATTATTGCTTTAATTTCCACTTCATTGGTGGTAACATCACCCTTTTCATTTTTGATACTGGTAATTTGGTTTTCTTCTTTCTTTTTTTTAATCAAATTAACCAATATTTTATCTATTTTATTGTTTTTTTCATAAAACCAGCTCTTAGTTTTATTGATTAATTCTATAGTTTTTTGCTTTCAATCTTATTAATTGCTCTTTTAATTTTCAGGATCTCTAATTTGATGTCTAATTGGGGATTTCTAATTTGTTCTTTTTCCAGCTTTTTAAGTTGCATGCCCAATTCATTAATCTCTTTCTCTTTCTTATTCATGTAAGCATTTAGAGTTATACATTTTCCCCTAAGCACTGCTTTGGCTGCTTCCCATAGATTTTTGTATGTTGTCTCATTATTGTCATTCTCTTGGATAACGTTATTGATTGTTTCTATGATTTCTTGTTTGGCCCATTCATTCTTTAGAATGAAATTATTTAGTTTTCAATTGATTTTCATTCTACTTTTCCCTGGCTCTTTCTTACATGTAATTTTTATTGCATCTTGAACTGAGAAGGATGCATTTACTATTTCTGCCTTTCTACATTTGACTATGATGTTTTTGTGCCCTAATACATGGTCAATTTCTGAAAATGTGCCATGTACTGCTGAGAAAAAGGTATATTCCTTTCTATCCCCATTCAATTTTCTCCAGACATCTATCATGTCTAAATTTTCTAGTAATCTATTCACCTCTTTCACTTCTTTCTTATTTATTTTTTGGCTAGATTTATCTAATTCTGTGGGGGGGGGGATTCAGATCCCCCACTAGTATAGTATTACTGTCTAATTCCTCTTGTAACTCATTTAACTTCTCCTCTAAGAACTTGGATGCTATACCACTTGGCACATACATATTTAATATTGATATTACTTCATTATCTATAGTACCTTTAAGTAAGATGTAATTTCCTTCCTTATCTCTTTTAATGAGATCTATTTTTGCCTGCACTTTGTCTGAGATAAGGATTGCTACCCCTGCCTTTTTGACTTTAGCTGAGGCATAATATATTCTGCTCCAGCCTTTTACCTTTACTCTGTGTGTATCTCTCTGCTTCAAATGTGTTTCTTTTAAACAGCGTATTGTAGGGTTCTGGTTTTTAATCCACTCTGCAATTAGCTTCCGTTTTATAGCAGAGTTCATCCCATTCTCATTCACAGTTATTATTACGACGTCTATTCCCCTCCATTCTATTTACCCCCCTCTTGTACTTTCCCCCCCTTCTTTCACCTATTCCTCTCACCGACATTTTACTTCTGACCCCTGCCTCCCCCGAACTGCCCTCCCTTTTTATCACCCCCCCTCTCTTTTCTTTACCCTTTTCTCCCTTGCTTTTGTCCTCCCTTCTATCAGTCGCCCCCTTTCCCTTCCCCTTTTGTTTCCCTAAAGAATGAGTTAAGTTTCTTTATCCCAATGAACATATATGTTATTCCCTCTTTGAGTCAAATCTAATGAGAATAGGGTTGAAACAATGTTCCCCCCTCCTTTCTTTCCCTCTATTGTAATAGGTTTTTTTCCACCTCTTCATATGATATAATTCATCCCATTCCACCTCCCCTTTCCTCTCCTCCCCATAGACTCCCTTTTTAACCCCTTAATTCTTTTGTATCATCACATCAAAGACAATTTATATTTATACCCTCTATATAAAGTCCTTCTCTCTGCCCAAATGCATTTACAATTCTTAAGAGTTATGAGTATTATCTTCCTGTGTAGGGATATAAACAGTTTAACCTAATAGGGTAACTTTTTTTTTCCCCTCTGTTTACCTTTTTAAACTTCTCTTGAGTATTGTATGTTGAGATCAAATTTTCTATTCAGTTCTGGTCTTTTCACCAGGAAAGATTGAAAGTCCCCAATGTCATTAAATGTCCATCTTTTCCCCTGAAAGAAAATGCACATCTTTGCTGCGTAATAGATTCTCGGCTGCAATCCAAGCTCCTTTGCCTTCCGGAATATCATATTCCAAGCCTTACGGTCCTTTAATTTTGAAGCTGCCAGGTCCTGCGCAATCCTGACTGTGGCTCCATGATATTTAAATTGCTTCTTTCTGGCTGCTTGGAGTATTTTCTCCTTCACCTGATTAATTCTGGAATTGGCTACAATGTTCTTGGAGTTTTCCTTTTGGGGTCTCTTTCAGGAGGTGATCGTGTGGATTCTTCAATGATGATTTTATCCTTGATTCTAAGATATCAGGGCAGTTCTCCTTAATAATTTCCTGGAATATGGTGTCTAGATTCTTTTTCTGGTCATGGCTTCAGGCAGTCCAATGATTCTCAAATTGTCTCTCCTCGATCTGTTTTCCAGATCAGTTGTCTTTCCAATGAAGTATTTCACATTTTCTTCTATTTTTCATTTTTTTTATTCTGCTTGACTGATTCCTGGTGTCTCATGGATTCCTTATTTTCCAACTGTTCCACTTTAATTTTTAAGGCATTGTTTTCTTCAGTGAGATTATGCACCTTTTTTCCATTTGGCTAAGTGAATTTTTTAAGGTATTGTTTTCTTCAGTGAGATTATGCAGCTTTTTTTCCATTTGGCCAAATGAATTTTTTAAGGCTTTGTTTTCTTCAGCTTCCTTTTCCAAGCTGCTCATTCTTTTTTCATAGTTTTCTTGTTTTGCTTTCATTTCTCTCCCCATTTTTTCTTCTACCTCTTGCAATTGATTATTAAAATCCTTTTTGAGCTCTTCCAAGAAGGCTTTTTGTTCTTGCAACCAATTCACCTTCCCTTGTGAGGCTTCAGATGTAGACAATTTGAGGCTATTGTCCTCATCTGAGTTTGTGTTGGCTTCTTCCCTATTGATACAGAAGCTCTCAATGGAGAGGGCTCTCTTTTGCTTCTTACTCATTATTGCAGCTTATTTATTTATTCTTTAAGTTGAGGTCTGCTCTGGAGGCACCAGGGTCCCTGTTTTGGGCTTCTTGTGCAGGGGTATAGGTGCTGTGTGACCGAGCTTTTACTCTGAGGCCTTTATGGTGTGTGGAGATCCCCAGCCCTGCACTTCCTGTCTGATTGTGTTTGGCCTGCCAGGCGCCGGACCCAGGCGTCTGATCCCGTCTGACCCGTTTGTGGTCCTCTCGGCCGGTGCAGGTAGGTTTTTCCACTGTCCTTCTTGGCCACCAGATTTTTGAACCAGGTTCCGGGAGCCTCAGTTGTTCGGCTGTGGCCCACAGCTTCTGCTGACTTGCCCCCACCCCCTCGGCGCTGGGTTGCTGCCCTGTGCTGGGCCTCCCTTTTGCCCGAGTCAGACTGACCTTTTCCTGAAGTCTTCTAAATTATCTCTGGTTGGAGGACTGTGTCTCTCTGTCTCTTTGCAGGTTCTGTAGTTTCAGAATCCGTCCAGAGGCTTGATTTAATGTTCGTTTTGAGGGAACAGAAGGAGAGCTCAGGCAGCTTGCTGCTTCCTCTCTGCCATCTTGGCTCCGCCCCCTCTAATTCACTATTGATTAGTGAAATACAAATTAAAACAACTCTGAGGTACCACCTGACACCTATCAGATTGGCTAATATGACAAAAAAGGAAAATAATAAATGTTGGAGAAGCTGTTGAAAAATTGGAACACTAATGCGTTGTTGGTGGAAGTGGTGATCTGATCTAACCATTCTGTTCAAAAAATTTGAAACTTTGTCTAAAGGGCTATGAGACTATACATACCATTTGACTCAGTAATCCCACTAGTAGATCTGTTACCTAAAGAGATCATATAAAAGGGAAAAGGAACCACATGTAAAAAAATATTTTAGCAGTTCTTTTTGTTTTGGCAAAGAACTGGAAATCCTGAAAATGCCCATCAAATGGGGAGGGCCTGAACAAGTTGTGGTATATTAATGTAATGGAATACTATTTTGCTGTAATAAATAATGAGCAAACAAACTTCAGAAAAACCTGGAAAGACTTTGGACTGATGCTGATTGAAGTGAGCTGAACCAGGAGAACATTGTACACAGTAACAGCAACATTGTGTGATGATGAACTCTGATAGACTTGGTTCTTCTCAGCAGTGCAATGATCCAAGACAATTCCAAAGAATTCATGATGGAAAATGTTCTCCCCATCCAGAAAACACACACACACACACACACACACACACACACACACACACACACACACACACACACAAGACACAAAAAAACCCTGTGAATTCTGAATATAGATTGAACTATACTGTCTCTACTTTTTGGTTGTTTTTTTTTTCTTTTCTTTTTTGAGGTTTTTCCTTTTTGTTCTCATTCTTATTTCACAACATGGCTAATGAAGAATTATGTTTAATGTGATTGTACATAGATAACATATCAGATTGCTTTCTGTCTTGGTGAGGGAGGAGAGAAGGAAGGGAGGGAGAAAAAACTTGGAACTAAAAGTCTTATGAAAAGACATGTTGAAAACTATGTTTACATGTACCTGGAAAATACTAAAATACATTTTTTATAAAAACTAATAATAATAAATAATAATAAATATTTTTATTTATATTTTTTGTTCTCAATTTTATCACACCTTCCCTCTTTCCCCTCCCCTCCCCTGTCCCTGATGGGGTAAGCAATCAGATGTGGGTTATATATGTTCAATTATGTTATTATTAGTCATTTTATATAAGAAAAAAATGAAATAGTGAAAATAGCATGCTTCAGTCTGTGTGCAATTAGTATCGGTTCTTTCCTTGGAAGTGGATTAGTCTTTTTCATCATTTGTCCTTTTCAACTGTCTTGGATTATTATATTGTTGAGAATAGTTAAGTCATTCACAATCCTTCATCAAACAATATTGCTTTCTGTGAACAACATTCTTCTGATTCTGCTCACTTCACTATACATCAGCTCATAAAAGTCCAAGCCTTTCTGAAATCATCCTACTTGATTTTTTTATTAAATTTGAGGTGCAGTGAGGGTTAAGTGACTTGCCCAAGGTCACAGAGCTAGTGAGTGTCAAGTGTCTGAGGCCAGATTTGAACTCAGGTCCTCCTGAATCCAGGGCCAGTGCTTTATCCACTGTGCCACCTAGCTGCCCCCCTACTTGTAATTTCTGATAGCAAAATAATATTCCATCACCATCCTATACCACATCTTGTTTAGCCATTCCCCGATTGATGGGAATTCCTTTGATATCCAATGCTTAGCCACCAGAAAAAGAGATGTTATAAATATTTTTGTATAAATAGGTCTTTTTGTCTTTTGGGGGATGTCTTTGTGATATAAACCTGGCAATGGTATTGCTGGATTCAAGTGTATATATAGTTGTATAGCCTTTTGGGAATAGTTTCAAATTCCTCTATAGAATGGTTAGATCTTTTCACAACCCCACCAACAGTGGATTAGCAGCCCAGTTTTTCCATATCCCCTTCAATATCCAATATTTTCTTTTTTTCATTTTACTCTGATAGATGTAAGGTGATACTTCAGAGTTGTTTCAATTTGTTTTAATGATCAATAGTCATCTAGAGCTCTTTTTTAATATGATTAGAGATAGCTTTGATTTCTTTGTCTGAAAACTGCCTATTCATAATCTTTGACCTTTTTTCAATTGGGGAATGACTTGCATTTTTATAAAGTTGACTCATTCCTCTATATATTTGAGAAATGAGGCCTTTATCAGAGATACTTGTTTCAAAAATGCTTTGCCATCAATTAACATTTTTCTTTGAAGCTTTTCGATAGCTATTTTCACTTTTTCTTTTCTGTTTTTATATATTGGTTTTCCCTTCCACCACAAAAGCTTTCTATGGGAAAATTATTTTTGTTGTTTTTATTTTCTCGTTTTCTACCTTATTTGTTGACTTTGGTCTTTATGGGAAAGTTGGGCTCTGCTCATCTGGGTGTGGAGAGGTATAATTTCAAGCTTCAGGCTTTTCTGTACTACTGTTTTCAGAGTTAGTTTGGGGTATATGTAAGTTTTGGGTGCTTCAAAGTTAGTGTAATCCTGGAACAGATATAGTCACTACTCTCCTTATTTACTCTCTGGTCTTTACCCAGGAAGAGCCCCTGGTCCTCTGCAGCTGCAAACACTAGCATGCTTGTTTGCATTGGAATTGTGACCAGGGTCCATACTTCCTTGTAATTGACCCTCAATGCTCTTCTTTGCCTAGGAACTACAAACCAGAACTACATATGGTCAACAGAGTTGCCAATTAATGCCAATTTTGCCCAGTGCTAATAAATGGTCCCTGCAGTTTCTTTCTCTCCAGCTGTTCAACCTCCTTACTGTCTCTAGGCTGGGGTCTCCTGAAGCTGCTGCTAAGGCCCCTGTTGTTTTTGCCCCTTTGTGGACTCTGGACAGGTCTCCTCCAACTCCTTTGTGTTAGTTTGATTTACTATCAAAACACAAACACTGAGTAATCACATATTATGTTGGTCTTTCTTGAAGAGTGATCCTCTAGTAAATTAACCATTGTTTTTCATCATTCCATATTTTAAATATCAATATTCTAGTCTACAAAGACCAAAAATAATTAAAATAATAGACAGCAAATGTGAAATTGTTTTGCTATTTTCACCATATTTATTAATAACCAATAATATTTCCTTTGCTCTAATTATAGTTGTTTAAAGTTTAATGCATATACTGGGAAACAATATAAGAATCAGTATTGGGAGCCTCTTCTATCATTGTATTCTACACTCTGTCCATAACTTTAATAAAAATTTATAGGGAGTTTTTTGAGTCATTGGAGGTATATTTTGCTTGTATAGCCTCACAAAACTAATTATTATCAGAAGCAGAATTTGAACACAGCTCTATCTGATTTCAGTCCTTAACCTCTATCTTTTATTTTATTCTGTTTCCATAGATATTAGAAATTAGGATCAAGTTTTATTCTGAAATGTTGATAATCATTTTCTAAAGCCATTAGGCTGTCTGTTATATATATATATATATATATATATATATATATATATATATATATATATATATGATGGTTCAATGGAGAAAAAAAAATTCTTATCTGTCAGGTCCTGGATTGTGGTCAGGCTTATGATCAGCATTGCAAGTTGAAAAAGGATAGATTTAAAATTTTTAAAAATTCATGACTTGATTCATGACTCTAACCGTTAAATTACTAGCTAGATGGAAATGAGAAAGTCAATTAAATTACCGTAAGCCTCATTTATCTCACATAAAAAACAAACAAAAAATGGTGGTAATAATATTTGCTCCACCTTACACAAAGGGTTTTGAGACTGAAAATCACAAAAAATATATTTTTTGTTAGGGCAATGAAAGTTAAGTGACTTGCCCAAGGTCACACAGCTAGTAAGTGTCAAGCACCTGAGGTCAGATTTGAACTCAGGTCCTCCTGAATCCAGGGCTGCCACCTAGCTGCCCCAGTCACATAAAATATAAAGTCTGTCTCTCTTTCTGTCCAGGTCAGTTTCTCTTTTGCCCCTGTGTGTATATATGTATATATGCATATGTATGTATGTATGTCTTTGTGCCTGTGTATATATACACACATAGACACATATATGTACACAAACACATAAATATTGAACAATTATTGCTAGTAGAACCAGTGAGTCAAGTATTTTATCATTAATGTTTTTATAAGATATAATTTATATAATATCCTTTTATAATTACTGACGTATTTCTATTACATTTATACATTATACAAACTGAATAAAGTAATTATTTAAATTTATTCATTTTAATATTAGAATAACTATTAAATAGTTATTTCCCATTATTTTTAATTATACATTAGATAAGATGCATTTGTCTTGTTTCTCTCATCTCAGTAACATTGCCTAAGCTCTTGTTTCTTATTTTCTACCATTGTATTTCTGGTTTATTTCTGAAATGCTCCAACTATGCAACCAGCTATTCACCATAAATATTGCATAAGATTTGAAGGGTTCTAGTTCACTGAATAGATTATCATCTAAAGGCAATTGTTTTAGTGTAAACACTTGATTCAGTTTGGAGGAACTAAGAAAAAGCCCTGCTAAAATAACATCAAATTCAATGCCAAATGGATTATTTATAAGAAACACCTTTTTGTCTTCTTTTCTTACATTTGCTTCACATTCATCATTTTATTCCATTAGCATTCTGATACTTCTGGACTGAGAGATAGAATCTCCATGATACAATGATTTCCAAACATCACTACTTTGGTTCCAAATCATTTATTTTCACCTTTTGATAGTTTGATAGTTTGAGAATTGAGAGTTAGAGAGGGTGTTATACATAATATGATATGGGAATTTAACTTATTGAAAGCTTAGAGAATAACTTTTAGCCTGGGGGGAAAAAGAATTCATGAATTTTTTGATCCACTCAAATTGCTTTTAATGCAAATTGTTTTAATGCAAACTAAAATGCAACTGAGTTAGGATTATTTCACTTTTCCACCAACAACATTAAATAAAATTTAGTAGCTTACCTTTATATGTCACTTCAAAAAGCTTTTAATGTATTTTCAATTAATTCTGTGAAATAGGTAACAATCAAGAAATTCTTTAATTGCACCCATTTTACAGATGAAGAAACTAAGGTGGAGAAACATCAACTCATAGATGTGTGATTATGTAAAACATTACCATATTTGTCATTTTTTACCAAAACACTTGATTAAAAGAAAAAAAATGAAAAATAACATGCTTCAGTCTGTTCCATTAATATCAGTTCTTTGGAGGGAGATGATATGTTTCATCAATAGTCCTTTGGATTGTCATGGATCATGGTATTGTTGAGAATAGAGAAGTCATTCACAGGTGTTCATTAAACAATATTGCTGTGTCTGTACACAATCTTCTCTTGGTTCTGCTCACTTCACTATACATCAGTTCATAAAAGTATTTCCAAATCTTTCGAAGTCATCCTGCTTGTCATTTTTGATAGCACAATAATATTCCAGCAACATCATATGCCACAGTTTCTTTAGCCATTCCTCGATTTATGGACATTCCTTTGATTTCCAATTCTTATCCACCACAATAAGAGCTGATATAAATATTTTGTACAGATAAGACTTTTTCTCTTTTGGGGGATGTTCTGACTACTTTTGACAGTAAATAAATACTAGCGCCCAGTAACCAGATGTCCTACCTCTGGACAGGGATAGTGGCTAAAGTCAAAAATTGCAACCCAAGACTATAAATAAAAATGCTTATTACTTGAAAAAAAAGTAAGAATTTCACACAATACTTCCACCCTTAGCACCTTACAAGATTTCTTCTGATTTCCTTGTTCTACTGTTATATTCTTCATCAAAACTGAGGAAGCATACTGAGGTGATTAAGATCATGTCAGCAAATGATGCAATAAATTTTGGTAATTATTTCCAATAAGTAATTATCAGTGAAAAAAAGTGATGTAGTTGTTAAAATCCCTTAAAAACTGAGTTAAAATTTTCAATGAAAAGTCCCTGGGTGGCAACAGATTTTTTTTTTTAATTGTAAAGAAGCAGAAACCCAATTCACCAACAGAATCAAATCTATTCAGTGAGACCATCCTATTCAGCTTAATGTTCTCCAGTATTCTCTTCATTATAAGTGTTTCACCTTAACTCTAGTCAAGGTGCTTGGCATTTCAGAAGAAAAAAAAAAAACAGTAGTGCTGCCCACTACTAGCTACATGAAAGTTCAAGAAAAATCCCAACAGAGGGTCATATTTTATATCACTTGCTGGGAGTTGTATAGAAATGCAGAGAACAAGTGGGGACTTGTTAGAACAAAGATTCTTAAAACTTTTTTGTGTATAATGAACCCCTTTGGCTTTCTGGTAATACCTGTGGATGCCTTCTCAGAAGTATTTTGTCAAATGATTACAAAGATTACAATGGAAACTAATCATTGAAATAGATATCTACTATCTATTTTTATATATCTATTCATATGTTAATCTAGATAGCAGAGTGAGGTGGCTCAGATTAAGGACCTTTGTGTTAAAGCCTCTAAGGATTCCTTTTAGAGATGAACCTGCTTCTCTTGTAGCTCATGATCTATAAAATCATTCAGAGAGGCTTGTTTCTTTAAGATTGTCTTCTTCATTTTTCAACAATTCTGTTTTGTGTTCTATTTTTCTATCTTCACTCTTCTAATAAAGCTATCCTTTAATTTTACAAATTGTAGTTGTAAAGTGAGTTGATATCAGGATATAATTAGGTATCAGATAATAATTTGGTCGTGGGCTAGTAACAGTTTGGATTAATAACAGTTTAGGTTAGCTTTAAATCCAAGTATATTATAGAAAAGCAATTTTTCGAAGTTTGTAATGGAAGAGATACTGAAACCATAGAGTACCACCTTGCAGGAGACTTTTACCATATTTACTATCAGAAAACCAAATTTATGTGAACCTTCAGGCTTTAGAACTACACAACCTGGGCACTTTCCCAGCTTTCCTTTCTCTCTCTCCTTCCATGGTCCCTCCTCAAATAATTTCATATTCTGCAACCCCTCTCACAAAAATATAGATTCACTTCTTGGGGAACTTGAAATTTGTTCCTTGGGAACATGAAATTAATTCCTTGGAATTATAATTTTTTTCTTTTTTCTTTTCTCTTGAATCCTTGAATTCTCTTAAATTTTATTTGTTTATATAATTTTTTCCTCAATGGTACATTTGTTTTTCCCCCTTTCATCCTATAATCTAATTCTCCTTTATAAAAATATATATAACCAATCATAAAATAATGGATTTAATTGATTAACTTCTTGATGATTGTACTTACATTTGTCTTTGTGTTGTCTGTAATATTTGCTAAATCAGATTTTTCTAATCATTTTAGAAGTTTATTATGAACCTTTGTGAATTCTTCTTTAAGGTTTGTCTTTGCAGTATATGAGATTTGACTTCCTTTGTTTTTTGAAATGTCCCATTTCATTCTCTTTAAATTTCATATCCATGGAATAATATTTATTTTAATTAGTGTTTCTTTATAATTGACATCCTTTCTTGAAAATGCTTGTAGGTGTTAATCTTGTACATTTTTATTACTGAATGCCTTGGACCTTCTACTTGAAAAGTGTGATGATAACAATATCATTCATTTCAATCAGTCAAATTTTTATTTGTTTATTTTTCCTTGACACCTATAGGATTAACTCTTTTATTTTTTTTTTCAGGGCAATGAAGGTTAAGTGACTTGCCCAGTGTCACACAGCTAATAAGTGTCAAGTGTCTGAGGCTGGATTTGAACTCAGATCCTCCTGAATCCAGGCCTTTATCCACTGTACCACCTAGCTGCCCTGAGGGTTAACTCTTCTTTAAACCAATCTTTAGATTCTCTTCTGTTAAATAGCCTTCCACTTCTTTTTTGAATTGTTATTCTGTCATCCTCTTTTTTCTAATTTTCTACTAATTGTAATATTTTTCTCTATTTCAGTTTGAAAATACTGTATACTGATATTTATTACTGTATGAGGTATTTTATTTTTTCCATTATGCAATGATTGCAATGACGCCACCTACTGGAGAATTGCTGTGGAGAGCTCCACCATGAGGAAAATGCCTCAGAGGCATTGTGGCTTTTCCTTGGAGTCAGGAAATGACGTTTGCTCATGGGTGCTGTCTATCAAGTCTACCAGCCAATCAACTGGAGGAGCCTCCTATGGTCTGGGAGGAGACAGGAAGGAGGAAAGGGAGCCTGGGGAGAGAGCGCTGGCCCTTTTGGCTTCCGGACTTGATGGTGGTGGCGGCAGAGGACTTCACAGGAAATTTTAGGAAAGATAGGAATGCCAGGCTGTTAGAATTCTGTTCTCAATCTTTTTCTTTCTATTTTCCAATAAACCCTTAAAAACCTAAACTCGTTTTATCAGTGATTTTTAGTCAGTTTCCCGCAAACTGGGGGAACAGATTAGAATACACATTTAGAATCTTAAATTACACAATTACATGTAAAGATAGTTCTCAACTTTTGTGTATACATGCTTTACAATTTCAGATTTTTCTCCCTCCCTCCCCTCCCTCCCCCCTCCCCTAGACAGCAGGTAATCTGATATAGGTTATATCTATATATCTTTATACATATACATATAGATATATATATATACACACACACATATATATACACATAATAACATTAATCCTATTTCTGCATTAATCCTGTTACAAGAGAAAGAATCAGAGCAGTGATGCAAAACCTCAAAATAGAAAAAAAAAAAAACAACAGCACCCACAACAAAAGAAATAATATGGTTCAATCAGCATCTATACTCGACAGTTCTTTCTTTCTTTTTTTTTTTTCTTGGATTTGGAGATCCTCTTCTATCATGAGTTCCCTGGAACTCTTCTGTACCATTGCATTGGTGAGAAGAATATAGTCCATCACAGTAGGTCAACACTCATTGTTGATGATACTGTGTACAATGTTCTTCTGGTTCTGCTCATCTCACTCATCATCAGCTCATGTAAGACCCTCCAGGTTTCTCTGAACTCTTCCTGCTCATCGTTTCGTACAGCACAATAGTATTCCATTGTATTCATATACCACAACTTGTCCAGCCATTCCCCAATTGATGGGCACCCCCTCAACTTCCAATTCCTTGCTACCACGTAAAGAGCAGCTATAAATATTTTTGTACATGTGGGTCCCTTTCCCCCTCCCATGATTTCTTTGGGCAAAAGACCTAAAAGTGGAATTGCTAGGTCAAAGGGTATGCACAGCTTTATCGCCCTTTGGGCATAATTACAAATTGCTCTCCAGAATGGTTGGATCAGCTCACAGCTCCACCAACAATGCATTAGTGTTCCAATTTTCCCACAGCCTCTCCAATATTTATTATCTTCCTTTTTTGTCATTTTAGCCAATCTGATAGGTGTCAGGTGGTACCTCAGAGTTGTTTTAATTTGCATCTCTCTAATCATTAAAGATTTAGAGCATTTTTTCATATGGGAAGAGATAGCTTTGGTTTCTTCATCAGAAAACTGCCTGTTCATATCCTTTGACCATTTCTCAACTGGGGAATGAATTGGATTCTTATAAATTTGATTTAATTCCCTATATATTTTAGAGATGAGGCCTTTATCAGAAGCACTGGCCTCAAAAATTGTTTCCCAGCTTTCTGCCTCCCTTCCAATTTTGGATACATTGCTTCTGTTTGTACAAAAACTTTTTAATTTAATATAATCAAAATCATCCATTTTGCATTTTATAATATACCCTATCTCTTGTTTGGTCAAAAACTGTTTTCCTTTCCAAAGATCTGATAGGTATACTATTCCTTTCTCTCCTAATTTACCTATGGTATCACCTCTTATGTCTAAATCATGTATCCATTTTGACCTTATTTTAGTATAAGGTGTAAGATGTTGGTCTATGCCTAATTTCTGCCATACTATCTTCCAGTTTTCCCAGCAGTTTTTGTCAAATACTGAGTTCCTATCCCAGAAGCTGGAGTCTTTGGGTTTTTCTGATATTTATTACAATTAAGATTTTAGAGATATGATTTCTAACTTAATTTAGCATAATTAGATCATTTTATTTCTCTTGAAAATGTCATTATGTTTGCTCTTTTATCATCTCTAGGGAGTTTACACATTTGGCTTTCTTTTAAAATAGGAATCCTTTTCCTTTATAGTACAATACATTTTTGAATTTGTTGTGGCTTCTCTGTGGATTTTTACTGCCTTTTGCTTTTTGTCTTTAAAATAATTCCACCGATTTATTTATTTTAGAACTAGTTTTATATCAAGGTATGCTTCCTGTCCCTGCTCTTATCTCTCTACCTTTCTCTTTTCAGCCTTATAATCTCAGTAGTTTGTCTCTGGTTCATCTTTTGTACTTTTGTCTCTTACCCCTTTCTACTTCTTCAAAGAACCTTTGCCTTGTGGTCTCTTCAATGTTTTCAGGTTGGTAATTTGGTAAATTGACTGGCACCCTGATCAAAGCAAACTACAAAGGGAGAGGACTAACTTCTCCCAAGATTTCCGTTCCGTAGCCGTCTTTAATGACAACTTTAAACTTTCCCTCTTGAGTTGCCTTTACATTATTTTTTACCCTTTCATCACTAACTTTATTCTCTTTAATTTTTAGTTTGTTCACTGTATCCAACTCTTCATAACCTTACTTGGGGTTTTCTTGGAAAAGATACAGGAGTTTGCCATTTCCTTCTCCAGCTCATTTTACATATGAAGAAACTGAGGCAAACAGAGTTAAGTGACTTTCCCAGTGTCACACATCTAGTAAATGTCTGAGACCAGATTTGAATTAAGGAAGATGAATCTTCCTGACTCCCAGGTTAGAACTCGATCTACTAAACCATCTAGCTGCCCCCACGCATAAAATAGACCATATCAGAAATGCAGCAGGTCAAAGCTTAATGGTATCTGGATCTGAATATTGAGTATTATACAGAGATAGATAGAGATAAATAGATAGATAGATTAGATAGATAGATAGATACACACACATATATATAATATACATTTACATACACATGACATATAAATATCTAGCAGCTACATATATACATACACATATACATGTATATACTTGCATACAAACAAGTCATTCATTTTTATGTAGAGTACATAGGAGTCATACCTTTGTATCTTAAAATATATACATGTATTTATATGTGTCTATCTGCTTATATGTTTGTATATGGATGGGTGTCTGTGCATCTGTGTCTGTGTGTGTATACTTATGAATACTCTGAGTACTTATGAATTTGGCTGGTCCTATGTATGCACAGAAATTTATTTATGTATATTTGGATGCTCCAGAGTCATGCATTTGTGTCTTAAAATATATGTGTGTGTGTGTGTGTGTGTGTGTGGGTGTGTGTGTGGGCGGGTGCATGTGTGAGTCTGGCCAAGGTGAGATGGGAGAGAACCAATTTAAAAGAATATAGAAATGATAAAGACAACAACAATATAACAAATGACAAAACTGAAGGCCAGAAAATTTTAGTCTAGAATCTAGAATGGTAGCATTGGAAGATATTTCATAGATAATCAAATAGAACACTGCCACAGCAAAAAGGTAGATACTAGGGCTCAGTGAAGTTAATGAATGTATTCAAAGTTATATTATAAAATAAGATAAAACTAAGATAACAGAACTTAGAGCTAAAGGCCCTTTCATAAAATCTATTCCAAAGCCCTAATTTTCTTTTCTTTTCCTTTTTTTTTTTTTTTTGGTGAGGCAATTGGGGTTAAGTGACTTGTCCAGGGTCACACAGCTAGTAAGTACCTAACTTTCCAAAATAACTGAGACCCATAAAAAGGAAGAAACTTCTCAAAGATCATAATCTTACTAAAATAGATTTTAATAAAAAGTTTAAATTTAAAACCAAGTTATTTGACTCAAATCCAATGTTCTTTCCATGACATCATGCTACTTATGTCCATAAAAATCCATATCCATGCATGATTTTCCCCTACTTCATTATGCACCCTTTTCTTTCCTTATTGCATCGGGTCTCCTCAGGAGCAGAAAGAAAGCCTGTGTTATGGGTGTCTTTGTATGTTACAGGGAAAATGAAAGAAGTCTTATTTTATTTATGAGGAAATAGGGTCCAAAGTGGTGAAAAATAACTTGAGCAAATATAAAAAAAGTAAGTAAGTGACTCAGATTATACTAGTATCCCCCTATCTAGGGTGTTTTCCACTATATTATCTCCTGCTATACTTTTTTTTTTTTTTTGCGGGGCAATGGGGGTTAAGTGACTTGCCCAGGGTCACACAGCTAGTAAGTGTCAAGAGTCTGAGGCCAGATTTGAACTCAGGTACTCCTGAATCCAGGGCCAGTGCTTTATCCACTGCGCCACCTAGCCGCCCCCCTGCTATACTCATATATGAAACAGTATCTCTTCATCATTCAAAATGTTGACAATAAAAGACTCGTTCTTTTTCCCATTACTGAAAATAAGTGTTGTTGTTGAATAATGCGTGACTAGAGATCACTTCTGTATAAAATTTTGTAAGAACAAAGTGAAAATCCTAGTAATCAATTCTTAGACATAATCAATGGAAGACTGGACAAGCAACCAATAAGTCAAGAAATCTTTATAAAAATATTACAAATTCACATAATAAAATAATGATCTCCACTAGTAGATTATGTTTATTCAAGCTTTGCTAAGTGATATCCCAAGAAGGGTTTGATTGTATTCTATATGCAGGAGTCTGGAACTCTATTTTCTTGAAATTACAGAATTGTTTCTTGTAGCATGTATTGCTGACACATATAATCTCAAATATGAACTTAAAAATTACCATCTCAGTAGATGATTATTAGATTTTTCCAGCTGAGATAAAGCCAGACTTAGGGCTCATGCCAAAACTGCACAATTTATAAGCATATCTTATTTATGTGATCTGGGAAATGATATTCATGTCTTCCAGGAAAACAAAAACAAACAAGAAAAAGTAACAAAACTTTCACAAAGGAATTATTATAATGCTGGGAAGAATTGCTCTTTTAAGACAAATGAATGACATATTTAAGAATATTACAATGCTGTAACACAATTTGATCTATAGCATTTTTCATATCAGACAGTGTCATAAAATACTTTAGATATAGTCCCACTCATAAGTCAAAAGAGGAAAAGAAGGCATCTGTGATGAAACTAAAAGAATACTAGCTATTGCTAGAGAAATACGTTGTTAGTAGTAAGGCATTTGTCAAATATATTACGAAGTTGTTTGATGCCATGTTTGTAAACAATGATTTGACTCATTCATCAGTTTCTTATATCTTTTGATAATAGCATGGTGTAGATATTTTACTTTACAGAAAAGTGTATCCACACATGCAAAACACATACATGTGCATACATACACACACATATATACATGCATACACATGTGCATATATACACACGCACATATTATATGTACATATACATACATGCACACACACATATATTTACATGTACTTTACTCTCCCGTTAGCACATAAGCTCATTGTGAGTAAGGATAATTTGTTTCATTTTTGCCACTTGTACCTTTCCTGCCTAAGAAGAATTAGACATTGTGACCATTTCCTAATTTGGTGTAATTTCACCTTCCTGGTAGCCCTCCTTTGAACATGGAGAAACTTTTGGTAGGAAGTTTAAGGCCTTTAGCATCCCCTTCTCTGGTAGGATCTATCAAATGGGAGTTTAAGGCAAGTATTTGACAATTAGTCATCCACAGACCAGTCTGAATATTTCAGAAAAATCTATTCCCAATGAGTTTGACCATTAGACAATGTGTTTCTTCAGGCATAGCACCTCATGAATATATTATAGTAATGTCTGAGAGTTGCAGTGATATGTAGAAATAGTTCTACAATCCCCAACAAGCTCTCATTTTTATAGCTCTTCAAGCTTTGCCAAGTACTTTAGTTATGTTATCTAATTTGATCTACACAACAACCTCTGAGTTGGCATTATTATTTATATTTAATCAGATGAGCAAACTGAGGTAAAGAGAAGTTAAATGGCTTCCTAGGGTCAAGTCAATAGTAAATGATTGATACAGGATTTAAGCCCAGGTCTTCCTCATTCCCAACCTGACTCTGTCAACTCTGTATTGTGCCACTATTTGGAGCATCCATAGTGATTAAGGAAGCATTTATCAATTACTTATTATATGCTAGATTTTAGGAAAGACATTGGAGATACAATGGCAAAAATATATTTATCAGGAAAAAAATTACCTATGCACATCAATCAATCAACAAGGTTTTATTAAGACTTATTTTTACAAATACCTTACTATGTGTGACAAATTCTGCTAGGGAATGAGATGCCAATACAATGAATGAAACAGTCTCTACTCACAAAAAACTTACTATATATATATATATATATATATATATATATATATATATATATATATATATATATATATATATATAGGCAAATATAACACGCATGCAAAGTAATTATAAAGTAATTTCCAATGGGAAAAGCTAAATAGGTCAAACCAGGAGGTAAGGTTTCAGTTGCTCTTTGAAGGAAAGTAGTAATTCTAAATTTTGGGTGTGAAGAGGAACGAGTATATTACAGACAAAGGAGAAAGCATGTGTAAAGAAAAATAGAAATGATATAGAATGTCATGTGTAAGGAAACATATAGTTAATGAAGTGAAGTAATGTGTAATAAACCTGGAAAGGAGCACAGATCTTTGACCTTTATTTAAACTTGTGTGTGTTTATGTGTGTTTGTGTGTGTATGTGTGTATGTGCATAAGACAGAAAGAAGAAGCAGAAGCAGAAGCAGAAGCAGAAGCAGAAGCAGAAGAAGAAGAAGAAGAAGAAGAAGAAGAAGAAGAAGAAGAAGAAGAAGAAGAAGAAGAAGAAGAGGAAGAAGAAGAAGAGAAGGAGGAGGAGCAGGAAGAGGAAGAAGATATCATTTTTAATTATACTTCAAAAATGTGTCTCTATCCAAAAGCATTCAGGAGTTGTGTGTATAGATAATGAAATTATCATGAGTTTTCAACCATTTATTTATTTTTTAAAACAATAAACATTTTTATTTACAGTTTTGGGTTCCACATTTTATCCCTCTTTTCTCTTTCCCTTCTTCCTCCCTGAGGCAGTAAGAAATAAGATATAGGTTATACATATGTAATTATGTAAACATTACCATATTAGTCATTTTGTACAAGAAAACCTGAATAAAAGAAAAAAAGAAAGTGAAAAGTACCATGCTTCAGTCTATGTGCAATCAATATCAGTTATTTATTTATTTTTAGATAGTAAGCATTTAATAAATCATATTAAAACTTAGGACAGCATTGACCACATTTAACAAAAGCCAAAAAACTCCCAACAGCATATTGTCTCTAAGACAGAGCACATGGCTCCAAGCAGAGTTCAGAAGTGCAACATTACCTAAAGAGAGAGCTTAGTTACCTGACAGCCTTTCTCAACAACCTTTCTCCCCCAGGGTGCCACCCAGAATGGCATTCACCTCTTGATCCTAGTCTCTTTTCCTCTTCTGATAGAGGTGGCACTTACACACTGATCAAAGGTAATGGGCTAGTCATTCAATTCCATTGGTTGAAGTGACCTGAAGGTGGTCCATATTAAAATAAGCTCTAACATAATGAGGTCAGGGTCTAGTGAAAATCCAGTTTTATCCACTTAATATCCTTTCAATACATTGTAGATCTTTTGCAGTGATTCTTTCTCCAGCAGGTGTTTGATACCTATTCTCTGTGGCTTTGTAAAACACTTCTTCGGAAATTCAACATCAATGGTGATTATGAGAGCCCCTGATGTTGTTGTTCTCTAAGCTAGGCAGTTCTCCTTTTTTTCCATATCTTAGCTCCTGGACTGGTGATCTTATCCTGGACAACACAAACCTTGTGGCCATCCAAGTACTAGATATTCATCTTAAAGCCTATCAGTGAATCTACCAGGAACATCATTGTATTTGTATTTAAATCATCTTTGGACCTTTCAAACACACCAGGAGCTTGAGAACTTTGATCCAGAAATGGAAATGCCTTGACTCCCTATCCACAGGTTAACTCACCTTCTCCAATTAAGGGGTATTCCAACCTGTCTCTCACACTTGGCTCCATTTCCATCTCCAGAGTGGCTCTATTTCCATCTTCATTCAGCAGTTTGACAGTGGGACATTTCTTGCAAACCACTTCCTTAGTCATCTGGAAGCACCCCAGCTCCATCTGTGTTGACCTCATCTGTTGACGGCAATTGCATTTCTGTTTGTGAGGTGCCTGCCAGGCTACAGTTTTATTTCTAACCACTTCCACAAAATTTCCTGAATATACTACTACTACTACTACTACTACTACTACTACTACTACTACTACTACTACTACTATTACTTCTTCTTCTTCTTCTTTTCTATTCTTCAGTTATACATGAGGATTCAAGGAAAATATCTCCACATTAGCTAGGTTGTGAGAAAATACAGATAAAAACAAAACTTCAGATTAAGGAATTGTTCAAAATAAATGTGTTTCAATCTGTTTTCAAATACCATCAGTTCTTTCTCTGTAGATGGATTGCAGTTTTCACAAGTCCTTCAGAGTTATATTGGATCATTGCCTTGCTGAAAATAACCATGTGCTTCCTGGCAAATCATCTTACACTATTGCTGTTATTTTGTATACAGTATATTTCTTTCTGCTTCAGCTCATGTAGGTCTTTCTAGGTTTTTCTGATAGCATCCTGCTAATCATAACTTTTATATAGTACCTTAAAATTGACAAAAACAAAACAAAACAAAAACTTCACAAAGAATTTTCTTCACAATAGCCCAGCAGAGTAGGTACCATATGTTTTGCCATTGTAGTCAATCATCATAACTATTTCCCTCCATCCTATTCTCTTCCCCGATATTTACCCTATTTTTTCATCTTTTACCCTATTAGTCCTCAAAAGTGTTTTGCTTCTGACTTCCCCCTCCAACATTCAGCCCTCCCTTCTTTCACCCTTCCCTACTTATCCTCTTCCCCTCCTACTTTCCTGTCCAGTTAAATAGATTACTCCTCCCAATTGTGTGTGTGTGTTATTCCTTCTTTGAACCCACTCTGATGAGATTGATGTCTTTGAGCTAATTCTGTGGTCTAAATTTTATTCCTCCTTCCCTCCTCAACTCTCCCTATGAAATAAAGCAATTCAATGTCATACCTGTGATGTTATGAAGAACATCTTCTCCTTCCTTGAAAGACTTTTGCTTTTTATTGCTCCCTCCCCCAATCTGCCCTTTCCTCCTTCCTCTCTTCTCCCCCCACCTCCTTCCCCTCCCACTTTTCCTCAGGGCAAAAATATATTACGATACCCAATTGAGTATGTATGATATTCCCTCTTTGAGCCAATTCTGATGATAGTAAGATTCACTCACTGCCCCACTCCTTCCCCCTCTTCCCCTCTCCTCCATAAACTTTGTTCTTGTTTCCTTCATGTGAGCTACCTCTCCCCATTCCACCTCTCCCCTTCCCCCTTCCCCAGTGCATTCCTCCTACCCCTTCACCCTATTTTAAAGATGTCATCATGGGTTAGTTAGGTGGCACAGTGTACAAAGCACCAGCCCTGGAACCAGGAGGTTCTGAGCCCAAATCCGGCCCCAGACATAAGACACCACACCCTGCTTGCCCCCAAAACTATCTCTCCTACTTTCATTGCTTGCTCATCTTGGAGTCTTTTACTTGATTTTTAACTCCCTCTTGCAGTGGGTCCCTACTTCCAAGCTACACTGTTCCAAGTTTCAGAGGCTTCCAGTTGTTTCAGGTGGAGGGAGGGCAGATTTTTCTCTTACCTAGTCTGTTCTCTGTTCTGAAGATAACCTCAAGCCAACTTTCTAATTAACCAGCCAGCAGAACTTTGTGTGCTGTGGTTCTTAGCTCCAACAAGCCTGCTCCCCTCCCCAACCTGGGCCTCCTGCTGCTCAGGATTTCTTCCTGGTTCCCTGCTGGGATGGAACAGCCGAATTCCTCCCTAGATCCCACAGACACCCCTCTCCTTCAACCCTGCTCCAGCCAGCCATTCAGCCATCTCACCTGACCACAAAGTCAGTTCCAGAAAACACTGGAACTGTAGTTGATTCAGAGGGTCGGGGCTAAGTTCCTCTGGTGCAGCATTCATTGCCTCTTTGTTGGTGCAATCCCGGGGTTGGACTATATTCACAGCCCAGCAAGGCCCCTTTAATCTGTCTAAGGCTGGAAAACAATCTCAGCTCATCTTTTTGTGAGTTTTTCTGCTCCAGTGGTTCTTTTATTGCTTTTTGGGGGGTAATTGTATCAGGAGCTCTGTGTGTTTAATATCTTTCCTCCACCAGCTTGGCTCTGCTCCCAGAAGTTGAACAGGCAGTTTTCTCTCAGTTCTTTCTTTGGAAGCGTATATAGTATGTTTCATCAACAATCCTTGGGGATTATCTTGATCATTTTATTGCTAAGAATACTTAAGTCATTCACAATACTTCATCAAACAATATTGTCGTCTCAGTGCAAAACATTGTTTTGGTTCTGCTCACTTCACTATACATCAGTTCATACAAGCCTTTCCAGGCCTTTCTGAAATCATCCTACTTGTAATTTCTAATAGCACAATATTATTCCATCATCATCATATACCACAGTTTGTTTAGCCATTTCCCAATTGATGGGTATTCCTTTGATTTCCAATTCTTAGCCACCACAAAAAAGCTGCTATAAATATTTTTGTACAAATATGTCTTTTTTCTCTATTTGGGGATGTCTTTGGGATATAAACCTAGAAGTGGTATTCCGGAATCAAAGGGTATGCACAGTTCTATATCCCTTTGAACTCAGGTCCTCCTGAATCCAGGGCCAGTTCTCTATCCACTGTGCAACCTAGCTTCCCCTAAAACTTTCCTTTATAAAATGATCATATAACTAATTTCATAGTCTATTTTGAAAGTCATTGAGCAGACTGCATTCAAATAAGCAATGATATAGGAAACAAACCAATTAGTTTTTTGAAACAGATTATTTTTCAAATTCAGCTAACCATTTAACATAATAATTCAATCAATGTGTTATTCCTTTCATGCTTTATTGCATTTCAAGATAGATTTTTCAGGGTAACACACGAAGTACAAGTAGCATTTAGAGGAGTTAGACTATATGACATCAATGATGGTACATCAAACTAGTTCCTTTGCTCTGTCGCAAGGGAATTACTAGTTCTTACAAATTCAGTTGTAGACATAGCCACTTCATTTGCACAATTACATAACTGTGAAGCATACTTTTCCTGGTGATAATGAAAGAGAAAATCACCAGTTGTGATTTTGCTGTGATTCCAAATACATACATATATCTACATATATGCATCTGTATATACACACATGCACATGTACATATATATATATATGTATTTATCTATGTATATATACACATATATAAGCATATATACACATATAAAGGTAGACAGACAGATAAATAGAGTGTTATATCTCAATTTAGAGAATTACAAAATCATATAATATCAGATTTGAATGATCAGAAGTCATGTAACCTAGCCTTGATGCAAATTATATACCCCATTTACAACATTCCCCAAACCTAGAATATCCAGTGGCAGAGAACTTAGAACACAGTGAAACAACCCATTCAATTTTTGAACAGCTTTAATTATTAACAAGTTTTTTTTTCTTCTGCTGTGTTGAAATCTGCTGCCCCCTACCCAGGTCACTCATTTACCCTAGTTCTTTCTGATGGGGCTAAACAAATCCAACCTAATCCCTTCCCCATGTGACATTCCTTCATGTCCCTCCCCCCACCCCAATGTTGCCTTCTTAGGCCAAATATATTGAATTCCTTCAACTAATATTTGTACAGCATGATGTTAAGTACTCTTACCACCCTCTTCACCTTTTATGTACAATCTGAAGTCTGTAAACTTCTAAAATATGATATCTGGAAAAAAGACACAATAATTTCCATTTGGTCTGATGAGAACTGAGTACATTATAGCCATTGACTCTCTTATGATGAATGTTATAAATCTATTAATGTAAGATTAATTTGCAGTAGCTTTTTTGGCTTTCCCACACCAGTCTGCTGAAATTCCTAGGTCACATTCTCATGAATTGATCTTTAATCATATCTACCTGATTCAACACTTGTGCATTTGTATGTAGGACATATTAATTTCAATTTTATTGACCAGCTGTTTGTTAAAATATTTTGGTATACAAATATGTCATTCAAAATACTAAGTCTCCCTCTTGGATTCATGTATGTCAAGTACAGTTTTAATATGCATGCCATTTATGATTATGAATAATTAATCTTAAATGTTCATAAGATCATGGTAAAGGTCAGGATCCTTTGTTACTTTACTAGAGGATTTCAAGATAACATCAACACATTATGCAACATTGTGAATATTTCTATCCAACTAGTTTTTTAGTTAGCAACTATATCATATTTCAGAAAATACCTCTCCATTATTTTCCACATGGCTTTCCTGAGAAAATTCATCAAATTAGTGAATGAAATACAATTATCAATTTATCTTTAATTTATAATTCATTTGTTAATCATCTTCTATGTGCCACGGATTATGCAAGGTTCTGGTGATACACAAATTAAAAGTAAATTACTTCTATCCCTCAAGGAGTTATAGTCTATCTTCAAGTCAGTGTATTCAGAAGCATATGAAACACATATAAAATATATACAAGATAAGTTTAGGGGAGGAGACACTAGCAGTTGAAGGATCAGAGAAGATCTCATATGTTTTACCTTAGCTCTAATGAAAAGTAGAGCTGCCAAAGAGGCATAAATAAAGAGGGAGCACATTCAAGGCATAGGATACAGGCTATGCAAAGACAGAGAAATACGATTTGCAACATTCTGTGTGAGCAGAGAAAACAGTTTTTTTGGGGAAAAAAGGTATGAAAAATGGAGTAATACAAAATAAGACTGGAAAAGGTGTTTGGAACTAAGCTGCTAAAGGCTTTAAGAGTGGTGATTGTATTTTTTTTTCTTTTTCTTTTTTTTTTTTTTTTTGCTGCGCCATGGGGGTTAAGTGACTTGCCCAGGGTCACACAGCTAGTAAGTGTCAAGTGTCTGAGACCAAATTTGAACTCAGGTCCTCCCTAATCCAGGGACAGTGCTTTATCCACTGTGCCACCTAGCTGTCCCCGTAGTGATTGTATTTTACCATAAACATAAGAGAGTCAACAAAGTTAAGCAGTGTAATGACATGATCAAGTTTATGTTTTAACAATATCATTTTGACATCTGTGTGTAGAGAGCTATTGGAATAATCCAAATGACAGGAGAGAAGTGGCTGAACTAGGATATTAGTTATGTTAATAGAGAGAAGGTGGTGGATACAAAATGTTTTCTAGAGAGAAAAATTGACAAGAATTAGCAATTGATAGGATGTGTTGAATGAAGGAGAGTAAGGAGTCTAGGATGACGTCATGATTGAAGCTGTGTTAATTGAAAAAAATGGTTTTGCCTTCATAAAAAATAGGAAAGTTTGGAAAACAGGGGGTTTGAGGTGGAATATAATTCCTTCTCTTTGGTGTCATGTTGAATCTGAGATGCTAACAGAACAAGTAATTTGAAATTTCAGATTGGAGGTTCATTATTTGGAACTGTAACTCAGGTGAAGAAATCAAATTGAATATATAAATTTTGAAGTCTTCTCCATACAGGATTATGACTAAACCTTTGGCAGCTGATGCAGTCAGCAAGTCACAGTATGGAGAAAGAAAATAAGAGATATACTCTCATATGTGCTTAACTGTTATTCAAATACTTCCTATATTTCAGAAATTAAATGGTCTATTTTACCTTCAGTGTGGCTGCTAACACCATTGAGCAGTCTACAAGCTTTTATTAAGACACTAGTATGTGTCCACCTCTGTGTATTTATACATAGAAAACTACCTTTACTACTTAATGAATGATCTGTATGAATTATTTTTGACGATGAATTCAGCAACATGAAGCCAATTTCAAAATAAGCTGCTCTGAACTTAGTGAGTCTGATCCATTCACTAAATCTATATTGAAAGACTTCTAGCTTGGTTACTCCTGTTCAGTTGGTGTGTATTTAGCTGTTATGGAATTAAAGAAGCCAGGATTCTGCCCAGATCATGATGAGGATTCAGAAAAGATCTAGTAATATGTTTTTGTTTGTTTTGTTTTGTTCTAAAGAAGATGTTAGCCTGGTTATAGAGTATAATGATTAAATCTCAAATATTTCTTTCTCTTGGAAGCTTTTGATATAGGAGCTTTGACTTTGTTATCTTCTTCTGAGGGTGTATTTTGTTCTTCCTTGTCACCATAGAAACTTTCTATGGTCACTATTTTTTTTTCTGTTTGCTCATTTTCCCAGCCTATTTCTTATTAAATTGGTGCACTGCTTAAAGTGTGGAGGGCACACTGTCCCAAGTTTCAGGAGGTTTGTGCAGCTATTTTCAGATATACATCTAGGAATTTGTAAGTTTTTAGCACCTTTCATGGTGCTATGATTTAAGGAGAGATATGTTTCCTATGACCCTGGCCCATGCTCTGGTCTACAAGCAACAACAGACCTGATTTTCTGCCCTAGAACTATAAACAGAGTCCCAGTCCACTCTGACCACCAGCTGCAGGGTGCTTGTACTCCTCCCCTAACAGGGACAGCCGCCAGAGATTGTGACCTGGATCTGAGTATGGGCAAAACAACAGGGTCCTGTCTCAGTGCTGGAAAAGAGCTCCCTGTCATTTCCTTCTGGCCAATTGTTCAAATCCCTTACCATCTGTGGGCTGAGTTCCAGAAGCAATTGTTGCTGCTACTGATTTGGAGGATCCCCAGCCCTGCTCCCGGTTTCCTTTGGCTGGGGCTCGATTTGCGCTGGCATGGTCTGTGCCGGACTGAGCTCTACTCTCACCTCAGTATGACAGACCTTTCCTGCAGACCTTGTAAATTATCTTTGGCTGAAAAATTATTTCACCCTGTCTTTTTGTGGGTTCTGCTGCTCCAGGAATTTTCTTATGGCATTATTTGAAGGTATTTGGAAGGGTCTTGGGGTGAGTTCAGGTAAGTTACTGCCTTTCTTCCACCATTTTGGCTCCAGCACCCCATCTTTCTTTCTCAATACTCTCAACATATAACCTTAATTGATCTCTGCGGATGTTTACTAAGAAACATATTTATTTATTGCCCAATTTGAAAAACAAAAACACACACAGTACCACATTCCCCCCCCCATTTCCAATCCAATCTGATTGTGAAGATTTCTTAAAGACTTAATTAATATATACACTCTTTTAAGGCATTGGTTCAGGATCTCATTCTGTCCTTTCCCTGTGGGGATGGCGTTTGACCCAGATAGAGCTTCAAGAAGTCACATAATTCTATTTTAGACCTGTATTTATTTTTTTAAATCAGAATATGCATAATTTCTTAAAT
Organism: Dromiciops gliroides; assembly: GCF_019393635.1. Taxonomy (NCBI): domain Eukaryota; kingdom Metazoa; phylum Chordata; class Mammalia; order Microbiotheria; family Microbiotheriidae; genus Dromiciops; species Dromiciops gliroides. Next base: position 320,563,954 of record NC_057864.1, on the reverse strand, counting down.
TTATTCAGCATTTTACACATTACAAAGTGTTTTCTTTTTGGATTCTCACATTAACCCTGTAAGATGAGGAAACTAAAGTTTAGAAAGTTTAAGTGATTTGCCAAATTGTTAAATGGCAGAACTAAGACTTGAACCCATGGATTCTAACTCCCAGTGAACAAGTCCATTACATTCTCCATTATTCAATCTCTTTCACATCTTAATAGCACTGAACATCCTTCAAGAACTATCTTATTGTACCCAAGTTAACTTCAATGTCAATAAAATGATTTATCATGCAACCAGAAGGTATTACATCTTCAATAGTATAGAAAGATAGCCTTAAAGATTCAGTTGTGATAAAACAGCCATGAAAACCAGGAATGAATAGAAGGACATTAATTTAAAGATGGCCATCTTCACTTGGATGTAACATGGCTTCAAACAACTTCTTTTGGTGTTGAGTGTTATTTATAGTTTGGACCACTTAAACATCCCAATGTGTCTGTTTTTTTTTTTTAATTAAGAAATTATTTGATTTTTTTCTGTTACATGTAAAGATAGTTCTCAACTTTTGTTTATACAAGCTTTACAATTTCAGATTTTTCTCCCTCCTTCCCCTCCCTCCCCCCTCCCCTAGACAGCAGGTAATCTGTAATCTGATATAGGCTATATATATATATATATATATATATATATATATATATATATATATATATATATATATATATATATATATACACACACACACACACATATATATATACACATATATACATATATATACATATATATATATATATACACACATAATAACATTAAACATATTTCTGCATTAGTCATGTTATAAGAGAAAAAATCAGAGCAATGATGAAAAACCTCAAAATAGAAAAAAACAACAGCATCAAAAACAAAAGAAATAGTATGGTTCATTCAGCATCTATACTCTGCAGTTTTGTTTTTTTTTTCGTGGATTTGGAGATCCTCTTCCATCACAAGTTCCCTGGAACTCTTCTGGGACATTGCATTGGTGAGAAGAATATAGTCCATCACAGTACATCAACACTCAATGTTGATAATACTGTGTACAATGTTCTGCTCATCTCACTCATCATCAGCTCATGCAAGACCCTCCAGGTTTCTCTGAACTCCTCCTGCTCATCATTTTTTAGAGCACAATAGTATTCCATTGTATTCATATATCACAACTTGTTCAGCCATTCCCCAATTGATGGGCACCCCCTCAACTTCCAATTCCTTGACACCATGTAAAGAGAAGCTATAAATATGTTTGTACATGTGGGTCCCTTTCCCCTCCCATGATTTCTTTGGGAAAAAGACCCAAAATTGGTATTGCTGGGTCAAAGAGTATGCACAGCTTTATTGCCCTTTGGGAATAATTCCATATTGCTCTCCAGAATGGCTGGATCAGTTCACAGCTCCACCAACAATGGATTAGTGTTCCAATTTTCCCACGCTTCTCCAACATTTATAATTTTCCTTTTTTGTCATTTTAGCCAATCTGATAGGTGTCAGGTGGTACCTCAGAGTTGTTTTTATTTGCATCTCTCCAATCATTACAGATTTAGAGTATTTTTTCATATGGGAATAGATAGCTTTGGTTTCTTCATCAGAAAACTGCCTGTTCATATCCTTTGACCATTTTCCAATTAGGGAATGACTTGGGTTCTTATAAATTTGATTTAGTTCCCTATATATTTTAGAGATGAGGCCTTTATCAGAAGTACCGGCCTCAAAAATTGTTTCCCAGCTTTCTACTTCCCTTCTAATTTTGGATGCATTGCTTCTGTTTGTACAAAATTTTTTTAATTTAATGTAATCAAAATCATCCATTTTGCATTTTATAATATACTCTATCTCTTGTTTGGTCAAAAACTGTTTTCCTTTCCTAAGATCTGATAGGTAGACTTTTCCTTTCTCTCCCAATTTACCTATGGTATCACCTCTTATGTCTAAATCATGTATCCATTTTGACCTTATTTTAGTATAAGTTGTAAGATGTTGGTCTATACCTAATTTCTGCCATATTATCTTCCAGTTTTCCCAGAAGTTTTTGTCAAATACTGAGTTCCTATCCCAGAAGCTGGAGTCATTGGGTTTATCAAACACTACATTACTAGTGTCATTTACTACTGCATTTCCTGAGCCTAGCCTATTCCATTGATCTACCACTCTATTTTTTAGCCAGTACCAGATAGTTTTGATGACTGCCGCTTTATAGTAAAGCTCCAGGTTTGGTACTGCTAACTCACCTTCCTGTGAATTTTTTTTCATGATTTCCCTGGATATTCTTGATTTTTTGTTTTTCCAGATGAATTTTGTTATTATTTTTTCTAGCTCCATAAAATAATTTTTAGGTAGTCTGATTGGTATGGCACTGAATATGTAAATTAATTTGGGCAGTATTGTCAGTTTTACTATATTAGCTCTGCCTATCCTTGAGCAATTGATATCTTTCCAATTATTTCGATCTGATTTGATTTGTGTGAAGACTGTTTGGTAGTTGAGTTCATAGAGTTCCTGGGTTTGTCTTGGCAAGTAGACTCCCAAGTAGTTTATATTATCTGCCGTTACTTTAAATGGAATTTCTCTTTCTATCTCTTGCTGCTGGACTTTGTTGGTCATGTATAGAAATGCTGATGATTTATGTGGATTTATTTTATATCCTGCTACTTTGCTAAAGTTGTTAATTGTTTCAAGCAATTTTTGAGTTGATTCTCGAGGATTCCTTAAGTATACCATCATATCATCTGCAAAGAGTGATAGTTTTGTTTCCTCCTTGCCTATTCTAATTCCTTTAATTCCTTTCTCTTCTCTGATTGCTAAAGCTAACATTTCTAGGACAATATTAAATAATAGGGGTGATAATGGACATCCCTGTTTCACCCCGATCTTCTTGGGAAGGCCTCTAATTTATCTCCATTGCATATAATATTGCTGATGGCTTTAGTTAGATACTGTTTATTATTTTAAGGAAAGCTCCCCCTATTCCTAAACTCTTCAGTGTTTTTATTAGGAATGGGTGTTATATTTTGTCAAAAGCTTTCTCTGAATCTATTGAGATAATCATATGATTTTGATTGGTTTTCTTATTGATGTGGTTGATTATGTTAATAGTTTTCCTAATGTTGAACCAGCCCTGCATTCCTGGTATAAATCCCACCTGGTCATAGTGTATTATCCTGGTGATCACTTGCTGTAATCTCCTTGCTAATATCTTATTTAAGATTTTAGCATCAATATTCATTAGGGAAATTGGTCTATAATTTTCTTTCTCTGTTTTTGCTTTGCATGGTATCACCACCATATTTGTGTCATAAAACGAATTTGCTAGAACTCCTTCTTCACCTATTTTTCCAAATAATTTGTATAATATTGGAATTAATTGTTCTTTAAATGTTTGGTAAAATTCACCCGTAAACCCATCTGGTCCTGGGGATCTTTTCTTAGGGAGTTCATTAATGGCTTGTTCAATTTCTTTTTCTAATATGGATTTATTTAAGGATTTTATTTCTTCTTCAGTTAACCTGGGCAGTTTGTATTTTTGTAAATATTCATCCATTTCATTTAGATTGTCAAATTTATTGGCATACAGTTGGGCAAAATAATTCTTAATTATTGATTTAATTTCCACTTCATTGGTGGTAACATCCCCTTTTTCATTTTTAATACTGGTAATTTGGTTTTCTTCTTTCTTTTTTTTAAATCAAATTAACCAATATTTTATCTATTTTATTGTTTTTTTCATAAAACCAGCTCTTAGTTTTATTGATTAATTCTATAGTTGTTTTGCTTTCAATCTTATTAATTTCTCCTTTGATTTTCAGGATCTCTAATTTAGAATCTATTTGGGCATTTCTAATTTGTTCTTTTTCTAGCTTTTTAAGTTGCATGCCCAATTCATTAATCTCCTCTTTCTCTTTTATATTCATGTAAGCGTTTAGAGCTATAAATTTTCCCCTAAGCACTGCTTTGGCTGCATCCCATAGATTTTGGTATGTTGTCTCATTATTGTCATTCCCTTGGATATAGTTATTGATTGTTTCTATGATTTCTTGTTTGGCCCATTCATTCTTTAGAATGAAATTATTTAGTTTCCAATTGATTTTCATTCTCCTTTTCCCTGGCCCTTTCTTACATGTAATTTTTATTGCATCATGAACTGAGAAGGATGCATTTACTATTTCTGCCTTTCTACATTTGACTATGATGTTTTTGTGCCCTAATACATGGTCAATTTTTGAAAATGTGCCATGTACTGCTGACAAAAAGGTATATTCCTTTCTATCCCCATTCAATTTTCTCCAGGCACCTATCATGTCTAAATTTTCTAGTAATCTATTCACCTCTTTCACTTCTTTCTTATTTATTTTTTGGCTAGATTTATCTAATTCTGAGAGGGGGAGATTCAGATCCCCCACTAGTATAGTATTACTGTCTAATTCCTCCTGTTACTCATTTAACTTCTCCTCTAAGAACTTGGATGCTATACCACTTGACACATACATATTCAATATTGATATTACTTCATTATCTATAGTACCTTTAAGTAAGATGTAATTTCCTTCCTTATCTCTTTTAATGAGATCTATTTTTGCCTGCACTTTGTCTGAGATAAGGATTGCTACTCCTGCTTTTTTTACTTTAGCTGAAGCATAATATATTCTGCTCCAGCCTTTTACCTTGACTCCATGTGTATCTCTCTGCTTCAAATATGTTTCTTGTAAACAGCATATTGTAGGATTCGGTTTTTTAATCCACTCTGCAATTAACTTCCGTTTTATAGCAGAGTTCATCCCATTCACATTCACAGTTATTATTGCTGACTGTCTATTCCCCTCCATTCTATTTACCCCCTTTGTACTTCCCCCGCTTCTTTCAGCCTATTCCTCCTCACCGATGTTTTACTTCTTTCCCTTGCCTCCCCCAATCTGCCCTCCCTTTTTATCACCCCGCTCTCTTTTCTTTACCCTTTTCTCCCTTGCTTTTGTCTTCCCTTCTATCAGTCGCCCCCTTTCCCTTCCCCTTTTGCTTCCCTAAAGAGTGAGTTAAGTTTCTTTATCCCAATGAACATATATGTTATTCCCTCTTTTAATCAAATCTAATGAGAATAGGGTTGAAACAATGTTCCCCCCTCCTTTCTTTTCCTCTATTGTAATAGGATTTTTTCACCTCTTCATATGATATAATTCATCCCCTTCCACCTCCCCTTTCCTCTCCTCCCCATAGACTCCCTTTTTAACCCCTTAATTTTTTTTGTATCATCACATCAAAGACAATTTATATTTATACCCACTGTGTAAAGTCCTTCTCTCTGCCCAAATACATTAACAGTTCTTAAGAGTTGTGAGTATTATCTTCCCATGTAGGCATGTAAACAGTTTAACCAAATAGGGTAACCTTTTTTTCCCCCTCTATTTACCTTTTTAAACTTCTCTTGAGTCTTGTATTTTGAGATCAAACTTTCTATTCAGTTCTGGTCTTTTCATCAGGAAAGATTGAAAGTCCCCAATTTCATTAAATGCCCATCTTTCCCCTGAAAGAGAATGTTCACTTTTGCTGGGTAATAGATTCTTGGCTTCAGTCCAAGCTCATTTGCCTTCCAGAATATCATATTCTAAGCCTTGTGGTCCTTCAATGTTGAAGCTGCCAGGTCCTGAGGAATCCTGACTGTTGCTCCATGATATTTAAATTGCTTCTTTCTGGCTGCTTGGAGTATTTTCTCCTTCACCTGATAATTCTGGAATTTGGCTACAATATTGCTTGGAATTTTCCTTTTGGGGTCTCTTTCAGGAGGTGATCGGTGGATTCTTTCAATGATGATTTTATCCTCTGATTCTATGATATCAGGGCAGTTCTCCTTAATAATTTCCTGGAATATGGTGTCTAGATTCTTTTTCTGGTGATGGCTTTCAGGCAGTCCAATGATTCTCAAATTGTCTCTCCTCAATCTGTTTTCCAGATCAGTTGTTTTTCCCATGAGGTATTTCACATTTTCTTCTATTTTTTCATTCTTTTGATTCTGCTTGACTGATTCCTGGTGTCTCATGGATTCCTTATCTTCCAAGTGTCCAATTTTAATTTTTAAGGCATTGTTTTCTTCAGTAAAATCATGCACCTTTTTTTTTCCATTTGGCCAAGTGAATTTTTTAAGGCAGTGTTTTCTTCAGTGAGATTATGCACCTTTTTTTCCATTTGGCCAACTTAATTTTTTAAGGCATTGTTTACTTCAGTGAAATTATGCACCTTTTTTTTTCCATTTGGCCAGATCAGTTTTTTAAGGAATTGTTTTCTGCAATCAATCTTTGTGCTTCCTTTTCCAAACTGCTGATTCTTTTTTCATAGTTTTCTTGTTTTGCTTTCATTTCTCTCCCCATTTTTCTTCTCCCTATTTGAATTGATTTTTAATATCCTTTATGAGCTCTTCCAGGAAGGCTTTTTGTTCTTGAGACCAATTCACCTTCCCTTGTGAGGCTTCACATGTAGGCAATTTGAGGGTATTGTCCTCATCTGAGTTTGTGTTGGCTTCTTCCCTGTTGATACAGAAGCTCTCAATGGAGAGGGCTCTTTTTTGCTTCATACTCATTATTGCATCTTATTTATTTATTTTTTAAGTTAAGGTCTACTCTGGGGGCACCAGGGTCCCTGTTTTGGGCTTCTTGTGCAGAGGTATAGGTGCTGTGTGACTGGCTTTTTGCTCTGAGGCCTTTATGGTGTGTGGTGATCCCCCGCCCTGCATTTCCTGTCTGGGTGCGCTCGGCCAGCCAGGTGCCCGCTCCCGGCGTCCATTCCCGCCTGACCTGTTCGTGTCCCTCCCGGCCAGTGCAGGTAGGTTTTTCCACTGTCCTTCTTGGCCACCAGATTTTTGAACCAGGTTTCAGGGACCTCAGTTGTTCGGCTGTGGTCCACAGCTCCAGCTGACTTGCCCTGACTCCCTCGGCACTGGGTTGCTGCCCTGCGCTTGGCCTCCCTTTTGCCCGAGTCAGACTGACCTTTTCCTGAAATCTTCTAAATTACCTCTGGTTGGAGGACTGTGTCTCTCTGTCCCTTTTCAGGTTCTGTAGTTTCAGAATCTGTCCAGAGGCTTGATTTAATGTTCTTTTTGAGGGAACAGAAGGAGAGCTCAGGCAGCTTGCTCCTTCCTCTCCACCATCTTGGCTCCACCCCCAATGTGTTTTTGGTAATATATGAGTTTGTGATTGTGACTTTTTTCTTGAAATGCTTTTCTGTAGTTGGTTAAATTAATATCCCTAGGTCAAGGGGGCAGCTAGGTGACACAGTAGATAGACACTGGCCATGGAGTCAGGAGGATCCGAGTTCAAATCCAGCCTCAGACACTTGACACTAACTAGCAGTGTGATCATGGGCAAGTCACTTGACCCCAATTGCCTCCCAAAAAAGAGAGAAAGAAAAAGAAAAAAAAAGGAAAAATTATGCCTGGGTCAACTCTGAGAACAGATGACAAATACCTTATGCATCCATTGATAAATTCATTATAGCAGACTCACCTAAGAAGTTTATTTGCTCTTTGATTCCTCATGATGTGAATATGTAAAAGTATTAGACAAAAATAATTAAGTTCTTATTATTGTCACAATGATGAATATATTTGAGAAAATGAGGATTCTGACACTACTGTAGTACAAAATAAATTAAGATGTTTCTAGATCACAGGCTCTTAACTTGCATTCCATGAACTTGGTTTATATCTCAAATAATATCTACATATCTAAATTTATTTCTAGACATATATATATGTATGTATATATACATGCATGTATAAATAGATGATGCTAGAAAAAATATATAGCTGCAATGTGTATATATGTGTATATATAAAATGTATGTTTAAATACATGAACTATATATAACTCAATACAATTGGTTTCCTTGCATTTTCTATGTGTTTTATTTTATATCTTGGAACATTATGCTTTTAAGGCTTCTATAGGTTTCACTTGATTGCCAAAGGGGCTCATGAAATATAGCATATGTTAAGGACCCCTGATCTAGAAGAAATAAACATTAATTATACTGCAACATAAATTCTATACAGGAATCTATTCATTTACTTATTTATCAAATAATTATTTTTAAGCATTTCTCTTGGGCTGAGCCTGAACAATGAATTGGAAATTCATTACAATTTTAGGGAAAAGAAAGCCCTTCCATTCCCCACCCCACTTATCCAATGCCTAGCTTCTTTCTTTTTGCCTGAAATTTGTTTGTCTTGAAAGTCTTCTACTACATAATTAGATATAAGAAGAAAAATGCAGTGTTATGGTACAAATAAAATCATTGACAGGGTTGTTATTTTTGTTTCTTTGGTTGGTTTAGGTTTGGTTTTGGTTTTTAGAGAGAAAATTTTGATACGAATACGGAGGAGAAAGCATAAGGATGCTAGGCTTTTGAAATAGTGGAGGAAGGTTGGCGTTGTAACTGGTGCTTCAGAAAAGAGAAATGTGTGCAAAAAGAGGAAGATAAAGGTAAAGAAGAAAAGCTAGGGCAACATTCGCACTGCACCAAAGATTAATCCTTATATGTAAGAGAAAGAAGATTGCAGCAATGTTATTAAATTTTAATTAAAAAAAAAGCTGCACACACTCATAGACAGAAGGAATTAAACTGTATAGTTTTAATCTTGGGGTCTAAATGATGTGTCCAAACCCCAAAGCTGAATCAGAGGGATTATAAAACACTTCTTAAGTCACTTACTACCTAGGGCCACAGAAAAATCTCTAAGACAAAAGATGCAATACAGGTGCAGACAATTTGTTGGGGTAATGTGCTTACTAGCAGATGTCTATGCCAAAGGAATCACCACTCCCATCCACAAAGTCCATCCCCCACTCCGCAAGGGGAAAGATGTGCAGTTGTTGAATACAGTTACTTTTATTTTATTCTATTTATTTATTTATGTATTTATTTATTTGTTTATTTATCTATCTATCTATTTATTTATTTTTTATTTTTGCGGGACAGTGGGGGTTAAGTGACTTGCACAGGTTCACACCACTTAATAGCTTGACACTTAATAGTGTCAAGTGTCTGAGGCCTAATTTAAACTCAGGTCCTCCTGAATCCAGGGACATTGCTTTATCCACTGCAACACCTAGCCGCCCCTTATGGTTACTTATAAATGTCATTAGTTATCTACCAAAATATCCACTTCTGACCTCTTGAAAAAAACTATAATTTTCAGAAATGTGACATATTTATTATCTATCATCAATCTGTCTCTCAACACATGTATATATAAACAAATATGAATATATGAATATATATTTTTAAAAATTCATATTGATACTCTCTATTCTTAGGTATTAACACTATTTTTAATGGAATTATGTTCAGTATAACTTTCTCGCACAGTACTCGCCATATATATGCACACATACACATAGGCATATACAAATATATTTGTGTATATATTGATATATGCATACAAGAAATACATATATATATAATATACATACATGTTTAAATTTCTAAATATATTTTGCTAGAATTATTGATTTCGATTTACTTTAAAATAAGAATATGGCATCAGTGCTGCTAATATTAAATTGGATAGTCATCATCAGCTGATACAATTTGGTTCAAATGCCTATGACAATCTTTAGAGGAATCAAGTGTCTAGGAAACATATCCATCCATGTATAGGTTCTTCTTATTCAACTTTTGATTATCAAACTTCTCTCTCCTTCCTCTTAGGTACTTTTTTTTCTTTGTTTGAACTATGATCCCTCTGTTGGAATTTATATATTTATCCATTTATACTGTACTTATAATTCCTCTCTGGTTAGGTTTAAAGGAGCTCTGCTTTTTAATGTCTTCATTTTCTATTAATTTCATAAAAACCTTTAAATAAATACCATCAGATGATAAAAGTAGATGTGGCCAGATTCACATTTCAACTCAAACTGTAGCATATTCTAAGACTAGAAATAAAGAGAAATGGGGAAAATGTCTAAAGAAGCAGACTCACAATCAGAGGTATTTAACAGAGATTGTCATCTAATGTTTTGGAGACAATTAAGGCAATAAATATTGTATTTCCAGTGTCATAAAAGAGGAATGTGTTATGTAAATAGTCCTTTCTTGATAGGATCCTATTGATTTATTGTTCTTATTTAAAGGCATATCTATTCTAGGAATAAACAGGTTTAAGATGTCTAAGTCAACTATCTCTCCCCCTCTTTCCTTGTCCCCAAAATACAATCAGTAGACATTTATTTGCTATTCTGTTCATACTGTCTCCTTTCCATTCACTTATTTATTGCTCTACTTCAGGCTTTGATCACTTGTGTGACCTTGAACAAGTCACTTAATTTGCGTTTATTTCCTTAACCTTAAAATGGGGGATAAGAGCACTAATCTCCCAGGGTTGTTTGTGAGAATCAAATGATTATAATTTGTAAAAAAAACAAGTTCAAATCAGTGTGATTCTGGGCAAGTCATTTAACCATCAGCTGTTTTACCTTTAAAAGACGGATAATGAAAGCATCTACTTTGCAGGGTTGTTACGAGAATCAAAGAAGAAAATAATTGTAAAATGCATAGCACATGCCTAGCACATAATAGATGCTATATAAATCCTTATTACTTTCCTTTCCTTGAAAGTGCTAAGCTCAGTGGGTGACTAGTATGTGCTTTATAAAAATTTGTTTTTGTCTTGTTGATGTTGTTATTGTTATTATTATTATTATTATTATTATTACACATAGTACTATGTTATATACACATGGTAAAAGCCATATAATAATAATTATTATTATTAATGTTTCACCAATACCACCAGCACCACCACCTCTTTCCTACACGTTTTATTTATTTTTTTGGAAACTCATTTCTTTTTGTTCTAGCTGTCCACTTCTCCTCAATTTCCTTTGCTGGGTCATTATTTTCATCTTACCCCCTAATTATGGGTATATCCCAAGGCTCTGTCTTAGGCTCCCTTTTTTCTCTCTCCCTTTTTTGAGTGAATAATCAGCTATTTTAGGTTCTCTTGACTTCCAGAACCAAACAATCTGTCCGTCTCTGTATTTAGTGATACATCAACTAAACAATAAAATTTCTAAACTAAATGTTTCACATGCATTTCAAGATAAAAATTTCAAAATCAAAACTAATTATCTTTACCTCTAAATTTACCTCTGTTCATTACTTTCTTATATTGGATCAGTTCAACATCATACTTTATGATAATCTCAAACTCATATTCTACTCCTTATTCTTTCTTACCACCTACCATCTCCAATCAGTTGTAAATGTTATTTCTACCTCAAAATCATATCTCAAATCTATCCCTTTCTAGTGATTCATATAAGTACTACCCTAGTACAGACCTAAGAATTTTTTACCCATCCAATAATAACATCATCTTAATTGGTCTCCTTTTAAATTATTTTTAAATCTATCACCACTGCAAATGATAGTTCATAAAGCCCCAAAATAATACCCATAAAGCAAATTCCTGACTATATCACTGCCTTGGTCATAGACTTCTACTGCCTTAGTCTTGCCTCTAAAATAAAATATTAACTCTTCTGTCTGGCATTTAAAGCACTGCATTTCCTAGCTTTATCCTACCTTCTAACACATGGTTTACATCAATGTCCTTAATATATTTTAAGTTCTGGGCAAACATGCTTTCTCCCTATTTTTCATGTATCACTCAATCTCCTATCTCCATTTTTGCACAGGTTGTCTACTATGTTTGAGATATGCATGTTTATCATCTCTGCTTTGCAAACCCTTAGTTTCCTACAAAACTTAATTCAGTTCAAAAGAAAATTCTTAAAGCCTTCCATAAACCTTAGTTCCTAATGCCTCCTTTTCCCCTATAAATGAACTTTTCACTTACATGCTTTGTAAATATACATATGTATATACATATATGTATTATATATAATATACATAGATATGTGTGTGTAAATACACAAAAACATATATAAAATTAGCATGAATTGTTTTTTGAAGAAATGAATTATTTCCTTGAGACCAAGGACCATTTTTTGGTCTTTTTATCATTATCATCTACCATTATACTTTTTACACAGTTAATGTTTAATAAATGCTTGTTCACTGATTAGTTATATTCTAATTTCTATTGGTTTTCTCAGTTAGATTGTTTTTGGCCAAAATTTTAAAGAAGAAAATTTAAGTAAACCATTATATTGTATAAAATTGGGACAATTTCATCTTTCTTTTCATAGTCACACATTTATTTTTTCCCTTCTCTTATTGGTTTTAATGATATTTAAAAACCTATGGAAATTAGTACTGTGCTATAGTAAATTCATCCCTTTAACTCTACATCTATTAAGGAAACTAATGTTTTCCACTATAAATAATACTGTATTTTCATTTTAGAAAAATAATTACATTCACGTTGAAAAGAGTCACTTTATATACTTTCTAGGGATTTTAGAAAAAAAAGAATATTGCATTTTCTGAAAGGGTTTTCCTCCTCTTTGATATATTTAGGTAATTAAAATATGATTATTCAAAGTATTTTTCTAATGGTGAACTCTTTGTATCTATGGTATAAATACACATTGAGTATGGTGAATATTTTGCTATACTTGTCGCTAGAATATTATTTAAAATGTTTACATCAATATTCATTAGTGTAATAAGTATATATATATATATATTTATATATACATATATATACATATATACAATATATATATATATTATATATATAAATTGTTCTCTGTTATATATAATATATATATTATATATATAATATTATATATATATATAAATTGTTCTCTGTTTTTTCCTTCCCTGGTCTAGGTATTCGAATTACAACTACTCTATAAAAAGCAAATACTACAATATTTTCTTTTTTAATAATTTGAAAACAATTTGTGTAGCATAGATAATAGTTTTTTTCTTTAAATATATTTGATATATTTTATTTGTAGATCTTTCTACAGCAATGTTCTCTCTCTTTCATAGTTCCCTTAAGTTTTATTCATTCATCTTAATAATAAGCTGTTTCATATTTTTATTTCTGTTATGCAAGTTTAGAAATTTTATGTTTTCATTGATGGTGATCAATTTCATTTAAATCCTTATTAGTTTTCCTATCACAACGTTAAATATTTTGTTCTGACAAGTTTTAATTTCCTATATTTAAAATGTTCCACATATATGTATGTATATGTATATGTATGTATTATATATACATATATATATTTAATTTTTGAATCACTGTTTTTCTGTCTGTCTCTGTCTCTCTGTCCTTTCCTCTCTCCCTCTATCCTTCTTTCTCCCTCCATTGAACCTGTTATTAAAGGCTTATCAATGCTGTTCATCATTTCAAATATAACTGCTTTCAATTTTTAGTATATCTATGTTTTGTTTTCTAATTTTTATTTTCTTCTTTTTTTGCTCATTTATTTTTGTTAATATTTGATTCCCATTTTATTCAAGTAGATTTTTACAGATATAATTCATTTTCTGAGGAATTCTTTAATTTTATACTGGATAGTTTGGTAGGTTTCCTCTCTTACTTCATTGTTATTTTTGTCCTTTGAACCACTCATGACTGGGAACATCATTATTATATCTCCATGTAGGTCTACATATTTTGTTTGGACCCCCTGTATTAATTACTAATTTTATTGCATTTTGGTCTTTAAAATAATCAATACTGGGGAGCTCTTTCCAGGATCTAATTTTCACTAACACAGAAGAATGGTTATTATGCTGGACATGTTAAGAACCACCGAAGGAGTGACAAATTTCTCTTGGCATTTATGATAACATGAGAAAATATGTAATATAGTCTGAAATTCATACTGGATTTTTGGAAAAGTAGGTTACATAGAGTTCATAGTAAGGATAGATTTGCGTTAACTGTTCCTAGCTCTAAATTTGAGCCTAGGCTTGGAACACTGAGTAAAATCTTTAAATAGGTAAGTTCTTTGATATTTCATTATGTTTTATATTGTATGGTATTTCTCTCTTCCTGTTACTGGGTTAGACTTTAAGTAGTATAGATATGTCAAATATTTCCTTCTTTTGAATATTGTAAGTTTGAAGAGTATGTAGGTAAAAAGAGTACTCAGCCAATCCCCAATTACATGATAATTTATCCTAATGTTAAGAGCATTTCTCTGTTGTTTATTTCATTGTTGTAACACCAACTATTAAAGTCATTGCCTAACTCATACTAGGTTAAATACCAATTGTTCTTATATTCCCTAGAATATTGATAAGGGAGAGTGTTAAATAATTCCAAAGATATCCAAAAGAAAGATTTTAACCTTTATTCCCTACTTTTCCCATGCCTATACATTTGTGAGGCCATCCTTAAGGAGAAAATTAATGGACAAAATCTCTTTTAAAAGTTCACAGTTACATCAAGTGATTTGGGTCATTCTGAATTAATAGCCCTAGGAAGGCTTCCCACCTCTCCAGTCAATTGAACAACTTATTTAGGGAGCTCTGTCAGATACAATCTTCTTTATTTCACTTTGTCCCCTGCTGATACAGTCTTACATGGGATTGCCGGCACACTGAGTGCCTGGGGGATCTCCACTCAGATTACAAAAGAATAGGCTGAATACATACTCTACCTCCCTACTCCATCCAATACCAAGTATTCAGGAGCAGATCCACATGATAGTCACATCACACTGGGCCTAGCTGCCTAGCTTCCTTTATAATATGTTCTTAATGCTGTGCCTGAGGAAAAGATTCTCATGGACAGATTGCAAGTGTTCAAAAGCTTGCTAAAGATCAGAGCTCATAACCATGCTGTGTGCTCATTCTGGAGCCAAAATTTCAAGTCAGTGTTTGACCTAAAGATGAGGGGATAATTTAGGTGGTAGGTTTATTTATTTATTATGTTTTTTTAAACATTTGATCAAATAATTATCTTTCTTTACTCCTCTCATCCCTTCTAAAAGTTCCATTGATAATTATTCATATGCATCACTAAACCACCAAGGCTTATTAAATCCTTTTTTTATGAAAGGAATTGTTACAACTTCTGTGCAGTTTATGCCTTTAAGTTTAGGGCTTGAATTTAAAAGCAGGCTCTCCCCTCTTCCACTCCCACCCATCCCCACCATTCAGAGACTAAAGTTAGAGTTTAAGAAAAAAAAAACAAGTACCTTCCCCCTAATGCAACAAGGTAGTGTGATGTAAGCTGAAACAGTGGGAAATGATCAGTTAATGAATTTGAGAAAACTTTCAGACACTCAGCCTTAGGGCAAAAGTAATATACCTAGTTTTAAAGGAATGGTATCAACAGCAAGATATATTTTGCTCATTCCACTGCAGATTCTCAATGAGGTAGTATGCTTGACTTGGCCTCATAAACAGTTATGGCTGTTAGAACATTTAGGTAGAACTGAGGATAAAGCATCAGTCAGGAAAAACTGAGTTCAAATGTGATCCCAAGCACTTGCTGTATGACTTTAGCCAAGTTATTGAACCTTTGTTTACCTCAGTTTCTTCCTTTATAAAATGAGGATAGTAATACAACCCATTTCCCAGAGTTATGGTGATGAAGAAATAAGATAATAACTCTAAAGTCCTTAGCACAGTGCCTGGTACATAATAACACCTATTCAAAGATTAGCTATATTATTTATTATTGTTGTTATTATTATCAGCATCATGCTGGTAGATGTTTACCAGCTGTTTCCCAGAACAAAACCAGCAAAATATCTGAACCATGTAATTTTAAATTTAGTCTACTTTAATACTTTAGTACTTTCTTAAGTCCATGTAATCAAGAAACTAACATTTAAAGCCTTGATTTGTAACATTTATTGATTTCTGAGGTGGAAATTCTCTTACTGCATTACTTACTACTCTTACTTAACAATCCATTTGATCAGACCCCTGGTTCCAAGCATATAACATGAAATGTAGGCATGTGTAATGGCCTCAAAGATATAGTCTGGCCACCACTAAATTGGGCCAATAACCTAAAATGTCCTATTGTGTTCTTTGATTAGAATATAGAAAAAAAATTTCTTAGTAAATAGAGTTCAAAGCCAACATATTGAATCCAATCATGATTAATTACAGTGTCTTATGAATATTACATTATTTGCTTGTTTTTTGTTTGTTTTTTGTTTTGTTTTGTTTTGTTTTTTGTTTTTTATTTTTTGTTTTTTGTTTTTTGTTTTTCCTGGGCAATGAGGGTTAAGTCACTTGCCCAGTGTCATACAGGTAGTAAGTGTTAAGTGTATGAAGCAGCATTTGAACTCAGGTCCTCCTGAATTCAGGGCTGGTGCTCTACCCACTGCACCACCTAGCTGCCCCCAAAATAGTTACTTAAGAAAAAAAATGCTATCTTTAAATGAATGAAACATATTAGTTAAAAACAAGTTCGTGGAAAAGAGAAAATCATGCCGTGGACTTAACAGGCCTTCTATAAAGGAAATGTTAGGCCTTTTCACTAAAGGATAAAACTTCAATAATTATGTGACTTCTCTTCCTATGACTGGGAACAGAGTTATTGTCCATTCCCCAAGGTTATGTCCTTGGCCCTCTGCTACTTTATATGCTCTCATCATCAATGAGCTTGTCCATGTTCAAAGCCTGAAATACATAGGCAGATGACAACAGGTGAAGATAAATTCCGTGAGGCTGTCCTATAATTGTACCATCTGAGGCCAAGTATTTTCTGAGTAAAAATTATGTCAGCTCCAACATGGTACAGCCCTTTCTAGCCAATGAATATAATGAACAGAGCAGTTGGAGTAAAATAATATTAAGCCCTCTTTTAATCCTAAATTATCTGGTTATATGATTCAGTTACCTCTAATAAAGATCTCTTGCTGTTATTTGTAGAGAGAATCAACCATTTTTAAGCACCTGCTAGGTTCCAAGTTTTGCAAATATTATCTCCTTTTATTACATTACAAACCTGTATGATAGCAACTAAAATGATCCACATTTTACAGTTGAGGTAACTGAGACAAAGAGAAGTAAATGACACCCACAGGGTCACAAATCCAATAAGTGGTTGAGGCAGGATTCAAACTTCCGTCTTCCTGTCTTCAAGTATGAGCACTTTCCACAGGAGGGAAAAAACAAACAAGCAAACAAACAAACAAACAAAAAAACCAGAAAGACATCTTTCTTTCTTTCTTTCTTTCTTTCTTTCTTTCTTTCTTTCTTTCTTTCTTTCTTTCTTTCTTTCTTTCTTTCTTTCTTTCTTTCTTTCTTTCTTTTGTGGGGCAATGAGGGTTAAGTGACTTGCCCAGCATCACACAGCTTGTAAGTCTTAAATGTCTGAGGTCACATTTGAACTCATGTCCTCTTGAATCCAGGGCTTGTGCATTTTCCACTGTGCCACCTAGCTGCCCTCAAGAAACACATCTTAATCACTATATTTTAAACATCAGAAAAAGTAAATTCAGATTTAGAAACATACTTTTTCATTCTCTTTTATTTTAAAGATGGGAATCAGATTTAGTGGGTATTATCTATAAGAGGGCAGATTTCAGGTTAATGTTAATAGTTCTTAAAAAGCAACTTGATTTCGAATAGTCTGGCAACTTATGCATTCTAGATGTCTGACCATGGGTAGGTCACTTAAACTCTCAGTGCCCTAGACTAACATTATCCAAACTATTTTTTTTTTTTAGTGAGGCAATTGGGGTTAAGTGACTTGCCCAGGGTCACACAGCTAGTAAGTGTTAAGTGTCTGAGGCCTGATTTGAACTCAGGGCCAGTGCTCTATCCATTGTGCCACCTAGCTGTCCCTATCCAAACTATTTTGATAGTACATTCCTATCAATAAAATTTGTGTTCATGTATGCATATTGATAAATGTGAAATAAACACTGTCAATATATTACATTTAATTTATTAATGGTACAAAATATTAACATTAATTAAAGTAACATTTTTTTTAATTTCTTTTGTTTTTGTTTTTGTTTTGCTTTGGTATTTATTTCTTAGGAATTTGAAAATGTGTTATGTTGGCTGGTTAAAAATCCTGGGTCCTTTACCTAGATTCTGCAAAGTTCACAAAATAAGCAACAATTTCTTCAAATTTGTTTTGGAAACAGATCATTATCCTTATTGTTATAAGCATAACTATAATAAAATTGAGGGGTTTTTTTCCATGTAAAGGAGGGATAGATTTTCAGTTGCCATTAAAACGAGTATTTCCCTTCTATTATGTAATATTATGTCAGAGGTTAAAATAATTTGTCTGTAGCTTAAATTTTAAAATTTTGTACATTTCACATTTGTATCTTTACATTGTTATACTCCAGTACAAAAAACCAAAGTATATTGCAATTGTTAATATATAAAATGTTACAAAGTTTAAGCTATTAACACATTATTTGTTTTCCTGCAATATCTGAAAAGTAGTGTTCAGTCTGGAGGATAGATAGTGAAATTTACTCTTTAACCATCTGTGATTGGACAACCTACAAATTTTGGCTCTCTACAATTCAGTGGTTTGAATCATAATCCTTCTTATGAAAAGGTAAATGTTGCAAGCTAATTATGTACAAATCTTCTGTTATGATTTAGTGTACCTCACAGGGGCCCATGAATTTCATAATACATTTTAAAATTACATTGTTTATATAAAAAGTATGCAAAAATGTTATTTATAAGGGCACTGTACAAGGAGGGTGGCCTTATCCATACCAAATACGATGTATTTGTTCACCCTTATCTGGGTCATTTAATAGTGATCTTCATTTAATGCTCATTAACTACAAACCTTTATCAATATTTGTATATTGTTTTTCATAGGCAATTTGATAATGAGAAATAATAAGTGCTAATCCTATCCTTATCATTTTTACCATAGAGGAGCTCACCCTTCCCTTTGCCCCACCCTTCTTTTAACAATAAAAATGTTGGGGAAAAAACACACAGCACTCTAGTCTCTTAGGTGATCTTTAAGTCCTTTCAACTTTGAGAACATGGTTCTGAAAGGACACTTATCTCTTCCCTCTCTATACAAATGTAAGACCTTCATCATTGTTTAGCACGACCATTTGCTCAAATGTTTTTTTTTTGCTTTCTTTCAACTTTTGTGTTTTCATTTTCAAAGGTTTTACTCATCTATTGTCTTTTTATCAGAAATGTTTGAAAGTACCCTATTCCATTAAAATCCACTTTTCTCCCCACTTAAAGGATTATTTTCATTATCATAATATAACAATGTTAAATGCAAGCTATATCTTATTTATCTAGCCTTTCAGAATGTCATATCCAAGATTTTTCTCTTCCTTTTAGTAGGACCGGTTAAATCTCACATGATCTGGACTGTGATATCTTCATACTTGACCTTTTTGTTTGGAGCTGCTTTCAGTATTTGTTCTTTTGTGTGAAAGCTCTGGATTTTTGAGAAGAAATGCCTGTGAGTTTTCATTTGGGGGTTTCTATTAGTATGTGACCAATGGTTTATTTCTATTTTCACTTTCCTCTCAGCTCCAAATAGTTGTGGGCAGTTTTCCTTTATGATTTCTTAAAAGATATTCAATTTCTTTGTTGGGGAAGCTAGGTGGCACAGTGGATAGAGCACCCACCCTTCATTCAGGAGGACCTGAGTTCAAATCCAGCCTCAGACACTTAAAATTTACTATCTGTGTGATCCTGGGCAAGTCACTTAACCCCAATTGCCTCACCAAAACAAACAATTTATTTTTTGTTTGGTTATAGTTTTCTGGGAATATAATGGAATTATAAAATACTTTTTGCTTTGATTGTTTCTAATTTTCCTTCTGTATCCTTCCCACTCCATTACTCAGAGAACCATTCCATATAACAAAGAAAAAAAATTGCTGGAGTTCTTAAAATAGCTTAAATTTTCTTCAATTTTATGAATATTTTGGCTTTTAAAACCATAATTTTCATTGTGTGATAGAGTATTTTGAATGTTGTAGGTTCCATCATAATTTTTATTAAATATTCTACTTGGAATTTTTTCTGTGCTCTTTTCTAAGCTATTTATTCTACAAATCTTTTCTTGAACAGCTATTATTTCAATATTACTTAATTTGTTATCTATTATTTTACATTTTGGAGATATTATTTTAATCCTCTTTGGCATGTCAAGTGGATTGTTTATTTCTCTGAATTTCTACTTATGATTGTTGCAAAAAAGGCTTCTTCTGGATTTATTTTCTTGTTGTCTCAACTCATAATATTTCTTTGTACATTTTAGTATCTTCCTTAGTATACTCATATTTCCATGGTCAGTTTTCTAAGCTGTGACTTTGTACATGCTCTGACTGCTGCCCATCTCCTGCTTGGGATTGTCAAGGCCTCTTTGTTTATGACCTGAAATCTTGCCATTGAATGTCATCTCCCTGATGTATACTCATATTCCTTTGATTGCTGTGTTCAGAAAGGCATTGCATCTTCTCCCTGGTTGGATACCTAGTAGCTACCTATGCCAAATCTCTGCTCAGAACAGTCATTGCTGAGGGTTTCTGAATACCCTGATTTTGCCCCCATCAGAGCTTTTCAGTCTTCCCGCCACCTGTCAGGAATAAAGTATGAAAGACTTTATGTACCTCTGAGACATCATTAGTCATAATTCTTCTGGTTTCTCCTCAGGCATCTTGGTCAGAAGGCTGTCACATCATCCACATTCAGAGAGTTGTAATGAATGCTTTAGGGTCTCAATCCCAGATTGTTTCCTTTACACTTCCTACCTGTTTGTTATTTTAGGGAAAAGCCTACTTTGGGGGTCCCTGGAACTGAATGGTCAGAATGCCAGCAGTTTTTCAGCTTCTGTTTTTGAGCTTACTCACTGACTTTTCTAGTTGGAATCCTTTCCTAGTAACTATTGGATTTCAATAGGTTTTATTTTATTTTATTTTTGCCATTCTTGGCTAGATAAAGTCACTGTAGTTTGTCTTTGGATTTCTTGATCATTATTTGGTCTGGTGCTCTTTTTGGAACTTTATTTTAGTGTATTTAGGAGAATTACCTTCTCCATAAACTTTCACTCACCTTCATAATCAGAATCTTAAAATTGCAACTTCAAATCATTATTTGTCATAGAAATATTATATAAGGGAAAGCTTGTTTGTAAAGAGAACTAGAAGGTGCCATTACTTTTCAGAAATAAAATGAAGAAATAATTTACTTACACTGTTAATAGAAGCAAAGTATTGTGTACTATTCAATACTATATTTTTTTTTTCAGGCAATGGTGGTTAAGTGACTTGCCCAGGTTCACACAGCTAGTAAGTGTCAAGTGTCTGAGGCCGGATTTGAACTCAAGTACTCCTGAATCCAGGGCTGGTGCTTTAACCACTGTGCCATCTAGATGCCCCCTACTATATCTCTTGAAAAGCTACTGGTACAGAAAATTGAAAGAGAGCCAACTCTTAGATATCATTAGGTATAACATATCATTTTTAGATGCCGAAGTACTTTTTCTAGAGTATTAATTTCACTGTCACACTTTTCCCCCAGTAAACTCTAGTAGCATGTGTTATGATGAGATGAGATTTATACCAACAATACAGGCCTGGTTCAATACTGAGAAAGCTATCAGCATAACAGAATATGCTAATAATTAAATGAACATATTATTTTCTCATGTGATGAAAATCATATGATTATCTCAATCAATGCAATCAATACAATCAAAGCAACATAGGAATGAATAATTGCATCATTCCTTAAAATGATGATTAGTGTCTATCTAAAAACATCAGCAAGTGATATCTGTAATGTAAAAAAATTAGAAACCTTCCCAATATGATGAGGGGTGAAGCAAAGATGTCCATCATCACTTACATTATTTAATATTGTACTTTAAATGGTACTTATTGCAATAAAAGAAGAAAAATTGAAGAAAGAGTAGGCAATAAGGAAAAACACCTACTTTTTGCAGATGAAAGGATAGTGTACTTAGAGAATCCTAGAGAATCAACTAAAAAATTATTTGAAAAACTTAATAATTTTAGCAAAATTTCAGGATTTCAAATAAATCCACAAAAATCATCAACATTTCCATATATTACCAATACATTCCAGCAAAAAGACAAAGAGAAATCCCATTTAAAATAATGGTAGACAATATAAAATCCTTGGGAATCTACCTGCTAAGACAAATTCAGGGACTGTATGAACACAATTGTAAAACACTTCACACAAAGACAGATTTAAACAGATGGAAATATATCAAATGCTTATGGATAGTCCAAGCCAATATAATAAAAATGATAGTTATAACTAAATAAATTTCCTTATTCAGTGACATACAAATCAATTTACTAAAAAAGTATTTTATAGAGCTAGAAAAAATAATAACAGAATTCATCTGGAAGAAAAAATATTAAGAATAACAAGGAAATAATGAAAATAAAATGTGAAGGAAGGTGTCCTAACGATGCCAGATCTCAAATTATATTATAAAATGGTAATAATCAAAACAATCTAGCAATGACTAAGAAATAAGGATGGCTGATCAATATAACAAATACCCAGTAGTAAATAATCATAATAATCGCATGTTTCATAAACACAGATATCCAAACTTTTGGGACAAGAAATCATTATTTGACAAAAAATTCTGGTTAAACTAGAAAACCATATGTCAGATACTGGGTACAGACCAACATCTTGCAAAATATACCAAGATAAGGTCAAAATGTGTATATGATTTTGACTTAATGTTTGATACCATAAACAAATTAAGAGAATAACGAATAGTTTAGCTGTCAGATCTATGGACAAGGGAAGAATTTTTGACTAAACAAAAGGGACAGAGCATTATGAGATGCACAATAAATAATTTTTATTATATTAAATTAAAAGGCCCTTTCAAATACAAAACCAATGGAACTAAGATTAGAAGGAAAGCAGAAAAATATTTATAGCAGCTTTTTTGTGGTACAAAGAATATAAAATTGAGGGGTTTGTCCATCAGTTGGGGAGTAGCTGAACAAGTTGTGGTATATGATTGTAATGGAATGATATTGTATTCTAAGAAATGACAAACAGGATAATTTCAGAAAACCTTACAATGATTTACATGAACTGGTGTAAAGTAAGCAGAGACAAGAGACTTATACACTGTAACAACAATTTTAAAAAGAATGTTAAATTTTATTTTATATGTAATTGGGAAAAAATATTTTTCAAGAAATAAACACTAGTGGCTCCCTAATCTGTTAGGATAAAATATGAATTACTCTAGTTAACATTTATAGCTTTTCAAAATCTGTCTACAACACCTCTTGTAAAGTATTTTTCATTATTTTTCACATTAATGCATGTATTCAAACTTCCTCTAATTCTTGCCTCCATTGAAAAATCAAAAATTAAAGAAAAGAAAATCCTCTTTATAAATATGATTTTGTTTAATAAAAAAGTGAGCAGATTGACCATGTACAAAAATGTATATTTTAAGTCCCTTGCCTCCAGTTCATTTGGCATGGGAGCAGAGAGCTTCACCTTAGATGCCCTGGAATCATAGTTGATAATTGCATTGGTAAGAGTTATAAAGTCTTTCAAAGATTTTTTTCTAACATATTCTTTATTTTTTTTAATGTTTAAATTTTTAATTATTTTGTGGGGCAATGAGGGTTAAGTGACGTGCTTAAGCTAGTAAGCTAGACAGCCAATGAGTGTCAAGTGTCTGAGGCTGGATTTGAACTCAAGTCCTCCTGAATCCAGGGCCAGTGCTTTATCCACTGTAACACCTAGCTGCCCTCTATGATATTCTTTTCAGTGTTTATTTGATTATATGGGTTTTTCGAGTTTCTTCTAAAACTATGCTGTTCATCAATTCTTATGCAATAATATCCATACACTATAATTTCTTGAGTAATTTCTCTATAGTTTGCCTTAGTCTTCAGTTTTTTTCATACTACAAAAACAGCTATTATACATATCTTCTATATTTTCTCATTTTTGTTATTTATTCATTTTCAGTGGTGTCTGACTCTTTGTGCCTCCAGTTGGAATTTTCCCTGGTAAAAATTATTGGATTGGTTTACCATTTGCATGTCCAGCTCATTTTACAGATGAGAAAACAGAGGCAAACAGGCATACATGACTTGCCTAGGTTCAAATAGCCAGTCAGGGTATGAAGCCAGAATTGAACTCAGAAAGTCTTTCTGATTCCAGGCATGGCAATTTATGCACCACACCACTTTAGGTTTTTGTTTGTTTGTTTGTTTGTTTGTTTTTAGATGCCAAAGTACTTTTATCTCTGTCATATATGCCTACTAGTGATATTGTTTGATAAATGGGTGTACTCAACTGAGTGACTTTTTAAACCTAATTCCAAACTGCTTTCCAGAATATCTGGGCCAATTATCATCTCCACTAATCAAGGACCATACTACCTTATCATCTGCCTTTTTAGTCTTTCCTAAAACAATCCAAACCTTATCATTTTATACCTTCATGACCTCCAGATCCATGGATGCCTGACCTATTGATGCTACCTAAGTACATCTCTACCTTACCACACAATAACACTGAAGTCTTAGGACTTCCTAGTCTTGTAATCCACCTTATAGTTAAACTTCATGTGTTTTACTGAAAATTACTGAAATGAGGGACTGCCTACCATAGTTCTCTTTGAATCTCTATCTCTTAGATGAGAGTTTGGCACATCCAAGGTATGTTTGATGAAGACTTTTTTATTCATTTATTTACATAGTAGCCAATTAATAAAAACTTATTCTTTGAACTGATTCTTTTACCTGATGATTATGAAACTTCATTTATAGGAAAGGCTTCATAAGGCTTTCTCTTATTTGTCATGATTGAGAACCAGTCTCAAAAATGACCTAAATAGAAGTCATAGACAAATAGGGCTCAGTAAAGTTTTCTAATTTCTTTTCACTGCTGTCCTAATTATCAGCATGATCCAGTAATAACAAGGTTTGATTGTTTCCTAATATCGTATTATATCATGCTTGCTACTTTTAGGCTGTGTCATTTATAACTATTAAAATTCTTCCATTTCTCCATTTATGGAGTAAGAAATGTCACAAAAATACGCCTACATTCATATTGTCCTAGTGTTGATGAGCTATGGCTAGTACATACTAGTTTTGTGCTGTGAGTCACAGTTTGCAGCATGAAAGAAATCTGAAATATTTTTCAGAGGACCACAGAACTTCATAATTGGGTGGAAAGAAAGAAGTTAGGTAATGTTACCATTTCCTGACCAACTAATGCCTTCTTTAATATTTTTTAGAAAAGTGAGCATCCAAGCTTCAACTGAGAATCCTCAGTTATAGAGTACTAACAACCTCCTGAGGTAATCCCTTCATTGTTTTTCTGTTTTTTTGTCCAAACTTGTGATTTCACTATTGTAGAGGATTTCTGGTGAAAAAAATTCTACCAGTGTAAATCATCAACTATTAGAAAATAGCTTTAGCTCACTGAAAGGTGAATTAAATTAGCCGGGGTCACAAAGCCAATATGCATCAGAAGCAGTACATGTCTTCCTACCTTGGATGATAGTTTTTAATCAATTACCCCATACTACTGTTAAGGGTTAAAATTCTAGCTAAACTGTCTAAAATATCTAATGAGTGGTCGCCAATAAATTATAAACTTTAGCAAGAGTTAGACTTTTAAGCATTTATTAAGGAGAATAAGAATTTGGTAAAGAGAGAGAGAAAGGCCTAGATTTCTATCTATTAAAGGGAGAGCACATTTCTAGCTCCCTTCTCCACCAGAGTCCAGAGGAAAAGAGAGCGAGACTGAGCGCCAGTCTCTTCCTTCCTCCTCCCACTAGCCCCGCGTCACTTCCTCCCAAAGAAAAGACTCCTGGTCTTGCCCTCAAAGACCTTCGCTTCATGGGCAGAACTCTTCTACAGTAAGTATCCAGCAGGTGCCGTCATTCCAATCGTTACAGTCCCCCCTGTTGTTCCTCAAGAAACAAAATGTTTCCTTGATGGAACAGTAAAAACAATATAATAACTATTGCTAACTAATAATATGTGAACAACAATATAGAAAAGGAAGAGAGGAAAGTTTTGTCCAGAGGGGCGATTTTTTTTTTGTCCTCATGAACCGACGCTTTGACATTAGTCTTGCAAAGGGAGGGCCTCTGCAGAGAATACATGTTACAGATGGTGTATATTATAACAGAAAGAGAAAAAAACCCAACAAAAACAACAAATCAAAACTGTTCATTTAAAGTCTCTGAAAGTCTTTTCTCAGATGTCCTCTAGGTGTAGTCGTGGAATGGAAGTCTTTTCAGGGGTTGATGTGTGGATGCTGGTAATTAGCCAGGAAATTTCCTACAAAATTGAGCTTAACACAACTTTAAAATAGCTTTGTCAATAATCAAATCAAACAATGGAAGTTTTCAAAAACATGTCTAAGGGAATTCAGAATCTTAGTTGTTACACATGAAACATATAATAAAACAAAAATTGAACCATTCTTTAAAATTATAATATTACTATAGTCCCCCCCTTATGGAGGGTAATTGAGAAGACAATTGCTGCGATATTAATTATTAAAAATAATTTTTTTATCTTTGTTTCATCACTTTTTGCATCATCTGCCTAATTATCCTCATGCCATTATGAGAAATTAAAAAATCTAATATAATTGGTAACAGGTGTCAAGGCCAAATTCAACACTGTATTTATCATGACACCTGAGATAATTATGGGGGTTACCATAAAAGAACAGAGAAATGATGGGATATGAGCATTCCCACACTTGAGCAATATGTACTGCTCATACAGTATGCCAGGCTTAAAATAGGTGGATGGAATATATGTCCAAGCCACCGAACATATTGGAAGAAACTGAGTCAGACTTAATCAGATGCATGGGATTGAGATGTCCATGGCATCAGGCATATAGGAGGGAGCATAGAAGCCAGGTGTAGAAGTGAGATGGGTGGGATGAATACTTCCAGCCATCTGTACAATATTGTGGGGAAAAATAAAATAAATATTAAACCAAGAGAATCCAACCTCAACATTTGTCAAAAGCCGTTCCCTCGGTCATACCTTAACTTCGTGCATGTCTCCCCTCATGTAACAGTTCAATGTCTGCTCTTTGCATGTATTCCTCTTGTGATTGGATGGCATCTTGGCCAACTGGCATCTGATAACTCAGAATAAAGGCAATTAATGTCTTAAATGATAAGTTCCCATAATCCAAGTCTCATATGGATTTAAAAATTGAGGATAATAAATGATTGCAAAAAATGTGAATACATCTTGACTCAGAACACAATATATAATTATGCAACAATTTCAAATAATACCCCTTTTTTGCACTTAGTATACAATTACTTTTGTGAAAAATCAGAACATATTTAAATACAAGTTAAAGCACAACAGAATATCAAAGAAAACTTTTTTCTGAAAAAAGAAAACTTTTACAAATGTTCTCTTTTTTTTTTTTGGAATATGCTTATCAAAAATAATACTTCTAGAATCAATTTACACTTGCCATGGCAAACAATTTGCCAGGGAAATGCTTTAAAGAGTTTGATCAAATAATCAGTTGAGAAAAAATAACAAAAACAAACAACTCAGAATATGGGAGCACAATACTCCTAGAATTAACACTGTATTATGAAATCAAAACCGTCTTGCAATTTTTTTCAAAATTAGATAAATGAATAGAAGAAAATACACATGGAACAATAAAAGACAGTGAAATTCAAACTAAGGAAATCTAAATGAACATGAACTTAAAGAGTATTATAAAATATAAACTTGATCACATGACTAAAAAGCTTTTACAAATATTCTCCTTGTTTTAAAAACTAAGTATAAGACACAATCTCAAAAGCATGAAAATCTCTATGAAAATAAACCCATACCATTAATTTCAAAATGTATATATAATAGCATAGAAATCCTATGTAACCTCTGAACTGACATTATTACTCTGAGTGAATTCAGAACACTTTTGATTCCGATATCTAAAATCCCCAATACTCATATCAATACCTTGCTGCTTACTTCTACATTTCTGTAAAATATATACCCTTCCATGGCAAAAGAAGCAGAGTCTTGAACTATGTTGATTGTCATTCTTATTCAGCTTAAGTTTTTCTTCTTTAACCCCTCTATATTGTCTGTCGGGCTTTTCACCATACAAATGCTTTATAAGATTACTAATTAAAGACAAAAGCAGGTTAGCAAAATTATGAACAAAACAAGCATATCTGGAATTTAAAGGGCTTTCTAAGGTTGTCTCAGAAGCACAGCCAGGCTGGGGAAGAGTTGAGCCTGAAGCTGCAAATGTAGTTAGAGAAAGTTGAGCATGCGCATCAGTTCTCTGGACTTCCCAGGCAGGGGAAGCAATGGGCTTGGCCATGGGAGGAGTAGAGGGTGGGGTTTGGAGAGGAGGGGAGGGACCAGCGCAATTTGAATCAGACTTGATTTTGAACTCAGGCCTGGATTCCTCTTCCCCCACTTTGCCTCCAGGTGCTAGGGGATTAAAAGCTTCTAGAGGGTGGGTCATTGCCTCCAGGCATGCAAAATTAGAGCAACAATTAGTGTTAGAACTGGGGAAAGCTGCCTGAATCTCTTCAGGTTTCTCTGAAAAAGCATGGTTGGGAGAGCGAGAGATATTTCCTTGTGTGAGTAAGTTGCTGGCTCTTTTAACAAAAATAAAAATAAAAATAGAAAATCCACAAAAACAAAGCATTAACATGATCTTATCCCCCATTTGTCTGGTTAAACAGACTAAAATCAAAAATAGGGTAATTAGGGAGTTTAAAAGGTCCATTTGAAAAAATTTAAAGGGAAAACACAGCCAGTACACCAGTACTTAGCAGTTAAAGGGAGAGGGAGGGGAAATTTCTTACCCAACCAGAAGATCAGAAGAAGACTGAGGTTTAGCTTTCCTCTTCGTGGTCAGCCATCTGTTAAGGGTTAAAATTCTAGCTAAACTGTCTAAAATATCTAATGAGTGGTCGCCAATAAATTATAAGCTTTAGCAAGAGTTAGACTTTTAAGCATTTATTAAGGAGAATAAGAATTTGGTAAAGAGAGAGAGAAAGGCCTAGATTCCTATCTATTAAAGGGAGAGCACATTTCTAGCTCCCTTCTCCACCAGAGTCCAGAGGAAAAGAGAGCGAGACTGAGCGCCAGTCTCTTCCTTCCTCCTCCCACTAGCCCCGCGTCACTTCCTCCCAAAGAAAAGACTCCTGGTCTTGCCCTCAAAGACCTTCGCTTCATGGGCAGAACTCTTCTACAGTAAGTATCCAGCAGGTGCCGTCATTCCAATCGTTACACTACATTTATATGTTACCTAATGGGCATAGCGATAAACCTAGAAGAAACTTCAGAAATTATATAGACAAAATCTTCCTTTTACATATGTGGAACCTGATATTCAAAGAGGTTATTTGATTTGGATAAGATTACACTGGTTCTAAAGAGCAGAGCACAATTTAGAATCACTATACAATACACCACTTTATAACTATCTTTTCATCAAAATAGATGGATATATGAAGCATATATTTATGTATATATCACAGCAAATATATGTAGGTACAAATCTCTATGAATAAAGTGCAGGGCC
Organism: Dromiciops gliroides; assembly: GCF_019393635.1. Classification (NCBI taxonomy): domain Eukaryota; kingdom Metazoa; phylum Chordata; class Mammalia; order Microbiotheria; family Microbiotheriidae; genus Dromiciops; species Dromiciops gliroides. The sequence continues at coordinate 320,534,449 of NC_057864.1, read as the reverse complement.
TAGAGTCAGTAAAACTCATCTTCCAGATTTCAGACCTGGTTTCAGACAGTTCCTAGATATGTGATCCTTGAGAAGTGACTTAAAGCTTGTAAGGGGCTAAAATTCTAGCTAGTCTGTCTAAAATGTCTAATGAGTGGTTGCCAATAACTTATAAGCTTTAGCAAGAGTTTATCCTTTTAACCATTTATTAAGGAGAATATGAATTTGGTGAAGAGAAAGAAAAAGGCCTAAATTCTGTCTATTAAAGGAAGAGTGCATTTCTAGCTCCCTTCTCCACCCAAGTCCAGCCTCGCCCCCTCTTCTTTCCACAAGCAAATGTCACTTTCTGACGCCAAAGAAAACCTGCATGGCCTTGCCCTCAGAGACCTTCTCCTCATGGTGGAGCATTCCTACAGTAATTCTCCAGCAAGTGGCATCATTCCAATTGTCACATCCTGTTTGTCTCAGTTACTTATGTGTAAAATGAGTGGAGTAGGAAATGTCAAAACAATCCAATATCTTTTCCAGCAAATCCTCAAATATGGTTATGAAAAGTTAGTGATGACTGAAATAACATGATGGCATTATTTACCTAGAGGAAGAAGAAAAAGAAGAACAAAAAGAACAACAACAACATCACAGGTTGTACGGAACAGAGAAGGAATTTAAGCCCTTTTACATTATACCACTTTATAATTTTATCCAAATCAATCATATATGAATGTTTCTCAATCAATAATCCAAAAGGACTAATCACCCGCTCTATACTATATACATATATAGAAACATATATGTACATGTACATACAAACATATATTATATTAGTGTCTACATATATATGTATATGTGTATATATGACTTGACAATGGCAAAGAGTTTTTTTGCTCTCTGTTAGAACTGTATTTTGGTGCAGCTAGATGGTTTGGTGTATATACCACTTAGGCCTGGAATCAGAAAGACCTGAGTTCAAATCTGGCCTCAGATACTTACTAGATGTCTGACCATGGGCAAACACTTAACATATGTTTTCCTTAATTCCCTGGAGAAAGAAATGGCAATTCACTCCATTATCTTTGCCAAGGAACCTGCTGGACTGTATTGGCATTCTTTGGAACAATAGGGTCAAGAAGAGTCAGACATAACTGAACAACTGACCAATATCATAACTATATTGTTTTCTTTTGTTTTTTTGTGGGGCAATGAGGTTTAAGTGACTTGCCCAAGGTCACACAGCTAGTAAAGGTCAAGTGTCTAAGGCCAGATTTGAACTTAGGTCCTCCTGCTTCCAGGACCAGTGCTTTATCTACTGTGGTGGCTAGCTGCCCCCTATCATAACTATATTGAAAAGCATACACATATAATAAAAATACACTAATATAAACAGATATATTAGTATATTTTTGTATATGTAAAACACATATATACATATCTAAATAATATATATTTATATATCTAAACATTAATTCACAAGCATACATATATACATATATGTATGTATATATGTTTGTGTGTATATATAGATATACACATGTAATGTGCATACACACATATATGTGTAATTATGTGTATGTGTATACACACATATCCATATATATGGATATCCATATATATGGATATATATATGTGGATATCCACATATATATATGGATCCATATACATACATATACACACACAATGGCATTATTTACTTAGAGAAATGATGGACATTTTGGTATTTTAATGTTTTTATTATGAATCTAAATTTCCAGATTGCAGTGTCTGTACATATTACATAAAATATATATGGGCATTCACATTGTGTGATACAGGAATTTGGATTCATAATAGAAACACTAAAATACCCCAAACTCCATTATTTTTGAAAGCAAGTGATATTGGTTGCAGCCAAGATGACATATAGAGAAGATAGATTTTAAGTAAGTGTAGGGTGGATGTTTTCACACACATATAAAACATATATTTCAATTCACTTTGGCTTCTATTATGCTTACTAAGATGCTTACATTTTTTATTGTATGGTAACTCGATGTATGCCTTCAATTTACTTCTCCATATATTTCTATCCTATCTGTCATTTTCAGATGTAAATTTTGTGGCTTTAAAAATATTGCATCTTCAACTCTTCTAACTGCCTATGAATGTTAAAGTGCTTATTAACCAAAGTCGGTCCTTGCCTCAATGGCATTCTTTACTAAGAGTTAATAAACCTTTGTGAATTTCATTTACATTTGAAACTCATTAGGTCTTTTAAAATGGTCTGCTTTGAATGCAGATCTTTTTAAATGGGGGTGAGGAAGTGTCCTTTGAGCTTTTGGAAAGAATGTCATAGTCATGAGGAATGTCATTGGATCTGATCACTTCACTTGCATGCAACAGTCTGATAGTCCATCCAATCTTGTGTTATTGAACATGAAGTATTAATTTAATTTTATTTAAACCCTTAAATGACACCACTGAAGAATATAAGGTTGAACAATCTCTTCTCATCTGCACATACACACACACACACACACATATAGCATGCACATATAAACAAGCACATAATGCTCCCCTTTACTTCTAATATATCAAAAATAAGAAGAATTTTCTTTTTGTAACTATTTTTATTACTTTTCAATTGTTGCACAGGGTACAACTAGAACTGCTTGGCAAGTATTGCCCATAGACAGTCCTGGGTTGCAGTTCCAGTGGTGGGAAGGAGTGCTTGTGGTCATGCAAAAATTAACAGGGGCTATAGTCATGGTTCCAAGGTCAAAAGGATCACTAGTGATTGCAGCTACAATGGATCACAGGAGCTAAATACAATTTCAGGGCTAAGAGGAGTGCTAGTGCTTGTAGTAGCAAGGGATGATGGGGCCTTCTTGGGTAAAGACAGAGGAGAAATCAGGACATCAATGACCACATCTCTCTCTGCATCTCGCCACCCTTGGAAGCATTAAAAACTTGCAGACCCCAGAAACTATCTCTAAAAATAATAGTATGGGAAAAAACAAAAGCAAATAAAAAACCAACCTAAAACTTCGGAAAAGTACCTCCTCTTTCCAGGTGGTCAGAGTCCCACTCTAACATAAAGTTCAAATTTAAAAAAAAATATGCTGGAAAATAAGTAAACTAAAAAATTAACAAAAGAACTTGATCATAGAAATGTTATTATGGTGACAGGGAAGACCAAGTCACAAACTCAGAAGAAGTTAATAACACAAAAACTATTACAAGCAAAATCAAGAAGAATTCCTGGAGGAGTTAAAGAAAGAGATGAGTGGTTGAATAAAAATTGGAGAAAAAAATGCAAGTGATGAACAAAAAATATGAAAATAAAATAAGTATCTTGGTAAAAAAAGACATTGGCTTCATGGTAAAAAAAATTAGAGGAACAAAATTAACTGCTGAAAAGAAATCCTTTAAAAGCAGAAAAAGGTTGAGTTGCAAAAAAAAGTACAAAAATTCACTGAAGAAAATAATTCCTTAAAAAACAGAATTGTGGAATTTGAAAAAAAAGGTAAAAAAAACTCAATAAAATTACATAAAAAATAGAATAGCACAAATAAAGGTAATGACACCATAAGACATCAAAAAACAATAAAAAAAAGGTCAAAATGATTTTAAAATGCAAGATTATAGCCTCATAAAATAGCTCATAAAAAACTCATGTGGGGGACAGCTAGGTGGCACAGTGGATCAAGCCACCACCTGTGGATTCAGGAGGACCTGAGATCAATCTGACGTCAGACACTTGACACTTACTAGTTGTGTGACCTGGGCAACCCTCATTGCCATGCAAAACAAAACAACAACAACAACAACAAACATATCTGAAAAATATATTGGGGAATATAAGTTAAGAATATTGGGCTACAAGAAAGCCATGACAAAGAGCCTAGACATTATAAGTTTTGAGAAATTATCAAGGAAACCTATCCCTTTATCTTAGAATCCAGAGTGCAAAATGGTAATCAAAAGAATCTGCCAATCAACTTCTGAAAGATATTTCAAAATAAAAACTCCCAAAAATGTTATAGCAATTTTTCAGAGCTCCCAGGTCAAGGAAAAACATTTGGAAGCAGCCAGAAAGAAACCAATTCAAATATGGTGGAGGCACGATCAAGATCACAACAAGATATAGCGGCCTTCCATGTTTAAAAAAAAAAAAAGCAGAAGCCTTGGAATTTTATATTCTGGAAGGCAAAGGAATTGGGGGAAGCTAGGTGCACAGTGGATATAGTGCCTGGGTCTAGAATCAGGAAACTCCTCTTCTGAATTCAAATATCACCTGAGACTCTTAAATTGCCTGTATGACCAAGGCAAGTCACATACACCCCATTTTCTTCAGTTCTTCATCTGTAAAGTTAGCTAGAGAAATAAATGACAAACCACTCCAGGATATTTGTTAAGAAAACCTTAAATGGGGTCAGACAAATTTGAATATCAACCAAGGAGCTAGGATTACAACCACAATAACTAGCAAAACTGAGTATATTCTTTCAGGGGAAATTTTATTATTTAATGAAATAGGGGGATTTCAAGCATTCCTGATAAAAAGTCCAGAGCTGAATAGAGAATACAACCTCCAGTTATTCCTTTCTTTTACAAGGTGAGCATCCCAATGTCTTTTTCAATATCACATTTCTGTGATGACATTTTTATATTGCTTCTTTTTTTTCAGCTATTGTCTGTAATGCATTGCAGTCAGCTCAAGTCCACTACATATCTTTCCTTTTTCCTCTGAGTGATCCTCAATTTAAAATTTCTGGAGACTATCATGTTCCTTGACTTTTTGCCACATAACAGCCCTGGAAATAATATTAGTATTTTTAAAAGTTTAAATTATTAATCATGTTACTTTCTCCATTTGTTTCAGTTATTCAAAACCTGAAATGAATTAAAAACTACACATGACATGCTTTATACCTATTTTGAAAATGAGTAGTAAGAAATAAAATAGGGTTTTATTTTTTAAAGATTTTCCTAGTTGTGGATATAACTATGCAACTGCATCCCATTTCTGAATGGGGGTAAAGACTAGGAAATAATGACTCTTGGCCTGGAGAGGCCTCCAAACTCATGGAAGTCATCCAAATAGATTATTATAAATAGGTTCTGGTATCCTTTGGTTGAACAGGTTTGTTTGTTTTAATATTAGTTATTGTTACTTAAGACTGTCATCTCTTAAAATATTCATCTTTTAAAAATAGTTACAAAACTTGAAAGTAACAAAAATATCCATCTATGATACTCTCATTAAAAATATTAACACATTTATTTTATAAGCAAGGAGAAACTTAGGTTCTATCTTTATAACTGCATAAATAGACCATGACCCAGTTTTTATAGTTATTTCTGCCAAGATAATATGTCATATAGGCTATAAGTTCAGAGGTTGGTCACAGGCCAGAAACCATTGCTAATCAGCATGGAAATTTTGACCTTTCCTTATGGTACCCACATCATGAGTGCTCATCATATTTGTTCAGAGAACTGATCGGGAGATCAGTAGACTGCAGCTCAAAGCTCCCTAACTCAAGTGATTCACCAGCCTCAACCAGCCTCATTCACAGGGAATATTCACATGGGCTTTCATGTCTAGCTATTTCAGCCATTCTTGAGGGCAATTTAGATAGTATAAGACTCGAGCAAATCAATTGTGGCTCACAATCAGCAGTTAATATGGATAGGAAAAGAAATTACCCATGAAACTCTCAATGTGTGGTCACAGTCAATAAAAATAGTTGCTCTCAAAAGTAATAAAAAAGGGATCATGGAATATTAATCAAAGAGTTGGAACGGACTTGAGATATTCTAGTTCAAATGAAACATGAGTAGGAGTTTGCTCTATGGCATCTTAAAAAGGTCTTTATTGAGTTGTGTAGTAAGTAAAACTATATGTGGTCACCCTATTACTGTCTCAAGTGTAGGAAAAATTAGCTGGGGTTTATCATATATTTGTTACTTGGAAATTAGAGGGTACTGCACCAGTTCTGGGGCATTAAGCATTTATTAAAGTGTATTAAGTATTAGTAAAGAGAGCACCCATGGCTCTAAAAGATAGGAAAGCCTAGCTAGGAAAGAAAAGAGAAAAAAAAAGAGAAAATGGGGAACCCTAGTAGGCTGTTTCTGCTCTCACCAGTTTCCCAGGCCAAAGAGAGCGAGTGTCTGTGTAAGCTTGCTGCAGGGAGTAGGTCAGCCTGCCCATATACATAGCTTAAAGCTAATTGGCTAGCATCATTCAAATCTATTGGTTCACTGGAGTTGAGGATGTTTCAGTTCCTCTTGCTGATTTCAGAGCCCAGAGAATAAATCCTCTTGCAGGAACAAGGCTTTCAGTTGGTTGTGGTGTTGAATGAGGTTAACTTCCTAATTCTTGCCTGGTCTTAGGAAAGATCAGGCCAGGCTCTCTCAGGGATGGGGTGGGGGGGGTGGTGGTTCCTTTTGGAGTCCCCAAACCACTATTATTCATAATTTTCTCACACTTGCTACTTGAATATTTCCAGTGGAGGTAAACTAGGAAAAAGAATAATAGACTTGAAATTCAGAAAATTAAGGGATTGAGTCATTGTTTTGCTACTTTCAAGGCAAATCCAAAATTGAAAGCCAGTAGATAACTTAAAGATTACTTCCACCAACCTCCTGATTTTAAGATAAAGAAACTGAGACCTAGAGAGATTATATAACTAAAGCAAGGTAATACAGGGAGTAGGTGGAAGAGACAGTATTTTAACTCAGTTCTTCTCCAAATATAGAACTTTGTTCAGTACTTAACACTATCTGTGATTTTGATAGTATATAGAACTAATAAGTAAAGGCACTCTCTCTACCATTGCAGATCATTATGTTCTCTTAAACTTATGGCCTTATATACTCAGAACATTAAAAAGGTTAAATTACTTGCCTGCAGTAACACAGTCTCTATACATCAGAGGGGAACCTGGGTCTTCCAGGACTAAGAGCTGCTGTCTACACACAATAAACTGAATTGCTACTCATATCTCCATTCTGACCATAAATTTACATTTCTAAGCTGGTATTCTTATCTATAAAATTGATTAAATAATAATTCTTGAACAATCTACCTCAAAGGGCTGTTGGGAGGAAAATCTATTTAAATTTTAAAGTGTTATATAAATCAATCCGTCAATAACCTCTACTAAGTAATTAATATGTGCTGAGATGGTGTGCTAAGTGCTAGGAAAACCAAACACACACACCACACACAAAAAACATAAAACAAAACAAAACAACAATAACAACAAAACAAAAAAAAAGGCAAAAGACAGTCCATATACTCAAGGATTTCAGAATCTACTAGAAGAAAACATTAAAAACAAAAAGCTGAAAAGAGGGGGGAGAGAAAGGAGGGTACCTAGATTTAGGGCATGATGAAGTCCAGGAGTGGCAGTTTTCTAGGGAAATGAAGAGATTGCTGGTCTGCAATCCTCTTTTAAACAGAAGATCTAGTAGAAGCTATTGCCTACCACCTCCTACTCTCTCCAGTAAGAGAGAGGGAAGGGCGCTTGCTTAGGCAGCACATATACTAAAATTGGAACGATACGGAGAAGATTAGCATGGCCCCTGCGCAAAGATGACACGCAAATTCGTGAAGCGTTCCATATTTTTTTCGTTCATTAGCAACTCACTTTACCTGAATTGTCCCGCATACTACTACTATTTAATAAAGAGCACCTACTACAACTATACAATAAAGAAAATTCCCAGTGTAAAAAAAAAAAAGAGAGAGAGAGAGAGAAGGGTCCTACGTGCAGGGTGAGAGATCTAAGGATGAAGGATTTTTCTAGGAAGAAATTAATGCCAGAATAAAAGAGATCATGATTTTTATTTGGTAGGCAATATGGAGCTACTGAAGATTACTGAACAGAGGAATAACATAATCAGGGTTGTGCATGAAAAAGGCTACAGTACTCTGATACTGATGTATATGGCAGATCACAGAAAAAGGTTCTATGACTACTGAAAATATCTGAGGACAAAAGGAACTGTATTGAAACAAAAAAAAAGTAAGGAATATATTTGAGAGATATGGTGGTGATATTTGGCAAATGGCAAGGGTAGAGAAGAATTCAATTATGTTGGAAGACAGAGGGCGGAACTTTCATCATCAGGAAGACATTAGAAGATAAAAAGCCAGAAAACAACAATTTGCCTGTGACAATATTTTAAGAGTTTATCAATTCTCAATTCATAAACATGACTAATTCTAGATTAAAATGTGCATGTTATGTGTGCTTATGAAAAAAACTTTAAAATAAGTTAAATTTCTGATAACTGGGGATCCCCAAAATATTCTTTTATAAATTCTCTTCTTGGGCAGCTAGGTGGTGCAGTGGATAGAGTACCGGCCCTGGAGTCAGGAGTACCTGAATTCAAATCCGGCCTCAGACACTTAATATTTACTAGCTGTGTGACCCTGGGCAAGTCACTTAACCCCAATTGCCTCACTCAAAATAAATAAACAAACAAACAAATAAATAAATAAATTCTCTTCTTTCTACATTTACCTATACCTGATGTTTGCTTCTGTTTTCAGAATCATATAATGATTCATCATGTGACCTCTAAACTAGTTTCATATTTTGGTTAATTTACTGATATCAAACAAAATACATAAAACAGCTTCAATTCAAGTGTAAATAAAATCATAGGATCATAAATTTAGAGTTCATAACAACCTTAGGAGTCATCTGGACTAACATATATTTCTTTTTCTATTATTTTTCAAAATTTACCTACCCTCAATAAGTAGACAAATTCTGAATTACAATAGCAGTTTCTCAGGAGAAATGATTTCTTCTCCACACACAAAATTGTATGTGTAGGGTCTTCAAAGGCATATCTTATTATCTAAAAAATGGCTTTATATTTTAATCATAATACATTCATTTATTTTTCAAGTGTGAATTACCCCAATGTGCAACAAAAGCTTAATTATGTGATCTAAATGTTTTAGAAATGGATAATTTGACTTTCTTAAATGCATGCATGCCAATTATTGAAGAATCTGATGACCACTGGCCCACCAACTACCCAGTCATGGTCAGATTAGATAAATTATTATTTTTTGTATAAATATGAAGATCATGAAGCTTAACCATATTTTTATAAATTCCCAGTGATCACTACAGGAAAATGCTGATTGTTTTGTCTTTTAAAAATAATTTACTTAAAATTTGCATCAAAATAAGTTTAGTTAAATTTTAGTTTATTTGGTTTAATAAATAAAAGTTGTTTTATTTATGATTGAGTATTCAACAAAAGTTTGCTATAAAAGTAAATATGATTCCTTATCATATAGATTGATGAAATGGGTTTTGTACATCTATGGCCATATTGATAAAATTATCACTTTCAATTGGGTAATATAGGGTAGGAAAAAAATGAAGTAAATCCACCCTACCCCAAGAAGATAGTTTCCCATGAAATTTCTTCTATTTACATCATCTATTCATTGCTTTCTTCATTCAGAGAGCATTGAAAGGCATAATCCCTGGTGAGGTTTGCTGTGGAAAATCACATTGTGTCTCAAAGCAGTAATCATTCTAGTCAAAGATAAAGTTTTTAAAGGTTGAATTGGCCCCCTGTGTTCTCCTTAACTAGACACCTGAGAATGAAAAACACAACTGTCAAGATGTCTCCTAGCTGGCATTACAACAAACTTAATCCATTTACTCACTGGTGTGGTGTCCCGCTAGCAGGAGGCCAGCACAAACTAATTAAATGCTTCAGTTCTTTATTTAAATGCTTACACTGCATCCCCTAAAGAGAAGGATGTCCAGTGCAAATTGTTTTGTAGGGGGGGGGTGTTAAATATCAGAAATAAAAACAGAAGGAAGGCATGTCTTCATTAGAATCACAAGTTGTTAGAAAATCAGAAGCCAAGGTTATTGTGAAAACAAAACTGGAAAGGAAATGATTTTTTTAAACCGAGATTATTTTTTAAAAGCAAGTAACAACATAATTAGTGTGGTTTGAATAGAAATTAAGTGGAAAACTGGTAAAGTAAGATGACAAACAGCTGATGTAATTTCAAAGCAATTCCTGTCAAAAGCACACATTTTGTGCAGTGCTGAGAATGAAGATGATACTGTCAATACAGTGCCATCCCCCTTCTCCCTAATGAAAACAGGTAATTAATATGCAGATTAATAAAATGAGTGTCCTGTTTCTTGCAATGCCATTCCATTACCCTAAGGCAGGTGAAACTTTATAGATTTGATTGACCTTTCAAAGACAATGGACGCTTTATCTTATTCCCCTTCCCATATTCCCTCTGCCAATGTCCAATGGAGGATTATAGAAAGAGCTTCTTTATATAGCCTATCAGAGTCTTTACTTTTTTACTTTACTTTTTTCTTTCTTTCTTCTTCTCATTCTTTCTTTCCTTCATTTTTCTTTCCTAGCTCCCTCCCTCCCTCCTCCCTTCCTTCCTCTTTCCCTTCCTTCCTTCCTTGTTAATGTAGTGACATGTCACAAAATATCTAGCACCATTTCAAATATCACTTTTCTTTCTGAAACAAAAATGCAAATAAAATATATCTTATATAGACAAAAATGCAATAATTATATTTGTCAATAAGCAACATCTAACACTTAAATTGCCATTTTTAATAGAATAGCGAACTCATCCTTTGTTAAGCTGTTTATCATTTGAAAAATTCATACTTTTCCTATTAAGATGAATTAATTCAAACAAGAAATCTTTTAATTGAAACCTTTAGCATACATTCAATTTAAATGCAAATTTAAAATCATTTTACAGACCAATAGAAATCAGAACCCGGAAAGAGAGACACAAGTTGCCAATGATGCAATCTTCCTAGATAAAGTTAGGTCCAGTAAGATATGATGAACTATTTGAGGTATTAAGTTGACCCATTTTCGACAGTATTTTTCAGATAAGGAACATTGCGGGGTGGTAGGCTTAACTTATTAATCTAAAAAATGCCAAAGTTGTTTTATTTATATAAAAATATGTTAAACGCTTAGTTCCCCCTCACTTGAAAAAACCCTCCATTTTACAGATTTAAAGAAAAAAATCATCCTAAGCTTATTGCATATGCTTCTTCATATACATTTTTCTTACCCACTTATCAATCCTTTATACCTCAGTTTCAAAACTCTTCACTCAACTGAAACTGTTCTCTCCAAAATTACTGACAATCTCTTAATTACTAAATGTCATTGTCTCTGTCTCTATGTCTCTTTCTCTGTTTCCTCTCTCTTTATTCTTTACACTTAAAATTCTTGATAATCTGACTCCAAATTCCTTGTTTGGGCTCCCCTTTCCTGCAATACAGTACTCCCCATCATGTAATTTACATTCCAGTCAATGTGTATTCTTGTTAGTGCTCATGAATTACATAGGCCTATAGTATTTGTACCTTTGCATAGTTAAACTTCATTACAGTAATGCCTATTTGAATTGCTAGTTTTCTAAACATAGCTCAAATGCCATCTATTGCATTAGGCCTTTCCAAATACTTCCAAACATTGTCTTTTCTAGCCTAAAATTTACCTAAGATTTATTTTGTATGTAATTTCTTTATCCCCACCTATGCATACATTGTCTCTCCTCATAGAATGTGAGCTACTCGAGGGCAAGGACTATTTCAATTTTATCTTTGTTCCATATTTCTATCATGTATTGTTCAATAGATGCTCATTGATTGATGTTTGAAACAATATAAAAATCAATGATAATGTGTTGTCATATTAATCTCTTTTCATCTTTAAAAAATGTATTGATATCTTTGGTTTTATATTACCTACATACACTAGTATATCTTTCTCACTCCTCAGATAGCCATTTCTTATTACAGAGAGAGGTGAAAAATAGAGGGAGAAAAACCTGTGCATATCTAACCAACATATCAAATTTAGCTTTATATTAATTTCCCCATATCTTTGGTACTCTACCTTTACAAATTAGGGAGGAGAATGCATTTTCATATCTTTTCTTTGATCATTACAGTTTCATAGCAATCCATTTTGGTTTTTATTTTTCTTTCCTTTTATATTCTAATTATTGTACTTATAAATTAACTGTTTCTACTTTCTTCAATTTGTATCAATTCATATGTCTTCCCCATGATTCTCTTTATTCATCATTAATGTTTCACAGAAAAGTAATATTCCATTATATATTTGTGCCAAATATTTATAGTTATTTTCCAGTCAAAGGACATGATTTTATCTTTTAGGATACAATATGTTGATACATATTGGATTCCCACAAATTTACAAACACTGACTTGGTTCTGAAATATTTCTATTACTTTTTACTCATGTATGGTAACATAGACCTTTCCAAAGAAAGGGAAGAAATGCCATAACATAGTTTTATCAGTGGATTATAATTTCTTTGAGGGCTGGGGATGATTTTGTTTTTGTCTTTGCATTCAACAAGCATTTAATGAATACTAATATGACTGAGAATTTACTTGGCATTGGGAACATAAAGGCAAAACAGAAAGTGTCCCTACTCTCCTCAAATTTCAGTTCTATTGCAGTGTGTATGTGAGGAATGGAAGGAGGCAGCATGTACACAGAAAACTATATACAAAATATACAGGACTAAACACAAATTAATTTTGGAAAAAGCCTTAACACATGAGGAGATCAGGAAATACCACTGGAAGAAATTACCTAAAATATATTTTGAAGATAACTAGGAATTCTATGAAACAATGCTGAAAAGAGACATAATTATGGGAGACAGAGTGCTCATGCAGAGGCATGAGATGCAAGACATAGACTTTCACATAGATAGGCAAGTTTTGCTAAAAAGTAGAATAAATGAAGGGTACTAGTAGGAAACTAATGTGTGACAAGTCTGGAAAGACAAGTTGGAACTACATTATGAAGGACTTTAAATGCCAGACAGTTTCTTTATTCTCAATGCAAAGTGGGTCTTCAACAAATGCTTGTTGAATTGAATCCTTGGTGTAACTCTCCAAATCAAGCACAAATAGTTTTAGTATGAAACATTTTGGTTTAGATTTTTACCTACCAAATGTGACTAAGTGAGATATTTCATCCCCCAAACTAAACTGGATGATCTTCCCTGGTGACTACCTCAAAGAAGGAAGTTAAAAACTTGAAGAGACTAGGTCTAAGATTAAATCCTGAGATATCTCCTATACCTAGAGATATAACATCTTCAAACTTAGACCTATTAAAGAATTTGAATGACTGCTGAAAGGAACAGATTAAAGTAGAAAATAATAAAATGTTGTTTCTAGAGCATCTAGTCCAAACCAGTCTTTTTATAAATGAGGAAACTGAGTGGGAAGTGACTTACTTAAAATGATACAAATAGTAGAAATTCTGGGACTGCTACTCTACTCTTTTAACTTTATATTCAGGTCTATGATATTTGTTGCATTGTATACTTTTTTGACATACTGTATTTATCAGTATGAACAATTTGCATTTTATCTACCAAAATTCAAGAAGGAACATAATAATGCAATGTAAACTTGAAAAAGGAGAGGAGCTTGGGGCAGCTAGGTGGCACAGTGGATAACGCATTCGCCTTGGATTCAGGAGGACCTGAATTCAAATCCAGCCTCAGACACTTGACACTTAACTAGCTGTGTGACCATGGGCAAGTCACTTAACCCTCATTGCCCTTCCAAAAAAAAAAAAAAAAGGAGAGGAGCTGATCATGTGGCAAAAAAAAAAAAAAAAGATATCCATTAGGCAGTCTACTTGGTCCACTGGTAGCTTCTTGATGACAAAAGGAAGTAATCTGTGTTCAAACGTGCTATACTGACCACCATGGCCTATCTCTAGGACATCATTTGTGTGAGTCAGATTGCAAGGGTAAGTCAGAATTAGTTACAATATGAAAAAATACATACATGAAAAATGATGATACAACAGAAAATGATTATGAAGATGACAGTAGCAATATTGGTACTACTATTACTATGAGTACTATGACTACTGCTAAATTATATCATGGTTCTAAGTTAGCAAAATACTCTATATGTTATTGCTTTTGATACCTAAAAGCTAGGATACATTAGTATACCCATTTAGAGATGATGAAATAGACATTGAGAGAGATTAATTGAATTCTCCAGGTTTTCACAACTAGTAATTACCCAATGAAGGTTTTAAATTCAGGATTTTCTTATTCCAGCTACAGTGCTTTATCCAGTATGCTACCCATTATATTTCCACAGGCGCACTAGGCTATTGAAGTGTGTATGAAGTGTATATATAAATGATATATTTGATATATAATCATATATATATGAAGCATGAGTACATATACACACTTCATTTATATACTCCAAATGTACACTCCATATATACACACACTTCATATGAATTACATATGTACTATATAAATTATATGTATATATATATAGAGAGAGAGAGCACATATATACATGTGGGGATATGCATATGCATATGTATGCTATCTCTATATTATATTTACTACATATACATGTGTACAAATATATACATATGATATATCTATATTTTAATATTTGCCTACTGAAATTCTATTTGTCATCTACACATTATCTTATGTGTTTTGTCTAATAAGTCAGTAATTCAAAAACAGGCATTTATTAATATTTAATATGTTCAAAGTATATTGACATAGGAGATACAAAGAAAGGCAAAAACACAATCCTAGACTTCAAGTAACTTATATTGCATTGGGGAAGAAAACATACAAATCATTATGAACATCCATGAAATACAAAGAGTGAAGGGAAGATAATCTGAGAGGGAAGAAAACCCTTCTGAAGAAGGTAGGATTTGAGTCAAGTCTTGAAGGAATACAAGAAGCAGAAGTTAGAATAGAGATCAATATAGGTATGCAGGCAGCCAAAATAAAGGCATGGGATGTTGTCAGTGAGGAACATCTACAATGTCAATGGCACTGTGTCATGTAGAGTATATGGAGGAGAATAAAAAATAATAACAGTAGCAAAATGGGAAGGGGTAAAGTTTTGATGGGATTTGTTGTTTGTTCTTGAAGAGGATATCATGACTTAAAGTGAATTGGCTTTAAGTGAGGCAGATCTGCACAAAGTCACATGTCTCACTCTGTCCTCCAGAATCATCAGTGTCTACTGGCAAGATATAGATCAGGACAACTGGATATGGCCTCTTATGATGGAATTTAAATGACTATATATATATATATATACACACACACACACATACATATATATATATATATATATATATACAATACATGCATACACATACACACACACACACACACACACACACACACACACACATATATATAATCCTGGAAGTAATAAAAAGCCACTGAACTTTATTGAGTAGTGGACTGACTTAGCCAGTCAGATCTGTGCTTTGGGAAAAAATCACTTTGGCCGTTGATTAGAAAATGAGTTGGAATAAGAAACAACTTAAGACAAAGTTATCAACCATAGAGTTATTGCAATAATCCTGGTATAAGGTTTCTAGTACTTATTTATTATGTAGTTAGATTTATCTAGTACTGAAAGAGGGCTATTAAGATCCCCCACTTGTATAGTTTTGCTGTCTATTTACTTTTGTAATTAATGAAATTTTTCCTCTAAGAATCTGAATGCTATACCACTTGTTGCAAATATGTTTAATATTGATATTACTTCATTGCCTATGGTAGCGTTTAGGAAGATGTAGTTTTCTTCCTTTTCTCTTTTAATTAGATCTATTTTTTGTTTTTGCTTTGTTTGAAATAAGGCTTACTATCACAGCTTTTATTTTTTTTTTTACTTCAGCTTAAGCATAATAAATTCTGTACCAACCATTTACCTTTACTTCGTGTGTTTATTTCTGCTTCAAATGTGTCTCTTGTAAACAACATATTGTAGGATTCTGGTTTTTAACCCACTTTGCTTTTCACTTCCATTTTATGGGAGAGTTCATCACATTCATATTCCACAGTTATGATCACTAATTGTATTTACCTCCATGCTATATTCCCCTTTGTTTGTACTTTTTTATATTCTTTCACCCTATTCCTCCTCAGCAGCATTTTGCTTCTGACCACTGCCTCCCTCAATCTGCTCTCCCTTTTATCAGCCACCCTCTCTTTTCTTTCCTCTTTCCTCCCTTTCTTCTACCCTCCTTCGTTCCCCATTTTCCCCTTACAGTATTAGGTCCCTAAAGGGTAAGCTAAATTTCTTTATCCAAATGACTATATGTTATTCCCTCTTTGAGCCAAATCCAATAAGAGTAAGGTTGAAAAAATCCTTGCGACTCCCTTCTTCCCCTCTATTGTAATATGTTTTTGCACTTTTTCATGTGATGTAATTTACCCCATTCTACCTCCCAATATACTCCTTTTTAATCCCTTAATTTTCTTTATATCATCACATGAAAGTCAATTTATACTTATAGCCTCTATTTATACTCCTATCTGTACAAATAAAGATACAGTTCTGGAATACGGTTTCTAGACTATTATTATTATTATTATTAATTATTTGATAATGGCTTTCAGGTAATGCAAAAATTATTAAATTATCTCTCCTGGATCTATTATCTTCCTGTGTAGGGATGTAACATTTGTTTCCTGTTTGCCTCTTTATATTTCTCTTGAATCTTGTATTGGAAGATCAAATTTTCTGTTCTCTTCTGGACTTTTTTTCAGGAAACCTTGGAATCCCCCTATTTCCTTGAATGTCCATCTTTTTCCCCTGAAAGGGAATGTTCAGTTTTGGTGGGTAATTGATTGTTGGTTGGAATCCAAGCTCCTTTGCCTTCTGGAATATCATATTCCAAGCCTTCTGATTCTTTAATATTGAAGTTACCAGGTCTTGTGTAATTCTGACTGTGGATCCATAATATTTAAATTGTTTCATTCTGGCTGCTTGCACTATTTTTTCCTTCACCTGATCATTCAGGAATTTTGCTATAATGTTCCTTGGAGTTTTCCTTATAATGTGTCTTTAAGAAGGTGATTGGTGGATTCTTTCAATGACTATTTTCTCCTCTGATTCTACACCATTAGTGCAATTCTTCTTGATAATTTCCTGGAATATGGTTTCTAGACTATTATTATTATTAATTATATCATAATGGCTTTCAGGTAATGCAAAAATTATTACATTATCTCTCCTGGATCTATTTTCCATGTCACTTTTCTTTCTGATGAGGTATTTCACATTTTCTTCTATTTTTTTTCTTTGATTCTGTTTGACTGATTTTTGTTGTCTCATGGAGTCATTCGCTTCCATCTGCGCAATTCTAATTTTTAGGCATTATTTTCTTAAGTAACCTTTTTTTGTTTTGTTTTGTTTTGTTTTGTATTTGTGGGGCAATGGGGGTTAAGTGACTTGTCCAGGATCACAAAACTAGGGTCAAGTGTTTGAGTCCAGATTTTAACTCAGGTCCTCCTGAATCCAGGGCCAGTGCTTTATGCACTGTGCTACCAAGCTACCCTGCTTTTTATTTTTTGAATCTTTTTTGAACTCTTCCAAGAAGGTATTTATCCATTACATCACCTAGCTGCCCCCTCTTCAGTAAGCTTTTGCAACTCCTTTTCCACTTGGCACATTGGAATTTTGTTCGTTTGTTTGTTTGCCAATTGGATTTTTTAAGGAAATGTTTTCTTCAGTACATTTTTGTTCTTCCTTTTCCAAGCTGTTGACTCTTTTTTATTTAATTTCTTGCATAACTTTCATTTATTTTCCCATTTTTTCTTCTACCTATCTAATTTGATTATTATTTTTTTTTGCTGGGCAATGAGGGTTAGGTGACTTGCCCAGGGTCACACAGTTCAGAAATGTCAAGTGTCTGAGGCCAGATTTTAACTCCAGTCCTCCTGAATCCAGGGCCAGTGCTTTATCCACTGTGCTACCAAGCTAGGATTAGAGTTTTTGAACTCTTCCAAGAAGGTATTTTGGTCTTAATACCAATTCATCTTCCCCCTTGAATCTTCACACCTACGTATTTTGACAGTATTTTCCTCATTTGAGTTTGTGTTTTGGTCGTCCTTGTCACCATAGAAGCTGTCAATGGTAAGGGTCCTTTTCTGTTTCTTACTCATATTGTAGACTATTTTTAAATTTATAAAGTTGAGGTCTACTCCTTGGGCTCAAGGGCCATTGTTGCAAGCTTCTTGTGCTGGGGGATAAGGGACAGGTCACTAGCTTCTGCTCTCACACCTCTGTACCTTGTGGATTCCTCACCACATTAGGCTTACTCACTGTATTGTGATGGCTTGCCCTAGTCACACCTGTCCTATGGATGGTTCTCTAGCTGGTAGGTTGCCCCCTCAGCCAGGGCTGATAGGTTTCACAACTGGTCTTCTGTGCCAACAGCCTACTGAGTCAGCACCAAGGGGCCTTAGCTGTTCATCTATGCTGTAGCCAAGAGTCTCTTGTTGACTTGTCGAGATCCCCTCCATGATGTGCTGAGTTGTGCTGCACTCCCCTTTTCACCCAAGTAAGACAGACCTTTCCTGAAGTCTTTTAAATTATCTCAAATTGGAAGATTGTGTTTCTCTCTTTTTTTTCTCTCTGAGATTCTATAGCTCCAGAATACATTTAGAGACTGGATTTAATGTTGTTTTTATGGGAAACTTGGGAGAGCTCAGGCAACTTCCTGGCTTCCCTCCTCCATCTGGGCTCTGCCTCCAGGTTTTGAGAACTTATACCAGGAACATTACTATGTGAATAGAAATAATAGGATACACATAGGGAATGTAGTGAAGGTACAGTTGACAGACTTTGGTTATAGATTGCCTATGGAATTTGGGAGAGAGTGTGGAGATAAGGATAATACCTAGGTTATAAGCCTATATAGATGAAGGCTTGGTAGAATCCTTGATAGAAAATATGAAGTTGGTAAGATGGGAGAGGTTGGGCAAAAATATGTATTATTTTGAAATGCTGAGTTTGAGTTTTCTATGGGACTTCTAGTTCAAGGTGTTTAAAGAGGCAGTTGGTGATGCAAGACTTGATTTCACAATGTAGATAAAGGATATATGTACATATACTCCACCTACCTACATATACACATATGTGTGTATACATGGATATATACATGCATACATATGCACACATACATGTGTGTATATGTATGTGCATATGAATCATCTGCATGGAGATCATATCTGAACACATTGTAGTTTATGAGATCACCATGAAATAGGGTAAGAAAAGGAAATGGTAAAAGATAGAGTTTTAGGGAATACTCATGGTTAGTGGGTGTGACAAGCAACTTACTAAAAGAAGCTGTCAAATTGGTAGGAAGAAAACCAAAGGGAACAGTGTCTTGAAAACCTGAAGAGCATAGACTAGCCACTAGCAGAAGGTGATCAAGGTCTGCAGGCTGCACAGAGGCTAATAAGAATGAATAATGGTAAAATGCATTAAGTTTATAAATTTAAAAACAAATGATTGATGGCCTTGACAAAAAAATTTTCACTTGAATGATAAGGTTGGAAACCAGATTGTGAGTGGTTTATAAGAGTGAGAGTAAATGAATTCAAATCTCTGAACACAGATGGATTTTTAATGGCTTTGAGAATAAAAGAGAAAAAGCATGGTATCTAGTGAAGATGAGGATTTTTGTAATGTTTTATTTTGAGTATGGAAGAAATATGGGGATTTTTATTGTCAGTAGAAAAAAAAAGCAAGTGGTTATAGAATGAGTGAAGATTGGACACAATGGGGATGATAGAGAGAAAAATGTTCTGGAAAAGACAGAAAGAAATTATATAATGTGTACATACAGAGGAATTTGTCTTGACAAGTAGAAGGGCCACTAATTCATGAAAGATGGATGAAAGGGGATTTGGTTGAGGAAGACATCTGAGTTATGTGACATGAGTAGGAGGGAAGAAGAAGTCCTTATTAAATGGTGTCATTTTTTTTTCTCAGTGAAGCATGAAGTAAAAAGAAAGTCCTTAAAGAGATAGGGTAGACAATGGTCTTTGATTAGTGGAAAAGTTTTGGAATGGCTATTGTGCTGATTGGGCAAGTGAATTGGTTAGACATGTTTAAAACGATTCCCTTGTTGCAATGAGGTCCCACTTGAGATTATATATCACAGTCAGCATATTTTAGTCACTTTCTCCAGATCTCTTCAGCAACACACAATTAGGAATGATGGCAATAGATAATGAAATTAACCCAAGTTTTGATTTTGTAAGACATGATAGAACAAAAGGGTGAGCAATTGAAGAGTTTAACTGGTCCACTAAGTGTTCAAGATAGGAAAAGGAGGATACAGCAGCCAATTTATGCTTAATAACCAGGCAATCAACTGAAGGATAGATAAAATTGAGATCAAATTAAGGATAAGGAAAAGCACTAGGTGTCTGGTGCCATAAGCAACATAGAAAGATGAGTGGATATGCTATAATCAGATAAAAGAACTTCTGAGTTCATGAATCTGGAAGGTAGAATACCTGTGGGTTTGTTTAGCTGAGATGGAGTGGAGAAATAAGTCATGGCAATTGAGTAGATTTAGGAAGTGAGATGTTAGAATGTTTGAAGGAATATGTATGGTGAAGTCTTCTAATGTGAGGACAAGAGATTGGGAGGAGAGAAACACTATGAGTCAGGCATTGAGCTCATTGAGGAAAGAAGAACATGCTGGGGGATCCTGGATAAATGTTGACCACCAGCATCTGAATTGGGTGAAAAATTTGAAAGGTGTGAGCCTCAAAGAATGCTAGTTTTCTAAGGAATCATAATAAAGGGAAAGTATTGAAGTGGCAATAAGAAGCAAGTAGTCTAACTCCTCCACCTCAATGAGTAAATGTATGATTGAAAGTATAATCAGAAGGGCAGCTAGGTGGTGCAGTGGATAGAGCACCGGCCCTGGATTCAGGAGTACCTGAGTACAAATCTGGCCTCAGACACTTAACACTTACTAGCTGTGTGACCCAGGGCAAGTCACTTAACCCCAATTGCCTCACGAAAAAAAAAAAAAAAGAAAGAAAGAAAGTATAATCAGTACTACAAAAAGTAGCCATAGGTACAGTGTCATCAAGAGCAAGGCAGTTCTCAGTGAGTGCCAGAAGAGAAAAGAGTGAAAAAGGAAAATATTTAAGATAAAAGCAAGCTTGTTAGCTATTCATAAGGCATTCCAGAAAGCACAAAGAAAAGAGGGAATCCCACAATGGGCAATGTGGTTGGAATGAGGGTGTTCAAGTGAGAGAACTGAACAATAGGGAGTAGTTTTGTACTTTAGTAGCTGTTAGTTCAAGATAACAGTTGAGAGAGACTCTCAGGTGGTGGGAGTATGGTCACCATTGAAGAATCAGTCTAAGCAGAGTATCATTGACTGGAGAATATTCTGGAGCTAGGTAGGTGATAGAACTGTTCAACAACCTTTTTGAAATCTGTTATTATTGGGACTGTTATGTCTTATAAGACCCAATTCTCATTTAAAAAAAAAAAAGAGTAGCCAAAGGTATGAAGAAGTAGAATTTCAAGAACCAGAAGTTTTAAGATGGACTAGGTATGAAAAAGGCATCCATAACAAAGAAGTAAGAGTCAGTTAGGCTAGATGGGGCTGACACAGGGCTCCCTGAAGAGGAACTAGAGAAAAGAGACAGAAAACTGGTTAGTTCAGATCCAGGGCTGTCACAAGACACTCTGGGAAGTCACTGGGTGAAGGGAAAAGTCAGAATCTGAGTACTCTGAACAAAAAGCCTATCCTGTTTCCTCCAGTGCAAAGTACTCTATTAAAAAAAAAAACACACAACAAAAAAACAACAACAACAAAAAAACTTAGGAGTTCTTAACCTGAAGACCCTAAACTTGACTTTAAAATATTTTGGATACTGTATTTCAATATAATCATTTTTTTAATCCCATATATATTTAGTTTATGCACTAAAAATATTATTATGAAGAATCATAGGCTCTATCAAATTGCCACGAGGGTGTATTACACACACACACACACACACACACACACACACACACACACACACACGCACACACACACACACAGGCACACATGCATGCACTCACATAAATCTTAAGAAACCATGATTTGTCTAAATCTCTTCTCTGAATCTTTAAGAAGATTAGAATTTTGTTAAGGATGGTGGTCAAGGTAGTGGTGGTGTTTTGACTTGCTATAAGAGAGGCTGAAGATGGTTGGTTCACTTGAATTTAGCTATTCTGAGGTTCAGGAGGTCTAAAGCTAATAAGGTGTCCACTAAAATGTAACTCCAATAGAGTGAGCTCCTGGTAGTGTGTTTCTGGGTAATGAGGGAGGTGGGGGCATCAGTCTTCCTAAGGAGAGGCAAACTAGCCCAGGTCAACTGGGTAAACCATCAGTGGAAAATAGCAGTGAGCCTAAGCCATTGAATAGGGATACCCAATCTGGAAGACAAAGATACAAAAACTTGGTAAGACCTTCACAGGTTTGAGGAACTGGGGGTCACCTGGACACCATAATTCTGTATTTAAGTAGGGCTTTAATGTTATTATAGATATATAAATATGAGAGACAGAGACAGACAGACAGACACACACACACACACAGAAAAAAAAGAGAGAGAGAGAGATCTGTAGTGTGTGACTTTGCAATATGCCCTTAAAATGATTCCTCATTTGGATTCACCATCTCCCTCCTACATGTCAGTTTTAAAAGTAATGAGAACAAACATTTGGTGTAGGGGATGATCAGATGAGTAATTCAGTTACCATTGCATAAATGCTCTTACTGAGCAGAAAGATAACATTTCCCATGTGTCAATAAATATCAATGATGGGCTTTATTAAAGTCATCCACATTGACTTTATGAATTCCAGTACAGTTTATGGGTTCACTAGTTTAGAAGAACTGGGTTATAATGTAGTCAGTGTAGAACATCACACATGTCTGTTGTACCCTATCTTACTAGTTCTGTGCTACTGAGAGAACCATTTCATCATTCTAAGCCCCTTAGTTGCTCATTTGTAAAATGGGGATAACAATGGCACAAAGCTCTCATTATCATTATGGATGTCAATTGGTCTGAAGGATTTAAATAACTTTGCAAAGCTTCAAATTATATAAAACTGTTGGCTTTTTAAAAAAATTATTCTTGCATGGAGGTACATCACAGTCATGGGAAGAATGCTATAGTGCACGTTTATGATCATATGATAGAAGGATACACTGTGGTTTATCAGAGTCCTGTATTTGGAATCAGAAATCCCTGGGATTGAATCCCAATGCAAACACATAAGAAATAGCTGGTTCTATCTAGGAAAGTACCAACTTCTCTGAGATTCAGTTTCCTTACTGAAAACTAGGCAGTTTAACTCAGTAGCTTTTAAGGTCCTTTCCAATTTTAAATCAGAAAACTGATCATATCCCACCTCAGACACACAATACATATGTGTTATTTTGAACAATTAGCTAATCTCTCAGAATCTCAGTTTCCTCATCTGGAAAATGGTGTCACTAATAGGATTTACCACTGACTGTCTCCAATAGCTGAAAAAATTTCCCTCATTATCTGTACCTCCTGGTTTCTTTGACTACTATCAAGTGCTCACTAAAACAGCACCTTTCAAAAGATGTCTTTTACATAGTTTGTTAATGCATAGTTTTTGATATGTTGTATCCCCATTAGAATGTGAGCTTTTGAGGGCAAAAAACTTTTTTTCTCTTTATTCGTACTCCCAGATCTCATAGCAATCCTTTAATAAATGCTTGTTAACCACCTTGAAAGATTGTTAAGAGGATCAAATGTGATAATATGGATAAAGTGTTTTGCAAACTTTAAACTGTCATATACTAGTGTGGAAATATGTTTAATGAGTGTAAATGTACAACCTATATCAGATTGCTTGCTGGTTTCAGAAGGGGGGGAGTGAAGAGAGAGAGAGTGAGAGAGCGAGAGAGCGAGAGCGAGAGAAAGAGAGGGAGTGATGGAACTCAACATCTTACAAAAATGAATGTTGAAAACTATCTTTATATGTAATTGGAAAAATACCATTAAAAAAAGCTGTCATATAGATATTAGCTATTGCATTAAGAGTATATATTTTAAAATAATTCTGATAGTGAACTGTCTCTCTCTGTGTTTCTGTGTCTCCGTGTCTGTCTCTGTCTCTCCATCTCTGTCTGTCTCTCTCTATCTTTTTCTGTCTGTCCCTGTCTCTCTCTGTCTCTGTTTCCCTGACTCTCCTTGTTTCTTTCTGTCTCTCTCTGTCTCTCTGTCTCTCTGCCTCTCTCTCTGTCTCTCCCTCTCTCTGTGTGTCTGTGTGTGTCCTGAATATTTGTTTACTGCTTTTTAAGTCTGATCTTATTTTACATGCAAGTATCAGCTATTCAAAGTCAAGAAGATTCTCCCCCCACCCCCCCCCCCCGCAAAAAATAATCACATGGCATTCTTTCAGCATTTATCTCTAAAAGGTTTCTTTCCAGCAAATTATGGTATATTAAGGTTTCTTTTCAACTTAATCAAAGTGTTGCACAGGAAGCTCTTCCTCTGTGTGAACAGCTTTCCACACTCTCTGTAAGAGCCGAGGTCTCTAATTTTCTAGCTGGCCTGGTCCTGCTAAGCCCACACTCTGCCCAGTGTGTGGCTTCTCACTCCCTACAGTTCCTAGTGACAACAGGAAGTTTGAGGATGAAGCTTCAGAGCCAGCCCTGACGGCAGGGACTTTAAAACTCTTGCCTTCTTTCCTTGTTTCCAAATAAGGAGCTAAATCCAATTGACACACACTGAGGTAAACAGGCAGTGACATATTTGTAGACAAATTGTCATACTGTAGATTATTCACAAAACAAATTGTTTTTGATTTGTACTCATAGATTGAAAAAAAACTCTGCCAGCACCAACAGCTGCTCCTTTTTTGAGGGAATAAAACATTTAATGGAAAAGTTAATTTAAATATAATATTCTATTCTTGCTAAATTCCTTAGGGGGTGCATTTAACACAATACAGAGTTAAAAAGAAGATAAATGTTTCAAGTCTATCTTGGCATCAGATGAACTCCACACATATTAAATCTAATTATAAAATATGAAATATTTCCAAAGATGAATAATACTTATCTTTCCATATATGTTTATCTCTAGACTTGTTTTTCTTATATAAAATATTTTCTACTTTTTCTTTACAGAAAATTAGGCTTTGAGTTGCTAAAAAATAGTTAAGAACAATCCTGTAGTGAGTTTTTTAATCTTATAATGTTTTTTTTGATGTGGGGACACATTAAAGTATGTAGTGAAAAGAATGAGACCTATAGACCTGCTAAGCAGAGGGTTCTATACATTCATAGCTAGGGCTATGGACAGCAGCAGCCAGAGGCAGAGTTATAAAATCAGTAAAAATTGTCTGTGGCTTCCTCTTCTAGTGTTAACAACCCCTTTTAAGCCACCCTGCCCCTCCTTTCTGACCTTGCCTTAAGGGCAAGGGAAGAGAGTCATCTGATGATGGAGTAGAAAACCAAAAGAGTTTTTAACACCTAGGATCAATGCACCAAATCTTCTACAGTAAGATGACATTTAAAAGACACAAATGTAAAATTGTGTATTCCAGTTTTATAAACCAATTGTGTAAATGGGAAAAGAAAGGCATTGTTAGGAAATGACTTCATACAAAAAAAAAAGGAATCTTAATCTCAAATTTTAATGAATGCCAGATAAAAGAATGACACTAAGACCTAAAGACACACATGTGTGTGTGTATACATACACATGCATGCATGCATGTATACACATAGGCATCTATAGGTATACACACATAGATATAGATGTATGTACATATATGGATATATGTGTATGTATATGAATACATATATACATGTACATATGTATGAATATAGATATTTGTGTATATATGTGTGTGTGTGTGTGTGTATGTATATGTATACACATACTCACACACTGATATATAGAGGTTATAGGGCAAGGTGGTTTGTAGTTCCAATATAGTGAGCCCTGGTCAGATAATACCTAGGATATTATATTTAGTGTAATTTGGGGGGGGGTGGCTATGGAGGTTAAGTGGCTTCCCCAGGGTCACACAGCTAGTAAGTGTTAAGTGTCTGAGGCTGGGTTGCTGGGTTTGAACTCAGGTACTCCTGAATCCAGGGCCGGTGCTTTATCCACTATGCCACCTAGCTGCCCCCCCTTTAGTGTCATTTTTATAAAAGACGTTCAGAGACATTTATATAACAATTTAAAATCTTGTGGTAAAAAAATATGAAAGGTTTTTTTAACAGTCGGTTAGGATAACTGAAAGACGCAAGTTTTTCAAGGACCACCCTTTTGGGGAGGAGACGAACAGTCCGCCTGCTGCGCACATCAGACTGCCTGTGGGCACTCGACTTCCGGGGTGGAGAGAACGGAAGTGGGGCTTTTTCCTGCTCGGGTGGTCT
Source organism: Dromiciops gliroides (assembly GCF_019393635.1). NCBI lineage: Eukaryota > Metazoa > Chordata > Mammalia > Microbiotheria > Microbiotheriidae > Dromiciops > Dromiciops gliroides. The sequence continues at coordinate 320,508,127 of NC_057864.1, read as the reverse complement.
CCTGACGGTGCGGCACAGACGGTCTCTCTCCAAAGGTGGCTTTTCGGTTTGGTGAGTTTTTATAAGGAATATAGACTAAGCTTAGACATAAGATGATTTGTATTGTGTTTCTACTTTCCTATCCTTCTAATCAACATCACCTTGTGACTACCATAACAATAAAAGGTCTATCTAGAAAACCAAAAGCTTCTTCCATTTACTAGTCTGGGAGATAAATTAAGGGAAAGGTTAAGTAGGGGAGATTTATGATCTAATATCCAATTTTAAATCTCACAATCTGTAATATTATTTAAGTAATTATCTCATTTCAATATCACAACAACACAATGTAGGCATTACATGTGTTTATATACTCCTTACAAAGAAAAGAAAACTGGAGCTCAAAAAGTTTAATAAATTTGCCCTACACCACAGATCATGTAAATGTCAGAGTAGCAGGATTTGAAACTAGTTTGTGTTTCAATCACTTTATGTAGTAGGATGCAAATTAACAGCTAGAATAGAACCCAGATACTACTAGAATAGTGAAGGTACTGAAAATTTTAACAAATCAAAATCAACTGAATTGACTGTGTTTAGCCTGAAGATGAGAAAATTTAGGTAAGTCTTGATGTCTTTCTTTAAATATTTGAAGTGATATGATGTGGAACAGAAATTCTACTTGTCCTGTTTGGGTAATGAGGGAACAAAGTGTGTGGATTTCATGGGAACACATTTATGCTTGATATGAGAAAAGATTTTCTAACAAACAGAGGAACAAGTAATGGATACAATGTTAGATTTTATATTCTTGGGCTCAAAGTTCACTGTAGTTGGTAACTTAAGCCATTAAATTAAAAGACACTTGCTCCTTTCAAGGAAAGCTATGGCAAATCTGGAAAATATGCTAAAAACAGTGACATCACCTTACTAAGAAAGGTCTATATAGTTAAAACTATGGTTTTTCCAGTAGCATGACTGTGAGAGTTGGACTATAAGGAAAGCTTAGTGCTACAGAATCAAGATTTGCACATTGTGATGCTGAAGAAAATTTTTGGGAGTCCCTTGGACAATAATACTTAAAGAAATTAACTCGATGCTTAAAAAGTAATTTATACCATTCTTAGGAAGGACAGACACTGAAGCTTAAATGCTTTGGCCACATAATGATAAGATATAACACATTTGAAAAGACCCTAATACTGAGAAAGATTGAAGGCAAAAGAAGAAGGGATGAAATGCTTAGATATTGTCATGGAGGCAATGAATTTGTGAGTCTGGCTAGACTTGGAAAGATTTTGGAGGCTAGAAGTTCCTGGCATCCTATGTTCCATGATGTCACAAAGATCTGGACATAACTAAATGCCTGAACAACAAAAAAAGTGAGGAGTTTCCTACCCCTGTTCTCCAAGGGCAAGATAGATGAACACTCTCAGTTATAGTTTGGAAGCAACTTTTGCTTAGATATGGGTTATCACATATGACTTCTAACATTGCTTTTTTTTTGGGGGGGGCAATCATGATTAAATGACTTGCACAGGATTATACAGTAGTAAGTATCAAATGTCTAATGCCAGATTTGAACTCAGGTCCTCCTGAATCCAGGGTCAGTACTTTATCTACTGCACCACCTAGCTGCCACCCAACATTGCTTCTAAATCTGAAATTCTATAGTTCTAAAATTAGCCTTCAATACTCTTACCCCAATACCAATAGACAGACATTTTGAATATTCCATTGCCCTAGGTTTGTATTCCCTAGTGTTCCTTCCTCTGTCTCATTGCTACTACCCAGGTCTTAGCAAGTCTACAGCACATATATATCAAGCCTAATTGAAATTTAATTTTATACCTTATCTCCTCCTTTTCCATTTGGCCAATTTGCCTTTCAAGGTATTGACTTTTTTTTTTTCCATGACCCTCCTGCATCATTCTAATTTCTCTTTCTATTTTTTCTTCTACCTCTCTTACTTTTCCCTGTACCTCTCTTACTTTATCTTCAAAGTCCTTTTTGAGCACATCTGTGGCCAGAGACCAATTCAGATTTTTCTTGGAAGCATTGGATGTAGGAACTTTGACTTTGTTATTTTCTTCTGAGGGTGTATTTTGATCTACCTTGTCAACAAAGAACCTTTCAATGGTCTGCTGCTTTCTCTTCCTGCTCATCTTGCCACCCTATGTTTTGACTTTTAACTCCCTCTTACTGAAGATCTCTGCTTCCAGGATGCACTGTCCCAAGTTATAGGGGGTCCCAGGTGGTTCAATTTAATGAGTGGCTCATTCTCAGTCACCCTGGCCTGTAAACAACCATGGGACTGCTTGCTCTTTAATCTGGAGGCTGAAATCTGATTGAAATCTGATTCTCTATGTTTGGAAACTTAGTGTGCCTGTGACCCTCCCTCACTGGGCTCCTCCCACTCGAATCTGCTTACTCATTCAGAATATGGGCACCCTGCCTTAGGTCCAGCAGAGACCACAGTTATTTTCCCCTGGCCAACTGTTGGACCCCCTCTCTGGTCCGTGAGCTGAGTTTCAGAGGTAGTAGCTGATGCTGATGGCTCTGAGGCTCTTGAGGCACAGCCTGCCTGGGGCTGGATCTGTGCTGCTCCCTTTGTTCCTCTCTCAGCCCAGTTTCATAGACCATCCCTGGTGCCCTTTTAACAAGTCTTATCCTGGAAATGGTCTCCCTCTGTTCTTTTGTGGGTTTTGCTGATCCAAGGACTCTCTTATGGCATTTTTGAAGGTATGTGGACAGTTTGTGATGGGAACTCCAAAAGGCATAGACTTTCTTCCACCATCTTGGATCCACCCCTCTCTAACTATACTTTTGTATATTTATCTTGGTTATAAGGTCATTTTTTTTTCCAAGGCAATGAGGGTTAAATGATTGCCCAGGGTCACACAGCTACTAAGTGTCAAATACCTGAAGCCAGATTTGAACTCAGGTTCTCCTGAATCCAGGACCGGTGCTTTATCAATTGTGCCACCTAGCTGCCCCCTACAAGTTCATTTTAAAATCCTTTTTGTTTAAACTTAGGAATTAGGTATATAAATAATAGCAACATGTATGAGTTAGGAAAAACCTAAACTGATTCTCTACCATAAGTCATATTTGGCAATGGTCAGTAAAAATCTCACAAAGTAGTCTTGAAAAAAGTCTTTGTAAATCTGATTACTTTAAAAATTAAAGCTACTATAATTAATATAATCATATTATTAATATCTAATTCCTTACATACTTCTCTGCTTTTATTTTTTCAATGGATGTTTTACCATTTTTGCTTAATTCCTTTCTGTTGTTTAATGGATTTTTGACCGAATACTTTAATTTGTCCACACCCATCATTGTCTATAATTTATAATATGCAACATTTGCTATGCTGTATCATTTATGACTTTTAAACATTAAGGACATATTGTGCATGGATTTTTTTTGTTGTAATGTCTTATGACTTATGTTAATCAATTAGCATCAGTGATTTTATTTTTTTCTTCAAGGGAGATGAGAGGACTCTCAAAAATGGAATTTTAAGGATACAAAGGAGACTTGTTTCAATAAAGAAGCAAAATCAAAGGAAAAGACTGAAGAGATGATGGAGATGCAAAGAAAAGTCAACAACTAAGAGATTAGCAGAAGATGGACACAAGGACAGGTAAGAGAGAACAAATACAAGAATGTGGCACAAAATTAAAAATGAACAAGAACAAGAATAGCAAGAACAGGAACAAAAACAAAAAGAAGAACAAGGAAAGAAAGAGGAATAAAGTAAAGCATCAAGACTGTTAAAGTTAAAATGAGCTAAGCCTGGAATGGAAAATCAAGGACCTAAAAAGGCTGGTTCTTGTTGTGGTGGTTATTTCTTAGAATGAGGAAAAGAGAATAATCAAATAATTGATGACTGTTTCTTGGGATGGCCAGGAAGATGATTATTAATAGTAATAGCTCATATTTATATAGCACTTTAAGTTTTACAAAGTATTTTCCATATATTTTAGGGAGCTGATAGTATAATCACAACAACCCTCTATGGTAGATGCTATTATTACCCTGTGTTTTTTTACAGATAACTAAATTTAGGCTAAGAGAGGAAGTTAAGTGATATCCCCAGGGTCATGCAACTAAGACATTTGTGAGACAGGATAAGACAAGGAAGGCAGAGCTATTCAACTTTTGCTTTTGTTTCTGGCAAGGAAATTTATATTTTCTCTGACTTAATGACCTAACAAATATGAGTAACAATGAGTTGATATCCAAAAAATAGAAGTAAGAAAATGTTCATTTGTGCAATGATCAACTATGATAGACTTAGCTCTTCTTAGCAATACAATGATCCAAGACAATTTTAAAATGCTCATGATGGAAAATGTTATTCACATTCTGAAAAAGAACTATGGATTCTTTATTAAGATTGAAACATGCTATTTTCACTTTATGTATGGCTTTTCCTTCTTGTTCTGTTTCGTCTTTCAAAACATGATAAATGTGAAAATGTTTAACATGATTGCACGTGTATAACCTAGCCATCATGGAGAGGGGAGATGGATGGGAGGGAGGGAGAAAGAAAAATTTGGAACACAAAATATTATAAAAAATGAATGTTGAAAATTATATCTACATGTAATTAAATATTTACAAAAAAGAAAATGTTCAAATAGTACCTGTCACAGATGAGTTTAAGACAGCTGCTCCAGATGCCAGATGAAGTAAATCCTTAAGAATTGGATAACTGATATGATTACTGAGCCACTTTCAGTCATGTCTGAAAAATTCCATAGAATGGAGAGAGAAGGCATGGCAGGAAAGGTAAATACTGTATTCATTTTCAAAATAAATGAAGAAAATAAAATCTGCAAAGCATGGGCCAATGAACTTAACTTTGATTTCTAGGAAAATTCAATGGATCATTAACCGAATGGTTAATAAAGAGTTGGAAATTGGAGATGTGGTTACAAAGACTTTGGCTTAGGCTTCAGGGAGTGAAAATCTTATGCTTGATTAACCCAAGTTCCTTTTTTTGATAAGGTTACTTGGTAGATCAGGGGAATGATCTTTATGTAATTGCCCAGAGTTTAGGAAAGAATTTCATGAAATTCTATTCTTGTAGAAAAGATGTAGCTATGCTTGTTATATAATACATTTATATGGGCACAGATGTGTTTACATGTCCAGACTCAAAGAGTAGTTGCTGAAGGATTCAGCTTCAAATTTTCAGGAATACTCGAGTGTGATGATGCCCTTGGGATCCGTTTTTGCCCCTGTGTTGATTAACATTTTTTTTCAATGACTTAAATAAAGGGTTAAATGGTCCCTGCAGTTGCAGATGACACAAGGTTTGGGGGTAATGATGACATACTAAAAAATAGTCAATATGTTGCCTCTTTATAGGTGAGGACTTTGTAATTCATCTAATAAGATAGAATCCAATAAAATAAATTTAGGCTTAATATTAAAAAAAAAAAAACCTCCAAATTATTATACCCTTCCCAAAGTGGATTAGGCAATCTTGGTAAATAGTGAGTTCTCCCTTATTGTAGGTCTTAAAGGAAAGGTTATGACCACTTGCTATTCATAATATAGTGCAAAATACTTTCCAGATTTGGATCATATGGTTACCAGCATCCCTTAAAACTTTAAATTTTGTGATTCTGCCATTCCTGGGTCAATCAGTTCTGGCTTGAGGACACACATCATTGAGATAAATATTAATCTCAGTACAGATGACTTGCTTTTTCTTTGAGTTCAAATGTTTCATTTCACAATAGACCAAGCTAAGAGCCAGTGAAAGTGTTTTGAGTGGTTCCTGAGTATATAGAATGTTTTGTAGTACATTTTTTAAAATATGAAGTTAAAAATTAAGATATCCAATTTCATATCCTCATCAAGGGGCAATGAAAGCAATTGCATATTTGGAAACTCTCAACTATCACAAACAGAGAAAAACCTTTAATGAAAATGATATGGAAATTGAAATATATAATTTATACATTTAAAATTGCCCATATGTAAAAACTACTTGTATGTTGTCTTTATAAATTAAGTTTCCCTACTCAATCTATAGTATTCCAGTCATTATACTATATTAGTTGATCCTTTTTTGTTTTGTTTTGCTGAGGCAATTGGTGTTAAGTGATTTGACTGGGGTCACAGAGCTAGTAAGTGTTAAGTGTCTGAGTTCGGATTTGAACTCAGGTCCTCCTGACTCCAGGGCCAGTGCTCTATCCACTGTGCTACCTAGCTGCCCCTAATTTGAAACTTTTTAATAGGTTCTCTGCTTTATTGTGTGTGTTATACACACTGAAAAAAGGCAACAGAACTAAAAGTAGGGCTGTGATGTTTAGGACTCAAGGATGGATAGTGAGACTCTATGATCCATAGAACAACCAAAATATATTGGGGAAAAGGTGATGGAACCATCACCAAGTTGTACTCAATTTGACTATTCTGTTATTTGTTTCCTCCAGCTTCTTTAAAGCTTCCAGAATGAGGAGGGTTATAGGAGGAAGGGAAATTTAAAAACAGTTACACATTAGTATATTGTGCATCAGTGGTCCTTCTCCTAGCTGCTTTGTAGCAGGTAATATGTCTGAAAGTCATATAGTACGATATTGCATTGATGGTAGTTTTGAAAATCAGTGGTGGAAAGAGCTGTCATGGATTAGAAAAAGTAGGATCCCTACTGATACCTTCTTTGACTTTGTTTTCCTGGGGTAAAATATTGAAAGCCATAAAGTAAAAATTACTTCATCTTTCAAATGAATGTGATACAAAGTCTTCCTTTCTAAGTGTAAAGCAGAACTATAATTAGGGTGGAGTAACTGGATTGTTTTCACATAATGTAGACTCTTAGAGGGTGCTGACAGCTGTAAAGAAAAAAAAGAGAATAGCACCTAGTTGGAATGAAAAAAAAATAGTGAATTTAGGAAGGAACTAATCATATGTTCTTCTTCTTCCATGCCTTGCACTGGCAATGTATTAAGACATGACCTGGAAAATGAAATGAAAATTAATTCTGAAACTATGAGTTATAGCATTAACATGAAGTTTCCACCATTTATTTTCTCACTTTTTTCTGTGGGTCATCCAAAAAAATAGAAAACAAGAAGTCTTTTGAGGGAAAGATTCAGCCTTGATATTTCCCTTGCTATTTTCATTTGACAAGGATTGTATATAATTTCCTCTCCATAACTTTTCTAAGTAGCTTGAGTTTGTCTAGTACTTTGACAACAAAATTCACTTATTAACATAAAACCACATGAACACTTAAAAAAATCACATATGTGGGATCCTGATACCTTCAGAAGAAATCTACTGTGCAAGTCCAATAAAATAATGTCAAAAGCATTTTCTGTTATTTTAAACTCTCATATCACTGACAATCAGTGCCAACATTTACAACTGTCAATGTTTTTCATAATCAAATATGTATATATTATTTCATATATTTTTATCTCTTTTAATTTATATTCATCATATAAAGAGTGATATTGATAGGATGAGAGATAGATGAGAGATACATAGATAGATAGAAATATGATAGATAGGCAGGGAGAAGTAATGGAGAGTGATATAAAAAAGGAAAGAGGGAGGACAGAAAGATAGAGGAACAGAAGATTTCCTTCTTCTTTTATTAAATATTTTATTATTTTCCAGTTACATATAAGGATAGTTTTCAACATTTGTTTTCACAGGATTTTTAGTTCCAAATTTTTCTCCCAACCTTTTTATCCTTCGCCCTACCCAATACGGAAAGCAATATGATATAGGTTGTATATGTACAATAATATTAAACATATTTCTACATAAGTCATCTTGTGAAAGAAGAATCAGAACACAAGAGAAAAAACTCAAAAAAAAGAAGGAAAAAAACCAGTCTAAAAGTAGAAACAGTATGGTTCAATCTGTATTCATAATTCACAGTTATTATTTCTGGATCTTGAGAACATTTTATATCATGAGTTCTTTGAAACTGTTTTGGATCATTGCACTGCAAAGAAGAGCCAAGTCTGTCACCATTGTTCATCACACAATGTTGCTGTTACTGTGTACAATGTTCTCCGGGCTCTGCTCCTCTCCGTCAGCAAGAGTGCATGTAAGTCCTCCCAGGTTTCTCTGAACTCCTCCTGCTCATCCTTTCTTACAGCATAATAGTATTCCATTATATTCATATACCACAACTTGTTTATCCATTCTCCTATTGATGGGCATTCCCTTGATTTTCAATTCTTTGCCACCACAAAGAGAGCTTCTATGAAGATTTTTTGTACATGTCGGTCCTTTTTCCTCCACTATAATCTCTTTTGGATACAGTTCTAGCAGTGGTACCACTGTATCAAAGGGTACAAATAGTCCTGCAGCCCTTTGGGTATAGTTCCAAATTGCTCTCCAGAATAGTTGGATCAGATCACAGCTCCACCACCAAATGCATTAGTGTTACAATTTTTCCACACATTCTCCAACATTTATTATTTTACTTTTTTTGGTCATATTAGCCGACCTGATAGATGTGAGGTGGTACCTCAGAGATGTTTTAATATGCATTTCTCTGATCAATAGTGATTTAGAGCATTTTTTCATATGGCAATAGATATCTTTGACTTCTTCATCAGAAAACTTCCTGTTTATATTCTTTGACCATTTCTCAATTGGGGAATGACTTAAATTCTTATAAAATTTGCTTTAGTTCCCTCTACATTTTAGAAATGAGGCCATTATCAGAAATGCTGACTGTAAAATTGTTTCACAGCTTTCTGCCTCCCTTTTACTTTTGGCTCCATTGATTCTGTTTGTACCAGTTTTTCCAGCAGTTTTTGTCAAATACTGAATTCCTATCACAGAAACTGGAGTCTTTGGGTTAATCAAATACTAGATTATTGTAAGCATTTACTACTGTGTCTTCTGTGCATAACCTATTTCATTGATCCACCACTCTATTTCTTAGCTAGTACCAAATTCTTTTGATGACTGCTGCTTTATAGTATAGCTTCAAATTTGGTATGGCTAGCCCATCTTATTGTGCATTTTTTTATTAGTTCCCATGATACACTTTACAATATGTTTTTCCAGATGAATACTGTTATTATTTTTTCTAACTCTATAAAATAATTTTAGGTAGTTTGATTGGTATGGCACTGAATAAGTAAATTAATTTAGGTAGAATTGTCATTCTTATTATATTAGCTTGGCCTATCCATGAGCAATTGATATCTTTCCAATTACTTAGATCTGGTTTGATTTGTGTGAAATGTGTTTTGTATTTGTGGTCATAGATATCCTGGGTTTGCCTTGGCAAGTAGACTCCCAAATATTTTATATTGCCTACCATTATTTTAAACAGAATTTCTCTTTCTATCTCTTGCTTCTGAGCTTTGTTGGTCACGTATAGAAATGCTGATGATTTATGTGAGTTTATTTCATATCCTCCACCTTTGCTAAAGTTGTTAATTGTTTCAAGCAGTTTTTAGTTGATTGTTTAGGATTCTCTAAGTATACCATCATATACATATAATGCTTGCTGATGGTTTAGGTAGATACTGCTTATTATTTTATGGAAAACTCCATCTATATAATAATTCAGTTCCATACTAGTCAAACTACCTAAAACTTATTTTATAGATCTAGAAAAAATAACAAAATTCATCTGGAAAAACAAAAGATCAAGAATATCAAAGTAATAATGAAAAAAAAAATCCACAGGAAGGTGAGCTATCTGTACCAAATCAGAAGCTTTACTATAAAGCAGCATTCATCAAAATTACCTTGTACTGGCTAAGAAATAGAGTGGAGGATCAATGGAATAGGTTAGGCACAGGAGACACAGTAGTAAATTACTTTAGCAATCTACAGTTTTATAAACCCAAAGACTCTAGCTTCTGGGATAGGAATGCAGTATTTGACAAAAACTGCTGGGAAAACTGGAAGATAATATGGCAGAAACTAGGCATAGACCAATGCCTTATATCTTATACTAAAATAAGGTCAAAATGGGTACATGATTTTGTAAGGGCTAAAATTCTAGCTATACTGTCTAAAATATCTAATGAGTGGTTGCCAATAAATTATAAGCTTTAGCAAGAGTTAGACTTTTAAGCATTTATTAAGGAGAATAAGAATTTGGTAAAGAGAAAGAGAAAGGCCTAGATTCATCTATCTATTAAAGGGAGAGAGCATTCCTACCTCTGCTCTCCACCAGAGTCCTCCGGAAAGAGAGTGAGCCAGAGTGCCAGCCTCCCCCTTCTTCCTCCCAGAAGCAAACGTCACTTCCTGACACCAAAGACGCATTGTCCTGCCCTCAGAGGCCCTCTCCTCATGTTGGAGCTTTCCTACAGTAAGTATCAAACAGGTGGCATCATTCCAATCATTATAATTTAGACATAAAAGGTGATACCGTAGGTAAATTAGGAGAGGAAGGAATAGTTTAACTCTTAGTTCTTTGGAAAGGAGAACAGTTTATGACCAAACAAGAGATAGAGAATATTATGAAATGCAAAATGGATGATTTTAATTACATTAAATTAAAAAGCTTTTGTATAAACAGAAGTAATGCATCCTAAATTAGAAGGGAGACAGAAAACTGGGAAACAAATTTTATAGACAGTACTTCTGATAAAGGCCTCATTTCTAAAATATATAGGTAAGTATATAAAATTTATAAGAATCCAAGTCATTCACCAATTGGGAAATGCCAAAGGATATGGACAGGCAGTTTTCTGATGAAGAAATCAAAACTATCTATTTCCATATGAAAAAATGCTCTAAATTACTATTGATTAGAGAGATGCAAATTAAAACAACTCTGAGGTACCACCTGACACCTATCAGAACGGTTAATATAACAAAAAAGGAAAATAATACATGTTGGAGAAGCTGTGGAAAAATTGGAATTGTTGGTGGAGTTGTGAACTGATCTAACTATTCTGGAGAGAAGTTTGGAACTATGCCCAGTGTGTTATAAAGCTGAGTGTACCCTTTGACACAGCAAAAAGACCACTTTGGGGTCTTTTTCACAAAGAGATCATAAAAAAGGGAAAAGGACCCACATGTACAAAAATATTTATAGCTGCCCTTTTTTGTGGTGGCATTTAATTGGAAATTGAGGGGTTGCTCATCAATTGGGGAATGGCTGAATAAGTTGTGGTATATAAATGTAATGGTATACTATTATGCTGTAAGAAAAAATGTGCAGCTAGATTCCAGAGAAACCTGGAAGGACTTGCATGAATTGATGATGAGTGAGATAAGCAGAAGCAAGAGAACATTGTACATACTATCAACAACATTGTGTGTTGATCAATTGTGATAGACTTGATTCTTCTCAGCAGTACAATGATCCAACATAGTTCCAAAGGACTCATGATGGAAAATGTTCTCCAAATCCAGAAAAAAAAGGACTGTTGAATCTGGATACAGATTGAACCATATTATTTCTATTATGTTTATTGTTGTTTTTCTTTTTTGATGTTTTTCCTTTTTGCTCTAATTCTTCTCTCATTATATTACTAATGAAGAAATATGTTTAACGTGATTGTACATGTATAACCTATATCAGATTACTTGCTGTTGTAACAATTAGAATGATGCCACCTGCTGGAGACTTACTCCAGGACACTCTGCCATGAGGAGAAGGCATCTGAAGGCAAGATATGTGGTTCTTTGGCATCAGGAAGTGATGTTTGCTTGTGGGAGGAATAGGAGGCGAGGCTGGAGCTCTCACTTTTTTTCATCAGTACTCTGGTAGAGAGTGGAGCTAGGATTGCTCTGGCCCTTTAATAGACAGACGAATCTAGGCCTTTCTCTCTCTCTTTACCAAATTCTTATTCTCCTTAATAAATGCTTAAAAGTCTAACTCTTGCTAAAGCTTATAATTTATTGGCAACCACTCATTAGAAATTTTATACAGACTAGCTAGAATTTTAACCGCATAGACTGTCTTGGGGAGGGAAAGAGGGAGGGGAAGAAGGGAGAAAAAATTGAAAGTAGAAATACTATAAAAGCAAATGCAGAAAAATTTGAAACTAGAAATATTATAAGAACAAATGTTGAAAATTATCTCTATATCTAACTGGAAAATAACAAAATATTTATATGGAGAAAAAAAGCTCTTTCTTCTATGACTCTTTAATGTGAAAAAAAAAAAAACAGAAACCTTCATTTTACCTCTCCAGTTCTTCATTTTTGTAGATCATCTCAACACTCTTACACTCATTCCCTTTGTCTAACTGCCCTAATAATGATAATATTAGCAGTTTCAAATATCTTGCCATTTAGGACTATAGAAAATTTAACCTCATTGAATCCCTTATTATTTCTTTGTCATGTTTACTTTTCTATGCTTGTATTTAGTCTTGTATCTGAAATTCAGATTTTCTATTCAGTTCTGGTCTTTTCATCCAGAATTCTTGAAACCCCTCTATGTCATTAAAAATCCATGTTTTCAACTGAAGTATTATTACATTCCATTTTGCTGGATAGGTAATTTTCAATTGAAATTCCAAGTCCTTTGACTTCTATAATATCCAAGCTCTTCACTCTATTAATGTGTAAACTCTTAAATTTTGAGTGATCCTTGCTCTTCTTTCACAATATTTGGATTGTCCTACCTTTACCAGTTCATACGCTGGCTACATAGAATTTTTTCTACTTAATTTGGCAGCTCTGTAATTTGACTGTAAAATAATTGGGAGTTTTCATTTCGAGAGCTCTTTTAGGATATAATTGGTATATTCTTTTAATTTTTATTTTACCTCCTAGATCAAAGATAATAGGGAAATTTTCATTTAAAAATTATTAAAATGTGATACCTAAGCATTTATTTATCTTGACTTTTTGTCAGTCTAATAATGCTTAAATTAACTCTCCTCAACTTATTTTTCAGGTCATTCATTTTTTTCTGATGTTATATTTTACATCTTCTAATTTCTTCTTTCTTTTGACTTTATTTATATTGTTTTTTATTTTTCATGGAGTCATAAGTTCCCCAATTTTATTTTTTAAGGAATTCTTTTCTTAAGTGAATTATTATGCCTTTTTTTAACCAAATTGGTACATTTTCACAATTTATTTGCAGCATTCCACTTTCTCTTTCCATTTTTTTCCTTAACCACTGTTTCTTTAAGTCTTCCAGGAATTCTTATTTGGCTTGGGTCCAAATAACACTTTTTCTTTTATGCTTTCTCGAGGCTATTTTGATGATGTCTTCTGAGTTTCTGTCCTGATCTTCCCTGTCACCAGAGAAGCTTTTTATGGTAAGGGTTTTTTGTTTCTTTGTTGCATGTGTCTTGTGTTGTTTTTTCTCTCTCTCTCTTTTTTCTTGTTTGCTGTTTGCTTATTTTGCAACCTGTTCCTTCACTTTGAATTTCTGTTAAATTTGGGCTTTCCTCACTTGGAAAGGCATTTTCACAAGCTTCAGACTTTCAAGTGATGCTCTTTTCAAAGCTGTTCCTAGGGTATGCATGTTTTTGGTGCTTTCAAGGTACTGTGATCTAAGGTGAGGTATAGTAACTGCTCTTCTATATCATTCTCTGGTCTTTATTTTCCTGCCTCCCCTGTGACTGAGAGTTAGTATTCCTCTTGCCCCTGGAAATATAACCAAAAAGGTTTTCTGACTGTGCAGCCACAAGTGCTAATGATACTCTCTACTTTGAAAATTTGACCAGGGACCCTGCCCTTCTGTCACTGATCACAAGTTCTCCTCCCAGTCTGGGAACTGCTTATCAGCAATAGAATTGGTAATCAGTCCCTGCTGAATACAGCACCAGAAAGGATTATCCTGTAATCTCTTTATATGTGTGTATGTTTTGTGGTGGGGAATTTAGGGTTAAGTGACATACCCAGGGTCACACAACTAGAAAGTGTTAAGTGTCTGAGCAGGGATTTGAATTCAGGTCCTCCGGAATCTAGGGCCAGTGCTTTATCCACTGCAAGACCTAGCTGACTGTTTTAATCTTTTTATGACCAGTAATCCTCTTTACTCTCTCTAGGTTGATAGCTCCTAAAACTGCTGCTGCTGCTGGAAAATGTTTCCTTCTCAACTTTTGTTGGGTCTGCTATTTCAAAAATTTGATTTTGAAGCATTATTTTATAGTTATTTGCAAAGGAATATTGGGAGAGTTCAGATGGGTTACTGCCTATACATGATTTTGGTGCCACATTACTATCACTTTTATTTTTAAGCAAAACTTTTACAGAATGAAAAGGCATGAGAAGTTTTCATTTCCCATCAGTGGATGACATACATGATGGAAAGAAACAAAATTGTTCTGTCTATGGAGAAATGATGTTCATTAGCAAAAAAAATATTTGTTATCTGTGAGGCCTAATGTAACACATTAACAATTAATAGCAAATGTGCAAAATGGTTTCCAGGGAGGACTGAAGAACATGTAGGAGTGGATGAGGTCATGAAAATGTACTTATCCTTGTGTGAATATGAATAAAAGGTTGTAATACACCTACACTGGTTAAATGTCATAGATCTTTCATAATCACTACTATACAGTATAGCACCTTGGTTGGATGATTTTAGTATTGAGTAAACATCACCATCCCTCCTACTAAATTTTATCTGAAACATGCATCTACTAATAAACTTCTGTTTCAGTAGTATGCAAAAAGATAAAATTAATCTCTCCTGGTTGAAGGTCCAGTTTTCCTCCTATAGTGGTGTTATAATAGTAATCTCAAGCTAATTTGTTTTTTTGTCAAAGGGAGAGAAGGGATTTTTTATCTATTAATCCATAGCATATAATATAAATTTGAATCCATAGAAAGTAATACATATATGCTTGTTGATTTAGTAATTGACTGAATGGTAATAGATCTGAAATGAGGACCTCACTCAGGACAATTAAAAAAAAAAACTTCCTATGATGTGTACATAGGCCACATATGCCTAAGTATATGCATCACCACATACCATGTGATCAAAACATATTTGTAGTCTCTATATTACTTTTTTATTCACTTGCTTCCTTCCTTCCTTCCTTGTAATGAAGTAGATGGGGAAAATAACTTTTGTTAATTGTGAAATAATTTATTTTAAAAGGCAAGATATGATATGTTATGATTTGCACATGAGGAAAATTAATCTGCTTATGGGGTAGGAAAGAGATTGGAGTGAAAGAGAGATTGAAAGTTTAGAGAAGCATTTAGAATTGGTTTTATTAAGAAATGGAGAATATTAGTGCCTATGATAAAATTATAGTATTGAAAAGTGAGAAGAGTGGATAGAAGAGATGAGTCAGAAATCGGATTGTATGACTGGCAGGACTTATTAATTGATAATATATAATAATATGTTAAAAAGAAAAAAAAGAAACAATGGTACTACTAAAGCTTTGTTGCAGGAGAATTTAGAAAACAGTTGTATCTATGATGGAAATAAGGTATATCAGAATGCACAGTGAATTTTGGAAAAAAAATAACAAGAAATTCTGACCATTAGAGGCATTAGAGAAAAGATAAGAAATGAATTATTAAAGTTGTAGAAAAGAACTAAGATAATATAATACTACAGAAACACAGAAAAGTGAAAGCATTAGAAAATAGGAAGAGTCATCAAAAGAAACAGATGTCAAAGTTACTCCAAATCAAACGTCATTTTTATTTGCCTAAAGTGTGCCAAACACTATGGATCTTGCAAATGAAAAGGCAATAGTCAAACAGTATATGCTCTCAAAGAGTTTATATGTGTGTGTGTGTGTGTGTGTGTATGTGTGTGAATAATGGTGTATGCACATATTCACCCATATATACACACATACATGCAAATACATTTGTGCTTATGTGTCCTTTTAAGACTTTTAGTTCTATGGAAGATAATATGGCAGAAACTAGGCATAGACCAACATCTTACACCTTATACAAAAATCAGATCAAAATGGGTTCAAGATTTAGACATAATGGGTGATTTCATAGATAAATTAGGAGAGGAAGGAATAGTTTACCTCTCAAACTTTGGAGAATAAAGCAATTTATGTCTAAACAAGAGATAGAGAATATTATGAAATGCAAGATGGAAGACTTTGATTATATTAAATTAAAAAGGTTTTGTACAAACAGAAGTAATGCAACCAAAATTAGAAGTGAGACAGGAAGCTGGGAAACAATTTTTACAACCAATATTTCTGATAAAGGCCTCATTTCTAAAATATATAGGGAACTAAATCAAATTTAAAAGAATGTAAGTAATTCCCCAATTGAAAAATGCTCCAAGGATAAAAACAGGCAGTTTGCTGATGAAGAAATCTAAGGTACCTATTGCCATATGAAAAAAATGCTTTAAATCACTATTGATTAGAGAGAGGCAAATTAAAACAACTCTGAAGTACCACCTTACACCTATCAGATAGGCTAATATGAGAAAAAAGGAAAATAATAAATGTTGGAGAAGCTGTGGAAAAATTGGAACACTAATGCATTGTTGGTGGAGCTATGAACTGATCCAAACATTCTGTGTTTTTTTTGTGCTGCAATGAGGGTTATGTGACTTGTCCAGTGTCACACAACTAGTAAGTGTCAAGTGTCTGAGGCCAGATTTGAACTCAGGTTCTCCTGAATCCAGGGCCAATGCATTATCCACTGAGCCACCTAGCTATCCCTCATCCAATCATTCTGGAAAGCAATTTGGAATTATGCCCAAAGGGCTAGGGGACTGTTCATATCCTTTGAACCAGTGGTACCACTGTTAGGTCTGTATCCCTAAGAGATTATAAAGGAAGGAAAAGGACCCACATGTACAAAAATCCTTATAGCAGCTCTCTTTGTGATGGCAAAGAATTGGAAATCAAGGGAATGCCCATCAATTGGGGAATGACTGAAGAAGTTGTGGTAAATGAATGTAATGGAATGCTATTGTGCTATAAGAAATTATGAGCAGGATGAGTTCAGAGAAACCTGGAAGGACTTACATGTACTGATGCTGACTAAGAGGAATAGAACAGGGAGAACATTGTACACAGTAACAGCAACATTTTATGATGAACAATGGCAATAGACTTGGCTCTTCTCAGCAGTGCCACAATCCAAAACAATTTCTTTTTTCTTTTTTTTTTTTTTGGCTAGGCAATGAGGGTTAAGTGACTTGCCCAGGGTCACATAGCTAGTGAGTGTCAAGTGTCTGAGGCCAGATTTGAACTCAGGTCCTCCTGACTCCAGGGCCAGTGCTCTATCCACTGAGCCATCTAGCTGCCCCGATCCAAGACAATTTCAAAGAACTCATGATAGAGAGTATTCTCAACATCTAGAAAAAAAAAAAAACTGTGCATTCTCAATGCAGATTGAACCAGACAGTTTCTACTTTCAGACTTGTTTTTTTCCTTCTTTTTTGAGGTTTTTCCCTTGTGTTCTGATTCTTCTTTCACAAGATGACTAATGCAGAAATATGTTCAATGTGATCACACATATATAATAACCTAGATCAGATTCCTTTCCGTCTTGGGGAGGGGGGAGGGAAGGGAGGATGGGAGAAAAATTCAGGACTAAAACTCCTATGGAAACAAATGTTGAAAACTATCCTTATATGTAACTGGAAAATAGTAAAATACTTTAAAAAAAGACTTTTAGTTTTAGTACAATTTTATATTTGAAAGCTTAAAACTGCATCAAGACTTTTGGGACACCTTGAATATCATATGAATTGGTAAGTAAATTTAAATAATATTCCAAGTAATTTCTGGAGATAGAGAATACTAGCAACAATGGGGATCAAGAAAGGGCTCTTGAAGGAGGTGATCCTTAAAATGAGCCTTGTTGAGAAATAGTTCTGTGGTACATAAGAAGTACTTGAACTTGAAGTCTAGCTTATACAGAGGAACAGAGGCAGGAGGTGGGATGTCTAATATGAAGAACAGCAAGACAGCCAGTTTGGCTGGAAAGTACAGAACATGAGGAGGAGTGATGAGTGATCAGCCTGAAAGTATAGGCTAGAGCCCAACTGTGAAGGGCTTTAAATGCCAAGCAGAGTCATTTTAATTTTATCCTGTTGGCAATAACTTTCTGAGCAGGGGAGTGACATGGTCTTACATATACCTTAGGAATATTATTTTGATAGCTGTATGGACAATGGATTGAAGCAAGGAGAGACAAAAAATGGGGAGATCAGTTAAGAAATTACTATAATTGTCCAAAGGAAATGTGATGAGGACATGAACTAGGGTGATGGGTATTTCAGTGGAGAGAAGGGGACAGATGGGAGATATGTGATGATAATATTAATAAAAATATCTAACTGTTACTTGACAACTGTTAGTTGGCCAAAACATTTGTAATTTTTTTCTATAGCATCATCATCATAACTAACATTTATTGGTTATTATGTGGTAAGAATTGTGCTAACTGCTTTACAAATATTGCCTTATTGGTCCTTCATAACAACCATGGGAAGTAAGTGCTATTATTATCACCAATTTACAGATGAGAAAACAGAGGTAAATAGAGACCAACTTGTCCAGGCTCCTGTATCTGGCTCAAGTATCTAAGGTTGATTTTGAAACCATTTCTTCCTTACTCTAGGCCTTTCACTTTAGATACTGTACCAACTATCTCCCTCATCTGATCCACACAGCAACATTTGACATACATGCTATAATGATAATTATTTTACAGATGAGAGAGAACTACTTCTAGGGTCATAACTCTAGAGAGATGGAGCCTCGGGGGTCATTTGGTCCAGGCCCCTGGACTGTGGTAATTAAAAAGAGGTAAGATATAGAATGGTAACTTGAATAAAAAGCAGGGTCAGGTAAAGGGAAATATTTGTTTTGATTTTGATTTTTATATTTTCAATAACCAGGCAGATCTGAACATGTTTGTAGGCAGCTCTGAAGGAAAGAGTGAATAAGGAGATGATGAGGGGATTATCAAAGTGGTAAGCCCACAGCTAAGGGACACATTGGATAGAACTCTAGGCTCTGAGTCAGGAATACTTGAGTTCAAATCCAGCCTCAGTCACTTACCAGCTGTGTGACCCTGAGCAAGTCACTGAGTGCTGTTTTCTTCAGTTTCCTTATCTGTAAAATGAGCTGGAGAAAGAAATGGAAAACCACTCCAGTTGTTCATCTTTCATTTTCAAAGAGGACCATGACATTGGGAAGTGATGTCATGACTTACATTGAATTGGTTTCAAGTGAGGAAGGGCCATGCAAGGTCACCAACTTCAGTCTCTCCTCCAGAGCCATCTGGGTCCAGTGGCAATGTTTTAAGGCAGTTGGGATGCTTCTCTTTCCACTCCCCTCCCCTCAAGGTTCAATGTGTGCTTTGTACTTTTCCACTCTCTGAAAATGGAATTGGCTGCTCTCCTCACGGGAGAGTGGCTTTCTTATCACTGAAGTATTTGCAGCACAAGCTGAATGCCTTTCAGGTCATGACATTGAAAAGGGGGTTCATGTTTCAGGTAAGTGTTTGCATTACATGACCTAATCAGCAATTCTGCTTGAGAACGTGTGTCACAAAGAACAGCAAGCAGTTCCAAGATGAAGGGACCCATCTATGGGAATAGGGCACATTTGAGTGAAGGAGTTTCTAGAGATATGGGGCTAGATCAGGAGTTCATGGCCTCTCCTTCCAAATGTATTCAAAGAGCATTGGTTTCATGGATTTCAGTTTAAGGACCTCTGGAGAGGGGGCAACTAGGTGGTGCAGTGGATAAAGCACTGGCCCTGGATTCAGGAGAACCTGAGTTCAAATCTGGCCTCAGACACTTGATACTTACTAGCTGTTTGACCCTGGGCAAGTCACTTAATCCTCATTTACCTGCAATGCAAAAAAAAAAAAAAGTTTCCTGATCCTTTAAAAAAAAGAACCTGTGGAGGTTCCTGGCACCTCTGATATCTAATAAGTCCTCAAAAATTTAGGTCTTTTTGCTTATATTCTAAACACCTTTAACCCTTCTTCTGAGGTGCTAATGTGTTGAAATACATTTCCAGGTCAATATATAAGGAAGTTTCTGAAGCTGTTCTAGTACTTTCCCAGCCAAAGGCTCAAACCTGTTTGTCTTTGCCTTACATAGGGCTTTGCTAGCCTAATACATGCATATACACACGTGTATATATGGCAATTATATATTTGTTTATGCATTACATCCTCCTCCTTACCCCAACATGTCATATGATTTCCCTCCTTTAACTTGGAGAGGCCTAGCTGATAAGGTGAACTGTGCTTGAAAGTTTGAAGAATAGTAAAATCTGTTGGGGAATCACCTTCACTGGAGTGGTGAATGCTTACCCAATAGGAATTTTCTGAGACATTTCTCTACAAAAGCTTTCTTGTTTAATTTGTGCTTGAACAGAAATGATTTTCCAAGTGAGCTAATTGGAGAGTCATTCAAAAAACAATTATTAATCACCTACCATATGCAAGTCACTATGCTAAGTGCTAGGGGTATAAAAAGTACCTGTCCCTGACCTAAAGAAGCTCACAATCTGAGACTCAAATAAAACAAGTTCTTAGGGGAGTATTGGAATCAGTTTAACACAATTTGGATGTGGTAAGCCCTGTTCCCACCAATAAATATATAACTGAGGCCGACCTGAGAAATGTCATGTGTGCCATGTGTGATGATGCATTTAGTGTGGATATTATTCTTTCACCATTTCTTGAATTTCATGATTGTAGTGCTGCTCAGGCTAGACAAAATAACTCTTTAATGCTTGATCAAATCATTCGTAAAAAAAGAAGATTACAATCCAGATTACAATATTGTCTTATCATTCTTCAATTGGGGTAAGGAAAGATGAACTGGTCCATGGATATATATTAGTTTACTCTGCCAAAAGGAAAGCATCGATGGGAATGCTCTGAGCATTTCTTTCAGAAATTCAAGATGCTATTCCTGTACAGTTGGTGGCAGTAACTGACAGCCAGGCAGATTTTTTTGAGAATAAGGCTATCAAGGAGTTAATAACTGAAGGAGAAATAGAGCAAATGAGATCACTGCTAAATTTTATCTCAATATCACTGACGAACTGAGGTTTTTACATTGTTCTTCAGTGATGTTTTAGAGAAAAAAAATGTGATAGAAAATTCCTATTTGTCTGACAGTACCAGAGAGTCACCACATCATAATGAGGATCTTTTCCTTCCATCTCCCAGAGAGTGTTCTTTTCCCTATTCTAGCTACATTGATTCAGAAGACAATACTGAAGCACCACCAGCATATATTCCAATTAGGGGTGATATTTAGTTGCTTCCAACTACTAGTGACCATTCTAAGTATCAGTTAGATTTAGAAGGAAATGCATACTGTGGGAATTTATTATGATTTAGGGCTCTGCCTTTGGTCTGAGATTAAAAAGCCTTAGGCCCTCAGGGTTTTTCTCTGTGTAAGAGGGGCTGGTGCCCCTCCCCCTCCACTTCCTCCAGGTAAGAGAAGCCCGTGGGCCTTAAAGAACACTGGCTGGGCAGAAAGCTGAGGAAAGCCCCAGCTCCCTCCACCCTGAGGGGAACTGCCCAGAGATCCCAGGTTTCTCCTGCCAGGCCCTGGGCATGCAACAGGGGGCATGCCCCCTCAAGCCCTGGGTGTGATATGCATGGGACACTCAAGGCTCCCTGGCCACAGCACTAGCTTGGCCAGCAAATTAACTTGGTGTGCATAGGTGGTCAGGCTGAGGTTCAGGTGAGGAGAGAGCCTTTTATATACCTGGGTAGTTAGACAGTGAGAGGTGGACTCTGGGGGACACCAGAGGACAAGGAGAATGGAAGGAGGTTGGTGAGAGAAGAGACACAGGGGGTTCACAACAGGAAAGAGTTAGGGTTGACAAAGTGAACGGAGCTTGGAGTTTGAAGAAAGGAGCCTAGAAGTGAAGCAGAGGGCTTTTCAGTGAGGGGGATACTAGATTGAAAGGGGGAATGTTAAAAGGAGGTCCGTTGGTACACAGGAGGAGGCTAAGAAAGTTAGACAGCAAAGAGTAAGCACAAGCAGCTGCAGGAGGGAGACACATGGAAAGCAGTCAGGTCTCGTATAACTTTTCATTTCTTATCTCTTACATTTATTTTTATAAATAAACCCTGTTTTGATTTTTTTTTTTTAGTGAGGCAATTGGGGTTAAGTGACTTGCCCAGAGTCACACAGCTAGTAAGTGTTCAGTGTCTGAGGCCGGATTTGAACTCAGGTACTCCTGACTCCAGGGCCAGTGCTCTATGCACTGCGCCACCTAGCTGCCCCTTGATTATTTAGTTAAGAGGCTTCTTAATTGTTTGCTTATCAATTTGGGAGCAGAGCAATGTGGAGAAATTTTTAAAAGGCCCTAACAGATTGGCTTGGGAAATTAATAACAGTCAGATAGCCAGATAGTCAAAAGTCCCCAGATTAGGCCCAGAGAGTCAGTTAAAATATTCTTACATTTGAATGGCAACCACAGAGGGATTTATGGCCCAAATTATAATTTTTCTAAAAATAGAATTTTTCATATAAGCACAATTATAAAAATTTACAGATTAGGATAAGATAATTTTTTTTATAATACCCAATTCATAGTACCCCAAATTGTAATGATCATGAATGAAATCATAAAGTGCCTCCACCAATAAAACCCAAACCAGTTGTACCTAAGACAAATGTAAAGAAATTGGATCCAAACCTTTTAAAGATAATTGAGGCCAGAATTGGCAAAAACCCAAGAAAACAAATCTCTTGAGTTCCTTTGGCACATCCTGAAGATATGTATTCCTGAGATAACTAGCCAGAATGTACTGATAACATTTTTAAGCATATATGCTATTCTGATGAGATCTATGTTGTCCTAGGTGATAGTCAGAATCACATTATTAAAGTTAGAAATTTATTTGTAAATAATGCCCAGGGGGATGAAGAAAATGGATTTTCTGATAGAACATCAAAGTTTCATGGGGAAAAGAAGCCTTCAAAATACAAATACAAGTCAAAGACTTTATTCAGCAAAGCCCAATCTTACTATATGAGAACACACTCAGATGCAAGTGATGATGAGGCCTTTACCACTTCTAAAACAAAAACAAAAGGAAGGCATTGAAGAAGGGAGGAAGATCCACTCATTTCTCCTGTGGAAACCTGGAAGGGTGTCATTAATAACCCTGCTATTACTTCAGATCAGGAATTGGATGATAAAAAATGAAGAAGAAAACACACAAAGTAAAGGAAGATAAAAATCAGAAAAAGAAAACTAAGACTTTCAATCCACCAACTTGTATGAATTGGGAAAGTAATTATTTTGGGATGCCCCTACAGGATCTGGTTTCACCTGAGAAGCCTATACTACAGTTAGTTACTCTACATTATTTTCAAGGTGTTTCCTAGCCTTATTTAATACTGCATAATGGATAAGTAGTGAATTTGGAGTCAGAAAACCTGGGTTCAAATCTACATTCTACTATTTACTGCCCTTGTGATCTTAGACTAGTCATTTAGATTATTTAACTTATAAACCAGATGGACTCAATGTTCTTTTCGCACCTCTAGATCTAGGACCTTAATACTTACAACTTATCTTTAAAGAAACATTATTGAAATTACAGTAAAGTAATACTTACGTTTTGATGGGAACCCTGTCTTGGCAATCAGAAAATACTGGGAATTTGAAATGAATTATATGTTTGGTCATTTTTTTTAAAAAAAGTTGCTTATGTTCATGAGCACTAAATATTCCTTCCTAAAATGCTATATTTTTAGCTTTGTTTAGTATATTGTGTGATAAATACTTCTCTTCTTAATTTATTGTAGATTGTGTTGTTAGCCTGTTTTCAGGTAGATGGAAAGGTTATCACATTTAAAAGTGGCCTTTAGAAATGCTAATGTCATGATTGAGAGGCAGACAAGGGACAATGAGGCCAAGAATATGATGAAGTCATAAAAATAATTCACATTTATTTATCACTTCAAAGTTTACAAAATGTTTTCCTCTTCAAAAAGGAAAAAAAAACTATGATGGAAGTAGTGCATTTTCTATTTTATAGAAGAAAAAAAATGAGAGACTTAAACTCTGGTCTTCTAACAGTAAAGGCAGGGCAATTTCCATTGCTTTATTAAACTTCTCTTGACAAGGTGTGTTGAGGAGAAAGCTTGTCAACACATAACACAGATGTCTCCTTTCATGGATTTTGAGCTGGGAAGAATCCAAATCCCTCATTTTAAAAGTGGTGTGGGGGTGAGAGATAAGTAGTTTGCTAGAGTTCATATAGGTAGGGATCTGAACCCAGGTCCTCTGACTACACAATCAGGGCTCTTTTCACCATGCTGCTGACATATATACTCTTAGTGGGTAGAGACTCTTTTTTGTCTGTATTACCAACACATGGCACAATCCCTGGCAAATAGTATATATTGAAATATTTTATTTTTAATTTATTTTATTTTAAATTTATGGAATAAATATTTCTAAAACATAGCAGAAAAAAAAGACAATTATACATGAAACTGCAAATCTATTATGTTCAACTTGCTATTCCTTTTAAATATATAATGAAGTGATCATATAATTTGTAATTTGTTCCCTTTTTTCTTCCTTCACTCCTCCATGACTATCATTACACACACACACAGGCACACACATTTGTGTGTATGTAAAATCATTCTATATATACTTCTATTTTTAAAATGGATAGCCATTAGAGTAAAGAGGGAAGTGATTCACTCAAGGTTATGCAGCCACTAAGAAGTAGATGTAGGACTGAATGAAGGTCTTCTGACTTCCAAGTCCAAGTCCAGCTACTCTTCTCATTAAGACATATTACTATGAGTGTCTCTACCTGCTAGTGCTACTCCTGGTCCCTCGCTCTCACTCTCTCTCTTACTCTCCCTCTCTTGCTCTTGCTCTCGCTCTCTCTCACACCACCAAAACTATAAAAGCACTCTGAGTGCATGTTCATCTCTTCCTTGTTTGACTTGCCTGAACTTGAGTACTAATTGCCAAAGCTATGGTATCCATCAGAGGTGGTTGGCCTCTCAATCCACTGCCCTTAAGTCTAGTTTTATGTCATTGAGATCACACTTTGACCTGATTTGGGTTCACTTTGAAGGAGCATTTTTCAATTAGAAGCAAATTTCTATCTGGACTGGACCAGATGAAAATTGTTTTCTTTGGGATTAGTGGCTGGGGCAAGAACTAGGCTAAAAATTGTGTAATACTATTCTTTTTTTTTTAAACTAAGATAAATAGCATCCAATGTATAAGCTATGTATAATTAACATATATGTTGAATATTTTTTTTTCAATCTCCAGGTTTCCCTAAATAATTGACTAACAACAAAAACAAACAACAGGTGCAATGCTCTAACCACTGTAATGCTCAAATATTTCTGTGTGGCCTAGTTAGGCTAGTTTTGTTGCAATCTCCCATTGAAGCTTATAGCAAAATTTTAGTTTTATGTTATTGTTATCTATGTCAATTTCACAGTACTTGAATAATAAATTTTTCACTTTTTTTTGTATTTTACTATCTTTTAGTATGTACTTAGTGATGGAATTTTGGATTATGTTTTTGCGTAGAATATATTTTCCTTGAAAGACAGTGGGGGGGGGCAGCTAGGTGACGCTGGATTCAGGAGTACCTGAGTTCAAATCCGGTCCCAGACACTTGACACTTACTAGCTGTGTTACCCTGGGCAAGTCACTTAACCCCCATTGCCCCGCAAAAAAAAAAAAAAGAAAGACAGTGGGTACAGTGAACCAATGGGGTCCTATACTTTAGACAAGAAGACCTTTGTTTCAATCTTGTTTCAGACACTTAACTAGATACATGATTTTTGGAAAGTATTTTAACTTCCCTGACTTTCAGTTTTCTTATCTACAGAATGGGGACTATAATTCCATCTCTTCTACTGGACTATTATAAGTATCAAATTATATAATGCATGTAAAACACTGAAAATTGCAAAGAACTAAGAAGAAGTAAGGGCCATAGTTATTTTGCTTTTTTTAAAAATAAAATTGTTAGTTTTTAAAAATACAAAAATGAAGCTATGCTGAAATTAACATGAATGCTTTCAAAGTGACAAAAATATAACTTAATCTGTGGTATGTTATTTTAACTGGCTTTTAATTCTCATTTTCTACTTCTGAAAACTTAGCAGTATATAAATAATGACTTATTTACATTTATTTTGTCTGAGAGTTTTCTTCGAAAACTTGAGGGTTTTTCACTGTGGGTAGGAATTGGGGAGAAAACAACAAAAAAAAATAATGCAGGTGAGAGGCATAAGACCTAGATTTTATTTTTGCCTTTGTCATTGTGTGACTTTGGCTAAGATATCTCACTTATCTATGCCAATTGTGAAATGAAAATAATAGTTTAATTCAATTATTTACTTCAAAAATACTATGAGAATTTATATTATACCTATAAAATATTTTCAGTTCCTTAGAGCAACATGCTATATAAGTTTATTCTATGATTGTTGTCCATTATGAATGATTTCTTCATTTTATTTACTCAGTAGCTTAACATTGGTGGCATGCATATCAAGTTATAGCTACCAGAGTTAGGATCCATTCCAGATTGATAGGTATATACCAAAGAGAGTAAGAAGGAAAATATGAGGAATCACAAGTTTCTAAAGATACTACTAATAAGATACCCCTAAGAGTAATACTACTCATTCTGTACAATGTATTGAGTCACCTAAAAAGCAATATTTAATGAAGTTCACTTAGGCCATTTTAAAATTAAGGCATGTTTCCATTACACCAATAACTTATAATTATACAATACTCCATATATATATATATATATATATATATATATATATATATATATATATATATAGTGGGCAATGAGGGTTAAATGACTTGCCCAGGGTCACACACCTAGTAAGTGTCAAGTGTCTGAGGCCAGATTTGAACTCAGGTCCTCCTGAATCCAGGGCTGGTGCTTTATCCACTACGCCACCTAGCTGCCCCTCACTCTGCTTATAATTGATATTAGTGAGAAGAGTCCACACACAGTAAAGCTCTCAGATCTATCCCAGATTTAGAATTGGAAGGGGCTTTAAAGACCATCTAGGCAAATCACCTCACTTTTTCTTTTTCTTTTGGGCCAGTGCTTTATCCACTGCGCCTCCTAGCTGCCCCCACCTCACTTTTTCAAATGAGCAAACTGAGTTCTAGAATGTTGAAATGACTTATCCAAAGCCACACAGCAAGTAACTGGCAGATCCAACATTCAAACCCAGGTTCTTTGACTACAAATCCAGGGCATGTTACACTGAACCAAACTGCACGCCTGATTTATGTATGTACCCCTCCCAATAATGCTAGTATATAGATAGAACACAAATATTCTAACTATTTTATAAGTGAAGACACTGGTGTCCATTGAGGTGAAGGGATCTGCCTAAGGTCACATATCTGATTGCTGTTAGTTCTGGGATTTGAACCAGGTTTTGTTTTTAGGTCCTCTACCCCATACTACTATGGCAGCACATTGGGATATATGGAAATTGAATGTATCTTCACCCACACAATCCCCCCAACTACCAAGATTTCAGCCACGTATATAGTTACATCCATTCCATCCCCTTTCAAACATGTTACCAGTGCTTCACATAAGTATCAAAAATGTCAGAAATAAAGAGTAATTTTTCCTACTTCCTCTGCTTATACACTGGGGAAGGTACCAGTGAGCCCTGTTATAGCCAGAAGGTGCTAATGATACTAATGAACACTCTAGTGATATAATGAAAACAGAAAATGGAGGACAACCATAGAGCACACACAAACCACAAACTTGATAACAGTCAATTCTGACAGCCAAGATTTTGGAACAGAACTTCCAATTCAAGGAGTCAGTGCTCAGAAAGCAAATGAGAAGTGTTGAATAGCATTTGGGCAAAATTGTGTCCTCAGATCACATTTTTTCTAATTGCAGCTCTTGCCTTGCAGAACAGCAATTAGAAAATTACATATGCTGAGAGAGGAGGCCCAGAAAAGGCCCTTGTATTCTGGTTCACCACAGTTAATGAAGTCACACAGTCTGCCTTAACTTATTAGCAGTTTTGAACAGAGAACAGCTGAATAGTAGCTGCCATTTAAAATGAAATAACAGAAAGGAAGCAAAGACTTTGATAGATATATTTGAAGGAGTCATATTTTTTCACCTGTTCATGTGGTGAACATCTGTGGTTTGTTGGCAAATTCACTTTTTCATACTGAAAGAACCTTGGACGTTCAAAGCCCCATCTTCCCTTCTATCTCTTCCTTTGAAGTTTACTTCTGGAACTTTTAAGCCATGGGTAGCCAAATGGTTTTGGTATGTGGGCTTTAGAATAATTCTAAATTGAGTGTTGGGACTGAGGATTTGCTGTGTATTTGTTTTTCTTTTCTGTCAATGTTTGTCAGTACTGTTGACCAGGTACCTAAATTGCTGCTCCTTTGGTAACTGCCTTCCTTTCATTGTCAAATAATTTGGCTACTTTGGTCTAAGATTATGTCCTTAATTCATGTATGTGAGTATGACAATGTAGCTCAAAATGCAAATACGATTGCTTTAATAGAGATTAATTTACAAGGTGGTAAATGAATAATATAGCCATTTGAAAACAAAAACAACACCAACCTAGTAAATTATGTTTTTCCTTGGGCGCTGATACAGAGAATATTGCAATTCTGTATATGTATCCCCGGGGTTAAATACAGTACCATACATATGAAAGGCAGTAAATAAATGTTTGTTGGTTGATTGATTTGTGGAAAGCTGTACTATATTCTAGAGTTTCAGATATGGAGGGGTCCCTGAAGTCTGATCTTCTAATTTTTCAGGAAAGTAAACCAAGACCCTTGATTATAAATGACTTGACCAAGGATTTCCTAGCTCCTGATAGAACCAGATGTAGAGCTCAGGGTTCCTTCCTTTTAACTGAATATTCTTTTCATCACTCCATACTAACTCATTCTTTAGTGCATTAGTGTCAGATTCAAAGAAAAGTGAGAAACCACTAAACAGTACATAAGAATCCTTGATGTTTCATATTGACTTAGAAAACCACACATTAACATTATCTATGCTTTATTGTATTTTTATTTATTTTGTTAAATATTTCCCAATTACATCTTATTTTTTTCAGGAAGCACTAGAAAGGGGGTGTGGGCAGAGAAAGAGGCAGCTGCATGTTTGACAACTATGCTCTAGTGATTTATCAATTTCACCTGAGTCAACAAGCATTTGCTAAGCACCTACTAGGTGCTGGATACTTCCTTAATCACCATTGGTTGTGAAGAGACTTAAACTACTTCCCTGGAAGGAGTAGTATAAGCTTTTACCCATCAGGCTCATGGAAGGCTTTCTTTTTTATGAAATTGATGAAACTATTCTGTTTATTCAAAATGTATCTTGAAGTAGCATAATAGTGATCACTATTAATCAGAACATTCAAAAATAACTGATTTTGTGTACATCATCAAACCCATTGCAGAAACTTTGGGGACATAGTTTTTGTCAACAATAGTTAGATTTTATACACATATTCACCGTGTTCTATTCTGAGATTTTTAAGTGGCAGCCAGTCCTATTCATTTACTGAATAACTTCTCAGCTTACTAAATTGACTTAAAGTTAAAATCTTAAACATTGTCTAATGGTTTTACTTATCATGTCTGTCAATACAACCTCAGGCAGTATGTTTTAATTTATTATAACTGTTAGATTATACTTAATATTTTGTTTTCCTCCTTTATGTTTCATCCTCTTAAGTAATGTGCTTGGGAATTTTCCCAGAGTTTATTTATTTAGATCTTCTATATTTTCCTAATAAACCATAAAAGTTCTTTTTTGGAATTATTCCCAAATGGTTATTCTGTCATCTTTCTCTTTTATAAAAGGGCCCAGATAATCATTACAGTTCTGTAATTGTGAAATTGGAGAGAGATGATCATATCTCAGTTGAATAGTATGATTCCTCTGCACATAAGACTAAAAATTGAACTGCTTGCATTTATAGTAGAAAGGGAAGACACAGAGAATTTCTCCTTCATAGTTCATACTTACTGTGATTCTTTTTTTAGGTTAGGGATAATCTCCATTAGGTGTTAAAAGATGCTTCTTATGTTCCTATGTTCAGTGTCATAATATGTCCGAATTCAACTACATTTTATAAACACACTGACATACATATGTGAATGTGCTCAAGGCTACCATCTGTGTTATGGATGTATACTAAACTTAAAAATATATATTCTGTTTACAATTTCTTTTGAAGAGCCACTTAAACATTTAACAGCATACCACTGAATAAATTCCTGTATTCATCAGGGAAGACAACAGGTGCATAGTCAAGTATATATAAAATAAATTCAAAGAAATACAAGATAGGTTAGGCAGGGAGGGCACTAGCAGTGAAGTGGAAGGGTCGTGATGGTCACTCTTTTAGAGCAGGTGGATTTGATTTTGGGAAAACACTGTCATTTAGAGTCAAAACCAGAGATGAGGTGGGAGTCCCTGTTGAGTAACTCAATAGTTTGTTAAAAGATGAATTATAAAGGATTATAAAGTCATGAGAGTGTTTTCCTTCTCTGGTTAATAAATTGCCTCTAAGGTAAGGCAGCATGGAGATCCATAAATGTTTGGAACAATGGCAAAATCATTTGAAGGCCAACACTTGTGTACATTCAGAATCATCTGATTCTTCCAATACTCAATTCAGGCCCCTTTGTGAAGGCCATCTTGATCTCCCAGGCTAAATGTTCCCTGCCTTCTCATATTATCAAATAATATTTTGTATGATTAATCCTGTTCATTTTATTCATTTGCATATATTTTCCCCACCCCACCACAATTAGAATGTTTCTTGAAAGCAGGAATTATGTCATTTCTAAAATATTGTATTCTTGATGTCTATCTAGCCTGTCACATAAAACTTAAAATGAGTTGAATTTGGATATATGAACTCTGCCATCTTGTTTGAAAATGTTTCTCATTAAATAGTCATGCCCTCATATGCTCTGTACTTTTCTCTTATTTTTTTTCTTTTTCTTACTTTCTCTTCCTCCCTACCCCTTCTGTCTCAGTCTACTTTCCTTCTCCTTAAAGGCACAGTTTCTTTTATTTCTGCTGCTGAGTCACAAAGTGGCCATGACCCTAACTCAGCTGTTTCTAAAGATTCTAATTCCTTTCCTTTGTTGACATTAGGCACAGATTTTTCTCAGGTGCAGATTTCCTGAGGCTTTGGGCAGAAAGCAAGAATGCTAGTTGAAGCATTATAAACTAACAATTCCCTGAATTTCAGGAAGCAGTTGCCCAGAATTCCTGGTAAGCATCATGCATTTTTCCTTTTAATCTTTGTACTTTACAGAAAAGACTCCTGTCAATGATTACTGGGGAGAAAATCATTCAGCAAGAGTAAAACTTTTGTTGCATTATCCCCTCCAAAAGTCTACAACTTTGCAAGTTCTTGGTTCACTGCTTAAAAATATCAAACTGCAAAGATGCACTTCTAGAAATTACAAGTAATTTGTGCATCAAACAACATGTACAATGGTTCTATGCAGTAAATTGGGAGCAGCTGCCTATGCCTCCCATTACAGCTGGGTACAAAGTATATAATTTATGTTTTCTGCCGTAGTAAGTGGGAAGGATTTTTAAAAATGTGTTCATGCCTCTATAAAGAGTCTTTTCCTGTTTCTACCATTGTAAACCCTAAAGAGGCTGAATTTTGCTATTATGTTAAATGTTAATTCATTTTTTTATTGTACTTGAATGTCCTCACAAAGAACTCTGCCTCCTGACCTCATAGTTCATTGGTGACAAACCACTAGAATATATCTATGCTTAAGGTTTCATTTTTTATGAATGCAATTTGTTAGAAATCATAGGCAATGAGAAAAAAGACAGTCATTATTAGAAGTCATTATACACCATAAATCCAATAAATAATGAATATCTCTCTAACAAATGTTATGGGAGGTTATGCATGTTGTTGATAAACTAAAAAGCATCAGGGCTATATTTTCTCTCACTACTTCTTAGATCTGCACCTTCCAAGGTCCTTAATAACGAAGCAACATGAAACAACTTTATATATTAATCTTTGCTTGGGTTGTGTACGTAATTGAATGCATCAAAGGCTAGAAGATAATTATAAGCAACAAGATAATCATACCGAATGGAAAACTCTGAAAATGCCTGCCTTGATTCAAAATCCATTTTACATTCAGTATTGCTGAACTCTTGATTTTTTGACTCTACAAATGAAAGAAAGGAAAACACCATAACAAAATTTAGCAACCACCTGACAGGGAGGATAAAGGAAAGTATTTATAAGAGCAAGAATCCACCAATGACTCTAATGTCCCTTATGTAAAGTCAACAATGTCAGTGGTCAATTTTTCTGATCCCATGATCAAGTTTTAAGGTTGGGAAGGGGAAAAAATCTTCAAACATTTACTTCTCCTAAATACTGAATCTCTGTAAACAAATTGAGTTTTGAATTTTTAAAATTCCTGCCTTCAAGTCATGAAGCTTCACCCTTTGAAAAATAGGTTTGAACAACAGGTGAGAAGGGAATTTTTGTTTTGCAGCATTCAGTTTATAATTTGTAGAGCAGTTGCAACAACTAAAAACAAAATATATTAAATTTGGGGAACTATAGACCCAGCAGCAAAGAATAAATCAAGTAGATATGACCTTCATGAAACAAGCTCATGTTTGAAGCTAAATCAGTAAACCTAAAATGTAGCTGGAAGAGGAAACTTTCAGATAAAACACATTTTCATGCTTTAATCCTTTCAAAACATGCTGGGAGTCTATCAAAATTGACCTTCCCTACTGTAGATTAAAATCTGGGAAAACTGTTGATAGCTTAAGGAAAGCTTAGAATGGATTTATTTTATACTTTTAAAATAAGCAATTAACACAAGGAATTCACATTTCATTAAATTGTACAGGGGTATGCTATGGAATAAGAATACACATTTCATCCATAATTACATACAGACATTCATAGTGAGTCTAGGCTTTGTTTGCCTTAAAAATAAGTACAGTAGCTTCATCTAATGGTAAAGGATAATAACACTTTCCCACCAAGTGGAATAGTGAAATATTCAAGACCCATTCTAGCAATCACCCCACATATTAGCTAAATGAAACTACCATGCTGTCAGTGGTTCAAATTCACCTAGGTGTGAGTTTTAGGTATTAGCCAGAAGGGAAATCTAATGCACAATTCAAACCAAAATTTAAGAATTAATCCCATTTTGAAGAATTAATAATTTAATTGTCCAGTTCAATTATTAAAATATAAATAGGACATTAAACATTTAGAAGATACTTTTGCATAATGGTAGGGGTCTACTAATTGTCAGATAGTGCTTTCTATTTATATCTATCAATAAATTTAAAAAGCATGTATAAACTGAAAAATACTAACAAAATATAACTAAATAAAGACATGTTTTGTTCTTACTCTATTTCTTCCAAAGCCTTCCCCATTGGGACTCAAATCTATAAGCAATTTTGATTCTTATCAGATATTATTATTATTACAAATAATCAGTAATTGTTGTGTTAAAAAGAGAAGACTATCTGTAGAACTATGTGAACAACAATTATACCAACAACAAATAATTTTCTTCTGCCTCTCCCCAACAAAAAACAATTAAATTGGCACAATGAAATTGCTTTTTTGCTTATACCATTATAGCATTGCATATATTATTTTGGTACTTTAGAAATATATGCTTTTACACTGTCACAGTTTTTCCTCAAATTATTATTAACCCTAACAAATTTTATATATAATTTTCATATTAAGTTGCTAGTACTAATTTCTGTCTTTAACCATGGCTTTTCTTATTAACACAGTTGTATCCATTTGGAGGGGATGCCTAAGGACAAAATCCACTCAGGATTTTCAATTTTTATTTGTAAAAAGACAAAAAGTAATACCAGAAATCTAATATTTAATATTTGTTTCATTGCATATAAATGTTACATTGGATGGAAAATAAGGTCAATTGGTAATTCTGGCATTTTAGAGCAGTTGTTCTCAAACTTTTTCATTAGAAATAAAATATACAGGGTGCGGAGCCAAGATGGCGGAGAGGAATCAGCAAGCTGCCTGAGCTTTCCTTCTGTTCCCTCAAAACGAACATTAAATCAAGCCTCTGGATGGATTCTGAAACTACAGAACCTGCAAAGAGACAGAGAGACACAGTCCTCCAACCAGAGATAATTTAGAAGACTTCAGGAAAAGGTCGGTCTGACTCAGGCAAAAGGGAGGCCCACTGCAGGGCAGCAACCCAGCACCAAGGGGGTCGGGGCAAGTCAGCAGGAGCTGCGGGCCACAGCCGAACAACTGAGGCTCCCAGAACCTGGTTCAAAAATCTGGTGGCCAAGAAGGACAGTGGAAAAACCTACCTGCACCGGCCGGCCGAGAGGGCCACGAATGGTGGGATCAGATGCTGGGGTCTGGCGCCTGGCTGGCCAAGCACAATCAGACAGGAAGTGCAGGGCAGGGCATCTCCACACACCATAAAGGCCTCAGAGTAAAAGCCCGGTCACACAGCACCTATACACCTGCACAAGAAGCCCAAAACAGGGACCCTGGTGCCCCCAGAGCAGACTTCAACTTAAAGAATAAATAAATAGGCTGCAATAATGAGTAAGAAGCAAAAAAGAGCCCTCTCCATTGAGAGCTTCTGTATCAATAGGGAAGAAGCCAACACAAACTCAGATGAGGACAATAGCCTCAAATTGGCTACATCTGAAGCCTCACAAGGGAAGGTGAATTGGTTGCAAGAACAAAAAGCCTTCCTGGAAGAGCTCAAAAAGGATTTTAAAAATCAATTGCAAGAGGTAGAAGAAAAAATGGGGAGAGAAATGAAAGCAAAACAAAAAAACTATGAAAAAAGAATCAGCAGCTTGGAAAAGGAAGCTGAAGAAAACAAAGCCTTAAAAAATTCATTTGGCCAAATGGAAAAAAAGCTGCATAATCTCACTGAAGAAAACAATACCTTAAAAAATTCACGTGGCCAAATGGAAAAAAAGGTGCATAATCTCACTGAAGAAAACAATACCTTAAAAAATTCACTTAGCCAAATGGAAAAAAAAGGTGCATAATCTCACTGAAGAAAACAATGCCTTAAAAATTAAAATGGGACAGTTGGAAGATAAGGAATCCATGAGACACCAAGAATCAGTCAAGCAGAATAAAAAAAATGAAAAAATAGAAGAAAATGTGAAATACCTCATTGGAAAGACAACTGATCTGGAAACAGATGAGGAGAGACAATTTGAGAATCATTGGACTGCCTGAAAGCCATCACCAGAAAAAGAATCTAGACACCATATTCCAGGAAATTATTAAGGAGAACTGCCCTGATATCATAGAATCAGAGGATAAAATCATCATTGAAAGAATCCACCGATCACCTCCTGAAAGAGACCCCCAAAAGGAAAACTCCAAGGAATATTGTAGCCAAATTCCAGAATAATCAGGTGAAGGAGAAAATACTCCAAGAAGCCAGAAACAAGCAATTTAAATATCATGGAGCCACAGTCAGGATTGCTCAGGACCTGGCAGCTTCAACATTAAAGGACCGCAAGGCTTGGAATATGATATTCCGGAAGGCAAAGGAGCTTGGATTGCAGCCGAGAATCTATTACCCAGCAAAAATGTGCATTTTCTTTCAGGGGAAAAGATGGACATTTAATGACATTGGGGACTTTCAATCTTTCCTGGTGAAAAGACCAGAACTGAATAGAAAATTTGATCTCAACATACAAGACTCAAGAGAAGTTTAAAAAGGTAAACAGAGGGGAAAAAAAAGTTACCCTATTAGGTTAAACTGTTTATATCTCTACACAGGAAGATAATACTCATAACTTTTAAGAACTGTAAATGTATTTGGGCAGAGAGAAGGACTTTATATAGAGGGTATAAATATAAATTGTCTTTGATGTGATGATACAAAAGAATTAAGGGGATAAAAAGGGAGTCTATGGGGAGGAGAGGAAAGGGGAGGTGGAATGGGATGAATTATATCATATGAAGAGGTGGAAAAAAACCTATTACAATAGAGGGAAAGAAAGGAGGGGGGAACATGGTTTCAACCCTATTCTCATTAGATTTGACTCAAAGAGGGAATAACATATACGTTCATTGGGATAAAGAAACTTAACTCATTCTTTAGGGAAACAAAAGGGGAAGGGAAAGGGGGGGACTAATAGAAGGGAGGACAAAAGCAAGGGAGAAAAGGGTAACGAAAAGAGAGGGGGGTGATAAAAAGGGAGGGCAGATCGGGGGAGGCAGGGCTAAGAAGTAAAACGTCGGTGAGGAGGAATAGGGTGAAAGAAGGGGGGAAAAGTACAAAGGGGGTAAATAGAATGGAGGGGAATAGACAGTCAGTAATAATAACTGTGAATGTGAATGGGATGAACTCTGCTATAAAACAGAAGCGAATTGCAGAGTGGATTAAAAACCAGAACCCTACAATATGCTGTTTACAAGAAACACATTTGAAGCAGAGAGATACACACAGAGTAAAGGTAAAAGGCTGGAGCAAAATATATTATGCCTCAGCTAAAGTAAAAAAGGCAGGGGTAGCAATCCTTATCTCAGACAAAGTGCAGGCAAAAATAGATCTCATTAAAAGAGATAAGGAAGGAAATTACATCTTACTTAAAGGTACTATAGATAATGAAGTAATATCAATATTAAATATGTATGCGCCAAGTGGTATAGCATCCAAGTTCTTAGAGGAGAAGTTAAATGAGTTACAAGAGGAAGTAGATAGTAATACTATACTAGTGGGGGATCTGAATCTCCCCCTCTCAGAATTAGATAAATCTAGCCAAAAAATAAATAAGAAAGAAGTGAAAGAGGTGAATAGATTACTAGAAAAGTTAGACATGATAGATGTCTGGAGAAAATTGAATGGGGATAGAAAGGAATATACTTTTTTCTCAGCAGTACATGGCACATTTTCAAAAATTGACCATGTATTAGGGCACAAAAACATCATAGTCAAATGTAGAAAGGCAGAAATAGTAAATGCATCCTTCTCAGATCATGATGCAATAAAAATTACATGTAAGAAAGAGCCAGGGAAAAGTAGAATGAAAATCAATTGGAAACTAAATAATTTCATTCTAAAGAATGAATGGGCCAAACAAGAAATCATAGAAACAATCAATAACTTTATCCAAGAGAATGACAATAATGAGACAACATACCAAAATCTATGGGATGCAGCGAAAGCAGTGCTTAGGGGAAAATTTATAGCTCTAAATGCTTACATGAATAAAAAAGAGAAAGAGGAGATTAATGAATTGGGCATGCAACTTAAAAAGTTAGAAAAAGAACAAATTAGAAATCCCCAATTAGACACTAAATTAGAGATCCTGAAAATTAAAGGAGAAATTAATAAGATTGAAAGCAAAAAAACTATAGAATTAATCAATAAAACTAAGAGTTGGTTTTATGAAAAAACCAATAAAATAGATAAAATATTGGTTAATTTGATTAAAAAAAAGAAAGAAGAAAACCAAATTACCAGTATCAAAAATGAAAAGGGTGATGTTACCACCAATGAAGTGGAAATTAAAGCAATAATTAGAAAATATTTTGCCGAACTGTATGCCAATAAATTTGACAATCTAAATGAAATAGATGAATATTTACAAAGATACAAACTGCCCAGGTTAACTGAAGAGGAAATAAAATCCTTAAATAAACCCATATTAGAAAGAGAAATTGAACAAGCCCTTAATGAACTCCCTAAGAAAAAATCCCCAGGGCCAGATGGGTTTACAGGTGAATTTTACCAAACATTTAAAGAACAATTAATTCCAATATTATACAAATTATTTGGAAAAATAGGGGAAGAAGGAGTTCTACCAACTTCGTTTTATGACACAAATATGGTGGTGATACCAAAACCAGGCAAAGCAAAAACAGAGAAAGAAAATTATAGACCAATTTCCCTAATGAATATTGATGCTAAAATCTTAAATAAGATATTAGCAAGGAGATTATAGCAAGTGATCACCAGGATAATACACTATGACCAGGTGGGATTTATACCAGGAATGCAGGGCTGGTTCAACATTAGGAAAACTATTAACATAATCAACCACATCAATAAGAAAACCAACCAAAATCATATGATTATCTCAATAGATGCAGAGAAAGCTTTTGACAAAGTACAGCACCCATTCCTAATAAAAACACTAGAGAGTTTAGGAATCGGGGGAGCTTTCCTTAGAATAATAAACAGTATCTACCTAAAGCCATCAGCAAGTATTATATGCAATGGAGATAAATTAGAGGCCTTCCCAATAAGATCAGGGGTGAAACAGGGATGTCCATTATCACCCCTATTATTTAATATTGTTCTAGAAATGTTAGCTTTAGCAATCAGAGAAGAGAAGGGTATTAAAGGAATTAGAATAGGCAAGGAGGAAACAAAACTATCACTCTTTGCAGATGATATGATGGTATACTTAAGGAATCCTCGAGAATCAAGTCAAAAATTACTTGAAACAATTAACAACTTTAGCAAAGTAGCAGGATATAAAATAAATCCACATAAATCATCAGCATTTCTATACATGACCAACAAAGTCCAGCAGCAAGATATAGAAAGAGAAATTCCATTTAAAGTAACGGTAGATAATATAAAATACTTGGGAGTCTACTTGCCAAGACAAACCCAGGAACTCTATGAACACAACTACCAAACACTCTTCACACAAATCAAATCAGATCTAAATAATTGGAAAGATATCAATTGCTCATGGATAGGCAGAGCTAATATAGTAAAAATGACAATACTGCCTAAATTAATTTACTTATTCATTGCCATACCAATCAGACTACCTAAAAACTATTTTATACAGCTAGAAAAAATAATAACAAAATTCATCTGGAAAAACAAAAAATCAAGAATATCCAGGGAAATAATGAAAAAAAATTCACAGGAAGGTGGGTTAGCAGTACCAAACCTGGAGCTTTACTATAAAGGGGCAGTCATCTAAACTATCTGGTACTGGCTAAAAAGTAGAGTGGTAGATCAATGGAATAGGCTAGGTTCAGGAAATGCAGTAGTAAATGACACTAGTAATGTAGTGCTTGATAAACCCAAAGACTCCAGCTTCTGGAATAGGAACTCAGTATTTGACAAAAACTGCTGGGAAACCTGGACGATAGTATGGCAGAAATTAGGCATAGGCCAACATCTTACACCTTATACTAAAATAAGGTCAAAATGCATACATGATTTAGACATAAGAGGTGATACCATAGGTCAATTAGGAGAGAAAGGAATAGTGTACCTATCAGATCTTTGGAAAGGAAAACAGTTTTTGACCAAACAAGAGATAGAGTATATTATAAAATGCAAAATGGATGATTTTGATTATATTAAATTAAAAAGTTTTTGTACAAACAGAAGCAATGCATCCAAAATTGGAAGGGAGGCAGAAAGCTGGGAAACAATTTTTGAGGCCAGTGCTTCTGATAAAGGCCTCATCTCTAAAATATATAGGGAATTAAATCAAATTTATAAGAATCCAAGTCATTCCCCAGTTGAGAAATGGTCAAAGGATATGAACAGGCAGTTTTCTGATGAAGAAACCAAAGCTATCTATTCCCATATGAAAAAATGCTCTAAATCTCTAATGATTAGAGAGATGCAAATTAAAACAACTCTGAGGTACCACCTGACACCTATCAGATTGGCTAAAATGACAAAGAAGGAAGATAATAAATATTGGAGAGGCTGTGGGAAAATTGGAACACTAATGCATTGTTGGTGGAGCTGTGAGCTGATCCAACCATTCTGGAGAGCAATTTGGAATTATGCCCAAAGGGCAATAAAGCTGTGCATACCCTTTGACCCAGCAATCCCACTTTTAGGTCTTTTGCCCAAAGAAATCATGGAAGGGGGAAAGGGACCCACATGTACAAAAATATTTATAGCTGCTCTTTACGTGGTAGCAAGGAATTGGAAGTTGAGGGGGTGCCCATCAATTGGGGAATGGCTGGACAAGTTGTGGTATATGAATACAATGGAATACTATTGTGCTGTAAGAAATGATGAGCAGGAAGAGTTCAGAGAAACCTGGAGGGTCTTACGTGAGCTGATGATGAGTGAGATGAGCAGAACCAGAAGAACATTGTACACAGTATCATCAACATTGAGTGTTGACCTGCTGTGATGGACTATATTCTTCTCACCAATGCAGTGGTACAGAAGAGTTCCAGGTAACTCATGATAGAAGAGGATCTCCAAATCCAAGAAAAAAAAAGAAAGAAAGAACTGTGGAGTATAGATGCTGATTGAACCATATTATTTCTTTTGTTTTGGGTGCTGTTGGGTTTTTTTTTCTTTCTATTTTGAGGTTTTGCATCACTGCTCTGATTCTTTCTCTTGTAACAGGATTAATGCAGAAATAGGATTAATGTTATTATGTGTTTATATATGTGTGTGTGTGTATATATATCTATATATCTATATGTATATGTATAGAGATATATAGATATAACCTATATCAGATTACCTGCTGTCTAGGGGAGGGGGGATGGAGGGGTGGGAGGGAGAAAAATCTGAAATTGTAAAGCATGTATAAACAAAAGTTGAGAACTATCTTTACATATAATGGAAAAAAAATACCTCATACATAAAAAAAAAGAAATAAAATATAATAAGGAAAAGACTCACTCTATATTTTCCTATTTCCTGGATATGAAACATCACCAAATTAAAGGGAAAAGACATTGATTTTAATGAGACATGATAAGATCTAAAGTAACCTTATTCCAGAATAAAAAAAATGCAGAAAATAGGCTTATGTACTATTTTGCTGTGCTTTTCCTATTATTTATTTTAGTGTTAGTTTTTTAAAAAATATTTAAAACATTTAATGTCCCTAATATAACTTCCCCATTCATAGAAAAGGCAAGCAATATGTCAATTGTACATGTAAAATAATGTAAAGCATATTTCTATATTAGCAATGATACAAAGGGAAGAGATTGGGGAAAGTATGCTTCACTTCGTACCATATACATCAATTTTCTGGAATTGGATAGCATTTTTTCATTACGAATCTAGAGTTGTCTTGCATGATTACCTTGATCAGAGTAGTCTTTCAAAGTTGTTTATCCTTACAATATTATTTTTTTTTTTTGGTGGGGCAATGGGGGTTAAGTGACTTGCTCAGGGTCACACAGCTGGTAAGTGTCAAGTGTCAAGGCCGGATTTGAACTCAGGTACTCCTGAATCCAGGGCCGGTGCTTTATCCACTGTGCCACCTAGCCGCCCCCTACAATATTACTATTAATGTTTATAATGTTCTCCTGGTTCTGCTCACTTTGTTTTGCATAGGTTTATATATATCTTCCCATGTTTTTTCTGAAACCATCCTGCTCATCATTTCTTATAGCAAAATAATATCCCATTATAATCATATACCACAACTGTTCAGTCACACTCCAATTAATGGGCAACTACTCAATTTCTTATTCTTTGCAACCACAAAAAGAGCTGCTATAAATATTTTTGTGTATATAAACATACATATACTTATATATGTATATAGTTATGTATATGTGTATATATACATATACTCATACAAACTCTATATATCAATCTTTCTATACCTACCTATCTATCTATCTATCTATCTATCTATCTATCTATCTATCTATCTATCTATCTATCTATCTATCTATCTATCCATCTATCTAATTATCTATCTATCTATCATCTCCTTTCCCCTTTTCCTTATCTCTTTGGGATACAGATTCTTGGAGTGGTATTTTT
Organism: Dromiciops gliroides; assembly: GCF_019393635.1. Classification (NCBI taxonomy): domain Eukaryota; kingdom Metazoa; phylum Chordata; class Mammalia; order Microbiotheria; family Microbiotheriidae; genus Dromiciops; species Dromiciops gliroides. The sequence goes on along the minus strand of NC_057864.1, from coordinate 320,466,428 downwards.
GGGTCAGTGGGTATGTCCAGTTTTATGATCCTTTGGTCATAGTTAAAAATTCTTCAGAATGGTTGGAATAGTTCATCACTCCACCAACCATACACTATTGTACTTATTTTTCTATATCCCCTCCAGTATTTATCATTTACCTTTTCTGTCACATTAGACAATCTGATAGGTATGAGATGGTAACTTACATTATTTTAATTTGCATTTCTCCAATCAGTAATGATTTAGAGCATTTTTGTGTGACTATAGGTATCTTTGATCTTTTCTTCTTACCCATTTATAGCCTTTAATTATTTACAAATTAGAAAATGGCACTTATTTAATCATTTTTGTTCACTTCTGTATATATTTGAGAAATGAAATATTTATATGAAAATCTTTCCCTGTTTTTTGTTGCTCAAGTTTCTTGCAGAAAGGCTTACTTAAAACTGAAAGAACTAATTAAATGAAATTCTATTCTGGAATTTCTCAACAATAGTGAAGAAATATTTCTGAGATGAAAATTATAGGAATACCTACTGGGATGGGAAGTCACACATGACCAATTTGGATTTGTAGAGTTTGGGACGGAGAAGAAAATAAAAGGTGGATGAAGTCTGACAGGCAGGATGAGAACAATTTTCAGAGCTACTGTTTACACTGATTCCAGATATGCATTTAGTGCCTACCATGCTGTAGGAATGCTATGGCTGCAGAGAGGATTTTTAACCTCTCCTGGCAAAGTAATTGCTATTGGAGAATTTATTAAAGATATCCTATCTGCCTTAAAAATTCCACCTACTCTAGCTATTGTTCATTGTCCTGCTCATACAGGAAACAGTGACCCTTTATCAAAAGGGAATGCATGAACCAAAAATGCTACTGAGCTTGCTGCTTTGGAAGCCCCTGAACACACATTTAACCTCACATCTTCTGATGGTTTTTCCTTTTCTCTTGCTTATGATGTGTCTGATGTAGAGAAGTGAAAAAAGAAATTCAAGGCTAAAGAGATCAATGGGGTCTGGGTGACTTCAGAGGGAAAGCCACTTCTCCCCTGGAGTTTCAACCACCAGATATGCCTATCTATTCACAGAAAAGGCCAGTTTGGTACACAAAGAATTGTGGACTCAGTAAAAAGAGCTTGGATTGCCTCCGGAGTTATTAATATGGCCTCTAGGATTTGTGCCTCTTACCTTGCCTGTCAGACTTATAATCAACATGCCTTTTGGGCTAAAGCTTATGGAGGACATCCTTTAGCATAAACACCTTTTTTAACATTTACAAATTGATTCTATCACAGTGCCTAAGGAAAGATATTATAAGTTTTGTTTTGTTATAGTTGATTAACTCACTCAGTAGATGAAGACATTTTCCAGCCCCAATGCCACAGTTGCCTTTGTTGCCAAAACCCTCCTTAAAGAGATTATTCCTTGCTTTGGTGCACGCACCCCTATTGATTCTGACAAAGGCACACATTTTACTGATTCTGTTCTATCCCAAATTGATTCTTTCCTGGGAGTAACACCACAGTTCCATACACCCTATCACCACAAAGCTTAGGCCAGGTAGAATGAATGAATAAAGAGCTTAAGAGCATGATTGGCAAATTGTGCACTGAAACTCATTTGAAGTGGCCTGACGTTCTACCAGTGGCACTGTTCTATCTGGGCAGCAGGCCAAGAGGAGAACTACATATATTACCCTTTGAGATGCTTTTTGGCCATGCCCCTATCCAAGCAAAACCTTTTCGCTAGTATATACATCATTGGTGTGGTGAGATTTTTCTGTTGCTTCCTATATACAGGAATTACAAGCCAGGCTACATGAACTCCATAAGGCATAATAAGCAGTACAGGTGGGACCCTTGGACTTCTCCTTACATGATTTGAAACCAGGAGACAGTGTATATATAAAAAATTTTCAGCAGACTAGTGGGACCCAGCCAGCTTGGAAAGGTCCTTTCCAGGTATGGCTGACAACTCTGACTGCCATCAAAATTGGAGAGAAGGATTCTTGGATCAATTGCTCCCATTTAAAACCAGTACCAATACTTGATGAGTAATACATTCATGGAAATTATGTAATAATGAATAATAATGTCAGTTCAAGTGTTACATAAGTGTTTCTTTTTTATGCCATCGTATCTACATTTTGAATGTAATAGTATGAGTTTATTTTCATAGAAATTTTCGTTATATTAAGATTGTGTTTTATTTTATTTTATTTTATTTTTTAGTGAGGCAATTGGGGTTAAGTGACTTGCCCAGGGTCACACAGCTGGTAAGTGTTAAATGTCTGAGGCCGGTGTTGAACTCAGTTCTTCCTGACTCCAGGGCTGGTGCTCTATGCACTGCACCACCGAGCTGCCCCACGATTATGTTTTAAGCCAGTTTTAATTTCATTATCTTTTATTCTTCCATGTGTATTTTTTTCTATTCATTTATCTCTCAATTTTTTTTTTTTTTTTGGTGCGAGGCAATGAGGGTTAAGTGACTTGCCCGGGGTCACACAGCTAGTAAGAGTCAAGTGTCCGAGGCTGGATTTGAATTCAGGTCCTCCTGAATCCAAGGCCAGTGCTTTATCCACTGTGCCACCTAGCTGACCCTATCTCTCTATTTTTGAACCAATGAAAGATGATCTTGATTTCATAATGCAATATTAAGTCTGGAAAATGTTTGGTTTTCCAACTGATAATTTGATGAAATTACATAAGTATTTACTTAATAAATTGATTGCTATGAGAAGTGTAAATTAATTCTAGAAGTATTATTTTTACTAAGCTTAAAAAGTTATCATTTGGAATTATTGCATATTGTATTTTATATTTTGAGTCAAAGCAAATTCACACTTTTTTGTTGTCATCATTATCCTCAGTTGTTAAATCCAAATGATACTTGGACTATGGGAACTTACCATTTGAGATGGTAATTGCCTTTATTCCGAGTTATCAGATCCTGAGCAGTCAATGTCAGCTATCCATGAGAGGAATACATATAAGAGCAGGCATTGAACTGACACAGAAGGGGAGACACGCAGAAAGTCCAGGTAGTACACTGACTTGGGAAAGGCCAAGGGAACAGCCATTGTCAAGACCTGAGGTTGGATTTTCATGGTATTTGTAACTTTTATTTTATTCTTTGAATCCAGCTTTCTTGTATAAAATGACAAATATAGTAAGGTTTTACATAATCATATATGTATAACCCATATTGGATTGATTACTGCCTCACAGAGAGGAGAGGGAAGTAAAGGAAAGAGAGATAAAAATTCGAACCCCAAACTATAAATAAAAATGTTTATTATTTAAAAAAACAAAATAAAAGAGATTGAAGAAAAATTAAAAAAAACAAAAAACAAAAAAAAATTTAAAATATGGAAAGAAGTTCTACCAACTTAAAATAGAGAATCAAAACCTTAAGGAAAACAATGATTACTTGAAAACTAGAATTGGGCAAGGATAACCTAATGACATTCTAAAACACTAAGAAATAATAAATCAAAAGAATGGAAAATTGGAACAGAAAGTGAAACATTTCATCAGAAAAACAACTAATCTGGAGAAGAGATCAAGAAAAAATAATATAAGAATAGTCATACTACCTGAAAATCATAATAAAAATAATCTTGATATGATATTACAATAAATTATTAAGGAAAATTGCCCTGAAGTACTAGAATGGGACAAAGCAGAAATAGAAAAAAATCCACTGGTCTCCACCTGAAAAAGATCCCTGGAGGGGGCAGCTAGGTGGCGCAGTGGATAGAGCACTGGCCCTGGAGTCAGGAGGACCTGAGTTCAAATCCGACCTCAGACACTTAACACTTACCAGCTGTGTGACCCTGGGCAAGTCACTTAACCCCAATTGCCTCACTAAAAAAAAAGAAAAAAGATCCCTGGACAACTTACAGGGATATAATAACAAAATTTCAAAGGTTAAGGTTTAGTAGAAAATATTAGAAGCAACAAAGAAAAAACATATATCATGGAACTATAATAAGGATTACACAAGACCTAGAAGCTATTACCTTGAAGGACCATAGATTTTGGAATTCTATATTTCATAGAGGAACAGAGCTGGAGTTACAACCAAGAGTAACTTACCCTGAAATCCTGAATTAAAAAAAATAATAATGAAATACTTTCAGGTATTTGTGACAAAAACAACAAAACTTAAAGGAAAGGGGCAGCTAGGTGGTGCAGTGGATAAAGCACTGGCCCTGAATTCAGGAGGACCTGAGTTCAAATCTGACCTCAGACACTTGACACTTACTGGCTATGTGACCCTGGGCAAGTCTCTTAACCCCTCCTAACCCAGGGGAATAAAAAAAAAGGAAAATTCAAAATATAACATCCAGGGTAAATATAAGGTAGACATTAAAGAGTAATTATAAGGAACTCAATAAGTTAAAATTGTTTACTTGTGAACAATATGTGAAAATCTTGGTACTCTTTAGACTGTCACCATTATTTGGTTAGTTTGAAAGAAAGGCTTGGGCTGAGTTGAGTATGACGGTGTATCAAAAGATTAAAAGGAGTAGTTATACAAATGAGACATAAAAGGAAATATTGATATAGCAGAAGCTTTTAGGGGGGAGGACAAGTAGTGCTAGAACCTTACTCTCATGAGGAATGGGGTAAAGAGGGAACAACATATATCTAGAAGGGTATAAGTCTTCTAAATTCAGAAAGAAATAAGAAGGCAATGGGTTAGTCTTAGGTAAGAGGATAAGGGAGCAATTTTCTGAGGAGTGGGTAGGTAAAGAAAGAGGAGGCAATGTAGCTGGTAGAAGTATAGCCGAGGGGGCAGCTTAGAGGCAGAGTGGTTAGAGTACCAGCCCTGGAGTGAGGAGGACCTGAGTGCAAATCCACCCTCAGACACTTGACACTTACTTGCTCAGACCCTGGGCAAGTCACTTAACCCTCATTTCCCCATTAAAAAACAAAAACAAAAACAAAAATAGGATAAGGATAGTGAGGAAAAATAGAAAGGAGGAAAATACATAAGTAATTATATCTTAAAATGTGAATGGAAGGAATTTCCCCTTAAAATGGAAATGGATAGCAGATTAAAAATTTGAATTGCACAATATGTTGCTTATAGCAAGCACTATAAAAATAGAAATAAACATAAAATAAATGGCAGGAGTAGAATTTGTTATATAAAAATAACAGGGGACAAAATAATTATCTCAAAGTTATAGCTAAAAATATTAATCAAAAGAGAAAAATAGAGAAACTATACTAGGTATCAACAATATTATTAAATATTGTTTTACACCATTTAAAATAACTAGATAGTATAAAATAAATGAGAGCATACCTGCCAGAACAGACATGGGAACTATATGAACATAAAACATAACACTCTTTCTATACAAATAAAGTTAGATCTAAATAATTGAAGCAGTATTTATTTTTCATGGATAGATAAAGCCAATATAAGAAAAAGAATTTACCAAATAAATATATAAGAAAAAATTTACCAAACAAATTTATTTATTCAATGCCATCTGAATTAAATTACTAAAAAAACTTACTGAGTTTGAAAAATAATAAGTCTAAGTGTTTCCATGGCTTTCTAAATCAACCAGCTTATCATCTCTTACACCAAAGCAATATTTCAACCCAATCTCATCCTATTTGAGAGATTGTGTATAGCACATTGCCTTTATAGTCTCCTCAACCAATTTATGAGCATTCTGAGAATAGGAAACACATGATGCACTTCTTATTTTAGCCTTTCTAGCATGTGGTACACAATTGATAATCAATGTTTCTTGAGTTGATAAATATATATATATATATATATATATATATATATAAATCTGCAATGCACAATAAAGTTAAACAAAATAAAATGAAGTATGCTTGTAATTGGAAACTTATCATATAAACAATTAATTTCTTACTAGAATATAGAAAAGCTGAAAGATTCTTTCAGGGCAAGGAACTTCCTCCAAAGGAATTTCATCCCCTCAAACACCAATCTCTGCAACTCTAAAATTTGGTTGATAAATCCTATGTATGTGGCTGAGACATGTAGATAATAAATGACTTGCACCATAGTGTCAACCACAAGTACCTGACAGAATTTGATTTTGTATCCTGGTATTCTCAACACCAAGCCCAACCCTATACAATACTGCCTTTATGTTAGTTTTGTTTTCATCATTTATTGATGGTCACACTTCCAATTCCTTCAATTTCTTTTTTCTTCTCTTATTGCTAAAGCTAACATTTCTAGTATAACATTGAATAATAGTGGTGATAATTGAATTCCTTTTTCCATTCCTGATATTATTGGGAACACCTCTAACTTATCACCATTACATATACAACTTGCTATTAGTTTTAGATAAATACTGCTTATCATTTTATTGAAAGCTCCATTTATTCCTATGTCTCTCATGATTTAATATAATAGATGCTATATTTTGTCAAAAGCTTTCTTTGCATCTATTTAGATAATCATATGATTTTGGTCAGTTTTGTTATTGATGTAGTTGATTAGGTTGATAGTTTTCCTAATATTGAACCAGCTTTGCATTCCTGGTATAAATCCCACCTGGTCATAGCGTATTATTATCCTAGTGATAAATTGTTATAAATTGCTAATATTTTATTTAGAGTTTTGCATCAATATGCATTATGTATATTGGTCTCTAATTTTCTTTCTCTCTTTTGGCTCTTCCTGGTTCAGGTGCCAGCACCATATTTGTCTCACAAAAGGAATTTGGTAGGATTCCTTCTTGATCTATTTTTTCAAATAGATAATATAGTATTGGAATTAATTATTCTTTAAATATTTGGTAGAATTCACTTGTAAATAAATCCATCTGGCCCTGGAGATTTTTCCTTAAGGATTTCATTGATGGTTTTTTCAATTTATTTTTTTAAATGGGCTTATTTTTTATTTCCTCTTTTGTTAATATTGGCAATTTATATTTTTGTAACTATTCATCCATTTCATTTAGATATTCAGCTTTATTGGCATACAGTTTTAATGGTCACACTTTAGATTTCTTACCTTTTTAGAAAGCAGATTACTTTCTAAAAGGTATACATGATAAAATCCAGAGTGCAAGTTTTCTACAAAGAGAATGACATTTTATAACCATGGAGCAATGTTTAAATTACTGTATATATATTCAGTAGGTATAGATTCAAATCCTCGTTCTGAAACTTTCTAAGATATATGACAATTCACTTAAACCTCTCAGTAACAGTTTCTTAATCTCTAAAATTGTGATTGCAATACCTTAATAAAAATATCACTACATTATTTTGATTTTTGAACTTAAAGTATTGTCTATTACTATTATTATCATAATTTAAAATTATTATCTTGATTCCTTCAAAGATTCCTGATTTATTTGATATTAAGATGCTTTCTATAGACCTACATCACATATTCTCCATACTTTATTCATCTCGTGAAATTCTGCACACCATACCCCATCCTTAACATTTAGTGCAACCTCCTGGTGATGAGCCTCTCTGCTTATAATTAGGTTGGATTCTGGACCAAATAAACATACCCCCATTTCTAGACTCATACTTGAAGCCTTTGCAACTGGGGAGGATCTTTCAGTGCTTCCATTCACTGGCACTCCTCTCAAGAACTCAAGGTCACCTCCAGTCCATAATGAGATACCAGAGCAGGCTATTAGTTATAAACTAACAAGCATAAAGCACTTTCACCATGTGAAGGGAATTCTGTTACGTGTGTATTAAGGAAATACCCCCAAAATAGGATACAAAAATCACTGTTCTCAAGGAGCTCACAGAGGAAAGTATATTATTCTTTTTGAAGCATTCTTTTAAATTATTCAATGTAATTGTTTACAAATTCTAGTAGATCTGACTTATCTATAGAGGAATTGATTGATTGTTTTATTGGAAGGAAAGTAAAAGCTACCCAACAGCTCTTAGGCAGTACCTCACTAGGCTTATTCCTGATGTTTGATTTTTACTAATTACCAAGTTCTGCAGGCAAGTACATCTGAATTAATGTCATCAGAGTTTCCTTACCCATCCCCACCCCTACCATAAAAATCTAACCTCTAGGTTTATGTGGGGCCTGTTGGTAAAAGCCTTCTGGTTCTCTTTGAACAAGTTTCAGTAAACATCCTGAAAATGTATCTTGCTAGCCTGGTTTTGCTCTGTGGCATGATTTTAATCAGAGAGGAGGCCTCAGGGAAAGATCTTTTAAAGAACAAATTGTCTTTTTGTCTTGGAATCAGTCTCCTCCTCTTTGTCCTAATCCTAAAGAAATTGATGCTAATATACTTCTGAAGGTTGAGTGCAAATTTAGATCATTTTGCTGTTCTAGCCTAATCTTATTGTTTGTCATCCCTCTAGGTGAATGTGGGTCCCGGGTGGTTTCAGAAAATTAAAATAGTGAAATAATACTTAGTGAAAAAAAATGATTGCTACTTACAGAGTATTAATCTTTGGAGTTCAAATTCATTAATCTAGACCACATTCCTTTGAAATTGCAGGAATTATTTTATGCCATGATTGAGTGGACAGATTTGGGAGGGAAAAACTGAGGAGAGATTAAGCATTGCAAGGTCACACAGTAAATCAAATGGGAATCAAAGAAAGAACTACAAACGCATCCTCAAATTTGCTAAGATAATAGCCCTTCCCGACACCTCCACTGATATGTTCAGCACCACTTAATATTTATTTAACCTAGAAACTCAATGAACTTCAATACCCCACATTTGAATAACTATGTCCTTTTTTCTCTTAAAATCATTAAGACAGCATGTTTGAAAGTACTCCTACCCCTGGAGGTCTTCTATTTAGGGAAATAGAGCTCATTCTAGGGAGATAACTTCATCCCAATGAGAAGTCTCCATTATCCCTTTTATCATTTGTGTTGATGCCACTCTTCTGGGATTTGGGGAATAGGCACTAAGGAACAGTGGTATTTGTCACTGCAGCAGCTGTGACCATTGTAGTGACAGAAAAGACATTTGTGTTAGCAATAATTCTTTCTGATTTGGCAGGTGGGACATTAATGACAGCAACACTGCCCTGTAGCAAATGGGGCAACAGGAACAGCAGGATTGCCCATCATTACTTATTCCAAGCAGACATATAACAGAACAAAGAATCTATAGTAAGGATTTAATTTATCGGGCAAAAGAGGCTAATGACAAAGATCATCTGCCTCAGATTCTCCATAAACAACATTTACCAGCAATACCTGTTTGGACTCAAATTCAGATCATTGACATCCAAGTTTAAAAATAATTTTTATTCTGTCTCTGATACTTAATAACCTTGTGGTGCTAAGAAAGCTACTTGACCTAGTTGACCTTCAATTTTCTCATCTCTAAAATGAGCATAATAATAGTACCTGTTGAACAGGGTTGTTGGGAAGTCAAATGCTATTTTGTAGGTAAGGTGCTTTTCAAATCTGCCCATTGATACATATGAGCTAACAATATCGTGATTATCATCACCTTTCTTTGATGGAGAGAACATATTATGTAGTGAAAGGAACATTCAATGATTGGAATTATATTTGAAAAGATTCCAGTTGGGTTTTTTTTTCTCTCTGACTCTAGTTGTCTGACCACAAGGAACTCATTTTTGGCAGCTGGGTGGTTCAGTGGATAGAACACTGAGCTTGGAATCAGGATGACCTAAATTGAAATCCTGCCTCAGAACCTTATTAGCTATGTGACCCTGGCAAATCACCTAACCACTGTCTGTTTCAATTTCCTCAACTGTAAAATGGGGCAAGTAATATCACCTATCCCATCAAGGTTGTTTGGAAGATCAAATAAAATCTTTGTAAAGTGCTTAAGGCAGTGCCTGTCATATAGCTGTCAATAAATGCTTGTTTTCTTCCTTTTCTAACTGAGGCTAAGGATCTTCATCTGCACTATGAGGATAACATCTGTTTGACCTGTGTCAGATGGCTGTGAGGAACAGACAAGATACTGTGGTACAACATTTCCTAAGTAAAATGCTATGTAAATGTTAGCAAGTATTATTACTTGTTCTTTAAAAGATATTCCTGGCTTAAAGGAATATTAGAGATAATGAACAACCCACTTCAGCCTCCATATAGCACCGCTGAAATGATTGGCCCTACATGTTCCTCTAGAAAATGTTTGATAAATTATGCATGGTTCCACAAGGGTAACTAAGTAATTTAGATTTGAGTTAGAGGACCTGAGTTTGAATACCACTTCATTCACTTACTAGCTATGTGACTTTGGTAGAGTAACAACCTCTCTGAGTCCCAGTTACCTCATTTGTAAAATGAAGAACTCCGAATGATATGACACCTAATGTACTTTCAAGCTCCAAAATCTCTTTGTCTAAGACCTTGAACCCGCATTGACAATGGAAGAAGAGGAGTAAAATGAAAAATGAAGTTCTATCAGTGTCTTTTTCACTACAATATTTGTTAATGGAGAAAAAGGGAGGACTTCTGCAATGGGGATTTGAGATATGGACGGCAGGTGCACAGATTTCCTATCACACATAGGGTATTCAGTATATCTTTCTCTGTTGGTGGCTGCAGGCTTACTGTGTTTTTGGCTCTTTTAGAGAATTAGGCAAGATCACACAGCTGGCTAATAATTAGCTGCTAGGATGCAACTTCTTTATTCTGAAATTCATTTCAGTCCACACAGGGACTCATTTCAGAAAGGACGTGATATAGTGTCATTAATTTTATATGAGTATGTGCATACATCATGGTTAACCCATAGGTGTAACTTGCCTTCATAACAGTATGAAGAGTTTTAAAAATCTGGACCAATTGAAGAGAAATCAAAATTTTATCCCATTTAATTTTATCTAAGCCATAGATTCACTACTATGTCCAAAATATTGTTTCTATCTTAATTTCACTTTCCTAGCTTATCCTTTTTAGAAATAATCTTCTTCTCATACTATCCCCAGTGAGAGAGGAAGCTTCTAGTGAAGAACTTCTACAAAAACATATCAGCACCTTCTCTACTACTTAAAGTACTGGATAGTTGATAACTGCATTGTGAAGTTAAATGACTTACCAAGCACCCCACAAATAGTATATGTCAGATGCAAGATTTGAACATAATAGGTCTCCGTACCCTATACTATGCTACCTCTCTCTCTAGTTCATAAACTGGGGAAAATAATTTTACCTTAGTAACAGGGCAATGCTCCTTATCCATGATTAATATATAGCAATAGTATTCTTCCTCAAATGGTTGTCCTTAAATTTAGGTGATATCAATCATATAAATTTATCAAATAAAAGTGTAGGCTTAATTTTTGCTTCCCATTATTGTCAATTGACTTGATATCTCTTCATACTCCTTTATTCAGGGTTCATTCCTTGTCACTGGCCATTAGAGCCACATGGGTGGTCCCATTTGCATTGGACAATACACAGGGCGCCTTAAGAATATCACTACAAAGCAAGCAGGTTAAGGATTACTTCCTTGCCAATGACAATGAAATAGCAATGGTTTAAGCAATCTAATGTCAATATACTGTGCTTTCTCTGTCTTCTCAGACAGAAATTGTTCAAAATGCTGTATCACAGAATAGAACAGCTGCACATTTGTCTAAATGAAAAAAAAGTCATTGTTTATGAAGGTGTGAGTCGAGGTAAGGTAAAGAGAGAATTCAAAAAAGGCAGATATAAGTGAGAGGATATCAATTTTGTACTGTTTCTTTAAACAAACAAATAACAAAAAAGTTTATGGCCTCCTATACCATCACCACATAAATGCATATGAATAATGAATAGCAATGGCCTCAAGGGATTGGGAAGCAGCAAAACACATTCATATAATAGAACTCTGTCAGTACTATTGGCATTACCTGTAATAATACGATTTGGGGTCCTACTTGCTTAGAATCAAAGATTTAGACATGGAAGAAAACTTAGAAGTTAGCACTTCCCATCTCCTTATTTTACAAATGAAGAAACTGTGGTACATGTAGATGGAGTGACTTACCAAAATCAAATTTGTTTCAAGGAGAAAAACTAGGATTTGAGCACAAGGGCCCTCATTTTAAATTCAGTGTCTTAGCATTGCTTACTGTACTCTAAGAAGCCTGGAAACCTGGGACCCATCCTCAAAGTCAACCATGTCAGGCAGCTATTTGTGGTTGTTTAGATCAATTTAGGTAATTATCAAAACCATCTGGTACTGGCTAAGAAACAGAAAGGATGATAGGTAGAATAGAATAGACATACAATAAACAGAAATAAATTATTATAGTATCATTGTGTTTGACAAATGTAAAGATTTATGTTTTTGGAGTAAGAATTCATTATTTGGTAAAAAACAATGTGAAAACTGGAAAGCAGTTTGGTAGGAATTGTGCATAGACTAATATCTTATACCATTTCACATGATAAGGTCAAAATGTATATATGAATGAATAATTTTGATTACATTAAATTAAAAAAACGTTTTGGACAAATAAAAGCAATGTAGCCAAGATTAGAAAGAAAACAAAATCGGGGAAGGGAATTATAGGCAGTTTCTCAGCTAAAGGTCTCATATATCAAATATATAGATAACTTTGTCAAATTTGTAAGAATATGAGTCATTTGCCAATTGATAAATTGGCAAAAGCTATAAACAGGCAGTTTTTCAATGAAGAATTCAAATTTATGTGTAGTCATATGAAAAACATGTTCTGAATCAGTATTGATTAAAATGAAAATTAAAACAACTTTGAGATATCATCTTACATCTATCAGATTAGCTAAAACAATTGGATGGGAAAATGACAAATTTTGGAGGAGATGTGGAAAAATTGAGACACTAATAAACTTAGTAGAACTCTGAACTGGACATACCATTTTGCACAGCAGTCTGAAATTATGAAACTTGTGTGGATATAGATATAGATATAGATATAGATATAGATATAGATATAGATATAGATATAGATATAGATATAGATATAGATATAGATATAGATATAGATATAGATATAGATATAGATATAGATATAGATATAGATATAGATATAGATATAGATATAGATATAGATATAGATATAGATATAGATATAGATATAGATATAGAAAGATATCACTGCTAGGTTTATATCCCAAAGACATCTTCCCCTAAAAAAAAAACCTGATTTATTTGTACAAAATATTTGTATTGGCTCTCTTATTGAGGATAAAAATTGGAAATCAAAGGAATTCCCATTAATTGGGAAATGGCTAAACAAGCTGTGATGTATGATGGTGATGAAATATTATTTTATTGTGCTATAAGAAATGACAAGGAGGTTGATTTCAGAAAGTCTTGGAAAGACTTATATAAACTAATATATAGTGAAGTGAGCAGAACCAAAATAATGTTGTACATAGTCACAGCAATGTTGTTTGATGAAGAAATATGAATGACAACTTTTCTCAGCAATACAATTTATCCAAGACAATCCCAAGGACTATTGATGAAGTATACTGTCCACCTCCAAAGAAAGAACTGATATTGGTTGAATACACATTGAAGCATACTATTTTTCTCTTTCTTTCTTTCATTTTTTCTTTTATTCAAGTTTCCTTACACATAATGACTAATATGGTAATGTTTTACATAAGTGCAAATGTTGTTTTCTACCTCAGGGAGTGGAG